>NW_027526445.1:187476657-188076657 GCF_048455015.1 Haemaphysalis longicornis
TAAGCATTTAGTCGTTGTCTAATAAGAGGAAGCAACAGTAAAGGAAATTGACCGCCAGTGTACCATTTCCGAGATATCAGACAAAAGGCTGGCAGTGGCCCTGAAATGAATAAATAAATGAAATCTGTCCCTCACTTGGTCAATGCCTTTAGTGGCACTTGTGCAATGCCTGTTGCGTCATGCCGGCTAGTTGTGGGTTTGGCTCACCCGGGTTCATGGTGGCGGCATGCACTGCCACCATGTGCCAGTGCGATTTGTGGGCACGTTGGGCACCAGAGTGTGGGCTTCGTGGCCATAACTGGGCGATATTACGGGGCTTGTCAGCCAGAACACGAGAACCAGAGCCGCAGTCCACCACGTGGCATCGCGTGGACACCGCTGTGGGTCCAATCGACTCACAGGAAGGTGCCAAAGACGAGCTCGGAGGCAGGCAAAGTCGATGAAGTGCGCTTTACTCCACAGTTGGTCAAATGTACACTAGGTACAAGGGAGCGGCTGTCCCCGAGCTTGGACGGAGGACGGGAGTCCCCACGAGCTAGATAAGCCATTGTAGGCCGCCGGCTTGTTTAGTCTCCTGAAGGGAGACCCGCCTTGTCTCGGGGTCGGGGAACAGAACGTTCCTGGTGCGACTGGGCGGTTGGGGGTTTGTTGCGCCGTATTTCTGCACTTGTGGGCGTGTGTGTGTGTGGATCTGCATGTAGGCCTAGCCGGTTCTTACCGTATTGCGCCCTTCCACAGCCGCCCCCGCTACCCCTGGTGGGAGGCTCCTCCTCTGGGCGAGGGGGCGAGGGGGGCGACTCGAGCAGTGCGGCCAGTGGGGGCAGTGTGCGGCTGGACGACGGGGACGCGGAGGATGAGCACTCGGACACCGAGGGCAGCAGCAGCGTGCTGCTGTATCCGCCCCAGGATGCCAAAGACGGCGAGGGGGAGCCGCAGGCCGCGAGCTTCCGCGTCACCGAGGCGGACCTCCCCCGGCGGCGGCCACACCGGCGTGTCTACAGCAGCACCCCCGGTAAAACTCCCCCTCCCCTCCCCTCCCCGTTTTAAGTGCTGAGCACTTTAGGGCCTTGTCGTCTTGTTGCCGAGCGCCTTGTCGTAGCTCGCAAAGGAAACTGCAGGCACATTGGAGACAAAATATACTTACCTACATCGACCACGTTCATTTAGTTAGGAACGCTCGTTGGGTTGGTTTTTACGATAGTAAGCGAAAAAAAAGTGGCAGTGCAACGCTGGCACGTTTGGGAGGACAAGCAAGCACAACAGAACTCCCGCTGGTGCAGTTTCAGGCAAGGGGCACGCAAGCACTGCGAAGGCAGAAAATTTGAAATACGTTGGGTGGTAGGACCCGCCGCGGTGGCTCAGTGGTTAATTAAGCCGTTGTGCTGCTGAGCACGAGGTCACGGGTTCGATTCCCAGCCGCGGCGGCCGCTTTTCTGGTAGAGGCGAAAAGCAAAAATGCCCGTGTGTATGAGATTTCGGCGCACGTTAAAGATTCCCAGGTGGTCAAAATTAATCCGGAGCCCTCCACTACGGCGCGCCTCATCGCCTGCGTTGCGTCGGCGAGTTAAAGGAGTACTGACACAAAATTTCAAAGCGGAGATAACTATGTAAAACGCTTCCTTTTTATCAGGAGATACCTCCCAGCAAGTTTCAACAGCAACCGTTCAGCGAAACATATTTAAAATCCATTTTAATCTTCGCCCGCACGAGAAAGCCCAGAACGGGCCGACATGACATCATCTGCTACTTGCCCCAAACTGCCGACGTTGGGGCTCCCGTGATGAAGTCGACGCACTGGCTGTGGTTTGCGCGCGCTGCTCGGGCGTGTGAACACATCATGGTTATGGGACTGACGTAATGCTGTCCAGGTCTGTGGGGACGGTGAAGATCTCGGCCGGTCTGGGCGCGCGCTTCCAGAGCGGCAGCAATACGGCAAGAATGGTGACGTCACTTGATACCTCCTGTCATGGTGGCCGCTCGGCGTTCATTTTGTCGAAACCGAAACTGACACAAATAAACGACGCCGTTTTACGCTGCGCTCGACTGTCTAATCTGTCATTTTATGATTAGTGGGCTGGTAGGCACGCATAGCAGCGAAAAAAAAAAAACGTAACAGGAAAATTTCGTGTCAGTTCTCCTTTAAACCCTATAATCAATCAATCAGTGAAGCGTTGGGTGGTAGCAGCGAGCGGATAACGGCGCTGCAGGCCATTATGGCGAATCACTGCTCTGCACTTCCGACAGCTTTCACATTAATTTTTCGCTTTAATTCGCTTTCCCACTTTACACGCACAGTGGGGCTCTTTGGTTTGGGAATCTCGGTGTTTTTTCACAAGGCACTGAGCAAGGGAATAGGGGGGGGGGGGGGGGGGGGGCAAGTGTTTCAATGTGAAACCCCCTCCCCAAATTTTCTGAGTGGCGCATTCCCCCCTCTGTCCCCTCTGCATTTTGGCCTTTTTTTCGTTGTCGCTGTTCACACTCCACATCAGTATGTTTAATATGTAGAAACAGAAATAGGAAAATTAGACAACAAAATGAAAATAAAATGATATTTGTGCACAGGCTATCTTTTCTTCTGGGTTTTCTTGCTGGTGGCGTAGACCCCCCCCCTTTTTATTGAAAAATATTTCTGGCTTGCCACTGCCACTGAGGGTTCAGGTGAGCTCAAATCCTCCATGGATGTGCTGTCAGTCCTTCAAACACTAGTTCCTAGGTGTTGGCAGCAATGCTTCCTGTTGAACAAAAATTGCAACAAGGTATGAACGTCCCATTCAGCTGTTCGTTTTTTGCGTGCATTCCTTTGCCAAGGAGAGTCCTCGAGTACCCATGGTCTGTACAAGGGGAGTCTGTGACTAGTACCGTATTTATTCGATTATAAGCCGGTCACAATTATAAGGCGAGGGTGCAGTTTGGAGAGTCAAAAAAGCTTCGAATATAAGGCGGGATATGACTTTGAGACTACAGATTTTGGAAAGAAACCTCGCCTTATGCCCGAATAAATAAGGTACTCAAAGAGCACCAGCATTACCTTGCCAAGAAAGCCAGTTGAACTCTTAAATTTTTTTGAGAGCCCAGAATTATCCTTGTGTAGACCTGGAAGGACACCAAGCTCTGCCTCACCTAACTTCAATTGAAGCGTTTGTTTAATAGGTGGTGTTCATTGAAAAGTTTAGCTGTAAATTTCCTAAGTTGGTAGCACTGTAAACGGCCAGAGACATGGCCGAAGCGCGGCTTGTGCCACTGCGGCTGCACGCCAAAGAAAAAAATTACACCGGCTTGCGTCGTCGGCTCCATTTCAACCCGATTCTCAACAATGCTGTCAACAGAGTTGTTATTAATCGCACTCACATTGGAGTCGAGGCATTACTTTGCGTTTGGCGAGCTAGAGCTTGGAATGTCCAATCGATATCATGGGCTTAGAAGTATCGCCATCCTGCGGAACCAGTGACGGCGCACTCACATGGTTGCCTGTATACGTGTCTCGCTATTGAATACAGGCTATACGGAGGCGGGCAAGGGCTCTGTTCTTGAGTTTAAGGTTGTCCACACAGAAGCCATGAAGACAACATGCAACATTAGTTTATGCGAAAGATTAGGCAGCTCATATCAGCTACAATTTGGTTCAACAGGAATCGTTAGCTGCCTCCACTCGAGAATTAGTGGTTAAACAGGCGGATCTCCAATTGCCTGCTTTCTGAACCATTATATTATATGGCAACGGGGGAGTGAGCGAAAAATTCCCGGGCCATCTCCACTACATGAAACCTGAGAGGGGTGAAGCCTGGAGTGTTGCAAGTGTATTCTTGGTGCCTTGGCGTTTGTGCTCACGGAGATGAAACCGTCAAGGGGTGCAGGTATACAGCTTTGGTGTAAAAGTCTTGTATCTTGGAAGCACGAAGTGTTCCAGTGCAAGGCCTAATCGAGTGTCCCAGTGTTTTTTCAGTGCGCGTTACAAAGTGTTCCAGCGCGAGGCGTAAACGAGTGTCCCGGTGTTTTAGTACCATGACTACACGAGATGACGCTTACGACGACAACAGGCGACACCAACAGCCCGAGCCCCTAAAGGGCTTCGCCCCTTGAAACGGCAGCCAGTACACTGACTTAGCGCTGTCACGAAGGAACCTGAAGCGATGAATTGCTAAACGAAAGTGTTCGAGTGCGTAATACTGAGTAATAGTGCACCCATGAACTTTGTTCCTACCTTTGGTGGAGAAAGTTGCTGGGATTGGACTATTTGAGCTCACCCGAACCCTCAGAGCCTCTTGAGAAAACATAGGCAGAATGAGTTGTGCGATGCAGCAGCTTGCCTGCCTACAGCAGAGCTTCTTGAAGGGGCCGTGCTGTTCACCTGTGCGACTGCTTCATCCCCAGTGCGGCTTTGTGGCTGCGGGGGGGGGGGGGGGGGGGGGGGGGGCCTTGGTAGTGCATGCTAACAGTACCAGTGTATACGGGCCACTAGCACTGTTGATGGAATTGGTAGAGTGTCTCTACATTATTCGCTCGAACTGGACGTGATGGTTGGCTGCAGTGGAACACAGGCGTGCGTCACCAGCTCATTCTGGGCTGCAGCTTGCATTGAGGGTGCCTAGCCACAGGCCTCTCTCCCTTTGGCAGGCTGTCACCCCATAGCCCACTGTGACGCCAAGGGCTACCCATGGTTTGGTACAGTGCCAATCCTGGTCATGCCGCAGGCCGCCTCCATAGTGCGTAGGGTCTAGGGTCTCACAATTTTCTCCCTACTGCGTGGCCCTCTTCTGTTAGTGCCGCCTCACTTCAGGGGCTGAACAGCTGCGCCATTTGTGCCATTGAGCTCCACACTCATTCACTTGTGCCATCCTGCACCCAAACTGAGCCGCGAGATACGACCGCCATGATGTCCCATGCGCGAGAATCGGCTGAAACGTCGCGTTTTCAGTTTCATCGAGGCGGTTATGGTTTCGGTTTCATCAAGGCTATGATTGCCTCTGGAAGTTGTTTTTGGCTTAGCTGTAAGGCTACAAACGCTACGCGCCTTCTCCGCCTTTTCTTTACATTTGTTTGTGTCACATTTACACGGTTTTGTTTACCGGTGCCGGGCGCTTCGCCACAATGAATGGAAACTGGCAAAAATTGAGTAAAATGTTGTGTTTTACCGCAGACAGATAGGAAACAGACAAATTGTTACTCGCATGAATGGTTGTGTACCTTAGGTGAACTTCAATTTAGTCGACTATTTTTGATGATCCTAGCTTTCGGCCAGCAACTTTGCGTAGGGTCTTGGATGCTTTGCCCTCGCCTGTAATTTCGGTTCGCTTGAGGTAATTACTCTTTTCCACCTTTGCTTATGTGGAGGATGTTTTAACATTGTAACCCGTTTTAGTCACGTAACACACTCTATGTTTGTAGTCTACGGCGTACTTTTGTCGACTCTCGCAACCCCGTGACTGGCAAAACCCAAGATATGTTCAGCTTTGCATGCACTGCAACCGCTGTTCGATAGAAAAAGCGTGGCCCTCCCCTCAAACGACGACCATGGTTGAACGCGAAGCTTTCTTGTAACAGACAGATTCTCTGGCTGTCGTCTCAGTTGTCCCAACCGCTTCGACCATGTCGAAATGGAGTAGTCGGATGGACGCCGGACCCAGGTTCGATTCCGGCCACCGAAAGCGTTGTTTCTTTCACGTGTTTTCGCGTTGCGGACGCCATCAGTGAGAACACTAAAGCGTCGCTTTAAAAAAAGCAAGCAAACGCGAGATTCGCTTAACACAGTCATTTACCACACACAGAGCAAGGCCTTTTATCTTATCTCCTTTGAATCTGCACGTGAAGTTTGACTTTTGAACGGTGATATCGCACCGTGCTTGCTTGGGCTGAAGTTAGGCAACTTGGCATCTTGTAAACCTCCAGATACAGTACAAGTACTGCGTTCCAGATTCAGAGTATTTTGTAGTGCATGCTAGAACACCTGATATGGTAGATAGATAAAACTTAATTGGCAAGGGGCTGGTGCAGCGGCCTGTAGGAAGATTAGCGATGCACCATAATGCTGTGAAATGGCATTGCATGTGCTCCAGACAGCCTTTCGGAATGCTTTAAACCTGCTCCAAAAGGCCTCTCTGGCTGCCCCAAGCGTGCTACAAAGGGAACTTTTGCCTGCTCCCAGGACTGCTCCCAAACCCATGTACCCTGTTCCACCCCTGCACTTACTCCTCCCTGTCGCCCCTGTGGCACTGAGTCTTGTGTTCATCAGGAAGAGGCAATTGCACCAATCAAAGGATTTTATTTAGGGGTGTGCGAATATTCGAAACTTCGAATATTCGATTCGAATTTTTTGGTATTCGATTCGATTCGAACGACACTTTTATTGTTCGAAATATTCGAACCACACAAAACTAAAAAAAAAAAAAAAAAAAATTCAGAGCGCGTCTGTATCGGTGTTCATTTACAGTGGACTCTCGATGATACGATTCTGGGGGTGCGAATTTCGGGATGATACGAATTTCCGAAAAGTCCCGGCGAAATTGCATCGTTTGCAATGGGAAAAATTTCGGCTGTTACGAACGGACCTGCGCGGCCCGGCGGAAGATACGAACGAGCCGGCGAGGCACCCGACTGCCGAACGACCAAGTGACGGCTCTCGCTCCCCTGTTTGTCACTCTTTCTCCAGAAACGGCCGGGCTGTTGTTTTCTGCTCGCGAAAACGCTCTGCGCACGCCCAACGCGCTGACACCGCCGCGAAACCACCCCCACTCTGCGCGCGGCGCGGACGGGGGCGTCAACATGGCGTCGGCTCCAGCCGCGAAGTGGCGCGGGCGCTCGAGCGACCGCTTCTAACCGCGCTTTAAAATGCGGCTCAAGGGAGACACGAAGTTGCTTGTGCGGTAAAGGAGCTGATAATGCATGCGAAAACGGTACTATAAAACATCATCCGCGCCGCTAGTGAAAGCGCCCATAAAATATTTGCCGGGGTGCTAAGCCTAACCATCTCCGGCGGAGCCAAGCCGGCTGTCTCGATCTTATCGCAAGTAGTCAGGCTCCTCCATTCTGCTGCGCGCGCGGTGCGTCATTTTCTGAACGAGGTAGGCGCTACCGCGGGCGCGAAATCGTCGATGTGGGCGTGAAAATACAGCGCTCGCAGAGCTGAGGCGAGCGAATCGCGTGCAAAAACGCACCATGCGGTTCACGCTTGGCTGTTGCGGCGTGTAGCGAGCTTGGGCACAGCGAGTGAGCAGACGAGCGCGAAGCTTTACGTGCTCCAGAAAGGACTGCTTTGCGACACGGGGGTTAAAAAAAGCAGAAAAAATCACTAATTTCTTCACGAGAAAGTAGGAAAAGAAATAAACGAAAACTTTTTTCAGCGCTAAATTTTTTGGTCTGTGTTGGTTCATACGAATTTCGGATGATACGAATATTTGTCGCAGTCCCGCGAGATTAGTATCATCAAGATTTTCCTGTATCAGCGCGCGGCAATGTGCACGGGCTCGGGCATGCCAGCTACTAGTGTCAAGTGAGCGGCTGTTTTCGGTATCTGGTAAAGTGGTGACGAGCAGGAGGTTGTCACTGCTCCCCGAACATGTCGAGCAGTTAACCTTTCTCCATGTTAACATTTAAGTGAGTGCAGACCTTAACCTGTTGTGTGCAATGGTATTGTGTAATTCCTAATTTTACTTTGTGTGATTTGTTGTGCAATAAAGTTGCAGTTTCTGTGTCTCTAGATGGTGAAAACATTAATTTTACAAAAACCAATAAGTATTCGTATTCGAAAAATATTCGAAAAATATTCGATTCGATTCGAACTTTGTTTTTATTATTCGAATTCGCTTCGAAATTAAAAAATTGATATTCGCACACCCCTAATTTTATTAAAAGCAGTTTCAACGTTTCGGAGCCTACTTGGCTCCTTCACCACAGGGGCTCTGTTTGGTCACAAGCAGCAGTTAAAGGGACCCTGCAACACTCTTTGAGCAGTACAAGTAAACCTGCGCGACGTTTAGATTACACTGCCAGGAATACCTGAGCCAAATATTACACGTACACGTGAAGCGGTGAGCGCGCAAATCGATGTGAAAGACGCGGAAAAACAAACCGCTCTCTCTTCAGTTGTCCTCATTATGCATGGCCTAAGGGACGTCACATAGGCCATGGCTGCCCGATCGGCTGTCACTGGTCAACTTCGCGGCTAGATGCTCCCATTTCCGTCGTCGTCATCGCTGTGTACGAACCTCTTCTATGCCTGAACCTGTAGGCACAGTTTTGCCGTTTATTTTGTGTTTTGAGTGCGTGCGGAGTTTGAGTGATGAGCTCAATACTTCCCTTTCAATGGGACCACTCAACTACAAACGTTTATTGCTTTTCAAACGCCCCACCAGCCCGAGCGCGCACTTGCGAGCAGGCACCCATGCCTGCTTATTTGTGGCACCAGACCGGAAATAGGCCCCTCCGCGTTGCGGAGAAAAGGAGAAAACTACCAGGCATGTGATATATCGAAGGCCGCCGAAAAGAACGCCGCGAGCCGCCCCCCTCTCCGGGAGAGAGCGCGCAGCTTTCGTCGCCTTGTCCGCGCTCGAGTTGAGAGGGAACGATTATGCGCGATTTCTCATCGCGCGTAGTTTCGTTAATTGTCAACGGATTTTCATAATTCTTGCGGGAGGAGATTTCTGGGACAATAGACTTTATCCCAAAATACAGTACTAGTAGTCGATGGCAAGTGTTGCAGGGTCCCTGTAATAAAGGCCCTTGGTTGGTGTATTTGCCTGTTCCTTGAGTTCAACCCAACCAGACAAGAGTTCCGTCAAAGGTGTTCATTGATTGATTGTAGGGTTTAACGCGCTGACGCAACACAAACGATGAGACGCATCATAGTAGAGGGCTGTCCATTAATTTTGACCACCTGAGTATCGTTAACGTGCGCCGAATTCTGATGCACACGAGCGTTTCTGCTTTTCGCCTCCATCAGAAAAGCGGTCGTCGTGGCCGGGAATTGAACCCGCGTTCTCATTCTCAGCAGCACAAGAAGGTTTTCACATTCAAGTCTCGTGTTCAGTAGCTGACTGTTCGTCGTCTGTGTGCAGACCTGCAGAGCGAGGCCAACAGCGAGGACGAGGACTCGAGCAGCGCGGCCGAGCCGCTGCGGCCGCTGTCGCTGTGCGTGAGCACCGAGAACCTGGACAAGCTGGGCCAGCGGGAGCACTTCATGCGCGCCAACTACGAGAGCCTGGGCCAGCCCGCCCTGACACCCACGGGGGCCGGCAACCCCAGCCCCTCCCTTGGAGGCTCGGCCTCCTCGCAGCGCTCGAGCCTGTCCGCGCGCCACCGGCCCCCCGACGGGGGCTCCCTCCTGGGGAGCGGTGGCGGCGGGGCGGGCAGCGGGGCGGGCAGCCGCAAGCGGCAGGAGCTGGCGCAGGCGCTGAACCAGGCGCGGCAGAAGCTCAACGCCCTGGGCTGGTGCAGCAGCAAGAGCAGCGGGGACCTGCTGGCCCCCGAGGAGAATCTCATTCGGCGCACGGCCTCCATGACCGACATCTCCGCCCGACGCCGGCTCAACTTCCCCGCCTCCCCTGCTGGTAAGCGTGCGCAGATTGCGTCGTGGCACTCGCCAGCAACCAGGGAACACGGAGTGAGAACAGGATAGGAGGGGGAACGTTGCTTCCTATTTATTTATTTATTTGGATAAGCATCCACAAACAGCATGATGCCTTCAGCGTGGTGCACAGAAGAAACAGAGGAAAGGAGAGGAGAGGAAGATGGCCACATAACAGGTCTCTCTTGTTTGTCTGCTCAGAGAAGTGCTGAGCAGCTGTGTATTTTATTTTCCCATAAAAATGTCCAAGGTGGGAGCACTTTCGTACTACGTAGGAACCACTCAAAGCTGCTCTGGGCACCAGAATAAAAGAGACCAAAAATCACAAGCGCTTGGCAGAGGTTAACTCTTTCGTTACTGCTAAAAACTGCCGATTTTTTAGTACTTCCAGGAAACATTTTCTTTCTCTTGAGCTACTGAACATATTTAGCATTGGTATGCATGAAATGGTAGCTTATAGATTGCTCTTTCAAACACATAACAGCAGTTTTGTGAAAGGTGCGATTGTTGATAGTTTACTGGTCAGCGAAGCCGAACAAATGCCCCAAAAAAGCCTACACGGAACACACATAGGTGATATTACTGAGCCTGAAATATATTTTAGGAACTCTGATATATAAATGTGTCTACATCTCTAAGCTATGATTCAATATATATGTCAACACTGTACTCCAAGTTCTGGATTTTTTTGGGCCCACCAACGACCCTGACAGCTGTGCCACTCCGCGAAGTCACTTGAAAATCAGTCGGTCCCTCTAAAACATGCACGCAAGCATGCTTGTTTGTGTTCTTACACAAAATCCTTATCACTGCAGCGGTAAAAATCAGGAAAAAAAAATTTAGCCCTTTTAACAAAACTGAAAAAGGGGTTTTCAATGAACACGCCAGATGGCGACAGTTGTCCAAATAGCGCCGTTTTTAGTTTTTGCTGGAGGTTTGAAAATCATCGTTCACCTCTGTACGATGGCCTATGGCGTGGTCACGAAAGAGCTTACTAACTAGCGGCATGTGTTGCGGGGGAAGAGACTGTGGGGTTGCCACGACAGCGCAGCCACGAAGTGAATTCTGACCTCTGTCATTTCAACATTGTCCATCACAGGCCATTGTCATCTTCTGTGCTGTAGTTTGCGTTGTTTTTTCATTGTGACTATCTGGTCACATCGCCCACGACTGCTTCTTGCAATGGCGGTCTTGCTCCGTGGACCAGGGCAAGTTTCCATCTGCATGTCACAAATGGAATTTTTTTGGTTCCTGAGGGGCGCTGCCAGTTTCAGCTGCAGTGGAGGTGGCTGCGCTAGCGTTGGCGGCACAGCTGAGGCCCATCCTCTCGCCTTGCTCAGGGGACTCTCCCGGCCTGTGGGCCCAGCAGCAGCAGCAACAGCAGCAACAGCATCAGCAGCAGCCCCTGCTGCCCCAACAGCAGCAGCTCCAGCTGCCAGGCCTGCGGGGCATGTCTCGCAGTGCCAGCTTGGGAGCCCTCCACATGGCGGGGCGGCGCCAGCCACCACCGCAGGTTCCGTCGGACGAGTCGTCCTCGTCGGATGCAGAGTCGCCGGCCAGGGGCCCCACGCAGGTGCGCTGCCTCCCCGGGAACCACTGCCCTTTTAGGTCACAGTGGGACACGGAGTTTCATGCTAATATACATAGGTGGTACAGTAAAACCTTGTTACAAGAGACACTCAAGGGACCCGGAAACTGTGTCTCTTGTAACCAAGATCTGTTGTATGCAATGTTGCTAACCTGGTGAACATTGAAAACTGACCAAAACACTTTCGTTCAAATGTCTGTTATTAACTAAGTGCCTCTTGTAACAGTGTCTCTTGCAACAAGGTTCTAATGTATTCACTGAAAAGTTTAGCTGTCAATTTCTTCGCTTGGCAACACTGGGAACGGCCACGGACATGGCTGAAGCGCCACGGACATGGCATGGCTTGTGCCACTGCGCCCGCATGCCGAAGAAGACAAAAAAACAAAAACCCCAGCGTGCGTCGTCTGCTCTGTTTCAACCCGATTCTCAACGGTGGTGTCAACAGAGATGTTATTAATTGCACTCACATTGGAGTCGAGACATTACTTTGTGTTTGGTGGGGTAAAGTTTGGAACGTCCAACACACATCATGCGCTTAGCACGGACAAGTACCGGGATCCCGCGGAGCCCAACGTAACCAGTGACGGCGCACCCACATGGTTGCCTGCATGCGTGCCTCGCCAGTGAATACAACCTATACTAGAGGGAAATCTGGCGTTGCATTTTCGGGCCGTCGTGGGCGCTGCCATTGCAGCTAGCGATGTTTCTCACCTACTTGACTTGCCGGCCACGAGGCTTATTTTTCTTCTCAAAGCCAAAGTCAACAAAAAAAGTAACATCTCTTTCTTGTTTATTTTGCATGAGGCTTCTAAATAACCACTGACAAATAACTCTTTTTGGAGCTTTAATTTTATAATAACAAAACAAGTTTTGAATAGCCTGCTACAGTAATACTGTTGCTTTTTTGCAGCCAGAGGCAACTTCCGAGCCTGTTCATGAGCCATGCCAAGCACAAGCGGAATGTGCCTCCCCGGTGCATGACGGAACGCTCGTTGAAGTGCGGCTCCCCTAGACAGTGGGGCCAGATTTTCCTGTAGTATATAGTATTAGTATGAAACTCAATGCACTGAGGGGGCCTCTCGAGGGCCACTATCATTTACTAGAGGGGAAAAAATCTGGCTAGCATGGAAGTCTGGGCCTGTTGGTTCTGGCTTGCTGAATAAACAAACCATTGGAAAAACGTTACATGAAGAGTAGAGACGGATAACACAAGGGTAGCAGGGTTCGCACAGGTCCTTGAAAACCTTGAAAACCCTTGAATTTAGAAGTGTCAATTTCAAGGCCTGGAAAGTCCTGGAATTTTTAAAGGGTCCTTGAAAACCCTTGATTTTTCTGGAGAGAACCAATGGCCCTATCTTTTCACAAGAGTTTATAGTGTTTGTCGTGGATTTTAGGTGTTAAAAATGTAAAGAAACATTGTAACAATCAAGTTTCAGTGTATTGCATGAAATTACGAGTTTGGTGGATTGTCATTATTACGAGTCAACATTGTGAACAGCATTCCTCAATAGAATCCATGTCATGATACAATCCAGTGAAGGCCAGCTTCTCTTCTCTATCTTGCATGTTCTATTTAGTCTGTGGACGGCCGCTCATTGCATGTTTGCTGTGCCTCATACGCTCCATCTGCGTTTGCTTTTACGTGCAAATGGTGGACGTGTACATAGTTATTCCTGCCTTGCAGCAACACTTGCTGATTTAATTTCAGCTCATATTCTTGCTGACAAAGCAGAAGATGCAGGCAACATTATGAAGTTTTGAAATCAAACAGCCTCAGCAAAACACCAAGAAAAAAGAAAGACCTCTAAATGCCAGCTGTCAAATAAAAAATAAAACTGGGGGAGCATTCACGAACCCGTTAGCGCCTATCTAAATGTGCACTAATGTGCTTGGGTATTGGGCAATAACGAAATTTCGCACTGTGTTGAAAAAGTTGTAAATAATCGCAGATAAAACATTAGACGGCGGCCTTGAAAATGTGTTTTCTGGTCCTTGAAAACCCTTGAATTTTTGCTTTTGAAGCTCGTACGAACCCTGGGTAGTTACTGGCACAAGTGCAGCCAGCGTCTGTCCCTGTGTATTTGTGTCTCCTTTCTGCGTAGCGTTCTTCCACTGGTCTGTTAAGAAAGAGAAATTGGGACTGTGAACCAATATACAAACAGTAATAACTAACTGCAAATGCAATATTTTTGGGCACAAATATTTTTGCTAGAATGTGTATAAAACTTGTGAAACACAGCTCAAAGGGGAAAAAAAAAAAAGCTTAGGAAAGCCAAGCTGTCATATTTAACACACCTGAGTGTTCATGAACTAGTGCTTGATAGGAAAATAGTAAAAAAAGTGTTACGAACAGAGGAGACAAAGGTTTGGCATGCATTGCCATGAAGAAATGCAGTTTCTTCAGGGTGCTATGAAACAAAGTATATTTGATGAGTGATCCCTCTAGGCGTGCTAGTGGCTGGTGTGACCAGCTGCTTTACTGCAAGCATGCCCATTGAGTAATAGCTGTTTGCTCTCTCACTCGTGCCTGTATGCTGACAAGATACGTCTTTTCGGCTCATGGAGTTGTTCACGAGTAGCATTCCATGCCTCCCAACATACAACTGTATCGCACAAGGCTTATTACACATGTTGGACTTTCTAAGTGCAGAGCACTCTAGGGGCTCGCCTTGTCATCGTAGCTCGCTCACTGGACCTAAGTAGAGCCACACGGCATTCCGTCGTAGCAGTGTAACCCAGAGGCTTGGAAAACCAAGCGGTTTATATAGTCATAAGTGTTTGAAACTCGCGAACTGCTGGCGCTTGTCATACATCTCTGTGTTGTTTTAGTGCAAAGAAAACTGCAGGTACATTTCAGGCAAAATATACGTAATTAACCGGCAGCGCTCGTGTTCATTTAGTTAGGAACGCACGTTGGGTTGGTTTTTACGATAGTAAGCGAAAAAAAGCAGCAGTGCAAGAAAAAATGGTGCGTTCCAAACTGCGCAGTAACGTGCTGGCATGTGCAGGATGAAAGGCAAGCGCAAAAAGAACAGAACTCCCACTGGCACAGTTTCAGGCAGGGGGCGCGCAAGTACTGCGAAGGCGGGAAATTTGAATTGCATTGGACAAACCTCCGTTCCATTGATCAAGAGAGGAGTGATGCAGGGCGGCGAAGAGCGTGACGGGTAATAGCGATGAGGGGCTAACGCGCTACAGCCCATTATGGCAAATCACTGCTCTGCACTTCCGACAGATTTCACATTGAATAGAACGGATTTACCGTATTTACTTGCATAATCCTCGCACTTTTTTTTCGGAAAAGTCAATGTGAAGTTAGGGGTGCGAGAATTATGCGGGGGGGGGGGGGGAAAAATCCGGTGCACAGTGTTGCCAATTTGCCTTCTGCCAATCCCGCTAAATGTAGCGTTCGTTTTTTGTATATGTAAGCTCAGTGTTGCCAACAGCAGCTATTTCTTTTTATCTTATCGTAAACAGTCTCCCGTTGATCAGCGATCATGAAATTGCCGCCAGGCACGCCGAAGTGCCTGCCTGCGGCGCGGTTGCCGTGTTCGATCGCGTACTCTATCGCTTTCAATTTGAAAACGGCAGTGTAGCTGGCGTTCTTCCCCATGGCGAAACGGCACCAAGCACAAAACAAACAGATCGGCACCAAGCATAAAACAAAGCGATCAAAAAGTTCTCATAATGGCAGCGAGCTATCCACCACTGACGCGAGTGACTCACTGACTGCTGCTGCTCAACGACGGGACCACGACGGCGACACGACGACACGACAGCGGGCTGTGCGAACGCCGTCTTGTTGCGCGCACGCGAAACCGGCTCAAGGACAGTGTGAGTAGCGTGTTAGGGCGCCTGTTAGGGAGTAGCCATGCAGGTTGTTAGGGCGCCTGGATGGCCTTGGATACACAGCGCTCTCCGCCGAACGGAGAGGCGGCGGGGGAGTGCGCGTGTTGGAGAGCGCGTGCACCATGCGGGTTTCGCGAGCGGGCAACTTTCGCCGCTGCAAAGTTGGTGGTGCGATGATTATGCGAGGAAAGTTTTGCTGGCTCACATTAGGGGTGTGAGGATTACGCGAGTGCGAGGATTACGCGAGTAAATACGGTAATTGTTTTGCACAGCTTTTGGTGTCGTGCGCAAAGGGGCATGCCATGTAATGAAGCTTGAAAGTATGCATGTTCTTCAGCGGAGTCAACCTTTATTGCACGAGCAATAAATACATGGGGCATGTCAGGAAAATTTTCGTATTGTTCTGCAGAGCCGTGTTGATCTGCCAACAAAGTGTGCGATGGAAGACCACAGAACTACAGAGTGGGGAGAGTGCATGAGGAGAGCTGCTTTCACGATGGTGCCTACGTTTCTGGGGTGATGTCAGAGTCAAAGCACCTGCTTCTGTGGCGTCTAGACGAGTCCTGTGAATGCCACCACTGCTTGCACACATTGTAGAATGGGGAGTGCAGCCAGGGAGCTAAAGCAAGGCAGTCGCGTTGAGCCGAACCTCAAATGTGCAAGGGAGAGAGGCAGGATGCTCCTAAATTCTTAAAGATCCGCCAATAAATCTTCAATTATTTTGATCACTGTAACATTTAGAAATTTTAAGCAACCAGAAATGTTTAATGGTAAAATTGCACCGCAGATTGAATCAAATAGCAAGCATTATTTCCAAAGCATTCAAACTTTAGAATATTTGCGTGCCTTTATGGCAGAAGCTTTTGCCAGCAGTGCTTCCCAGCACTCCAAGGCCCAGGTGCTAGGCGGGGCCACATCAGACTCCAACACTCGGGGAGACACTGTAACTAGACATCATTCGTAGAAGTGTGGGTATTGCTCAACATAGCCTCGCTCAACATAGCCTGTAGGCAAGCTCGTTGGTGCTGTAATCGCTGTTGAAACTAACAGCATTGACGACAGCTTTTTCTCTCTCGTTTGTTTCTTGATGAAATGTTTGAGGGTGCGGCCCTTTTGGCAGCTATGACTGTAAGTGTGGAATACTCTGCTACACAGGCAATGCAAATTGAACGTGCCCATGCGAATTCTACACCTGCTGCAACTTAGTGTGGTCAGCCCAGAGATGTGCAGTGGATAGTGTCTGTGGTAAAGTTGGTGCCAGCTGCAAGATGTGTGCAAAAGACCAGTGCTTCCTTGGCTTGTGCCTGGCTGCGAAGAATGCTTTGCTTGCACGGATGCGTCCCCTACCATTTATCTTTGTCTCGCCAAGTGGGGTAACAGTCCTCGCATTTGGGCAGAGCAGATCACGTCCGCTGTTAGCCAGGAGCAGAAGAGCCAAATGCGCACCCTGTAAGGGTGGGTCATACTGCTACTTTTCTGCAGGGTCCCTCTTCTTATGCGAGGGGCCCTGGTCAGGTGAACCCAACAGGTGAAACCCAACTTACTCCAGAGTTCTGCAACATACAGCAATTGCAAAACTCACCTTTGGAATTTGGGCTGCGCAAGCACCCTTGCTTCATTGAAGCTGAAGGGAAAGTGTATTGGCACGTTGGCACTTAGGAAACACATACTGAACTGTGCTAAACATCTACTCAACAATGTAACTCAATAAAATAAAGCTTGCTTTTCAAATCGGGAGCCACTAAATTGGGTGATGTTTACGTAGGTCTCCATGGTGTTTCTCTTATGGTCTACAGTAGCAGCCGCAAGCACTTGAGTTACCGCCTCAACTTTCTGTCAACAGAAAGTTGAGGCGGAACCTGCCAGAAAAAATTAGCAAAAAAAAAAAAAAAGTATTTTGTGCCTAATAAGTTTATAGTGCCTGCCCTAAGGGTAGTGCTAGCATTAAACAGAGTATAAAACATAGGTGCATCAGTTTTCTTTTTCTTTTTGGTAAGATGACACATCATCACCCCACTACAAATAGGATACCACTAGCAATCATCATCATCATCTGCCTCCAAGCTTGCACCGTGCTCGCCCCAGTGCAGGTGGGCCAACCACGAACCTTTTTTTGACACATGAGGCCTATGGGGATCTTCTCAACTGGTGTGTACTACTACTACTGAGTAACTCGGGACTTACTCGGTGTGGGATTCCCCTGGGGTCTTGCAGGTGGTGCCCCCAAGCAGCAGCAGCAGTGGCGGGCGCGAGTGGGGCCGCAACTCGCACGAGGGCCCCCGTGCCCTGGTGGAGCCCATGCCCCTGCACGGCCGGGGGGGTGCGGGGACGGCCCCCCTGGCGGTGGGCAGGGGTGCCACCCCCGCTGTCCCGCGGCCCCTGCCGCCCAACCCGGCCTCTGCCCCCCTGAGTCGCGAGCTGTGCGAGCAGGTCGCTCAGGAGCTGGCCCGCATCACCTCCTACGCCATACACGTCTTCCAGAGGGTGAGCAACTCCCATCCGAGGGGGCCGACCGCACTCGTACTGCGGCCGTCCGATGCATGCCCAATTCGTAGGGAGGACTTGTCCACACTATGCTCTGGTACAACTTGAGAATGACAACGGCAGTTGCCCCTGTGCCTCATTACTGCAGCCTGCTGTTCCTCTGTGTGGTGCAAAGAGTGCATTGCTGAGAGGATACTTTGAATGCGACACGAGTTGTTTCCGTAATTTTTCGGACCTAATCTGTTTGTAAATTACTGCAGCGACAACAAACAGTCACACATTAAGTGCACGTGTCCGTTGACATCCGGGGCCGTAGCTTTGGCGGAATGATACCCTACACGAGTTATTGCCATTCTTAACTTGTACCCGGGTATTCTGCCCACTTTGAGGACGCGTGGAGAAGTGCCTTTGTGCTGTTGTGTTCAATTCACCTTGCCCTCCATCTGGTTCTCACAACCGTTATCATCATATTGTACCTCACCTGTTCCTCATTGCCATCCACGTCATCATTCCTTATGCTAAAGTTGTGGGTTTCCGCTCGGGATGTATGCGCTGTGCCAACTGCCTGTGACACGTCCCTCATTGTGCGACGGTTGTCCTTGACATGTCGCTCAATACGTACAAGCCTGTGTCATGCTGTAGTCATCCTCATCATCGCCTCAGTGAAAATCCTTTGGGATCGTTCCTCAGGTTTAACTGCTGAGGATTCCCCCAGTCTTTCCTTGACATTTCAGGCATCCCTCAATTTACCAGTCCTAGGTAGTCCGCGGGCAGTCCAAGGACTGCCTTCGGACTGAAAGTCTCATAGGGACGCATGGGAAAATTGAGCAGCGGATTGTGTCCCGCGCAGTCCAATGACTGACCAAGACCGAAAATCAAGAAGGCTTCTTAATTTTGCTTTATGGTTAGAAGCTCTGAAACAGGAGGGGGGGATGTCACAGAGGATGGATGGACGGATGAGTGGTCTATCTCAGTAGTCTAGTAGGGACAAGAGCAAGTTGTAGAACAGGAGCTGGGCATCACAAGAACACCATCTCCTATCCAGATGGTATGGAACACGGTTCCGGTATGTTGCACGACTATAGGTACAGACACACACGCCTGAAATTTCGCATTGCTTCCTGAATTCTCCCTTTACATCAAGTGGGAGTGGCCATTTTTATGCCCAGAGCTCCTTTCTCCTCTGCCGCCAAAATCATGGCATCAGGCTTGCACGTCATCCTCCTCCCAAGACAATGCAGTCCTTGGCACTGTAGTTTTACACTAATATACACTAAAGGGAAATCTGGCACCAGTGTTTATGCAAGCCGTGCTTCATCATGTGTTACCATCATGTACCAGGTAGGAATGTTCCACTTGTCCTTGTCATAACTCACCAACACGCTCGAAAGCTGCCTGTGTCTGAAAAAAAGAAAAAGGAAAACAGTATTGTAAAGGATTATTTAAAGCTGTTTAATTGTTAGAAAAATGAAGCTCTGAGAGATTCATTTGTCAGGGATTATTTAGAGGCTTCATGCCAGATGAACAAAGAAAATTGTCCTGCGTCATTGTTAATTTTGGCTTCAAGAGTGAAAAGAAGCCATGTTGCAAGCCAAGCCAAGTAGGAGAGGAACATTGCTTGGTGCTATGGCGGCACCCACGATGGCATGCGATTGCAGTGACAGATTTCCCCATAGCGTGCATTAGTATGGAACTGTGGCTGGGGCTGTGCTCCTTATCGGAACAAAGCGCAGAAATGCTTGTGCACCCATTGAAAGGGGCTTGGGCAGCGCTGAGCTGACACGGAGTCTGCCCTGGGTTGACCGCAGGTGACCATGGACGTGGACCTGTCGGCCGCCGACCGGTCGGCCATGACCAACACGCTGGCACACGGCGTGCTGCAAGCCCAGCAGAACCTGAGGCCCGCAGCGCCCCCTCCGCTGCTGGCACCCCCGGGAGCCGCCCCCCTGTGGCCGGCGCCCGAGCCCCCGCCACCGCCAGTCTTCCAGCAGGTGCCGGCCGCACGACGATTCGCCGAGCCACCCGTGAGTCTCCGTTAGCAGTCAGCGACCTTAAAGCCGCTCCATCACTTCCATGGCTCTTTTATTAACCCTTTCCCTGTCGGATGTTTCGGCTTGTGATGCACCCCCAGTGTCGGCTTCGTTTCTGAAATATGAGGGAAGGAACAGAATGACTTATTTGACTGTGATAGCGTCCGGAACGTAAACGCATCGAAAGGAAAGGGCGCGGGTGAGAAATTGCTTTTCTTCCAGATACCTTTAGTTTGTCGTGCATGCGTCCGGGATGACGACCCCGTCATTTCAACATCAGAATGATGTTGTGAAAGTCGCACCCCTTCCTCAGATGAGAAACTCTCAGAATGCAAACCCGAGCTCAGCTTGTATTCAGGTCGGAATCAAAGAACAATCGCTCCAGTCCGCAGTTGAAGGACCCGCGCGGTCAGCCATGCGAAAGTAACCGCGCGCATGGAGGGAGCACTTTCAGCAGCCTGCACAACGCACAGAAATGAGCGAGCAAAAGTCACGATTGAGTCATGTTTTGGTCTATTGGAGAGGCAATGGTGTGCTGGGCTAACCTGGCATGTCGTAGCACACGCGGGAATAGAATAAAAAAAAACCTAGAAACCCGTTGCGGGTGGCACACCAACCCTTGCACCCATAATCGCCCGTGTGCCGCATGGTCTCACCCCGACAGAGTACAGCACATGGAGTGACCAAGCCCCCCCAGCAATGAAGGGGGGCGCTGTCACTTCGTACTCTTCAATATACCGACGTGGAGAGTTAGTGAGTGAAAATACGAGCTACTAGAAAGATTCGACAGATGGTGCAAACAATCCAGGTGCACCGCGCCCGCTTTGCTCTGTGGCACGAATTTTTGAACACACAATGGAGAACGTACCGGTACATCAGTGACACTACAGAGGGGAAGTGCGAAAACATACCAGTACGTCAGTAACACCGTCCTTTAAAGACTGCCGCCGCCTAGTTCCGCTTCCACCAGATTTGGAAAACCTGTTCTCTTCCATCTCCACCTTCCATTTTAGAGGCGAAGCCCCTTAGTGGCTGGGGCTGTTGGCGTCTCATGTCGTCGTCGTAAGCGTCGTCTCGTGTAGTCACGGCACTAAAACACTGGGACACTCGTTTACGCCTCTCGCTGGAGTGCTTCGTGCTTCAAAGCCCAGAGACTTGTACAGCAAAGCCGTATACCTGTACGCCCCCCAACGGTTTTATCTCCGTTGGCAAAAACGCCAAGGCGCCAAGAATACACTTATACTCTGCATGCTCCACTTCTCTTCATTAAATAACGTCTTCTCTGGCGCTCTTTGCCCTCGTTGGCCTTGCGCCATTAAACACTAACCATCATCATCATGCATGCTCCACCCCTCCCCAGGTTTCGCATTAGTGGATATGTTCCAGGATTTCTCTGTTGCATTTGGTGAGGACACTCACGGAAAAGGGCAGCGTCAGAGACTTTAAAAATTACAGGCCAATCAGCCTACTTTCTGTTGTGTTCCAGTTATTCCCAAAAGTAACGCTTACTAGAGCAGGTGGCATGCCAGACAACCTAACCAGGGAGCAGGCTGAGCTTTAGGAAGCATTTCTCAGCAATGGGTCATATGTATGCAGTCAACCAGGTAATTGAAAAATGAGCGGAGTTTACTTAGTAGACCACTATAGTATATGGCATCTGCAGATTATGCGAATCATTTGACTCAGTGGCCACCGCTGCTTTGAGAGGCCATGGAACAGATGAGCCATACAGAGCACTGTTCAAGGAAATTTACAAAGGCTCCACAGGTACGGTGCTCCTGCATAAGAGGACTAATATTTTCTTATCAGAAGGGTATCAGGCAAGGAGACAAGGAGACTTACGCTTTGTCTAAAGAGAGTATTAAGAAAACTTCTTTGGGGGGAAAAAGGGAATTGTGCATTAGTGAGGAATACTTCAATGTTTGAGATTTGAAGATGACATTTTCTTATTACAGTCGAATCCCGCTACAACGAAATTGACGGGACGTGCGAAAAATTTCGTTGAAGCGAAAATTCGTTGAGGCGAAATCTGCCGCAACACACCACGGAAAGGCCAGAAAAATAGCCCCGTATGCTTCCGCATCATTGGCAGCATAATACAATGTTTAGAAAAAGGAGTGACGCGCAATAACGTCATGTTTATTCGGATAACAAACATACCAATGGTTATCTGTTCTTTCACTGCACGCGAAGAACGCGTTGCGGAGTGGGGTGAAGAAATGCAGGCGCAAAACATATTGCTGTACAACAAGGCGTGTCCACCGAGCTGATTATTTGCAGATAGCTGCTAGGCCGTCGGAAGCCCCCCTCTCACTTGTAGCAGGAGCAGTGCCGTTATCTTATCATCTGACACAGCGCGGCAGCTACTGACCTTGGCAGGTTAGACGCGCGCACTTGCATTTAACACAACTGCGCGCTCATGACTAAGATAGGATGACTTGGCTTCAAGACCAAACACGCAAGCATGATTTTTGCTCTTGGCTATTAAGAATGGTAGAAGGAAAACGACAAGGACAGCTGCTCACAACGCATACATGACGGCGCCGCGCCAGCAGCGGAGCACATTTGTGCGATTTTAACTGGATACGGATTGGCGGTAGCTCCGGCTTGGCGAACCGGGCCTGCGCCTCATGTAAAGACGGTCAGCCACATCGTTATCACCATCAAACAATGGCGTCCGCCTACGAGTTTTTTTTTTTTTTTGTGGCGGTGTGGCCGCACCGCGCATGTTTTCGGTGAAACTAAGCGTCCTGAATGTATAAAAAGTTACAGATAGCTGGCGCTATGCTTATTTTATTGTAAAATAATTGTTCAAACCCAGCCCAAATCATCGAAAATTTCGTTGAAGCGAAAGCAAGCATGACAAATGGTTCGTTGTGGCGAGGACTTTGTTGCATGGACTTCTATGGCTGGCTGACGGGGAATTGGAAATATTTCGTTGAAGCGGAAATTTCGTTGAAGCGGCGTTCGTTGTAGCGGGGTTCGACTGTAAAGGGACGGACGACCGATTTTTGTGGCGTATAGGTGGTATTCGTTGAAAAGATTAGTGGTCAATTTCTTCGTTTGGCAACACTGAAAATGGCCACAGATATGGCCGATGCACCACGGACATGGCGTGGCTTGGGCCACTGCGCCTGCATGCAGAAAATAAAAACGCCGGCGTGCGTTGTCTGCTGCGTTTCAACCCGATTCTCAATGGTGGTGTCAACAGAGATGGTAATAATCGCACTCACATTGGACTCGAGGCAATACTTTGCGTTCGGTGAGGTAGAGTTTGTTAACGTGCAACACAGTCGTGCTTAGCACAGGCAAGTGCTGCTATCCCGCGGAGCTCAACGTAACGAGTGATGGCGCACTCACACGGTTGCCTGCATGTGCGCTTCACCAGTGAATACAAGCAATATGTTCTCTAGCTCATATGAAAGCCAGCGTTCTATATAGCCCAGTAATTACAAGCAATTTATAAACAAATTGGCGGAAATAACTTTAATTTGGAACCCAACTTTCCGTAGTCAGAATGGTGGCAGTTCGTAGTGTACAAACGTGACACTACAATATGTGTCCCAGTCACGTGACCTGCAAACCTTGCAGCTACTGAAACTGCTGAAATGTTTATTCACTTATTGAAAACCTTTTAACACAAGTATTTGAACTGAACCTCCATGCCCAGAATCAATGGCAGCATTCAGTAAATAGACCCAGTGGAGGAGCTTTGGTGATTCTGCCTGAGTAGGGGGTGTTTCTTCTGCCGAAATATTCGATTTCTGTTTCCAAATGCGCCAGCAGCAGCTTGGAAAAAAAAAAAAAGGACGCGCCAGGGGAGAATCGAACTGCCGACCTCTATCGTCCATTCCAACAGATAGCGCCTTCGTGAAAAATAGACTGGTGATTAAAAAAACACGCATAAAGGAATAAGAAAGCCTGCAATTCACACCTTCTTTAACTGGGGACAAGTTTTTAAATATCGCTTTTCATCCTGCATACAGACAAAAGTAAGTTGCCGCGCTACTGCATGTCATGGTTGCGAGCATTACTTTTGGGAGAACATGTATGGCTCGTAGGTCTAAAAATTTCAATTTACAAAGTTTTATGGCATTATCAGCGAAACTGTTTTGCGTTAAAGTGCTTTAAGGGATGCCCTTTCATTTGGGATAGAGAGCATATACTCGACAAAAATCGGTTGTCTGTCCTTTTAAGTCTGTCCCGCTGGAACTTGTGCAAAATGCTTTGACTTTTGTACTCTGAAAGCTTAGCAGCGTGCTGGTTAAACAAAACACAAACATATCAAAGATAGTGTGGGAACAGATATGCAGTGACGTGCTCTTTCAAAATAGGTAATGAAACACTGGAACGAGTGGATGATTATAACTACACATCTTGCACAAATTGCCAGTGGCGATCAAAATTATGGCAAAATGATTAGGCGCAGGAATAACATAACATGGGATGGGCTGCATTCGGTAAGTATATCAAAATTCTTGGGAGCAAGCTACGTTCGTCAGTGAAACAGCTTTTGTGAAAGCAGTATGTACGTACTTCCAGTGATGACATTTGGAGCTAAGACTTGGGGTCCTACTAAGTGCCTTGAAAGCAAACTTGGATTGACCCAACAGGCCTTGGGACGAAGTGCTGGGTGTAACAGTTGGAGGCAAGAAAAGAGCTTCGTGGATTAGGGAGCAGACTTGTGTAGAAGATGTTGTGGTTCGAATTAAGAGAAGGAAGTGGGCTTGGGCCAGTTATGTACTGCAAATGAGGATAACAAGACACGATTACTAGCAAAACAGAAACAAGGACAAGAGAGCGAAGCACTGAACGACAGTGGGCATCAGCTGAATTGTTATTACGTGAACACGCAGTCGAATATATGAAACACCCCAGTTCACACGTGTGCACTAAACACGTAATTGGGCACAAAATTCGTCTGCTCAGTGCTAGCCTCTGCAGATAACCAAGTTCCCTGTCCGAGAGTTCCAAAGAAGGTGTGCTTATTAAGCAGTCGTCCGTTCCTTCTTTGATTGAAAAAGCTTCAATGATTTTCCTCTCGTTGGGTTGCAAAACGGTGAAGCACTCTCGTGTTTTCACAGATAGGGCGACAAATGGGGTCTGGAGGATGAGAAACATGTGGACCATCCTCTTAATGGAATGGTTGCCAGGAGACAGTAAACAAAATAGGGGAAGATGCAGGACTTGAATGAACTCAACAAACTTTCGACAGGAGTATCTTCAAATTTTCGAGGGAAGCTTTCGTCTTGCATTGTACTATCAAGATACATTGTGGTGCGAACACGCGAGTTTTAGTAGATGCTGTGCCGAAAGCTTGTGTGCTGCAGGACTAAGTTACGAGAGTTTGTGTTTAACCATGATATGGAAAGAGCATCGTTTGGCGAGCGAGCATTTTGATCCAGCGAGCATTTTGATTCGGCCCACCGCTGCTGTGTTCGGTGCCGGTTCACGGTTCATGCTTCTGTTTTCTAACTTCATCACTGTGTAGAATGAAAACGGCGCACGGTGAAGTGAAATAACAATAGCTTTATTCTCGTTGCCCCCTCCCCGTGTAGCAGCAGCAGCCACCGCCTCCTCCCCTGGGCCTGGCCCCCAAGGGTGGTCCCCTGTCCCAGTCCAGCTCGGACCTGAACGCCCTTCTGCAGCAGTACTCGGAGCAGCTCATGAAGATGGTCAAGGAGCAGATGGCCAAGGGCGACGGCAAGCAGCCCTCGTCGGACTAGCTGGTGACCACGTGCTCCACGATGCCCTGGTGGATCAGCTTCTCGCACTGGGACCGCTCCAGGAAGTGGGTCGTGTCCCGAGCCAGCACGATAGTGGTGCCGTCCTCTGTCTCAAAGTCCCCGTAGTCCTGCAGGCAGCGCACCTGCACGTACAGCGACTTGGGCGGACTCCGGTACCGAGCCAAGTCCAGCCCCACGCTGGACATGTAGTCCGCCAGCAGGCTGCTGTAGCGACTCAGCCACTGTTGCTGCAGCAGCAAGAGGAGGAGGGGAAGAAGCACGGTGCCAATGATGCAGGTGGCCGGCCAAAGAGGGCAGCGGCGTTCTCGCGGAGTGACGGAGTTATACGAGCGACACTGCACGTGCCAATCTCTCAAGTGTCCTTAACATTCCGGCGGGCTCGTCTTTTGCGAGCCCCACTTGTTCAGCAGCACAAGTTTAGCGTAGCCAAACGGCTTGACCACATTTTGGTATTAATGGGCACAACATTTCCTTACTACTACTCGAGCTCCATTTTTCTTTGAGTGCGAAGACTCAAGTCACGTTGGGAGAAAATAAGCAAACCAGTATTGCTGGCATGATACTAAAGCGCATGTCATTGCACCATTACCTGTTGCTTAACACACTGTTTTTTGTCTGGGGCCAACTCTGTTTATTGCCTGTGCAAAGCCTTTCTTCAGTCTTTCAACTGTTCCCCTCGCTTGGAAGTTTGTCGTGTAAAATTTTATAGGCGGGTTCCATCCTTTTTAGGCTACCGTTACCGGAACCGATGCTGGTAGGCGATTTTTGTCATTTTATGCCATTTATCAATAAATACGTTTATAACTTTAGAACTCGCTCGGTGCTTCAACTGCACGGCACCATTGTTTTGTTTTGAGAGGTGTTGCTTCTTGTGCCGCTTCCACGGCAGCCGGGCAAACACAATGAGGGCCCACTAGAAAAACCACTCACTTTCACAATTCTATTTACAGCAACACTTAGACATAGAAAGGCTTTTGTTAAAGTACGGGAAGATAAGCCATCTTTGACACACCCTTCTATGAATCCTTACAATTCGTAAGAAGCTCTCAAGGTTGGAAAAGTTGAGCAACTGAAACATTCTGCAGTACCGTAATTACCCGATTCTAACGCGCACCCGATTTTCCAGGCAAAAAGCCAAAAAAACTTGCACCTGCGATTGTAACGCGCAAGAAACTTTGTGAGCAAGAACAACGAATGCGAGAGAAATGGGCGATTTATTTCCCGAAGTAATATCAGTCATCTCACTCCTCGTCGCTCTCTGAGAGTTCCTTGTCGCCTTCCGCTGACTGCAACACCTCGTCATCGGTGCCATCAAACGCGTTCGCGATACCACTCTTCTGAACGAACGTTCAGCCATGTTCGATGGGATCATGGCCCACGCCTCGCACAACCATCCTGCAAGCTTCTCCAGAGGCATACGCTTCAGCCAACCGCTCGTTGTGAACGCGTGGGAGCTGCTCGTACTCGTAAGTCGCGGAAGCTGCGCACCTTCGTTGCCGCTGCTGCCATTGCTGTTATCAAGCGCGCAAGTGGAATAATTTGATGATTTGTGTGAATGATGATACGAAAGCCTAGGCGCCTAGATCCGAAAAATTGTTGCTAAAAGCTTTGGCGGCATTTTGAGATGGCGATGGATTGGGTGGAACGAATTTTCAGCTGTTTCGGCAATTTCGGTTTCGTATCCTATTCTAACGCGCATGCGATTTTTCGGCCTATTTTTGCGGAAAAAAGGTGCGCGTTAGAATCAAGTAAGTACGGTAGTTCAATAAGTTGCCTACACCTTACTGTTCCCATTTTCGGGGCCCCACTTCAGTCCTCCCAAAAAAAGAACGGTAGACAAGAAAACAAGTGTGTGGCAAGCGCCTCTGTACCCGAAGTACAACGCTTCAGAGATCCAAGGCCACCAGCCTCGTACTAAGGTTTGTCCTATTCGAGACCTTTGTTGGCCACAGTCAAACAGCTTCCAAGTGTAACCAAGGCAAACCCTTTGTTCTGCAAGTGTTAATGATGACAGACTTTGCATGGTAAGTTAAGGGCGCATTCGACAATGTAACCCACACGTAAGCATACTCAGAAATCTGAACACAACAGACAGCGGAATGCGGACACGAGAACCGTAAAGTTCTGCGCAAATGCCCACCCCTTTAGGGGTGAAATGTTCAATTAACTAAAAGACGCCAAAGATCACCCACCCCCTAAAATACTTAGCGCCAATAAAGGAACAAAATAAGCACGAATCATCGATTCATGTGTGTGGTCACTTATTTTTCTTTTCCGCACTTGACCCGAAAATTCGCCCATCTGGTATTTTTTCTTGGTATCTCCGCAGACTTGGTTGGCGGTGCAGCCACTTTTTGTATTTTTTTGCAACTGACCCGAAAGATCGCCCATCCCGTATTTTTCACTCGATATCTCTGAAACTTGGGTGGGCTTTCTTTCGGAACCTTACGGTCCATGCGCACTTTCCTCTTCACCCACACGGCTGAACTCAGGATAAAAAACATCACATCTGACCCCATAAGGCTAGGAGCAAGAGGCACTCCTCAGGGATCTGTGCTGTCATCTTTCTTATTCAACATTGCCTTGCTGGACCTTCTGAGAAGACTCAATGTCATAGGCAAACTTGGACATGCATCCTAGGCCAACGATATCACCCTCTGGACAGAAACCAGCTCCCTCGGCGAAATTCAGGACACACTCCAGAGGGCAACAGACACTGTAAATTGATACACCAAGGCCTGCGCCCTCCACTGCTCGCCACAGAAGTCCAAACACCCAGTCTTTCACTCAAAGGCCAGGAGGAACACCAAAAAGGACATCCAAATCCAACTAGACGAATACGCGGTCATTGCCAGTCCCTGCGTCAAAATCCTAGGAGTTCACCGCAGGCAGACACGAAAAGCAACATATTCATGCAAAAACTCTAGCAAACCGGCGGTCAAATTATGCACACCATTAGGCGGGTGTAAACGAGGAAGAGAATAATGGAAGAAGCGGACACCCTATGCTTGGTTGAGGCATTCGTCATTTCGGGGATAAGTTACATCGCTCCTTACCTGTTCACTGAACAAGGGCGGACTTAAGCCTCCTCAATTGTACTCTCAAGTCAATAAAACATGCCATAGGACTACCCATGAACCTGTCCACAGACAAGCTCCTCTAACTACACCAACACAACACAGCTTAAGAGTGAATCGAATGCCATTTATCCAGCCAAAATAAACACGGACGAAAAGTTCTCCACAAAGTTTTGTGGATGGCCCTCGACGTGATCCCGCAAGTGCAGATACCAGACCCCTGGCGCCAGTCCATAATTACTCACCCACTACCCAGAAACATTAACTCCTGCCATTACGAGGACACGAAAACAATGAAGAGAAGTGGTTAAATTACTAGTAGCAAGATGGCATCGGCCATTCTGCCACTCCTCCCGCCTGTTAAATGGTTACGGCCCATTAAGACTTGCGACTGGAGCGACAGAAGCGACGCGATTTCAGTCGCTCTAGTCGCCCGGCGATAGCTGCTGTCGTTTGGTCTTTAACCAGTTTTTGTCGCCGGGACAGAAATCGCGTAGCTTTTGCCGCAAGTTTGAAAGGCCCGTTCACACTTGCAACGCGATTTGTGTCACCGGCGACGACAGAAATCGCGTCTCTTCGTCGCAATCGCGCAGGCGGATCGTAGAAGGGGAACGGGCGGAGCGCGCACCTCCTGCTCGGAGAGGTTCTGCTTGAGGTCGGCCGCGAGCGTGCTGCCGAAACCCCAGCGCATGTCGCGCGCGGCCATGAGCCGCTGGTAGAGGTAGGCGAGCAGGCAGCGGCGGATGTGGCTCAGGGCCACGTGTCGCGCGTGCACCGTGGCGTGCCGCTCCATGTGGGCCTCGACGTCGGCCTGGTTCTCCGAGAACAGCGCCTGCATGTCGGCCAGGCAGTCCCGCAGGGCGTCCTCCTTCAGCGGCGGCAGCCAGCCGCGGGACCGCTTCAGCTCCTTCACCAGCTCCAGCGCCTTCTCCACGTACAGCACCATGTCTGCTGTGCCGAGGCGCCTAAGCACGAGTTTCTGCTCGAACCGTTACACCAATGACACCAGACACCAGCACACCACCAAGCACAAGGCGATCGCACCTACACCTGCCTACACCTACGAGGCTGCGACGATTCCCGCGCTTATCGGCGCCTCCTTTATAGTTTACACCTGGCGGTCCGGCGCTGCGCTCGCTCAGTTAGGTGATTTGCCGTAACGTGACGCCACCAGCTAAACCTATAAGGTTTGTTTGGTGGCGCCGCGTCAGGCTCGTCGACATTCGAGCGATTTGGGAAGCTACAAATCATACCTCCATGCTACAAATGTTCTGTTCTGTTAGATACAGTAGAGTGTACTAGAAGTTTTAGTAGAGTGAACTAGAATAAGGGAGTGTCCCGAGCGGCGGCGCCGAGCCACTCCGGTTGGCGTCGACACCGCGAGGTGGCGCGACTGCGCCCTTTCGCAGCTGGTCTGGCGCAGCGAGACTGCGCGTCTGGCCTTGCACTGTTATGTTCTCGCGTTCTCTTTCGGTTTTCAAAGGCATTCAGAAGCTAAGCAAGATTCTAAACGACCAAGCCTGATTTTTTCTTTACTTACTCCTGCTCCAGGTCGAGCACAAGAACTGTGGCCTCGATGTGGTGGTCCGTTCTGGTTGCAGGCACCTTAGTTCCGCTATCCGCGATTTTGATTCACCTCGAGCTTTGTATCTGGCGCGGGCGCTTCTGAATGTCAATGAACTGTCACCTGTGTTCTCCGCGCAACACGCCGAATACTGCCTGACGAACGATAATTACTTACTTTTCGCGAACTGGCAAGTGTTCAGCATGGACCGTTAGGCCCTGCACAGGGCAGATCGCGGTTCTAAAAACACGTCATTGCTCGTATAGCAGCATTTAAGAGCGACAAATTTTTTAGCCGAGGTGTTGCAGTCAACTCTCATGTATTATTTATTCGGCGCATGTGCGCAAATAAGCACACGTTGACCCCCTCCCCCTCAATCTCCTAAAAGGAAGTTTAGACGCGCCGCATAGCACAAAAATGAAAGTAACTTCTGCTGGCTTGCCAATATGCCATGGTATGGAGTCTTTACGATTTTTCAGAGATCAGAGGTGCTATCATGGCGAAAGGCAAATTATTTTGTAGTTGTTTCTTGTTATAATTACTAGAAAAAAAGAACAGTACCTAACTAATGTTAACACTTAGATGCAATGCTACATTTTAAGCAAAGTTGTGTACAGCTAATGGTCCAGCTTCACCTTTTTTAAACCCGATTGTAATTTTTATAATATACACACAGTGAACGAGAGATTACGTTTCAGTGTGCTAGCTGTCACAGTTTCTTTCGCAATTTGGTCCAGTACTACGGGCATTTACCTAGTTTAGCATACTTTGCAGATTGCCGTTTTTTTGCATTGCTTCTGCTGATTTTTAAGTAGAAGTGAATGCGGGTCGTGAGGTAAAACGCACCTCTGCCGCAACAGCCTTACAATGATCACTGCACCCAAGTTCACACTGCTGCTTAGCCTTCACCACACTCAAAATGTAAAGGATGCTATCCCAATGAAGCTCATCAAGAAGACTGAAGCATTCAGTGAACGCGTTCTCCGTGTTTAGCACAAACCTGTGAAGAACGGCCTGTACACAAAGTGGAGCTCGCACACTGCAGCCGACGATTCTGTGAGGGGCTTGTCCTAATAGTGACAAATACGTTTCCCCATCCAGTCAGGATGCATCTGCTATTTCCCATACAATTCGACGGACAATGTAAATTCTGTACTCAACCAGGCACTCTAATGGCACATATATGGGAGTGCGCCAAGAACCCAGACCTCCCACCTCCTTTTCCTTCCCCTACTCCTGAGCAGTGGGAGATACTGCTGTCCAGCTCCCTCCCTCAAGATCAACTTCTTCTGGTCGAGAGGGCCAGTCGAGCCGAAACTGCACATGGTTACCTGAAATGAGGAACCACCCCACCTAAAAGCGATCGATAAAAAAAGTTTTGCCTCTCTCTCTCCTGCCGGCGCAAATTGCGCTTCCACTTTTTTCGAACCTCTTCGTCTCTTGGGGCGGCAATCAAAGAAGCCTTTGGAGCGCCCTGATAGCCGGCGTGACAGCCTGGGCAAAACAGTGCGCATCAGTCCTTCTTTTCGCCGTCTTCCTCACATGCTGGTCCTTGACGAAATGCACTCTCTCACTGTTTTGAAAAACACGTCAGAACCTCCGCACCAATTCAACCGAACGCACGTGCGCCCACCGCCTTCCAATTTCTACGTTTCGTCCGGTCTGATCGAGGGCTGCGGCGACAGCGCGGGCCACTGATCTGTGGAGATCAGTGGTGCGGGCGCCCGGCGCGGCTGACCGGCTGCGAGATCGTGCACCAGCGCCACTAGCCACCCTAGCGGTGGTCGACGGCGCGCGGCACGCCGAAAGCAACGCCATGGCAACGCCGTCTCCGCCCGCTCGGGCCACTCCCCTATTCTAGTTCACTCTAGTTTTAGAGTGGCCCGACCGGCCGCCCGGATAGGTGCTTGTTTCGCGCAGAAAATAGCGGCGGCGCTGTAGTCAACGACAACTGAAAGCGAAAGCGGCGGCCGCGCGCGCGGCCGCGCGCGGGCAAGGAAACGCTGCTTCTTTACGCGCGGAGCGCTCGAAATTTGTTCTGCGGGTCGTCCAGTTGCTTAAATATACTGTAGGTACAGTGGAATGTGGGTAACGAAATGAAAAATCAACGCTGCAGCTCATTTTGCGTTAGTTTTGCCTTTACCGCTCGACAACAAGGAAAATTACGGATTTTCCTTTGCAGCATTCGTAGCGGATTGTAAATAAAGTAATGGCAGCGACATTTTCGCTATTACAATTTCCCATAAAAAAGTATTTTGCGTGAAATTGCCTGGTATGAACCAGTTCATGATTGCTTTATGATTGTGTCCTTATTGTGCTGCTTGGACATAGTTGGTCGACGCAAATGACATGAAAAAATTATGAGGACTGAGATGATAGCTTTTCAGAAGAATTTTTTATTTGTTGCCTTGCAATTTGCGCTCGGACTGCAGTTATGTGGGTTAATATCATAAGTTGCGTTTGTTTTTTATGGCGTGAGTTGTTATTATAGCAGTATTTAAGCAGTGGCCCGGTTGGGATAATTACGGGTCACCGTGGTGGCCGAACAGAGAATGACACCCGCAAGCGAGATATCTTTTTAACTAAAAATGAGTTAACCCAGCGGTTAGCTTAGTTGTCCCAATGAGCGTCTTTCATAGAACTATTCCCGCAACGTTCTATTAATCGCACCACCTTTCACCTGATTCGGTCAAGAAAGGAGTTGAATCAAATTAACACAAATTCAATTCACAAGTATGCTGATGGTACAATTACAAGCACATAAAACAAATGCAAAACATAGATCAGAAAATATATTGACCGCAACAAAAATGAAATATACCCCGCCTACTATAGAGGTAAAGGTTCAAGTACGCTAACATGGAGGTTCAAATAAACGGAACCGGAACAAAATACACATTTTGTTTTCATTTTCAATAGCCCAGAAAATGAAATGTAACAAGGGAAATCATTCACAAAGTCTACACCGCTAAAGGTTTAGGAATAAGGCTAACATGGAGGTTTAAATTGACATTTTTGGCCAACGCATTTTCATAACTCGCCCTCGATCATTAGCGACGGCTAAGTTTAGGGTGTTGCTCCCACCTTTACATGTAATCACGGAACTTGATTAAACCTTTTATATAGAAATAGATATAGAAACAATGTATACATAACCGAACCAAATTTGCTGTCAAGGTCTCCCGTGCTGGTCGCAACCAACGCCGTTAAGGTGTTTGCTGTGAATAAGGGCTACGGCACATCCATAACGCTGTCATGGTTGAGCTCCTTGTCGCTGAAGCAACTGGTAAAAACGTCCTAGAGATCGCTAATAAACTTTCAAAAATGCACGGAAGGACTCAGAACCCCCCCCCCCCCCCAAAAAAAAAAATACAAGAGGTAGTAAACACAGCGGCATCTTCCCCTGGCATGCAGGATTGGTCATGCAGACTTGGCACTTCATTTTCAGTACACAGTTCCTTACCAAGTGCCTGCAATATGCGACATAGCAGGTTAATAAAATAAGAAAGCCCACTAATTGATTTGATTGTAGGGTTTAACGCGCCGACGCAACGAAGGCGATGAGGCGCGCCGTAGTGGAGGGCTCCGGATTAATTTTGACCACCTGGGGATCTTTAACGTGCGCCGAAATCTCGTACACACGGAAGAAAGCCCACTAACGACAGTACAAGCATCAACGGCTGGGGTAGCCCAGAAGAAGGCTCTTGGTATTTTCGTTCTAAATAGGAACGTAAAAAAAACAGTAAACTTTTTGCAGCCTATATAGAATGTGCGCCCACCGCTTTTGCTTCATGCGCAGAATAAAGAAGGGGAAGGGAAAAACATTCCTGGTGCCTGTCCGTCAAATTAATTCCTCGTTAACTCGAACTCTGCTATCTGAAAATATCTTCTCGAAACTTTTTCTCACCGTGTGTTTACCTCCCAAAGGCGCTACGCATTTGCCCGCTTTATCTCGAAACGTTTTTTCGGAGGACCACGGACCACGCGGACTGCGCGTCCCCGTTACTGGAATGCTGTCTGGCGCGTACATCATTGCTGTGGACGACGCAGCTGATCATGCGGACGAGGAGGAGCCTCCAGAAGTGCGTGCGTACAACGGCAGAAACAACATACATGCTGCGTCTGCTTTGTAGCAAGGCAAAATGTAGCGGTGGCGACCACCAATCCATGCGATTCATTGAGAAGCTCGGGTACACTTTTCTGGGGTGCAGATGCGAACGCGAAACAGCCGAGCGCAACACAGTTCTTTCTTCTGCAATAATAAAAGTTTCTTTTTCCTGCGAATTATTTTACCTTTATTACAAATCTCCCCTGTGCAATAGTGTTTTTGTTAGCACCACTAGCTGTTATTTCAGGTACCTGGCTACAAATTTTCTGCATTTGACTTAACTCGAAACTCTGCGCTTATCTCAAAATTTCCAGCTAATTTTACGACTTTGAGTTAACGAGAGGTTACTGTATATCAACAATTAACGTTCTCATAAAACGCATAAAAAATGAGAAAGTATCGTTGCGGGGGGGGGGGGGGGGGGTCAATAATTTTATGTCGGGTCGTACTAGTTCAAAGTTTGCTCAAGAGGAGTCAACGTTTCTGCGGCTACTTTCTAAATCAGCTGACCAAAGGCGCAGGTTTTATTCCCGGCCGCGGCGGGGCCGCTTTTGTGATGGAGGATAAAAGCGAAAAACGCCCGTGCCTTCGAGATTTCAGCGCACGTTAAAGATCTCCTGGTGGTTAAAATTAAACCGGAGCCCCCCATTACCACTTGCCTCATTGCCTGTGTAGCGCCGGCGCTTTAAACTTCATAATCCAAAATAAATCAGCTTCGCAAGCGCAAAACAGCGCCGCGAGCAACGCAAATTTTGCCGCGCGCAGGCTGGGAGCTGGTGCCGGGGGAGCGCCGGCTGTTCAGTTGTCGACGACAGCAGCGCCGCCGCTATAGCGGTTCTATTTTCTGCGCGAAAGTCGACCCGGCGGAGCAATGGGAGAGGCCGCCGCTCGGGCCACTCTAAAACTTCTAGTACACTCTAGATACAGGGTGTTGCGACGATAATTGGAACACTTTAAAAAACTTTCCTGAGCGCACCGCCGCTCTGTTCGTGCTCAAACTTGCCACGAAGGTCACAATTTGTGGTCTATTTTGTTTGATACCGAAAACAACGATGGTACTTACCTGTGTATTCTGAAAATAAATAAAAACGATTTTCGCCTATTGGGAAATAGCCCACTAGCGCTGCGGCGAAGCTACTGCCCGGGTGCAGTGCTCGTTCAACAAGGCCCTGTGCCACGCGCAGCACGACATCAACGCCCTCTTCTGTAATGCGTATGTTCGGGTGAGAATTTTTCGGTCGCGCTTTCACTGCGTGGCGCAATATGAAATTGTTTGACGTCGTCCAAGTGATCTTCGAGGCCGGACTTCCCAAGACGACGTGCTTTCTTTGGTGACCTCGACGTAAAGATTTCGCTCCATCTGTCACTCCAATTAGCCAGAAATGGTCTTGATAAGCGGCTTACTGGTGGGTTACTAACCCGCGGGCTTTTGGTTGATTGGAGCGGAATTAACAGATGTGCCAAGAAGGTGGAAGAGAAGGAGGGAAAAGACGCAGAGAATGAGGGGAGTAGGTGAGGGGGCGGACAAAAAAAAAAGCTGCGAAGGGGAACGGGCAGATGAGGAGTTGGAAAGGAATGGTGAAGTTGACGCAGTGGGGTGTGATTGGTTGTGGATCAGGAGAGCAAGGAGAAAGCGAGAGGGACGGGGAGAAGGTTCTGCGATTGTAACGGGATGAAGGGAGAGATAAATATGGGGAAAAAGGAGGAGGAGAGAGTCTGTGAAGAGCGAGAGAAGGGAAAGGGGGATGGTGAAGATAAAACTTCTAGAGGAAGGGTGGGGTCTAGGGAAGAAGGAGGGAAATGGGGAGAGATAAAAGGGAAAGGGACGGGAGAGACTCGAAAGGGCTTTCAGTGCAGCTGAGGATATCAATAGCGTGCACATGAGGAGGATGGGAAAGGAAGAGGTGAAGGAGTTTTGGATCGAGAGAGAAGGAAAGAAAGAAGGAAGAGGTCGGTGAAAAGTGTATTGAAACGGGGCCGAATCTGGGAGGGAAGGGCGAGGTGCTGTAGATTAGTATAAAGTCATAAATAAAAAAAAACTGTGAGGGGGTGAGGAAGGCAGGAGAGGGAAGGAGAATGGATGGTGGTGAAGGATATTTCAGGGGGGAGCTTAGGATGTAAGGATATAAGGGGTATAAAGATAAAAGCAATATAAAGATATTGCATGATATAAGGGGAGGGCGGCAAGGGTGGAAAGAACGACGGAAAAAGCAGGAACGCCGCAGAGAGGTGATAAACGCAATTTATTGATATTTAAAAGGCGGATGACGGAGAGGAGGCCCAGGCACCGGCTCCGGGGAATACCAGTGCCGCGAATGCGACCACAGCTCTGTCGAAAAACACGAGCTGGTTGTCGAGCAAGGGGCCGTCCATGATAACCCTCCAAGGCCTATGAGGGGGACGAGGGGAAAGCGAACGGTGCTGGTAGTGGCGACGTACGTTTCTGCAGTCCGAGGTGGCGGAAACGTAGAGATGGTGGGCGCCGGGTCGAGAAACCCTGAGAGAAAAGGGCGAGATACCTGTGTTGCGGCTGCAGAGCCAGACCACGATTGAGTCAGCGCCGCACAACTTGCACTTGGGGTTGGCGACCTTGCCAGGGTAAAACTGGCGTAGTTTAATTAGACATGGCCGTGTTTATTTGCAGTCTTCTTAGTGTTGTCGGGGGTGTTTTTGTGAGGATAGGATTAGGGTCTGGTAGCCGTCCACTCCTGGCTCAAAAAGATGTGACTTCGGCGGAAGATACGAAGACGTCGTGTATCAATTGCACCGATTCATGTTTAATTGTTACGGGTATTGCCGGGAAAGGACGGCTTAGGGCGAATTTGCAGGACTCGATGCTTGCGCGCCAGGTGGGTTAGAGCGCTGGCCATGGCGCGAGCTCGATCTTTGCCCCCTTGCCAGAGTGGGTCGGGGTCTAAATCAGGTGAAAATTTGCGCTTACAGTGAAAGGTTTCGGAAGCGGGGTGTTGGTCAGTTGGAGTGAGTGAGTGTTTCAAAGTGTTTATTCCCTGATGCCTAAGCCGGACAGCAAATTTTTGACAGAGAGGGAGAGAGAAAGGGAGAGAGAAAATCTTTGTTAAGAAAATAATAGTTGAGGTTTAGGAAAAGGCGTGAATAGATTGTAGGGAGCTCAAGGGTCGAAACTGAAGTCTAGGGCGCCGGATGCAGAAGCTCCCTCCATTGCCCTCTAGTCAGCAGGCATTTATCTTGAGCTAACGAGCTCGTCAAAGCTCTCTCCCATGTCTCGATAGAAGTGGAATATGTAATGTTTGAGTTGTTCTCCCCTGAGCATACCCTTGAACATGGCTAGGCTGCGTGATAAAGGGTGGACGTTTCCCCGATTTTAGCAGAGTTTTACGTTTATTTCCGATGTTGAACTCGAACATCTTCCTCTAAACATATCTGTAGATACTTGTGTTGGTTTATCCTCCACTAAATTTGGGATTCCTCCGCATCGAGATCCCCTTGTAGCAAGGGTAAAAACGTGTCCTTAGGCGTAGGACAAAGAGACGTTCATAACGTTTTTCCGGACCTGGGTCCCTCGTGTTACGAACCCGGTGTCTATACCATTGGTCCCTTTCCATATGGTCGAAGCGAACGCCAAACAGCCGGTGTTACGAATCGGCCAGCGCCGCAGTACTTCCCCGCATCACTCCTCGGCTGTGCGGCGAAGCCACTACGTGCGCCTTTGAAAACAGGCGCCACCATGTGGGTGACAAGTTGCGACAAGCCGCGTCAGACGCTTCGCCTTCGGCGCATTTCAAAACTTCGGCGGCTGCCGGCGAGGCTCGTCTCCACGCTCTTCAAGGACACAGAGGCCCCGCGAACTCAGCGGAGTCCTCCCCTCTCCCCTCTCCCGGACTCAACGTGCGCCGAGGCTATGAACGGCTTACGAACTCTGGAAAGAGCGTTGTGTGTGTCTGTGACGTTCGTGGCTTGTTGCAGCTTGTTGCGTTTTGACCGTTACCGCTTTTGGGTATAAATAGACCCCCGCAAGCGTTGTAAACCATTCCTGTTAGAGCAGCGAATCGATGCTGTCGCTCTGCTCGAGTCCTGTATTGTAACCTCGCCCGTCGGGGAATTGTTCTTTGGCTTCGGCTCACCTCTCGCAATGAAGTAAACAGTTAGGTTAGCCTACGGCTTCTGGACTTCTTCACGGCTGCAACAGCGGCTGGCCGCTCGCATCATACACGCTACCACTCGTATGTCGAAGGCCACGGAGCTCGGATCGGGTGCCCCCGCCCGGTTGCAACACAGGTAACGATTTGCACCGTGCACCCCAAACCCAACCGTTAGGCCTACGGAGCGCACACCCCACAGTTGCAGTGGGTATTCTCCAAAAGTGGTGCGTACCTCAAGAGTAGCACATATATGTGGGAATGACCAACCAAAGAGTTCATCACGAGAAAGCTCCGCGTTTAACCATCGGCGTCGGGGTGCATGACTTTTAGTGGGATTAGCACTTCATTAGCGTGAGTAAATGTTGTATAACTCAATATGTCTGCATGTTTCATTACAACACAAGTTGGAATGTCGCACAGTCATATTCATGAGCACTTCTGACAAGTCAAACAAAATCTTGGTGTCCCTTCGAGTTAGAATTATCCCGAGTATACTGTGCTTTTATCCTTTGCTTCAAAACTGGTGTCATTGTTATGAGGGACAGCGCAGTTTTTGGAATGAATCAAACGTATTTCTGTGAGTGGTCTCTTTATTTTAATGCTATAATTCTATCTTTTTTACGACCAGACGCAAATGAATAAACGTGTACGTAAAGCGATTCCTGACCAATTTCCTACGCAGGGAATTCGCTATCTTAGCTGACCACGGTGTGACCACCAGTGCATCATCGACATGGCCATCAAGCACGTCCTCTCATTTGGCACGATGCAAAGAAGAGAAAGCCGGAGGAGCAGCGGTTGAAACAACAGCGCATTCCGGACCCTCGGCACCCGTCACCCGCGAGAGCTGCCGCGGCTGTACGGAAATGTGAGTTTACCGCTGCTGCCTCCCCCCATTCCGCTTTTGTAGGCACTGTAGGCGTACGCGTAGGAGAAAAAGGGGCAGCGTTTCGAGATTTCGATGCCGCAATGTCGCTAGCAAAAGGAGGCGGGAGTGGACATCCGTCGACAGCAACGGTAAACAGGAACGCGTCTATCTGTCGACCCGACCGCTTTCACATTATCTCCATTACTCTGGACTTGTTATCGACGTGTTGGTCCTTAGTCGCGTTGGTCCTTCACGTCGCATTTTTGGCTGCGTCTAATCTCACGGCAGCCGTGAGAATTACCCCCGAGAAATTCTCATGGCAGTTTCGATAAAGGCTGGCTGGCCTAAAATTCGCTGAATAATATTACATCTCAACGTAACCTAACATAACGTAACCTCACCGAACCTTACGTAACCTTACTGAACGCATTATAACCTACCAACATCCATCCCAACTGCAACAAACCTAATCTAACCCATCCCAACGACACAGAACACGACTTAAATTAAACGTGATTCAACCCATTCTAGAAGCCTTGAGCGTCGTTCTCTTGGTGTAGTAAAAACCAGAGCAAAAAAAAAAGCATTAACAAAATAAGCAGCAGCAGCGGCGGCGGCGGCGGCGGCAGCGGCAGCGGCGGCAAGTACTCTTGGGCCTTCTCTTTTAAAAGCCAGCACTATACCGCATCGCTACAGGGGCAGCTACAAACACGGCTTTTTCGGGAATACTTGCCCCATGTAATCTCCGGGTAGCGTGCTTAGCCAATGAGAGGCGACTGCCGTGAGAAATTTGACGGTAATTCTAACGGTTGCCGTGATAATAGACACTACCCGCATTTTTTGGGTAGAGATGTCTGCGATACGGAACACCTATTGTAAAACAATAGGCACGTGGCAGTATTTGTTCTCCATTTGAATTTTTCAGCCAGAAACCGGTTCGGTAAAGCAACGAAAATAAAAACAAAAATAGAAAATAAAATACCCCAAAAAAGAGGCCATTGGAAACGTCAAACGTCACACATATATTTACCTAGTCGCTCTAAGATTCCTCCACTGGGGTATTACAGAATTTACTAGTTTCAGATGGCGTACCCAAATCTTCTTGCTGGCATCATGAATGGTACCAAAACGGCCGCTGCCATAGAAGAAAAAAAAAAACAACATTTCTGCTTGCATAGGATTTGAACGACAGCGTATACTAGATCAGGGTCCGAGTGCGTTATCACTGAGCGGACTCTGTTCTTTGTGGAAAGGAAAACAATAGTCATCGAGGTGCATATGTCAAATGATAATTGTGAGTCCGGACACAGTTGCAATGCTGACACGTGACTACAGGTAATGAAGAATGAGTGAATGATTGCAATTAGCGATTGATAGTAACAAATAATAACGAGGGCTAAAGTAGATTAAAGGGACCCCGAAGAGCTTTGTGAAGGTGGCAATCAAATGCATTCAAGTGATAGAACACATAACGGGGGATTTTTGAGCCAAGTGTGAGCCCCATACGTTGTACGGATAATTTGTAAACAATTTTTGAAGATCGCCTTTTTCAGCCGATGAGCGCGACGCCGCAGCGAGCCGACCGCGGCTGACGCAACGGCGATCGCGGCTGACGCAACGGCGAAGGCGCCCCCTGATTCGCCAAATCGCCGGCGAGGTCGGCCGCCGGCGGCGTCACTGTTATTGGCTTCCGGCTGCTCTTCCTCCTTCCTGCGTGATCCCGAGGCAAAGGCGGCAAAGGCGGGTCCGCAGCGATTGACGCGTGCCTAGGCGCAGGAATGTAGCTAGCGCAGAACGGAAGTCGAGCGTCGCGATGTCACATGGCTATTCCCAGTGTTTCCAGCTGCTTTAAAGGAAGCAGAGAGGGAGGAGGAGTCGATCGGCAAGTGGGGAGAGGTGCATTTAATTGCTTCTGGCGCAGCTAATATTGAATGTAGATCAATAATTCCAACGGCATTGCATCGCTATGTTGGTGCTACGCGACAATACAGGCCTTTTGTAGCTTTTACAGAAGGCTTTTCTGGGTCCCTCTAAGACGGATTGCGGAATGTTAGAATAAATGAAGAAGAATTAGGGCAGAATATATTTCTGTCAATCTAAAAAATAATAATTCGCCTTATAAGGCGAATTATTATTTTTTGGATTGACAGAAATGATTCGAAAGGTTAGATTGAGGTGAATTAAAGTAGGAAGAAAGGTGTATTAAGAAAATGCAAAGTGGATTATGCCACTATGGTAGACTGGGATTATGGTAGAGTGGGGTTATGGTAGACTGATATGATAAAGATGGGTTAAAACCGATTAAAGTTGAATAGGATGAACTTTATAAGATTGATCAAGCATGGTAGGAGTTAACGTGTATGTCAATGGCACCTATCACAATAGTTCGCCATGATTTCGACTTCAAAGTACGTAAGCATACTATGTGTCCTAAGAATTTTTTTCCGTGAGCGTCACTAGCACTAATGCTTTTTGTGAGCGCGTTCAAACACTGTTGTTCTCAAAGAGTATGAAAGTTTATCCCTAATTTCTTTGGAAATCGTTTCACCAGCCTGTTATTAAGTTAAGGGCTGGCCGTTGAAGTTCTTCATCCGCTGAATAAGTATTTGGCAGCAGCTTATCATAAACGAGTCTGAAGTGCGTTTATTGCAAAACGAGTGCAATCCAAGCCTCGGCGTGTTGTGAATCTCGTTTTGAGCTGGTACTTAGCTCGTCATTTATCACTGCAGGTGAATATATTTGCATTTGTCCGCGTATCAACGCGCTACTAATTACTTTGGAACTGGAATTTGTTTTAGGTGGTTAAGGTTGCAAAACAGGTTATGGTCTTTCATATAGCAAAATTCTAAAGCGATGTAAACAACATAGAGAGTCTATAGCACTTAGCCTAATTCGAAGTACTATTTAAATTGTTTGTTAGCATCTCAGCAACCAATAACGCTCGATCAGCGATGCCTTGCCAGTGCTATAGGCACGGCAAGTGGTTACGCTCATGAAGATATCGCGTTTAGATGCTGTAGTACAATATTGCTGAAATTTCGTTCCGAATATATGAGCAAATCACCTAACAGCTCAATGCGTTCTGTTCATTGGCCTTTATGCTGATACATGTCTCCCTCCTCATGGCCTAAACCTGTCAATTAGTCTGTGTTGTTCATTTTACGACGTAGACCAGCTTTAACTTCGTTTATTTGATAGAACGCCTCATATGTCTCCTCGAAAGACATTGAGAAAATTTGGCCAAATGAGGCGTAGTTTTGGGCGAGTTTGTATTCAGTATTGAACCTTTCCTTGCCCAGAAAAGACGATGATAACGAAAGAGAACACTTGACAAAAGGCGAAAACTTACGAGCAACTTTATTATGAATTTCATACTTTATTTAACCAGCGCGCGCGCTGGCACGCAATGTATCGCGGAGACCGCCCTAAAGAGGTATACCCACATACGTGCGCATGTTAGAGGGGAAATAAACCACAAAAACACACAGGTTTCTACCGAGCTTAATCCAAAGAAGCGGCTTGGTCTTAAATAACACGTCTATGCATTGAGAAGACCCAGTAAAAATTAAGAGCGCTTATTCCTAGCACGGTCTTAAGTCGTTTAAACAAGTTTGCAAAGCCGCATTCAGGCAGCAAACGTCGATGGTAAGTTTATTGAACGGCATGCAGCAATGACAGACTCGTTTACGCGCGAAAGCTTGCACAAGAATGCAATTCTACTTTAAGTCCCTGTATTCTCCCGCATTTAGAGAGATAACAAAACGGCACAATAAAGGACATCAATGTGATCACCGCGACTACGCACTCGTGTTCTTTTAGGGTGTTTACTTGCATTCCACAACGGCATGTCGACTGTGTGTATCGGCAACTTTGCGCCTGACTTGCAGCCCAATGGAGAATACGCCGACCAAACACAACAAATAATTTCAACCGCCTATTATTCAAATGTTTACATCATGCGGGGAGCTAAATCTTGAAGAAAAATTCCCCCGTATTTCCCCGAGGGGGAGAATGTGAAAGTGCGAATGCACGGTTGTCGGCCCGCTTGCGGCGCTTGCGCTCGGCCCCCGCAGCCCACCGCCTCGCCGCCTTCTCTTCCATCTCTTCCATCGGGTTTGTAGTATCACGTGTACACCACGCAGTTATCAAGCCGCTATAACGCCGCTGAGTCGCCAACGCACGCCGCTGACGACGTAGTTTGAATGCGTTAAAGATATAAGGCGCGTTACTGACAATATCAGCGTCGCGTCCGTGGCTTATTCGGTAGAGCGTCGGGCTGCGGCCCGCAAAGTCCTCGGATCGAAACCTGGCGCCGGATGCTGTTTCTTCTTTAAATATAGAGGAGCACTGCGGACGCCGCCGCCGATGCCGGCGGTGGATGGTTTGGGGTCGCTTATAAAGTGCATTGTTGCCTATAGAAAACGAGATCGATACCGAACTCTCACAAAAATGTTTTTAATAGGACTCTGCAGCAATAAACAGTCATACACGTATTTTCATTTATGCACAGACATTTAAACAGGAAATAGATATCCATTTTTCAGAAATATCAATTTTATAAGAGCACGGAACACATTCATATTTCACACGCCTTGTCCGCTACTAAATTTGGGAAGCAATTTACGTTTTTGCTAAAATTTTCTGCCTCAACACAGTGTAGAAAATAAGTTACGCATTTAAAAATGTCACCTTGAAATTGGGCGTGTATACGTATTACCATGTTTTTTTTTGTTTTTATTCATCTTTAACGTCAACAAATAAAGGTATGCGCGTTTCAGCAAGCGCTTTCCTGTCATTTGCTGGGACAGTTTGTTGACGCGATCTTAAACATTGACCCTTCAAAAAATCTCAGTCCGTCTACTCTCGTTGTCCAAGATCTAGGTCAGCTCAGTCGCTCTACGTGATGCATGGTTTTGGGCGTGTGCGATGTTTTTACCGCAGTCTGAAGAACTTAAGGATTATGCACATTACGCAACGTACATCCTGTTCGAAGCATTCATTGTTGAAATAGATAATCTGTTTCAATCAGGGTTGATAAGCAGGAGGCTTGAAATTTTTGGAACCAAACCACGACGTGTGTCATTTTTCTCCTGCCAAAGGGGGGTGGTTGCCTAAGCCCTGCGCATTTTAGCCCTTTAAACCATGGATAATCCACTCCAGGTCCCATACGGCGGCCACCTTAGAGCTGAAGTGGAAAAGGCGAAAGCGGGATTTAACCTAACGTAGTCCAACGTTACCTGACATAACCTAACCTCACCGAACCTAACTTAACCTAACCTACTCTACCCAAGTATTCTACCCTACCGAACGTGTCATGACCTACCCAAATACAGCCCAACTACAACGAACCTTACCCAGCCCGACGACACAGAGCGCAACCTACCGTAATTACTCGCATAATGATCGCACTCGCGTAATGACCGCCCCCCTGAAGTTTGTCGTCAAAATTCTATTTTTTAAATTTCCCGCGCAATGAACGCACCCTCAACTTGCCGCAGCAGTATGTCGCATGTGTGCGAAGTCTAGCTGATTATGATCGTGCTTACCTCTGTCAAGGAGGTTGTACTAAACTTTCTAGTATAACCTCCTTGACCTCTGTTTCCTTCCCTTTTAAAACGGACATGGCTAGGTAATTGCCGCAGACTTGCGGGTATTAGCGATATCGGCAAGCATGCGTTCAATATTGATGAGGAAGAAACTCTCACTAAATGCACATAATGTACTCACAAGACAAAGAAAAAAATGCGCTCAGCTTGCTGCGTTGGCCCCCATGTCTGTTTTGATGTCCCGTACTGTGAGAGCGGCGGCCACTTATTGGTCGCCCTGTTCTCACCTCGCAGCAAACTCGTTCCGGTGCGTTCCATAATTCATGAAAACACTGCCTTTTGCGTCACTTTGCAAAGCGGCTGGCGTTCTTGTGCGAAGTTTTTATTGTTTTTATTTATTTTTTATTATGTTCTTGAGACCTACAGTAAAAATTTTAACCCGCAACTTCTTTACTTTCTGTGCTCAAAAGTTTTTCGCGAAAAGTTCACCCCTCGTAATAAACGCACCCCTAAATTTGCATCAATTTTTTTGGAAAAAATGCGACCATTACGTGAGTAGATACGGTATATTAAACCTAATCTAACCAATTCTAGGAGTCCTGTGCGTTAATCCCTTGATATTCTAATAAGCAGAATAAAAGAAAGCGTTAACGAAATTACACTGAGCGAAAACTTTAAATATTCTCAAAGCTAAAAATACATTTCCCCCGTGTCAGACTCCGAGCTGAGCCTTGTCGTTTCAAAGCAGGTATACTATACCACAGCGCCATGGGAGCAGCAGTATAGGAACACATTTTGGTCGAGCATTTACCCCAGAATATCTCAGGGTGGCGTGCTTGGCCAATAAGAGGCGACTGCCATGAGAAATTTCACACGGTACTGTGGTTGCAGTGAGAATAAACACTACCTTGCTTCTTAGCTTTCTTCCGGCTTGACGCCGCTGTCGCTGTCGTACATAAACCGGCGGGAGCAAGTATTAAGGAAAAAGCCGGTTGTAGGTCCGCGGTATTTTTTGATGCCGTTTGTGACTTCTTTCTGAGTCAATGGTACGCACAAAATGTCTTCACAAGTGAGGAGTCTTCCTTAAAGACAAAACGCAAGCCTGGTTCATTCGAATGGCTGCCTCTTCAAAGTAACACTGACATCACCTCTAACATAAACTTTGCTCAAATTTTTTTAATGAGGAAAACAGAGAATATGCGTGTGCGTTACCAGCTACTTCCCCGGACCGTGCTTGTAACATAGTATGGGCGGCTGGCAGACAAAATGCAACGCAAATTAAACAAGGATTATAGGCTTGCAGAAATATGCGCTTTAGTTGATTGCATGTTACTTTACAGCAATGAGAACGGTTGGGTAAACAGTGTGGGCTATGATCAAACACGTCAACACAGAAGCACCGCCTGCAGCAATCTGAGTACACCATTCTCGCAACTAGAAGTTGTTTAATAAAGCAGAAAACGCCAGAAACGAGAAAAAGCGATGACGCCCTGTACGCTTTGGGTGCTACCGTTTATGACGTCACAAAATTGGTGAACAGCGAGAGCTCATTAGAGAAGCATCTATTGATGTTTTCCTGAAATAAACAATTTCTAAGTGGTTGAGGACGTCAAATAAACGTAAATCAAAGCTTTCCATGAGCTCATCGCATCTAAAAACCACAGACTAGGCCGCTTACCTTACTATTCAGTAACCAACATGCTTTCAGTTTAGTTTTCGAAAATCATTTCTCGCAATTAGCGAAGCCCCACGACGGTGAGCGCGGGAGCTTCTGAAAGCAATACACCGGGCAGGAAGAAGCTAAAGCCCCGTCAGTAGAAGCGGAAAAAGAAACAAGATGCACTGTAGACGGTTAAGCGATCAGCTTGTCCTTCTAATCTCCCGTTCGTTGCACGTAACACTTTATTTGCACGCCCGGTTCGAACACAATCGCCCGTGAAATGAACTTACTGCGGGTGGTTATCTGACCGATCCGCCCTTGTGCTTTTCCGTTCTCCTCGAGCCACTGTTGATTATCCATAAAGCGTGGGTAGCTCTGTCCTTGTTCTTTGATCCAATGGGAGGGGGGGGGGGAGGCAACGACGAGAACTTGACACTGCTGCCATTAAAAGTTTCATAATTCATGCTCGGGTCGCGCCACGTGAGAGAACTTATGAGACCGCTGTGATCACTAGACGAGGAGAAGTTAAGGCGCCCTCCTGAACGGCTCAAGCTGGGAGCCCCGGACGCCGCGCTTGATATCCGAAACGGTTTATGTTGCTTCGAAAGCGGCTTCGCTGCAGCTCGCAGCCGGCTGGACGGGGCCTGGGACACCAAAGTAGGCGGGCCAACCGGCCGCTCGAGCATCTAAACGCGTTTCTCATTCCATCGGGGAGAAATCATAAAAGCCGTAGCCAGCCTCCTAGCCACCTTTCAAGCCAGCTTCCCAGCCAGCCAACCCAAGCCAGCCTTTTTTCTGCACACCCTGTCAACGAACGCAGTTCTCGCCAGAACCTAGCTTATAACAGCTCTATAACTTCAACGTTCGGCCAGCACATCACTTGGTAAATAGCATATATTTTGACAACGTTGATCCTGCGTACAGGGCGGGTGCGGGCTACGCAATGTGTTGCACCAGCAAGTCAGATCCGCGGCGATAGTCATGCGGCGCCATAGCAGCTGCCGCGTATATTTAAAGCATTCTGAGTGGCCAGAGATACCTGATAACAAAGGAAGGACAGGCATGCGCAAAGCGCGCCTGGCGAGCAAGATTCGTGAGCCTCGACCCGCAGCCTGCGGCGGAAGATGGCGCAGCAATGCAGTTTTGTGCCGGTCCGCCATTCACTCCACATGCCGCAAACTTTTGCGGGTGACCGTACCAGTTTCCAATGCAACTGTCCCAGAACTATTCCACTAGTTTCCGCAATGAAAGTGGAGTAATGCTTCGGCCCATATTCGTATTTATAGTGGGGCTTTGAGCCACTAATTTGAGCCGCGTCAGCAATGCAGTCGTAGTGAAATCGAATAGTATAGAATGGGATGGAATAGAAGTTAATTCCATGTTCTTTGTAAGACATGACGGGGGGAGAGAAAAAGCTGATGTGGATAGCTTGACGAGCTCTCGCCCCGACTTTGTACAGTATACGTTTTATAATAAATATATAGTATGTATCGTTAAATCATGGATGCCAATTATCATTTCATGATTATAACCTGGCCCCCGGTCACCAAAGCCCAGTCACCAAAGCCGCAATGTATTTATAGTGAAACATGGTGCTTCGAAAACTTGTTTGCACTTGGTGACCTGATTGCAATATAATAAGGTTTTGTTTCTTAAAGTTCGCTGTCTAATTCTCTTCTTTGAGTGTTTAAGAACATCTGTGCATGTCTCTGGAAACATTCATTTCCCGGGGTTTTTTTTGCACACATTCGGATAAAATTTTGCTCTATTCTACTCTGAAGTGCCCCAAGGTGTACTTTCTCCGTGCATTTTGAAGCGTGGTGAAGCCGTATTTGTTGATGTTGGTCGCAAAAAGCACCACCTTGACTGCCTCATTAACTTTCATTTCAGCCTTCCAGATCCAACGTTTGGTTGTTGCCGGACACTGACTGCCGTATACCAGAAGCCTGAGAGATGTCAGACGGTGAGAAATCCTGGCTACAACTTTACGCTCGCGCTGTTTTCTTGCTGGGAAACCCCTCTTTTCTGCTGTAATAGCAACAAAATTAAACTCTGCGAAACGGAGCCTAGTGCACAAAACTGCAGCTGAAATGAGTGATACTGCACGCTCCTGTTTATAATAGCGGTTTCGTCAACCACCCGCCGCGGTGGCTCAGTGGCTAAAGGCGCAACCACATGCGACGTTTTGGTCGCGTTTGGAGACCGTCCGCGTCGACGCGCGTTCAGCGCGCGCCACCAAATACACAGCAGCGCGCTCGGAGCGCCGGTGTCTGCGCATCCCAGATTTTCGGTCCGTTTTCGGCGTCTGCGCCGGATGTTGCTGTCCTCAATTTCAGGTCCCCCTCCGCACGCAACATGGCGGCTCTTTATTTGGCGGCTCTTTAGCACTTTATTTAATAGAACATCAATTTAACGTGTTTTGTTTGTTGAAGTTTTGATTATTCTTCAGTTTATTAAGAATGACTTAAACAGAACGATGCTGCCTTTACCAAAGTAAGTCTGGCAACTTGGATCGGAGAAGCGCTTTTTGCGCGTCTCATGTGGTTGCTCGCCCTCTCCAACGCCCGTTCCACGTCGGCGCCAGGCGCCGCAGACGGTTGCAAGACGCGGCCAAAACGTTGCATGTGGTTGCGCCTCAAGGCGTTGCGCTGCTGAGCACGAGGTCGCGGGTTCGATTCCCTGCCGCGGCGGCCGCTTTTCTGATGGAGGCGAAAAGCAAAAACGCCCGTGTGTACGAGATTTCGGCGCACGATAAAGATCCCCAGGTGGTCAAAATTAATCCGGAGCCGTCCACTACGGCGCGCCTCATCGCCTGCGTTGCGTCGGCGCGTTAAACCCCACAATCAATCAATCAATCGTCAACCAAAATTAAACAACCGATTTTTGAAAAGTGTACATTCTTTACACCAAATGAAAGAGCATCACTTAAAACACCTCAAAACTCGAGGCGGTTTTGCTGATAGCTCCCCGGAACTTTTGAAATCGCCATTTTTTTACCTAATAGCCATAAGTGTCCTGCCAAAAGGAATGCTATCAACCGTGACACTGAGCTGTGCGGCAACATACTTTTAACTGCACGTGATGTTAAAAGGGGGATTTAAAAACTTGTCCCGAGATATAACAGCAATAATGCGGAACCTTTTTCCATCCTTTATGCGGTTTCTGAATCTCGCGTTTAAATCGAAGGAATTGTTTGGACACGTAGGGTAGTGTCACGTGTAGACACTAAATGTCGCCATCTTTCAAAGTTCAGAAATTTTAGCGCAAGTTTGAAGCGATTTCTGCCTGTTTATTTGGAACTTTGGACCCAGACATTCCTGTACTTACCGAAACCTGGCTAAACAGCGACATTTACGACAGTGAATTTCTACCAAAGAATTATCATGTGCTTCTCAAAGACCGTGACAGAAGAGGGGGCGGTGTAGCGATCTTCTTTAGGGATTCACTCCTAGTTCTAAAAATGCCAGATGTTCCCGTGGGAGAAAGTTTATTCTGTAAACTATATTTTGAAAATGTTAGATACCTCCTGGGAGCTGTCTACCGTCCACCCAGCTCGCCTGCCACATTTTTGGGAGAATTAGAAGAATATTTACGTAGTTTTGTTAAAGTGGACGACAAACTGATTATAGCTGGTGATTTCAATTTTCCTAATATTGACTGGTGCAATTTTTGTTCTCAATCATCGTCACTAGTTAACAACAAAATGCTAGACATTGCTTTCACGTTCGATTTACTCCAAGTGGTAGACAATTTCACAAGGATCCAGAATGACTCTCGGGCAACTCTTGATTTAGTTTTTGTTAGCGGAACTATAAAAAACGAAGTGTCATGTAAGGTTACAGCTGGCAGTTCTGATCACCTAGCTGTAGTATTAAGTTTACTAAACGTTCCTCCTACCAGTTCAGACGCGGTACAGTTTTACCCAAATTTTTCAAGGGCCGATGACGAAGCTATTCTTGATGCATTGGACCTTCACTTCGATACATTTTACAACAGTACCTGTGATATCAATAATTTATGGTTCATGTTTAAAGATATTGTCTTCGATTGTACACACCGTTATGTCCCCAAAATAGCCAAAAAATCGAAACACTACAACCCCTGGATTAGACGGGAGGCGTTACAATTGCAGCGTAAGCTTAGCGCCTAAAGAAAAAATTTAAACGCTCAAGCATTCCTCAAATCGAAGTAAAAATTAATGAAGCGTCGCGGCAATTAAAACTAAAAATTGCTGCATATAAAGCCAACTATTACGGTACAACTCTTCCAAGTTTAATAATGACGTCTCCCCAGCAATTTTGGAGGTTGGTTACACCAATCTCAAGCTCAAACAATACATTTATGATAGACAACGAATGCATTAGTGACGACTCTGTAATTTGTTCTGAGTTCAACGAATATTTCTCGTCTGTATTCACGAAGGATGACGGTAATTTGCCTGTATTCGTTGCGACTTGTCCGAGTATTCCCGACATAGTTCTTTCTGAACAGGGTGTTCTTAATTTACTCTTGAAGCTCGAAATCAAGAAGCCTTCTGGCCCAGATGACATCCCCAATATGTTTTTAAAGCGCTATGCAGAATGGCGCGCTAAGTACTTATTTGTTTTATTCTCTAGGTCTTTGAGTGAATGCGAGTTGCCGGATGACTGGAGAACAGCCAGAATCAAGCCGATACACAAAAAAAAGAGACAAGTCGCGTTTTCCAAATTATCGCCCAATTTTAATTCTATCCAGTTCATGCAAAATTTTAGAACACATAATACATAAGCACATTTTTAATTTTCTTGAAGAGCATAACGTCCTCACAAAATTTCAGCATGGCTTTCGGCGCTGTCATTCTACCTGTACGCAGTTAGTTGGAACTCTTCACGACTTTGCTAGTTCAATTAATGATGGAATTCAAACTGACGTTATTTTTTATGGATTTTAAAAAAGCTTTTAATACAGTTTCTCACAATACACTTTCTCACAAATTAGACACCATATTAAAAAACGACAAACTAGTCGCATGGATTGCAGCATACCTATCTAAACGCGAACAATTTGTTTCAATCGTACGTCATCCAGATATGTTCGTGTTGATTCTGGCGTTCCCCAGGGATCGGTGCTTGATCCCTTATTGTTCTTGATTTTTATCAATGACATTGTTGCCGGACTGTCAGTCGGTGTCAAACTGAACGCCGACGATTGTATATTATACAACAAAATTATGTGTGCTGAGGATCAGACTAGGCTGAATCGTGAGTTTGAAAAAGTTGTCGATTGGTGTCGGCAGTGGCAAATGAGTATTAATTTTGACAAAACCGTTTTTATGAAAATAACACACAAGCAAACCCCTTTTTCACACACCTACACTGCTGGCGACATTAGTCTGACAGAAGTGAACCAGTATAAGTACCTGGGCTTGTGGATTTCGAACGATCTTAACTGGAATAAGCATATCAATACTGTCTCGGCTAATGCTCTTCGAAAACTCTTCTTTTTAAGACGTGCCTTAAAGGGGCACTGACACAAAATTTTGAAGGCGAGATAACTTCGGAGATAGATTGGTGGGAACACATATACATCATCTGCAAAATATCAGCAGCGAATACAGCCTAGAACATATTTAAAATCAATTTTGAAGTGTGCGAAACGCAACCGAGCAGCCAGCAGAGGACCACGCGCAATTGTAAATAAACAACATCCAAACACGTCACGAGTTTGTGTTTGCCGCTTCCGCACTACCGGCGTTTTCAGCCCGCTCGCCCGGCTCGCCGCTCCAATCGGAGGGCCGGAGGGCGGAGCTTCTGCTCTCGAGAACGAACGACCCGATCGTTGGCGGCGGAGGCGCCGTGATTTCGTCAGCTCATCGGTCAGTTGGCCGCGACCAAAGTTCTAGAGCGATTCCAGGCACTCTGTTTCTATTACTGTTTATTACCGTTAGATGCGAAAACGCGCCGGAGGCACGAAACGCTCACTGAGCTAGCCGCACGGTCGCTGTGCAGGCGGCGGCCACGGCCGCGAAGTGGCCCAGGCCGGCGCAGGTAGCTCGAGTGATAGCTTGTTACCGCTGCACGAAATTGTCCCCAAGTCCCGCCCATGGTGGCTTACATGAGAAAGGAGTTAATGATGCGATGGCGGGTTGCATTAGAAAATGTCATCTGCACCGCTTACGAGAGCGGCACTCGAATATCCGCCGCAGTGCTGAGCCGAACACATCTGTAGGCGGACCTGTAGGCAGACCGGCCGGCTGCTCCCAGCGCGCGTCTTGCCGCCCACCGTCTCGAGCGTCGCGCGTCGTTCTTTAGCCGCGGTAGCATTTGCACTCGCAGCGCCTGCGTCACATCCACGGTCGCTTTCTAATTAAGCGCCTCACGAGATCAGTACGTGGGGGCATTCGCAGAAACTGCCGTCGATGGGGATTCGACAGTGCTACGGCGGCTCTGCTCTGTGATATCCCTCCGACGGTCACGTGGTCAGCTTTGTTCACACAAAATCCACAAAATCCATCGTTTCGCGGCACTCGCTGAAACCGAAACTGCGACTGGCCGCATTGAAAATGCCTCTAATTAAACAACCGTCGCACGCTGAAGCAAATGAGGTTTCTACAGGTTATAAGTAGGTCACTAGCTACTTATCGCAACGAAAAAAACAAGATGCAAAATTTTTGTGTCAGTGCCCCTTTAAAATATTCAACCCCCTCTGTGCGCCTCCTAGCTTACAACACAATTATTCGTCCCATGCTAGAGTATGCGGTAATTATTTGGGATTCATACACTCAAACCAATATTAAAAAACTAGAAAACATTCAAAAGAAGGCGGTAAGGTTTATATACAATTCTTACTGGCGCACGTCAGTAACTGCACTTCTCCATAAGAGCAACCTGCCCACAGTATCTGAGAGGAATCGAATCCTACGCCTTAAATTTTTCTATCAAATAGTTACTGGACAGTATGCTATTGACACCTCCAACATATTTCACTTTTCAACTGGTTACGATACAAGACGCCGACATACGCTAACAGTCACACCACTCAATCCACGCAACAACTGTTTCAAATGCTCATACTTCACAAGAACCATTGTCGATTGGAACAACCTCACTAACAATGCGGTAACCGAAAAAACACTATCTGCGTTCGAGTCGCACCTGCTCACATGATGCATCTTCTTCTGTTTTCTGTATATTTTGGTCTATGTTTGTGTGTGTGTTTTGCCGCGAAAGTTACTCATGTAAATTATGTTTCTCCCACCCTGCTAAGATCTTGAACAAAGATCACAGTATAAATAAATAAATAAATAAATAAATAAACTTCCTTGCCGTTACCCCTATATGTAAAACACTCGCTTTCGTATGAGCTAGAGGACATGCACTCTACAAAAATCGGTTGTTTGTCCCTTTAAAGCGGTCATGAAGATAAAATACAAGTGTGCTTTATTCGAAAGATTTCGTGTTTTGTAGCGCCCCCAAGGCTTGTCCAGAAGCAAACGATTATTTATTCACTAAGAAATAATCGATTCAACATAACATCTTGATTCTTCCGCCAAACGGTGCGTTTTCGTGACGCCTACAATGACATCACAAGACCAGCCCTTCAAGCTAAAGCTAGTGTGCCTTGTTTACCGTTAGTCAACCTAGATAGCGCCACCATACCATGGCGGGCCGTTTCCTGCCTTGGCTTTGTTTTTGAAAGTATTTGGACTCGGCTTGTTTGTGCTAAGGTAGAAAATAATTGTTCGGCGAAACATGGTGTTCGCTCGACAAATATGGTCGCGTAAGACACCGTCGCTTACTCTTATCGGCCAGTGTCGCCTGAGACCATCCCTAAGCGGCTCAGTGCTGTGCAGCTAAAACAAGCATAGTACGTGCTCTACCAACAGCAGTACGCATCGGTACTTCTATGTTTGCCTGTAGTCTCGTAACTTCCGCTGTTCCCATCCATTCCTACTGCAATAAAAAGAATGTGCCCTAAATGTAAGCGCAAATAGTTCGTTCGGCAAGCTTATAAGCCCTGCCTAATTTGCGTTTGCTTTTGGCGGCCCCGGCCAGTCGCAGAGCTGGCAAATATGACGTCATAGCCTCTGTTGCGGTGTCGATGGGTAGGAGGGGTATCGATATACGATGGTGGTGATACGAAACAATATTTGGAAGAAGAGGATGGCAAGGGGAACGGGTTTGAAAAGTCGACTCACGCACACTTGAACATTGATCTGCGCTTCATTCGGGTGCATCGTCATGCCTCACGAATTCCAAGGCAGCCTTTCTTCTTCTGGATCAAGCAGCCTTGTAGTGCTTTAAAGGAATTCCCATCGACGTGCACGACAGTGTGTTTATCCTGTCCGTCGCTCTTTGAAAGTGTCATAGAGGGTCCATAGCAGCTACACATTTATGTTGAAGTCATTGGGCCACAACCAAATTGTGTTCAAATTGTACTGATATTCTCTTTGGGTACGTCTTAACACTCAGTTTTGAAGTCCTAGTATCTAAAAGGTGCAACTGCATTAGTCAAGAGGAGGTCTCCAAAATTGACTAACATTCAAATTTCGCTCAACTAAACCGTCAATTGAGACGTCATTACGAAAATATCTTTAACCGTTGTGTTTACTCCATGCTCACATGGAGATTAAATAAAACCATAGGCGTCGACATTATTTCAGATTAAGTTTATTAGCGCTTTCGTCGACGGTCCCCAGCAGCACGAACTAATCCAAGTGACCTCATGTAAGCAGGGCAATAATTCCGCCCCCCCCCCCCCCATTACCTAGCATAAGTTCTCGAGGTTTGCTTTAAAATGATTTTGACTGCAAGTCCGGTGTGAAAAGCTTGCCTGTGAACATTACTCTCTTCGCGGTTCTTTCAACTGTTATGCATTTTAAGCACAGTTGTACGTGTAGCCGCCTGTAGCCATTGTTTTTGAAACTTTGGCAAATTGAATGGTTCATTTCACGCGCTGCGAGCAACGTTCTTCTGTTTACTCAGCGTACTATCTAGAGCCACTAGAAAGCACTAGGGCAGTGCCAAGAATTGAAAGTCCCGCTGGCGAACGCTTGCCTGTGTGCTTCCAATTAAAATGAGGCACCTTCCCTAGAAGACGAAAGTTCTAAAAAATGACAACCTGCAAACGACCCTTTTCACATCGTCCGCGTTATCTTGGGCCAGTCATCCATTGATTGAATAAGTATAAAAAGAGTAAAACAGGAGTAACTGGGCACTATCAAGCAAGGACCCAAGTAAAGGAGGCAATGAAGTCGGCTTTTCCCATTTTTCAAGACAATGCCAGAGTCCTTCAATGAAGAACTCCGACAATGCGTTCCTAAATGCAAAAACTGGACTATGGCGTAGTGTTAAGTACTTGAAGTTTGTTGCGGAAAATATTAATTTTAAAGCCTTACATTCCTCCTCAAACGGGAAAAGTTATTGTCGCCATCGTCGGCAACGGCGGCGGTGGCGGCGTCAAACGGGTGAAATCAAAAATAGTTAAATCAGAAATATCTAAGATAGCTAAGAAATAAGAAAATAACTGAATAACCAAATAAGAAAACAAAAACTACACTCCCTAACGCGAAATTTGCGCGCAGCGCGAGCTGAAGTCGTCTCGGTCACTGTGCTTAGCTGCTACGCCTCTGGAAGTGATCGCGTGATCAGCGAACGCACGGTGGCGCGCGCTACGTCTGCCGTTATCTCACAATGCATCGCCGTCACCGAGCATGTTGTTGTAAATCATGTTTGAACCTCCCGCGGAAATGTCACGTGGTTTGTATGATCCACCCAACGCGGAGGAGATAGAGTTCCTTTATTGAAAGAGAAAGGAGCAACCAGGAGGCAGTGCGTGCTGGGCTTCCTTTGCGCTGCCTCGGCATACCGCTTTCCCCTCACACTTTAGCCACACATTCCGCCTCCGTTTTTCTTCTGTCTTCGGTGTTCCCTTCGTTCGCTCGCTTACGCGGCCGCCAAAGCCGCCAATCCACAGTAGAGGACGCTTAAGTGCCGCGCACTCTAACACGTCTGGGTGCGTGTGGGATTCGAACCCACCTATGACTATAAAGCAGGAAATAAGTGCGTTTCCGCTGCGTATACCTAGAATATTACGAGAAGGAAAGTAGGAGTTGGCCTAGAATTGATGACCCGTTAAGGCACGTGGGTTGAACAGGCATCTGCCATCCATTGAGACCTGATTGTGGGGAAGGTGTAGCGTGATTTGTGGCCGATCTACCTGTCGCGGTAACCCGTTCAAAAAAAGAAAAAAAGAAAAACCGAAAGCAAAAAAAAAAAAAAAAAAAGACTCAAACCCGATGCTGCAGTGAAGAAGTTTGATGTCCGCCGTACTTTCGCTTTCCAAGTAAGCAAGCAGACCTTAGTTCCAGTGGAATTGTTTTCTCTTTGCAGATGATGACAGCGACCCGCCTGCCCCGTCGGGTGAGTGCTTAGGGAAATATCACGAATGAATGAATAACAATGCGTTTAAGAGGGTTTGTGATTTTACCCTCCTTAACGTGTTGTGATAATCCTAAGCGGGGTTTATCGCACGAAATCAGTCTTCCAAGCAGTTACCGTATTAAGAGAAATTGCACGAAGTCTTTGCCAAACATTCTTTTCTCATTGCTTTCAAGTGGCAAGATTGAGACCCACACGTAAGTACAACGACGCCTTCATTAGAGTCGTGCTCCTAGTCCCATAGCAACTGACAATTCCCCGAATCCGAGAAATGTAGAGGCATGGACACTGAAGTGAATTTGTAAAGCTTCGATTTTTTTGCTTGAATTGCGTATACTGGCTCAAATAAACTCAGCTTTCGTCGTTTATTCGGTCGGTTAGGCGATTTTTATTTATAAGGCCTGAAAGAAGAAAAACCACCATTTGCGGTCTGTGGAGGCCACACCAAGTAATGCAGTGACGTCCATACAAGATGCGATATGATTGGGCGATGTCAAAGATTAGAATTTAATCCAGTTTCGGTTCCGGATCTGGAAGCAACATGCTTGGCATTCAATGTTATCGTTGGATGGCCATTCTCGGTATCTCAGTAATCGGCATGCGGCGCTTCTGCCATCTTGTCGGCTGTAAAATGCGTCAGATAAGCCTGCCAGCACGACTTGAGGTAAACACGATAAAGTTTTGCTGAAGTCAATTTAAATTTATCGTGTTCCACTGATCCAGGCCGGGTGCCTCGATGCCAGCGCTGCCGTACGACAGAGAAACGCGTGAATCGAGGCTCCCTACGTTCCCTAGTCCACGTGCGTTCCAAGCAGAATGTGAAACCTATCTAGTGGAACTTTTCGTAACTGTTGCCGGCCGCTAGAATTATTGATATGCCGCCAGAAGCTATAGCGGCGCGGTCGACAGCAGGTGACGGAGAGAATTTTTTTCTGCAGTGGATGTAGTATTTCATGTTTCAAAAATCAAGCTTCTATAAATTTTTATAAAAGACGACTGTAAATATTCCTTGTGTATTACTTTTCTGCCTTATATTTGAATAATGTCTTGTTTTTTTTTCAACAATGTTGACAAGTATTAACATATAAACCGGACTTAGACGCTTAGATTTCGCTGGGACTAAGACTAAGACAATATAAGACTATTGCGAAGACTTCGTTTCACTTTGGCAGGGTGGCTGAATCGAGTCACAGACAGACAGACAGACAGACAGACAGACAGACAGACAGACAGACAGACAGACAGACAGACAGACAGACAGACAGACAGACAGACAGACAGACAGACAGACAGACAGACAGACAGACAGACCAAAATTTCTGGGTTGAAGTAGCCCAAGAAAGACTCGTGTTTAAAAAATTCTTCACATGGTTGGATCATCGAATCGAGTCCTTCGCGGCACGAAACCGGCGGGTATCCGATTGTTCGATCACCGCATTCGAGGCGCAGACCATTTTCTTTGGGCTTGTAGCGCGGGCATTGACCTTGGAATTTGGTTGAGGTGGAGTGGACGTTACTTTCAGAATTCGGCACTTTGGATTTCAGACTTTAAAAGGGTGGATTGTGGAATTTCGCTTATCTCGCTTTGCACGGATAGAGATTCGCTTTATAGCTATCTTTCTCTTCAAAAAGCGGCAGACCTAAGAAAAGCCAAGTTTAAGATTGTGAAGAACCACCAAGTCTGTTGTTTCCTCAGTCTTCGCATCACAATTGGGAAGGTGGCTGTTTTTTAGTTTTTGGTGTTTCTTTTTTCCTTTTAATCGGCTTCATCTTTACCACCACCACCACCATCATGATCATCATCATCATAATCATCATCAACTGCCTACTAGGTCCACTGCAGAACGAAGGCCACTCCCGTCGACCTTCAACCGCTTCTTTCGCGCGCTGCGCGAGTCCATTTTTTGCCTCCGAATTTCGTCCCTCCGAAATTCCTAATGAAAAGTCACACCGACCATGAAAGTTTATAAAAGACTTTTTGGTTGCCGTACAGGAGCCTTGTTCACAATTAAATGAGGGTGAAAGTGACTCGGTTTATGTAGATATAAAGATTTGACGTAGGCAACGTGCGTACCCCTGTGGGAAGCTGAAGTCTTTGATATTGGGTGTGTGCTTCTCCCTTGCCACTCCTAGGAGTGACAAGAGAGAAAGAAAAGGGGAGAGGTGGGGGTAGTAAAAAGAAAAGGGGCATTTACGGGGCACGGGCGGCTGAAGTGTATCATCTTTTGATGACATACGCAGTGAAGTGAACAAGTAAGCGGCCAAGATTTCTAGTTGTGTCTTCATCGTCATTGACCTCCTCCAAGGTGGAGAGGCGTAAACATGTGCTTGTGCAGCTAACTTGATGTAGTCATTTTTTGTAAACACTGTTTATTTCGATAATGAGGCGAATTACCCCCAACAGTATATGTTCGATTGATGGGGTAAACGTACGACCGCTTCTCACAGCGAGGAAAAAATTTTCTTCTGATTTTTCTTGCGTATAACTCTGCATTCTTTCCGGCTCCGTTTTCAGCTCATACTAGGGACGAGGAGTAAGTCTTGTTTCTTTTTTGCATATTCCTTCGAGGCATATCTTGATTCTAATTCTATTTACTACCGGATGCGCTTCTTGACTACGTTCTGAAATCATTTTCGATTTATAAATACTTTAAAAAAGTGCTGCAGCGTCTCTTTAAAATGTCACTTTCAGGGAGAACGACCGAAGAAAGATCATAGCCATTATCGCCTGCTCCCTGTGTCTCTGCGTCGGCTTGGTCTTACTCGGCCTATTCCTTTCTCCAGGAGACGAAGGTACGCGATTACCGTCTCACTTTTCATCAAGGGGTTGGGGAAGGAGAGCTACCGTTTGATAAATACGTTGACTGCAACAGTCGGCCGCAGTAGACCGAGTATTTCTTGACCACACCGGCCGTTCCTGCAGCAAACTGCGTTGTACGCTGTCCTACGTAGCTTTCGCCCCACTACGTGGTCGTTTTGATTTGTAATCGACAGCATTACTTACCTCGGTGGCAGGGCGGAGGCCATAGACGGTACAAACAATGGCCGCTGACGAAAAGAGTCCATCTATATGGCCTCTGCAGGGATACAAGTGTTGCGCCACCCTTTTTCATGCGTCGCCCTGGTGACTTCGAAAGGGAATGAAGTGCCGTTCCGAAAGTCCCCCTTGTGGTGCCGCGCTGCTGACAACGGCGCTGGCGGTGCTACGCCCCGCCCAGCAGCAGAAGCAGCGTGAGCGACATCGTAGGAATGTAGCGTGCAGCGTGATATCCCGCGCATTCTCTGTGATTTCGCGAGCTTGTACTCTGTTAGTTTGTGTGCCTTTGTACAGGGGCATGACGATGTGTTGCGTACCTAGATGCACAACCGGACTTGTACGCCGAAGCGCACCCGTCGACCGAAGCGCCCTCGCCGCGCTTCTGCTGACTGCACGTGAGGCGGGCGGCTTCTCGCCCCAATTCAAATTATTACTGCAAAGCAGTATATGTCTACCCCCCCCCCCCCCCTTACCCCCCGTTTTCATTCCGGTGTCATCGATTTACTCGGCGCCGCTCCAGGGCTCCTCCTCACCACCGCTGACACCTCTTTCACAACTATTTCCCCCTCGCCTCCACCGATGCCTCTTTGGAAAGTATTGGACAGCTAGCGGCGGTCGTGCTATTTTCTGATGATTGCAAAAAATAAACAGAAACAGGGATGGGCGTAAAAAATGCACTGACGATTACTACACTCCCTAATATGGTATTTCTGTACAACGCGAGCTGCAGTCTTCTCGGTCACGGCGCATTTCTGCTGCGTCCCAGGAAAAGTTCGCGTGATGTGCGAACGCACGGCGGTGCGCGCTACTCTGCTGCCACCACGCAGCGCACCTCCGCTGCCTGCCAGAATGTTGAAGATCGTGTTTGAACCTCCAGCGCAAATGACACGTGTTTCGGATGAGCCCCGAACAAGGGATCAGCGAGCATGTTGGCGCATATCCTGTTTGAACCTCCCGCGCAAACGTCCCGTGGTTTGGATTAGCGGAAAATGGAACAGCGTCCGGGGGAAGTGTCAGGGGGAGGGCGCTCCTTGGTGGCGATGCATGAGACGTGTGAGGGAAAGGCACTGAGAGATGACGCCGTAGCCGCACGTGTCGTACTCCACTTAGCCTTCGCTAGACGCTCCTCTCCGTTTTCTTTCTTCCGTCGCTTTGCGTTCGCTCACCCGGTTACGCGTACATAAAGAGATGCCGCTACCGCGAAGCCCATATAACGGCTGCTACAGGGCTTCCCCCTAAAACGACCGAAACCCGCCTTCGCCGTTTCCGTTCAAATTCACTTCACCAAGTAGCTGCGTATCCCTCCCGGTAGAAGAGAAACTTCAGCAGTTGGAACGCCGGCTTGAGCCCATATTTCTTTTTCAGCTTGGAAGGCCTTTCGAGCGACATTTTCGTCGGTGTCCTTCACGTAAGGGTGCATGGTTTGCGGGTAGAAAAAGGGGGGCGTGCACGCACAGCTAGGCGCCATACCGCTACCGATGAAATGCCCGTTGTGCTGGTGGGAGATTTAGATGTCCAAAATTACATGGCTCAATGCGTTTAGTCGGCTGTCCTCCTTTAATCGAGTGGTTCGGGTGTGGGTTGGTGTGTTACACAGACATCTTACACACACAGTAAGATGCATACGAGGGGGAAGGAAAATGGACAGCCACATGTTTGACGCGAGGATAGAGCTCAAGGGCTTTCAGGTTTTAAATCGTTGTGGCACGGATGCATGCCGTTAGTTTGGAGGAAGTAGAGCAAGAATCGAAGCGTTGGCCGGAAAACAAGCGCCAATGGGTGCAAAAACAACGGAAAACTGCTGGTCCCGCCATTACCGCCTCAAGTTCAGCTCGTGGAGTAGCGGCGAATCCCTCCCAGGTGAACAGCAAATTGCTCGCTTGGAACGCCGGCGCGAGCCAATATCACTTCTTCAGAGGGCTTTCAGGGGATATTTTCGAGGGCGTCTGTCACTTCTAAGCACGCGCACATGACCGGTTGCTGGCTTATGCGTCTCCGTACTGATAGATGGCATGTCCGTTGTGCTGGTGCGAGATTTGAACACGGACGTTAAACGGCCGAATGCGACGTGTCCGGAGTCCTTAGTGATAGAGCGGATTGGGTTTGTGTGTTAGGCTATGTTGAGATTACCGACGCAAAACCAGTATTGCAATGGACGTAAAAAATGCCATGTTACGCAGTTCGGTTGGCTGAGACGTGAAATGACCTCATTGAATAAAGTTATTACGACAGTTTCGGCAAGTTTGAACCCGGCCTTACACAAGCTTACGACGCGGGAGGGACACAGGCTGTTTCATGTTTATCGGCGAGAACAAAGCTTGTATCCGCCAAAGAATCGTTCAGCTAATTGGCTAGGAAATATGCTACATCGTAAATTACGATAAACGTGTTTTGTTTCGTGCACTCCGTAGTCTGCGCCAAGCTTTGCAGGTCATCCTTCATCACAGAGTGGAAGGGCACTAATTTTTCAAATTATAAGATTGCGGACGGCGGCACAACTCTTAGCTCCGCGCGGAAGCTACATATAGAAACTCTACCGGCAAATAGCGTGCCGGGGTTGCCAGCGGGCCGCTGCCTCGTTCAGGGTGGCAATATTTTTTGAATGATCCGATGCCACCCCAGCCAGTTCGATATGGACGACGCAGCCATGGTCACACCCAACTGCGTGCTGCAGCAGCCGGTACCGTTTAAAGTTACTGCGAGCGCAGTGCGCCGAGTGTCGTTGGAACGAAATGCCCGCCTGACTGCAGCGTGTGCCTGCGCGCTATCCTCTCCAAGAATGGTTGCCGAATGTTTCAATATCGAAAACCCAAAGAGAGCTGTATGGGTTGCAATGGTATAAAGCGGGAGAAGTGGCAGCTCACGAACGACTCATGCGTATGCAGTGACAATATTCCGCAGAAAACTCATTCCCGCGCGAATTCTTTCGTGCGGGAGGGGTGTTCAACAGAAGTATTTTTGCCGTGTATCATACAGCACCAACCATGTAAGGGCCTGTGTGTGTACAAAAACGCGTAATTGGCGGAGTTAACACTTTTAATTGTTATGCCCTCGAGCATTGGCCGGTGGAACTTTTAAAAATAATAAATTTACAAACAAGAGCTAAAAAAACGTACCTGACGGAATTAAGAATTTTATTAAGCTCGATCTAACGGAAGCTTTTGAAGGCGTTTCGCTTAAAAAAAATACAGACACATGTGATGTTTACCAAACGTCCGTATGTTTGCGGGAAAGCGAGTTTAAGGTATACCGCGAGCTGCAGCACATTTGGCTGGTTTTCTCCCGGTTAATGTGCACGCAGGCACGCCTGTGGTGCACTGGGATTTTTATTGCATCACGTTTATTAACTAAAACTAGGTGGCTCGTACTGTTTACGTGTCTTATTGGCCCCGTCTTCTTCGCGTTGTTTTGTAGCGCACGCCACACTACGCTACATCGGGCAGTCTTCGCGGGGTGACCAGTTTTGCGCTTGAGCACTAGATGTACAAGTACCCCCTTCACCCCCTTCAAGAGTTTATGAAGTATTTAATTTCGCAAAAGTCAAGCATGTTTGATTTTTTATAAAGGAACACTGCAAATATCCCTTCTGTATTAATTTGTGGTCTCATATTTGCGTAATGTCTTGTTCTTCTTCAACAATGTTGACAAGTATGAACATTACACCAGACATAGACGGGTAGATTTAGCTGTGACTATTTAAGACTATTGCGCAGGCACTGTTTTGCTTTGGCCGGGTGGCTGAATCGAGTCACAGACAGACAGACGGACAGACATACAGACAGACCCAAATTTCTGGGTTTAAGTAGCCCAAGAAAGACTATATCGTCTTTAAAAACCTATTTACTGTTTCATATCGCCCACGCTCTGGTAGCATTCCTGGTTTTTTTTCGCATTTTTTTACCGTTTACTATCCTATGCAAATAAAAACAATTGCTGGCTTTAGTCGGTGGTGATTTAACCACCGGTCTTAAAAAAAAACACCGCACCTGCAACTGAGCTTTCGTCAGTAATCCAGAGCAATGGCTCTACAAAAGCCATCACGTCCCCAACACGTGTCGCGCGACAGCAGCGTCCTTACTTGACATATTTATTACTAACTCCACCACAGAATACACTACGTCAGAAGCCCTAAGCACGGATATCAGTGATCACATGCCCATTTTCTTAATCACTGACCCGCAAGACAGACTTAGGCACCAAAACGGGGACGCCTTTACTTATCACCAAATGCACTGGAAGACTTCCGAAAACGCACAGCTGAAACAAACTGGATGAATGTCCTTGTCGTATTGAACGTAAATACCGCTATCATGGAAGCTGGATAAAAATTTTCACTCGCATCACTTTAGTTTATTTCCCATTGAAATTCACCTAGCACCTAGCAGTTCACGCAAGCCGTGGATTACCGGGTACTTAAGAAAACAAATTGCGAATAAAAACAAGTTGTACCATTTGTTGGCGAAAACGAGATATTTAAACAAGTTGGATGAATACAAGTCGTTTAGAAACAACCTAAATAAAGAAAAGAAAAAAAGGTGAAACGAGGATACTACAACCGCATTTTCGATGAGTTGTTTGAAGCAGGGTGATATCGTTTGGAGGAGACTCAGCCAGCTACTGGGCAAGAGCTGTACCCAAAAGATACTCTCAATATGAATGACAAAGTGCTGATTAGAACTGATTTCGCAGGCAAGTTTAATGGTTTTTTTTTGTGCAACTTGGAGATGCTAGTAACCTAAAACAAACTGCCCAAAACATTGAATTCCTTCCAAACACTATCTTTCTTCAGCCCACGTGTATGCGTGAAGTAATAGACATCACCACTAAGTGTAAAAATAGTCATAGCAGGGATGTTGACTGCTTACAAATTAGACCTATTAAGTGTGTTTTCGATCTCAAGACAGAATTATTGGCTCACACTTACAATGCAGCCCTTTCAACAGGTGTTTTCCCCGAAATCATGCCGATAGCCAAAGTGAGCGTGATACATATAGGTGGTGAAAAGAATGAACTAGCTAATTATACAGCAATTTCAGTCTTACCAGTTTTTTCTAAATGTCTCGAGAAAACAATATATAACCAAATGAAATTTTTTCCCGGAGACACAACCTTATAATTGACTGCCGGTTCAGTTTCAGAAAAAAACAAAACAAAAAAAAAACGCTTTACTGAAAGCGTGCAGTTAATGCAGAAAGACACGATCTTAGAAAATTGCGAGAAAAGGCTACTTACGCTAGGCATATACCTACACTTTAGCAAGGCATTTCATCATGTCAATCATGCACTCATTCTTAAAAGAGCCATGATGACAAAACACAAGTTTGGTTCATTCAAAAGATGGCCTCATTAGAATCATACTGTCACTAGCTTTAACGTAAATTTCGCTCGAATAAGCTATACGCCTCGAGCGCGGCCTGTAGGGGCGCCACTGAAATCCCCCTAGCGGCCCGTTTCGAAAGCAGGCGCGGGAGTCCTCGGCCCACTCCCACCTGTCGCCGTTGCTTTTGGGGCTCGTTCAAGACAGCGATTTACCGTTAGTGCGCGTTCAAAATACCGAATAACGTGGAACAGGCACTCTGTTTGCAAGCGTGGTGTGTTCATGAGAGTATAAACGTTTATGACGCGATCTTAGTGAGATCTATATGAGCGCCGGGCGTGTGTCACAGGCCGGCGTTCCGAAGCCAGCATTTGCATGCAGCTGATTGCAATTCCACTGCCCTGAAATTTAGTGGCAGTGTCTCCTTAAGCAGTGTTTCCTCCAGTGGTCATGTTGCGGTCATACACACTATGATGTAAATCGACTTTGTGCACTTACAAAATCCAGCGGAGCACTCATACCTGACAGCACGCAAGTTACGCATGCCAATATCACATATCAGATATTGATCAGTACCATGAAAAAGCCAATGCTACATAAATTTCACAAACATTGTACCAAAGAAGTACGATGGATAATGCAAAATTACACTCCGGAGTCCGCACACGACGACAAATTTAATGCTGGGTCGTCTTGTCCAGAGGTGAGCGCTCGCAAAGATTCATCTGTTACATTTATCCTCCACGAGAAGCACAAAGATGGGCTCATAGAATAATCCGCGTCCGTGACCAAACTCTTCTTCGAAACATCGTCGTATGGCACAGGGAGACTGCAGAATCTAGCATTAACCGAAATCAGAGACCGTTATCAGATACGACACTGTTCCAACGAGCCCGCGTGTACGAGATTTCGGCGCACGTTAAGGATCTCCAGGTGGTCAAAATTAATGCGGAGCCCTCCACTACGGCGTGCCTCATCGTCTCCGTTACGTCGGCGCGTTAAACCCTGCAATCAATCAATCAACTCTTCCAACGACACCTCGTATCGCTTGTGAACTGCCTACCCTGTATTCTTCAAAAAATGCGTCCGCCGAGTGATCAGCCGTTCGTTGAAGGCGAAAAACAAACGAAAAGTGAACACGCAGCTTGTGTGTGTGATTACTAAAACGTTCATTCGTTGATTCCGCTCCGCATTTGTGAACAACGATAGTTGAGCGTCCTCCTCCTCAGCCCCCCCCCCCTCCCCCCCCCCCCCTGGTCTAGCGAAATATCAGTGCATTTAGCATCTAGTTGGTCTGGTGAATACTACCTTGCTCAAACAAACGTCTTTAGCATTTCAGAAGCTGCACTCAGTTTTTTTTTTCATTCCCGTACGACTACTCTATTTATTCCTGACTTGCAGACCATTCATTTTCCCGTGGTTTCATTAACATATACCTTGGTTCTTACTATAAGGCATGAGTGGGCACATATCTGACAATGCACAGCCTTTGAGTGTACTTAACATTTTCGCGTGGCTTATATTCCCATAAAAGGCACAAGTTTTTGTCAGCTATTGGGTTATCACATCCCCGAAACATATTTTTCTACGACGTACATATTCGAAGCAAAGCCGCATTTGTTGTCTGCGCTGCAAAACGAACCAACCTCTTACGGTGCCAATATCAGGTCTAAACGGGGCCACAATAAATAGAATTCACTTGTGCTGATGTGTTCGAAGGTGACAGCGGTGATATGCTGCTGCCGTCGCCGACACCCGCAAGAGCGGCCAAGAAGCGCGCAGAACCGCCTCCCCGGGTAGCTCTTGATGACGTTAGGGCGCTCTACAAGACTCAGCTATTTTTTTAAGTGCCCTAAACGTGAAGTTAGCTTACAGACGTCACCAAAACAAGTTGTTTAGTGCGCGGAAAGGCAAAGAGAAGCGAAAGAGAACAAAAACAGTGCATGACCACCTATCAGCCACGCAGCGCTAATCCCGCAAACGCCGCGGAAACGCGGCGGCAGGCGGCGCAGCGATCGCGAATCTCGAGGCATATATAATAACAAAAAAGGAAAGGCCATACGACCCAGTCGCTCATTTGCCGCAACAGAACCTATGATGTCATACAAGCCTGCTCTGCAATTGGCGGAGGCCGGCAAAAGCAAACTCAAATTAGGCTGAGCTTATAAGCTTGTGCTTAAATTTAGGGCACATGCTTTTTAAAGCAATAAGAATGGTGGGACAAACAGTGGGTGTTACGAAAGCACAGTAAACATAGAAGTACTGATGCGTACTGCTGTTAGTACTGCGCGCACTAGGCTTGGTTTAGCTGCACAGCACTGCGGGACTTAGGGGTTGTCTCAGACGACACTGGCCGTTTTTTTGACGAATTCATAGCGCTAAGAACGAGGACAAGAAAGAGGACACACAACACAGCGCTGTGTGGTGTGTACTTTTTCTTGTCCTCGTTCTTTGCGCAATGAATTCGTCAAAATCGCCACACCAACTTGCCCAAGAATCCGTACTAGTGACACTGGCCGATTGACGCAAGCAACGGTGTCTCACGTGACCATATTTGTCGAGCGAGCACTATATTTTGCGAAACGATTATTTTCTCCCAGAACAAAAACAAGCCAGGTTTAAATACGGCTTGCCACGGTATGATGGCGCCATCTAGGTTCAGTAACGTAAACAAACGCGCGAACATGGCCGTAGGGTACCTCGATGTCAGCGCCGCCGTACAGCGCCGCACCCTTTGAATGGTCCCGTGCCGCCACAATTGGGTCAACATGCTCAACGCGTTGTTCTTTTAGTTTCCCACGAGACCCAGCAATGCTAAACAGATAAGATGATTCAAAGTTAGCCAGTGAACCGCGTAGCGCCGTTTTGATACAATGACTTGCTTCGAGGGTGAGCGGGTGACCCAAAATGGCGGCGCCAGCGTATACATGTCTCCACCCTGTACGGCGGATGCGTGAATCAAGGCACCCTAGGCTGTAGAGCGGTCGGTTCCTGTGATGTCATTGCAGGCCACTGAAACACAAGATTTAGCGGGAAAATCAAAATTTTAACTTAAATTGATTAATTTCTCAGGGAATAAAGCATCGTTTGTATCCGGACAAGCGCTGGGGGCCCTTTAAAACGCGAAATCTGTCGAATAAAACAGACTTGTATTTTGTCTTCATGGCTACTTTTTATAACAGAAGAACGGAAAGTTGGGCTAGCTGGTATGTGTTCATTTTGGTGGAATACAGAAGCGCTGAAACAAACAAGGACGAAGGAAGAAGTAGAGAGAGAGAGAGAGAGAGAGAGAGAGAAAATGACTTTATTGAGAAATAAATATCCTGCGGAGGTGGGTTCAAGTGCGACGCAGGGCACCCCCACCCCGACTATACTGTCATCCTCGCGACGATGCCTCGGCCCGGGCTTCCGCGCGGGCGGCGCCACAAAGGTCTCCGGGGGTCACCCCCCGTTCCCCTCGCCTGCGCCTCCCTGCGCTTCTGCCGGCCGAGAGCCGCCTCGAGCCGCTGGATTGTCCTTCGCTGCGTTTCGTACTCGTGAGAGTTCATCGAGTCCGTGACTTCCTGGGGCAGACTCTCGTCATACCCCCGCGCACTGTGTTCCGCACAACCCCACAGCAAGTGGGCCACCGTCGCATTCGCACACGCACACTCACTACACTTTGCGTCCACGTATACCTCGGGGCACACGTATCGCGCCAACACCGGAGTCAGTACCGAGCCGGTCTGCAATTGTCTATACAGGACGGCTTCGGCTCGGGTGAGCCTCGGGTGCGGCGGCGGCCGCTCCCTCCTGCCGAGCCTGTACCACTGCAGGATTCCTCCACCGTTGAGTAGAGGTTCTTGCTCCGTTGGCTCTTCACCCTCCGTGCGTGAGACGCGGGGTGGCGCCGCGCGACCGGAAAGTTCACGCGCGACGGCGTCCGCAGTCTCGTTGCGGTTCGGGTACGCTCCCGTCGCTGTCCCCGAGTGCGCCGGGAACCACCGGACGTAAGTGACCTGCTCGCACGTGCCCCCCGCACGGGCACCACCAGCTATCTTCGCGGCCTGCGCGCACACCGCGTTCTTCGCATATCCCGATATGGCTGTCCTAGAGTCACTCAAGATCGTGGTACATTCCGGATCCGCGAGCGCCAGCGCGATCGCGACCTCTTCCGCCTGCGCGGCGGTCGAGACCCTCACGCTGCAGGCGCTGCGCGTCTCTCCGGTCCTGGCCGACACCGCTACGGTCACGTACGTGTTCGGGCGGTCCGGGCACCTCGCCGCGTCCACGTAAGTGGCCGTGGCGTCGTCGTTGTAGATCTCGGCCAGCGCCTTGGCCCTGGCCGCCCGCCGTTCTCGGTTGCTGTCGGGGTGTACGTTCCGCGGCAGCGGCAGCACCCGCACTCTTCTCCGCACCTCCTCCGGCAGGCCGTTCTTCTCCTGTAGTCTTCTGCTCGGACCCAGGCCCAAGCTTTTCAGGATATTTCTTCCGGTCCGCGTGGTCTGCAGTCTTTCCAGCTGAGACGCTCGCTGGGACTCCCCGATCTCCTCTAGCGTGTTGTGGACGCCCAGCTCCAGCAGCTTCTGCGTGCTGGCGCTGTTCAGGAGCCCCAGCGCCGCCTTGTACGTCTTGCGGATCGCCGCGTTGATGCGGTCCCTCTCGTTGCGCTTCCACGGGTGAAAGGCGCCCACGTAGGCAACGTGGCTCGTGGCGAAGGACCGCACCAACCGCAACAGGCTCTCCTCCTTCATGCCGCTGTATCTGTTGGCCACCCGCTGGATCAGTTTGGTGGCCATCCCCATCTTTGTGGTTACTCTCTCCACCGTGGCTCCGTTGCCGCCGTTCGCCTCCAGCAGCATCCCGAGCACTCGCAGCTTGCTGACTCTGGGGATCTCCGTCCCACCGCACGTGAACAACTTGATCTTACTCGCCTCTTCCTCGGCTCTCTTGCGGTACCTGCCCGGCGGTGGAATCACCAGCAACTCGGACTTTTGCGGGGAGCACGCGGTGCCCGCCAGCTGCCGTTCGATCGCCGCTATCGCCTCCTGCAGCGAACTCTCGATGTGGCCGTCGCTCCCCCCGGGGACCCACAGCGTAATGTCGTCTGCATATATCGTGTGTCGAACCTGCGGGATCCCCGAGAGGCGTTTGGCCACCCCGATCATCACCAGGTTGAACAGCACCGGCGAGATCACCGCTCCCTGGGGGGTACCCACGCTGCCCAGCTCTCTCTCCGGCAGCTCCAGGTCCCCCGCTTGTAGTTCCACCGTCCGGTGCGACAGAAAGTCGCGGATGTAGTCATGGGACCTCTTGCCCAGACCCAGTTCCGAAACCTGCGCCAATATGGCCGAGTGCCTGACTTTATCGAAAGCACTCTGCAGGTCCACGCCCAGCACGGCTCTGTTGTCCTGCGACGTTGTCGGACGCTCTAGTATCTCGTGCTGCAGTTGTATCATTGCGTCCTGCGTGCTGAGCCTCTCTCGGAACCCTAGCATCGAGTCTGGGTAGAGGCCCTTCTCCTCCAGATACCGCTGCCATCTGTTGTTCAACACGTGCTCCAGGACTTTCCCGACGCACGACGTGAGGGAAATCGGCTGCATGTTCTCGATACCGGGCGGCTTACCCGGCTTGGGTATCAGTATTGTCCGGCTATGTATCACGGAAGATAATGATGAAATCAGGTTTAGTAACAATTGCGGTGTGTCGGTTAATACATTCATGGAAATCCTGTCTTTCTATTTGGAGTCTACGTTTGTGGAATGGAAAGGAAAATTTTATTTTCAAAAAACAGGTGTATGTATAGGATCCAAAGTTGCTCCTGTGCTTAGCAACATTTTCCTAGGCAAAATGGATCGACAAATCGACCTCAACCTTGGTGAGGCGGCTACAAAAATTGTAAGGTATGTCGATAATTTCCTGGTGTTTGTAAAGTCTGATAGCCTTCGCCGCAGGGTTAGTGATGTTCTGAGTCTTTTTGAGCAGTATGGTCGTGGACTGAGCTTTACAGTAGAGCTACCGAAAGAGAATGCACTACAGTTCTTAGACTTAAGGCTTTTTCGTGAAGAAAACCACGTTTGCTGGGCGTACGTCCCGCGCTCAAAAAAGCCCATATTAAACTTCAACTCTGGGCACTCAAAGGTAGTAAAGATGGGAATTGCTGCTTCTTGTCTGCGTTCAGCCATTACAAAATCTTGTTCTGATAGACTGTCCACAAGTTTTCATAATCAATTAGATAGACTAAACAAGGCTGGTTTTCAAGAGTCGGTCGTGCGGAAGGTTGTTCTGAAGTTAATAAAGTGTGTGAAGTCTAATTGGGCGGCCAAGGAAAAGGACAGCGAAAAACAGCCCACAAAACAGGCAGTCATTCCCTACGTGCATAAGTTGGCGCATGGGTTAAAGAATGTTGCCAATAGGTTTGATGTTAGAGTGGTTTTCTCGGCTCCGAATAAACTGAACGGTGTGTGTAGCAAAATAGATAGGTTATTATCAAATAGTAAAAAATGCCCAAGAAAACGAAATTGCGGAGTAGAGCACAGCCCCCCCTTTGTTCGTTGTGCAACGTGTGTTGTTTATTGCTTACCGTTGAATTGTGGCCATATCTACGTGGGCCAGACTGGGCGATGCTTGAATGTACGCCTGCAAGAGCATCGAAGTTCTGTAAAGTCGAAGGATGGCTCTAACTTGGCGAAACACTGTTCTGCGTGTGGATGTACACCGATTTTTTGCGAGGCTTCAGTTTTATCAAAATTTCGGGACAAAACCACGAGAGAAGTTATAGAATCATTCCACATTAAAAGGTGTGGGAAACGCTGTGTCAGCGCCCCCTCCCTCAATTTGACCGACAAGGAATACTCCTATCTGTGTCACACGTTGCGGAACTAATGCTTTGGTCTATCTAAGGTTGTGGCGCTGTTTTCAGGGTTTGCGTACTATAAGTTTGGCGTGTGTTGTATCTTATATATTTTTTTTTTCTGCCGCATGTGCCTCGACCGCTGTTAAGTCTTGTAATGGTGTGTATAATGGGGGAGGGAATCCGACCACGTGTACTCTGGATGGTATATATTTGTATGTTTTTCAATAAACGAGTAGTTGTGAGTAAGCGCCATGCTGTCTACTTCTTCCTTCGTCCTTGTTTGTTTGAGCGCTTCTGTATTCCACCAAAATGTACTTTTTATAAATATCAAAACTACTGTTTTCTAGGTTGGTCCTATAATCTCATGCAGCCTTACTTGTTGGTGCGCTTTCAGGCCTTAGAGGTAAATAACCCTAAATCGTAAACTATAAAAACCGGTGTTCCTCGAGGGAGCATCATCGGACCTATTCTTTCAGAGGTACAGCACTCGCTTCGTATGCGGGAGGTAGTGGATTCGAATCCTGGTACCGCCGGGTACCCAATGGTTTCTTTAATGGGTACAGGCGTACCTGGTCGAGTGCGCACCCTTGAAAGGCGAATCCACGCCTGGAAAGCTGCCTTTACCCTTGCCCATCTAGCGGGGAATGATGCCGCGTTGCGCCATTGCTGGGGGGTGAAAGAATGTGGCGGCATGTCCTGCCACAGGCGGTTATGAGTTGAGTGGCCAACGTGGCTGTGGAAGGCACCATGTGCATTCGTGTGCCTTGGCGGCGCCGGGCACCTACCGGTAAAATAGGTACAAGCGACTCCCCGGCCTGGCGCTCGGCCCTTGTGCGGGACTACAACGCTTGGGAAGTTCCCCCGGCTTGCAGCCACACGGAAAGGGGTGGCTGCAAAAACGCAGGAACTTTTTTTTCCCCTCATAAATGACATTACATGCATGCAGATAAATTTCGATGTTTTTATATATGCCCATGATAGCACTCTGTTCTGGTAAACACTTGGAGACTATAGTGCATGTATCATGTTCTATATGTTTAGCAATCCAAGAGTGGTCCCATAAAAACTTCCTAACGCTAAATTAATACAAAACGAAAGGTGTACTTTTCTGCACGTTAGGGTGCCTGACAGCATTATTTTAGGCCTGTACAAAACCACTACCGTCAAAATGTTGAAAACGATTGGTGTAATTATTACAGAACATATGTCATAGAACGAGCACGTTAAGTCACTGTGCTTAAAAGCCGGTGGTATCATAAATAGGTGTTTTAACTTCTTACCCAGTGGCGTAAAGCGACTTTTATACCAGGCGCTAGTTCACTCACTCCTTAACTACTGTGCATTAGTCAGCGGAAACACGACCTCGCAAAAGGTACGTAACATAGTAACACTGCAAAAGAAAGCTATTCGGGCAGTTGAAGATGTTCCTTTTTTAGCCCACACAAAATAACTACTATTTCTGAAACACCGAATATTAAACACTGAAAACATATATCTACATAAACTCATCCGTACCTACACGTAGCAAAACGAAGCAAACTGGATAGTTTTCTAGACCCAGCATATTTAAAGGAAACTATAAATGTATACGCAAACTGATATAAGCCTCCTTGGAAAACCCCACCATCACGGATTTACTATGGACAGCAGGTTCTAAAGTATACACTTCCCAACACGCTAAATTATTTTCACAAACAGGAAGCGGACATTCTGGCTTTAAAGGATGACCATATCCTAGATCCGTTTATTTAAATGTTGTAATTAGTCATTTTTGTTGTATTTAGGTTTTGTGTAATCGTTTGTCTCCTCGTACATTTAAAGCTTTTAGCCTCTCATTGCTGCGTCGGCGGACGGTGCCTTGTGAAGCTGCATGGTTGCAGCTTTTTCTACGTGCGCTTTTTTCACCCCTTGTACTGACCCTGGTACAAATAAGATCTCATTGGTTGATTGATTTAAAATGAACGCTTGGTTAGCGTTCTAAGAAAAGGCTCACTGCAGGCGAAATATCGCTTTTATAAAACGGTTTCATTCGGTTATGTTGTATTCGGCTCTGATGTGCATCATACAAACGGTGAAAGACGCTGCTGCCGTGTTTAAATGGTTGCCTTATACGCTACTTGTGCTTAAGCGTTGCTGTCATTCAGACAACACCTGACCGTCGACGCTGTGAACGCTGATACACTGGTGGTTGTGATGCTTGACAATTTCCGCAGAAGAGGAAGCCCAATCTCCCAGTGCGACGTACCTACCGGATCTTGGGCCGACGGGTACTGGTAAAGCCAAAACTATGATTACAATACCTACAATGCCTACAATGCCTGGTACGTCTCTATTTTTATATCTGACATTGTTCTGAACAGAAAATTTAGTTCTCCACCTGAAAACCCCCGCCCTAAAAATAAACACCTAAGTGTTGCGGACATGCACTTGGTATGGTGCTGATAAGGGTTCCTCACGAACCACGGCGGAAATTTTCGCTGACGTTGAGAGGCTGGGGCGGGATTACTGAGGGCGTAAAAATTATTCCCAGTTCCATCCAGTGTGAAATCTGCTGAAGCAATGGAGGTGCGGTCCCATTGTGTCGGCTAAAATGTCAACGGCCGCTCTCCCGACCACGGCTCTGCTGTCGCCTCGACAATTTTGCGGTCCGCGCGAAGGAATCGGCAGCGAAACGCCAGCGTTGGGATGGAGAGGGACCCACTCTGCGAAACCATTTCGTCCTCTATGGGTGGCTATGGAAACCGCCGGGGTGTCGGGGAACATGCTCCTACCGCGGCGGGACGCACGACCTGCACTGCAGTCCAAACCTTGCTCCTAATCTCTTTCAAAGCCTGCGAAACTAAAGCTGGGGCAATGCCGGCACGTTCAAGGTAGCTTTCAAGCCGAACCGTAGTCTATGAAACATGTGCATGCTTTATTTTCGCAATTTTATACGATTTATGACTCATCAACCCAGTATTATAAATTAAATGGCACCTTTTTGTCTTTTCACACTTTTGTGGTAATGCGCCGGAGAACAAGTCCTCTAGCTACTATCACTGGCAAATTGTCTGTGTTTAATCCCTAGGTACCTCCAGTAACAGCGAAGGTAATGGGATACAACCCCTTATCGACAAGGGGACAGTAGTTATAAAGGTATAGTGAGGATTTCGCGAAATACGAAGCAGATTGCAAGTGCAACTAAAACGCAGGTAGGCACAGCAGAGCGCTGGCGCAATGTTGTTGTTGATTATGGGGATGGGATTTCTGTCGTAAATTATGGAATGCAGCCTTCCACTCATCCGCAAAAACCGGGCAATACTCATAAAAGAAGCCCCCACCATTTTCTCCAATCTCTTCATTAATTGCAGTGCGCTCACGTGTACAATTTGCAGCTCGCCAGAATTTGAGTGTGATCCCGACTACGACTACCACTAGGACTCCAAAAACTACGCCCACCCCAAAGAGACCTCTCACTACAACCACAAAGAGATCTACTACTACAACTACAACCACAAAGAGATCTACTACTACAACTACAACCACAAAGAGATCTTCTACTACAACTACAACCACGAAGAGATCTTCTACTACAACTACAACCACGAAGAGATCTTCTACTACAACTACAACAACAAAGAGATCTACTACTACAACTACAAACACTACGACCACCACAAAGGCACCGAGTAAGTACGTGCCATTGAAGGCAGACACTCCTTGAAAGTCTGGTTTGAGACAATGCGCACCTTAATAGTAGGGGTTGTAACGGTCGCTGGTATGTAGTGTGACAATAATACCGGCAAAGGCCCCGCTGAAGATGCGGGAAGTCGCATGTATTCTTGTCGTGGATGGGAATATGCTACCTTAACATATACCCGTAATGTGGTTCTGATGCGCTGTAAAAACGTCATAGAGACGCAATTGCCTGACAGCTTATGTATAGTCGTCGGAAGCCTTCTTTTTTGACATTTCAGTCCCCGCCAAACCTCCTACTTGACTGGGTGTTTGCGAAACTGTTTTTTCGACAATTATTGCGCGCTAAGTAATGTTACAATGGGTTTATGACCTAAACACGTGTGTGCAGCTAATTTATATATACAAAGAAATGAAAAAAGACGTAAAGAGGACGACATATTGTTCCTTTATCTTGAAAAATGAACAGAAATAATGCTCCAAATAATTAAAAAATGCGCGAAGAATACGTATGATGTCCAACTTAATATCTCCAAAAAAAGAAAAGCATAGTCACAAACATTATCCAAATCAGTGGGAAACCATTCGGTGCCGAAAAAAATGATTTTGCATTACTTCTTTCTTTAATTTCTTTGGTAGTCCGCGTCCTCTGCGCCGAAGTTTTCACCTGAGTCTGCAGTGTGTACAATAGACGTAAGCGAATGTTCGGAGTAACCTCAGCTGGCGGTTTTATTTTAGCTTATAACGTTCCATCATTGGGCAGGTCTTCCAAGACAGTCCCAGTCGTGCTTCAAATGAAGTCTGGGTGGTCAATTGTCTTTTCACATGGTCCGACATCAGAAATATTTCATAAAAGTATCTGATGAGCCCCAAAGAGGGACGTTTCATTCATCTTGTATGCTCAACGTGTCGTTACAGCACATGGCATATGCGACGACATGAAAAGCAGTATTCTGCGTCGTGCACAGCATCGTACACCCCTCTTACATAAGTTTGTGTTTTTCCAATGTAACTTAGCTATCGGCCATGCGGATGGCTGATTTTATTTGCGAATTGCCTGGAGGCTTAGCTCGCAAGTGAGCTTCTGCTTTAAATCTCGCTCAAAAATCCGTCGTTATATCTCCATATTCTTATATCTCCATAGTATATTTAATGCCTTTTGAGGTGCACAGTTTCGTAAATAAAATCGGTAGTACAGAAAATCAGAGCGATAACGACGTCATACAAAATATGGCCAACTAATGAAAGGCTCGGAATGTCTTTCTCATGAGGGGCTCCTGGAGCGACATTCCTGCCGCTGTGTTTTCCGACCAGGTACGCACGCGTCACCGGCAACCACCCACTTATGCGTGCATGGGTGGAGAGTGGTGGTATTGAGGAGAGTTGGGGGCACGGTAGAGGCGTGCACGTGCGAGTAGGCTTCGCATGTTCGGTGACATTTAAACTGCGATACCCGACTTCTGCAGGGATGAAATGCGCAGGGTGCAGCCTACCGCGTGGCACAGCACCACACGAGCAGTGGTGAAGGCGATAACGAATAAACTCTCATTCCAGCAAGTGCGCCCCTTCCACTCGTTGCAAAAAAAGTGGGCAAGAATTGAAAACATGGGAATCATGCACACACTACTTTCAATAAGGTTACAGAGTATCGGCACTCTTTTCTCCTATTGTTCCGTGCCGCTTCCAGGATCACTGGTCCGTTCGCATCACGTGATATTTGTTTACAGCACGATCGTTCATGCCCGCCTCCATTTTGTTGCTGATGCGTTTCCTGTCGGTCAATTGTGGTAGTCTCCTCTCCGCTTGTCGTCCCCGCTCTGAGGCTGCTCGCGACTGGCGTCGTCCCGAACTCGAATCAAAGATAACGCGCTTCGCAGCATCTGAGCTGGAAAAATGTGTCGGAAGGTGCCGTGTTGCTGCGTCGTCGGCAGTGTTGTTTACAAATGACCTTGTCAATGTTAGCGCCAGCAGTAGTGGTAGTAGTATAGTTGTAGTAGTAGTAGTAGTAGTAGTTGCAGCAGCAGCAGTAGTAGTTGTAGCAGTAGTAGTAGTAGTAGTAGTAGTAGTAGTAGTAGTAGTAGTAGTAGTAGTAGTAGTAGTAGTAGTAGTAGTAGTAGTGAACTTTATTCAGAACAAAGCTTGAGGGGGAGGGGTAGAGTTAAGGGTTGAATCCTATTTCGAGGACTCCAGTGGCGAAAGTCCCTAGTTTGGCTCTTTCCAGCAGCTCTGGCTGACTGGAGAGGTTCGAGCTGCTCAGCGTCGCTTTCCAGGATTCTATTGGTGTATTATAATTGTTCTGCTGCCATATGGTCGGGCAGTTCCGTGCAGTGCGGAAAAGGTCTCCTTCTGATGGAATTTATGGCATTCTTCACTGTACTTATCTGGAAACATAAGTGCTGATCTGGACTTATGTAGGCAGGCATTGGTCTGGATTTTCCTTATATTTCTGGACTCCTCCGCGTCTAGTAGATGGTGAGGTGTCCGCATTGTTTTTCTGGTTAGTCGGCATAAACGGAGTCGGTCGGTGGCCGTACTGTACACACTAAACTTTTTTACACCCTTTTTGTTTGAAAAGGGTGTAAAAATATTGTCCCATGGCTAACACCCTTACAAGGTGTTCTGGCTAAAAAGGGCGTTGAGCTCAACACCCTTAAAAGGGTGTTGAGGATGCACAACACCCTAAAAAGAAGGTGTTGAGCATCCGGCATGCGGATTGGCAATGTGAATCGGCGGAGTGCGCAGCATTCAACACAAACAGTCAATACGCAGAAGTTACAGTTGGAACACAAATGAGCAAGAAAACCAGCGGGATGCAAGCGGTACAGGGAGGGCGTACTTACTTTGTAATACATGTGCTCTTCTTGCTTTTATATCCAGCAGAGGAAAGCCCCCCGATCGTGTCTGTGGTCTTGTCGCAAAAAACAGATATTTTAGAGCTAATTTTGAAAGTATGGATTTTACTATGAGGATATACAAATCAACACACGGATTCGCAAAAACTTCAAATTAGGGTGTTCGACATTAAGAAAAAGGCCGTAAAGAAAAAGGGCGTAAGAAAAAGGATGCAAGAAAAGACCGCCAACTAAGAAAAAAGGTGAAGAGACCTCCAACTTTGGGAGGCATTTTGTACCTGTTTACACGGGTGGACTAAACATTTTCTACAAGCTGGGGGGTGTTTTGTACCTCACTATGTTAAAGTAATATTAATTGGCATAATAATTGCCAGTGAAACTCTTTAAGCTTGAGCTAGTTTCGGTGGCGTTAGCAAGAAAATACAAAGAAAAAGAACTGCTGCTCCTGTAAAGGGTGCACCACCGCAGATAGGGTATTATAACAGTGAAGTCGGCTTTCGAGCTTTTTAGAGTGTGAGCACAAGGGGCGTAATCGCATTCGCACTTCTTACTATACCATTTTAAGGGTACTAGTCTTTTTTGGATTCTGAAAGGCGAAAAATTGGCGGAGCTTGCAATAGTGGTGCAAGGCTGGAGAAACAGCATAGCTGGCGGCCGAACTGGCTTGTTTCCCCCTTGGATCCCCTGGCAAGTGGGGTAAGGGGGGGGGACACTGGAACAGCCTTGTAAAATCCGGTTAAACTTGGTCTCACCCCTCGGCGGTCATCCTAGCTTAGCAAGAACATTGCAAAGCTTAGCAACCATAACAAAACTTAGCAACAGCGGAAGAAACTATGTTGACCCCCAGCTCTGCTGTTCTTTTTTGCAACTGAACACCTATTTCACACCGTTTCAACAACCTACAGAACAACCGTTCCAACTACTACTACAGAAATCCAAGCATGTTGCTGTCGGTAAACACACTTTTCGCCACACGACTAGTCTTTTTTTTTAATTTTGAAGGTTCAAATACGTGTTTTACGTGCCAAAGCTAAACTTGGGCATATGGAAACGTGAGATCATTGCATACGAGCAATTATTTTTTTTTGCGTTTGAAAACTTCTTGCGATAGAGAAGTATATGAGGGGATGTCTTGTTCTTTACAGTGCTATTATGCATCCAATCATGGCCTTATTCAATGAACAGCTGAACACCTTTTCCACACCCTTTCAACACCCTAAAAAAACCAAGGGTATTGAAGTTTATCAATACCCTTTTTTCACACGAAAAGGGTGTAGAGCTAGGAAAAGGGTGTTGAGATTCAAGAAAAAGGGTGTAAAGGCCTCCCAACACCCTTTTTCCACTTATGATACACCCTTTTTTGCTAAAAAGGGTGTCAAAAAGTTTAGTCTGTATGGAGGAAGGGCGTATGGATGATCAGACTCCCCGCGGTCACTGATTTGCCTCGCGAGCGGTAAGGCCGCAGAAGCGGCCATCTGGCAACACTGATAAACACCAGAATGGCTGCTGTTGGTCACTTGTTACACTAGGTCACAATAAGAACCGCCACATATAGCCTGCACAACACCAACAAATTTATGAATGCACTTCCTCATATTAAAGCATATTCCTGTTAAGACAAACTGGAGGGTACCATGAAAATCTGTTCGCATTATCAGAAATTCATCTTTAGCGGACGTTGTTTTGCATTGTGTATGTCACTAGAGAGTGAAAGGGTTGCTCGTCTTAACTATGAAATTCATAATAACTGACTACGTCATAACGGGACTGTATATCGAAGTGCTCTCCGAAGGAACGTCAATAAGTTTGTCCAGTTAGAAACGATATTTGCTCACACGTGAAGCAAAGTGTGCAGCTAATGAAACTGCGTTATGCATCTTTTACACGGCAACTAACAATAGTCAGTTGAATGCTCCCTTTTGAGTTTGCGCTGTATATTTGCAATCGTGTACTCGACAGACAATTGGTTCGAAGGCTTTTGGACAACATTTGAAACGGCCGTGTAGCACAGGTATTAGAGACATGCACAGCGGCCCACGGGAGTAATTTAAGGCACGCTAATTAGCGCTGCGTTGCATGTGCGGTTCAACAGCATAACGCCTGCACGTTACTTGTTTCTGGAGACGTTGTGTCGCCGCTGGTGTCGACGCAGTACATTTACCGCAGACAGTAAATTCGCTGCGTAATTGGGTTCTCTGTTTCTAGGAACAATGGGTCCTGTTCACAGGTTACAAAGACATGGACTGCCAACCCATGTTGAACACTCGCCACACAGATAATCCCAACGGGTACACAAATGAATGGTGTGCTTTATTTCCCCGCAGTCATCCGAGAGCTGCTGTGCAGCGTTAACCAAGTGGCGGTGCTTCCGTGGGTGTATCCTCCGGACGGGATGTGCACCTACATCTACTACAGCAACCTCATCGTGACGATTAACGATCAACAAAAGTACGAGCTGCACGAGGCGGTCGGTGACGTCAGTTGGACGATGTTCAAAACAGAGATGAAGAAACGGACTCGAACGGAGGGCGGGGCCGCCTTTGATGCCCGGTGAGTTGTATACACCACTTCACGGCTACAAGGACGCTGCCCATGATTTTGATAAAGTTTTCTACGGGTTTGTCTGGGAACCGCCTCACCTGCCCTTCTCAGAGGCAGCGATAGAGGGCGCAGTGATCTCGCGGGGGTGGTTTCTTTCTCTACGGGGGAAGGTTCCTCTGCCTCCAGCTATCGAGGGAAAGGGGGGGGACCCTCCGCCTGTTTATGTTTGGCTGCGACTTCTTTGCGTAAACCTAAGAATTTGCGGGGCGAAGGTGCTGCCGTTCTTGGACGAGGGTCTGTTTACGTTCAAGCGATGGTCTAAGAAAAGGCAGGGTGGAGAAACGTTGCTTCCCAGGGCGGCCAGATAACGCCTCAAGCGCTTTGTCTAGGTTAAGCTAGCGCCATCTGTAGCGGGAGGATAAACGGCGCGGCCGCCTCGATCGCCATTTCACTGTACAACAGCGGCATTTCACTGCACGGAATTTCACTGGACTGCACTCCACTGCACAGAATGTATTGTGCCCGTTACTATTTCGTCCATCAGGTGGCGCTACCGCTACTTTCCTCGTCTCAGGTACGGAGCTTTCTAGTCGGCATTAGTGTTACTTGTAACATTATCTGGTGCTCGCGAACACCAACCGCAAGTCACCGTTTTTCCTCCTATAGATATTTTTGCTGCGTGCTTGGAGCCCATACAATAGAATCACAGCTGCGCTGTTTCAGAACAATTCACTCCGGTCAGAGCAGGGTTAAATTTTTTTATGGCGAAAGCATTGCGTGCCTTGATGGGCGAAGCGCCAGCGTTGTTGTTTGGTACTGAAAAGGCCCCCCGCTGTAAAAAGTAATCCCTTCCTAACGAAAATTGAGAGAAGCGCAAAACCTTCCTAACAACATAATTGCGTCAAAAATTGGTCAAAGCATTTGCTGAAAGTGCGTCTACTCGATCGTCAAACCTCCTAAAATCCGAATCGGGAACATAGAATGAACATAGAATGAAAACATAGAATAGAACATAGAATGAAAACCGACCCAAGCAAATTCTGGAGCATTATAAACCCGAAGAAGAAAAACACGGTACCCGTCCTAGCAAATGCAAACGGGGATAAGTTATCCTCGGCAAGAATGTGCCGAATAATTTAACAGAGCCTTTGCCCGAGTTTTCTCTACCGAGCTGCCTTTAAATGGCTCTTTGGAGCCGTCGCAACCAAGCATAGCTTCTATAGTTTTCCGCCCATTCTAATCACAGCCCATGGCGTGGCATGCGCTATCGACCACCTAGCTTCTAAGATTAGCCCCGGGCCTGACGCTATAACAGCGAAGCTCTTGAAAATAACTTTTCATTACTCAGCTTACCTGCTTTCGTTGTTATTTCACCAATCCCTAGATTCAGATATCTCGCCGGACGATTGTAAATTTGCCCATACCCTACCATTTTTCAAATCTGGCGACCGGTCTGATCCCCTTAACTATATGCCTATTTCACTTACTTTAATCAGCTGCAAGTTGCTGGAACATATTCTTTTCACGCATGTTGTAACCCACCTTAACCAGAATAACTTCTTCATTAGCAATCAACACGGATTTAGGAAACATTTCTCATGTCAGACACAACTTTTGGAGCTGGTCAGTGATCTCCACGTTTCACAGCACAGGTTGCTTTGTACCAATGCCATTTTTGTCGATTTGTCTGAGGCTTTCGATCGAGTTCCACGTCAGCGTCTAATGCTTAAAATTTGTAACCTTAATCTGGATAACAAAACAACCCACTGGATTCGCAGTTTTTTACAAACCGTTGGCAATCTGTAAGATTGAACGACCATGTTTCTAACCCTGTGGGTGTCTCATCAGCAGTCCCCCAAGGGTCCGTACTAGGCCCTTTACTATTTCTAATTTATTTAAATGACCTCGCATGTAACATTTCCTCATCAATCCGTCTCTTTCCCGACGAGTGTGTTATTTATAGAGAAATAGTAACTTCCGATGACGTTTCTACACTCCAGCATGATTTATTTGCTCTAACTGAAAGGTGCGAAAAATGGCTGATGAAAATAAACGTAGAAAAATTTAAGCATGTGCAATTTTTCTTCTATGACAAGATCAGAAACTTATAATTACTTAATCGATAATGCCAAAATTGAATCAGTTTGATCCTTCAAATATCTTGTAGTTACATTCACCTCCGATTTAAACTGGGCCCCCCATATAGAAAAAATCACATCAAAGGCGTGTAAAAAGCTCGGCCTGCTCAAGCGTCGCCTCTATCTGGCTAATTCAGAGACACGGCTTCACGCGTATAATACTCTTATCCGCTCTTCACTAGAATACGCGCAAATCATCTGGCATCCACATCATATGTGTCTGACTAACATGCTTGAATCCGTACAGAACAAGGCCGCGCGCTTCATTGTATCATCGTACTGATACCAGAGTGTATCTGCCTTGAAGGACGAACTTAATCTACCCCCTCTCACCCAACGCAGGCAGTTTTCAAGATTAACTTTTTTCCACACCCTGTACCATCATCCAACACCATTCGCTCGCAAAGTTATCCTCCCGGCACCATATACGTCCACACGCACCGAGCACGCTCACAAAGTTAGCCCAATTTTTGCCCCAACAAACAAATATCAGAACTCACCCCTTGTACTGGTAGTCAACGAATGGAATTCCTTACCTAGTGGACCAACCGCACTCCTCGCTTTTTTAGTGATTCAAAATACCCTGTAACTTGCCTTGATCATGCTCATCTTTTCCAGGCTGTAAATGTGTGTTCCTGCTTTGCAAATACCAGATTTTCTGTCACTTTTCCACTTTTTGTTCTTTGGATATAATGTTTCACGCTGTATTTTGCAATTGTATAGTTTTTGTGCATTTATGATATTCTAATGTCACTTTTGTTGCGTTGATTCTTTTCTTTTTACAATATTGTACGTTGTGTCGGCTTTCAACTCATTCCCCCCCCCCCCCCCCCCCCCAATGTAATGCCCACTTGGGCCCTTAGGGTACCTAAATAGATAAATAAATAAGACCCTTGCGATAATTGTCCCCGCACTACGGAAATGTATCTACAGTACCCTCTCGATAAATGGAAATCGCTAAAACGGAATTACCGCTTAAACGGAACAGTAGGCTGTAAGGTGGCTGGTTTTGTATTCAGATAACGCAAAAAAACTCTCAGTACTCGGAACTAAAACTTCCGCGTCACCGTATAAACGGAACTACGAATGGAACTTCTTGTCAAACGCGTTGTCATGAGAATCAGCTTTTTACGGTTCCGGCTGTATCGCTTTTTTTTTTGCCTCCATGTTTTGTTTAACCTCGTTCGTCTCGTAAGCATCGTCTCAGCAGTGGTCAGGAGTGTCAACGCAGCGAATGCAACATCGCAGTTCTTGTTCCAGTCGTTCGGACTCGATTCAAAACGCCGAGGCAGTTATTCGCGCTTCATTACCACGGTGCCGTCTTCTAAATTCGGTGGCGCGTAAGCACTTGCGAAGTTCAGGCCTCTAGCCTCCGTGAATATGCAGTTGCAAGGGCTCAAACAAAAAAAAATTGATGCATTTTTAGTGAACAGCGGCTCATTGTTGCCAAATAACTTTGTGAATGCTGTGCCTAAACCTCTTGTAGTTTTCTTGCTTTCTGAAAATCGATGAGCTGCATCCACCTTCTGGTGCTTAAAGTTTCATGAAACGGTATTAAGAGTGTGTACGCATATATATTTGCTCTTTCACAAATCAATCTCAGTAAGCGGAATTCCTGTAAACGGAACTAATATTTTTGGTCCCTTGAAGTTCCGTTTATCCAGAGGCTTCTGTGTATACCAACTATTCAATGTATATCAATACGTGGTGGCGTGTATATCGATACGTGATGATAAGAAGGATAAGAATGGGGTGAAGGGAATTCAGCCGGCATTCTCAGATAATAAAAGGGAGTCTACCATTGTTCCCGAAGAAGAAAGTGTATGACAGCTGCATATTACCGGTCCTCACCTATGGGGCAGATACTTGGAGACTCACTAAAAGGGTCCACGCTAAATTGAGGACGTAAAGTAGAAGAATTCAGGATCGCGCTGCAGAACCGATATTCAGCTCTTAACGAGGAAGCCGAGATTACGACACAGGAAGCCAGCGACAACCTTACACGCATTATCACGGAGTGTGCAGTAGAAGTCGAGGGCACGATGGCTAGACAGGATACTGGCAAACTTTCACAGGAAACGAAGGATCTAATTAGGAAACGGCAAACCATGACAATCTCCACCCCCGCTGACAGAATAGAACTAGCGGAGCTTTCGAAGTTAATCAATAAGCGTAAGACAGCAGACATACGGAAATATAATATGGAGAGGATCGAATACGCTGTAAAGAACGGAGGTAGCCTGAAAGCAGTGAAGAGGCGTATTGGCGTGGGAAAAATCAGATGTATGCACTTAAAGATAAGCAAAGGAATGTCATCACAAATAGGGATAAAATAGTCACAGTGGCCGAGGAGTTCTATAGGGATCTGTACAGTAGCCGGGACATTCAGGATAATGACGAACGAGAAAGTATCTCGGAGGAGATAGACATCCTACCAGTAACGACCGAAGAAGTAAGAAAGGCTTTGAAAGAAATGAAAGGGGGCAAAGCACCTGGTAAGGATCAGATAACAGCAGACCTCTTGAAGGATGGCCGAGAAATTGTACTTGAAAAACTGGCAAATCTGTATACGCAATGCCTAATGACCGCAAGTGTACCGGAATCTTGGAAGAACGCGAACATCATCCTAATCCATAAGAAAGGCGACAAGAAGCACTTGAAAAATTACAGGCCGATCAGCTTACTGTCAGTCGTCTACAAGGTAATCGCTAACAGAATTTCTGCAACCTTAGATTTCAGTCAACCTCAAGAACAAGCAGGGTTCCGTAAAGGTTATTCAACAATGGACCATATTCACACGATCAATCAGGTGATAGAGAAGTGCGCGTAGTATACCGAATCCCTATGTATAGCATTCATAGATTATGAAAAAGCATTTGACTCGATCGAAACCTTAGCAGTCCTTCAGGCATTACGGAACCAGGGGGTAGATGAGCATTATGTAAAAATACTAGAGAATATCTACAATGGGTCCACAGCTACCAACATCCTCCATAAGGAGAGCAGTAAAATACCTATAAGGAAGGGCGTCAGACAAGGAGACACAATCTCTCGAATTTTATTCACAGCATGTTTACAAGAAGTATTTAGAACGTTGGATTGGGAACAGGTGGGAGTAAGAGTTAATGGAGAATACCTCAGCAACCTCAGATTTGCTGATGACGTTGCCTTGCTAAGTAACTCGGGGGACGAATTGCAAAGCATGCTTTCTGCACTGGACGAACAGAGTAGAACAGTGGGCCTAAAAATTAATATGCAGAAAACCAAAGTAATGATCAATAACCTCGGGACAGCACAGCAGTTTGGGGTAGGGGGGAGGCAGTGGAAGTGGTAAACCAATATATCTACTTAGGCCAAGTTGTTACCCCAGATCCCAACCATGAGGCAGAGATAATTAGAAGGATCAGAATGGGGTAGAGTGCATACGGCAGACATTCTCAGGTAATGAATAGCACCCTACCATTGTCGCTGAAGAAGAAAGTGTATGACAGCTGCATCTCACCGGTACTCACCTACGGGGCAGAAACTTGGAGGCTCACTAAGAGGGTTCAACTTAAATTGAGAACGACTCAGCTAGCAATGGAACGGAGGATGATAGGTGTAACATTAAAGTACAAGAACAGAGCGGAGTGGGTTAGTGAAAAGACGCGTGTTAAGGACAGATTAGTACAAATTAAGAAGAATAAATGGGTGTGGACAGGAGACGTACTGAGAAGGCAAGATAACCGTTGGTCGGTAGCAGCGTGGATCCCCAGATAAGGCAAGCGCGGCAGGGAGCGGCAGAAAATTAGATGGGCAGATGAGATTAAGAAGTTCGCGGGGATAAATTGGTCGCAGTTAGCGCAGGACCGGGATAATTGGAGATCCATGAGAGAGGCCGTTGCCCTGAAGTTTGCGTAGATAGGCTGATGATGATGATAACGTGGTTTATGAGATAGAGGTATACTATTGTACTTCTTCCTCGTTATTGTTGTTGTTGTAAAATGCATTATGAATAGGACGGCACTAGGCCTGTTGCGGTGCGGGGAAAAGGGTAGGGGATTACGTGCGTCGCACTATGGAGGCTTCACACGCAAATGTCCACAGTGAGAGTAGAATTCTCTTGTGGTCGCATGTTGGCCGGATCCAGTCCTCGTATGTAGATACGGATGACGGGCGATGTTTGTCACGTGCGTCCTTCAGTCCTTCACAGTCCCACACCAGGTGACGCATGTTGGCTGTCTGGGCGGCTTGACGAGCGTGTTGTCCTATCTGTTACCGTTCCTTTTTCGAGATTTTCAAGTCACCGTTTTGACACGACGGAAGCCCTGTTTCACGCATGCGCAGTGTGTCCAGAGACCTTACGAGAGCTTTTCGGTCGATGAACCGGTCTATGTAGAAGGTACTAGTTTTAGGTGCGGAGCAAATTATAGTCTGGGCATGTCCCGCGTCGGCGTCCGCACTCAGCATGCGCAACTCTCCTCCTTCCCTCTCTCCCACAGCTGCGCGATACTCCCGCCACTTCTTCTCTCGTACCAGCTGCGTGCACTTCGCTTTCCCTTCTCCCGCGTTCTCGCTTCTGCTTTCGCGGCGCATGCTCGGCGCTTGCGCATCTCTCCTCCTCTCGTCGCCTCTCCTTCAACCTTGAATGTAAATCGGGTAGCGCGCTGCGCGCATTCAGTTCAGCGCTTGCTGCGGTTGACTCCACTTCATTCCGTTCTTCCTATGAAGTGTGATGGAAGCAACAGTCCCTTCAGTTAGTGGGTTGGCGCAAGCAAGCGTCAGCACCACCCCACAAACTAACAGCAACGCTACGTCCACTGAAGACAAAGCTGCGCAGCGAAGGGCACGCGACGCTGAGCGCAAACGCTTGAAGCGAGCGGCGGACCCTGAGCTTCATCGGCGCGAATGTTCGGCGCTTGCGCATCTCTCCTCCTATATCACGTGAAAGTTGAGCGTGACGGCCCGTAAGTAGAACATGGGCAGTCCAGCCACGGAGAACCGTGTTCTTGGAGAAGCTCTTACGTGATTTGCACCAGTGGTCCTGTCGAAGCTATCGTGCCAAAAAACGACTAACAAACACGAATTAAGGGACGCAAACACGACGTACCAGTAAAAAGTAATCGATGAGTATAACAGGGAAGCAATAATAACTTCGCCTTCAAAGAAGGTAAGAAGATTTAAGTTCCTTGAAAAATTTCTTTTGGTTCTTTCAATCGACCAATCAGTGAGTCCGTCTGTCAGCCACGCATTCGATCGGTCTGTCGGTCAGTCGCGACTGCGGCGGAGAATCTAAATATCACAATTAGGCGTACGCTTACTGCAAATGCTGTCTACCCGATCAAGTCAACAAGTCGACCCTCGCTAATTAGAAGACGGGGATTTAAAATGTCGAGTAATTATAAATGATGCCCTGGTCCCGGTAATTTGACATGCAATTGATTGGAAAAAATTGCTATACAATTCGAAACTAAATCTGTTAATTGGAAGTTATTTCAGGTAAGAAGCAGGGAAGTGACTTTTGTTTGTTGACAAGTGTAAATTTTTTATCTTAAGGACAGCGCCACGCTTCGTGCTGATGTCTGCGCCATCGAAGTGAGGATCGCACAGTTTCTAAGGCGGCAGGCCAGTCGAGACTCACACCAGCGTGCGCGTTTTTCTCTTTTGGGGTCCTCAACCTTCTTCGTTGCGTACAGCGCTGGGTGAGCAGTATTAGTGGTGGACACTTCTGGATTCCATTTGAGCGGAAAGTCTCAACTATTATGCCAACCCATGCCTTATGCTCGACTTGGATCAAGAAGGGAGACTTGTTGCGGACTAATAACAATTCGGTTCGTGTTCTTTTAACACGAAAGTCTTTTATTCCGGGATCCACGAAGATTTCACTGACGTTATATCTGTCACGGAAATGACGTCAGTACAACGAAGCAAGCGGCCTGTATAGGGTGCTCCCCTGCACACAGTCTTCTTACGGGGAAGCACCCTTTAGTACTAAAAAGTACGTTATACTCAGGGTAGCTTGTTTTCAGCTTTTATATTTTAACACGAAAGTGTTTTATGCCGGGATACACCGAGATTTCACTGACGTCATATCCGTCGCGGAAATGACGCCAGTACACCTTTTCCAAAGCGACCCGCCAGCAGGACGCCGCTCGCCAAGCACACCCACAAGACAGCCGCAAACCGGCAAATCTTGTTCAGCTGCAGATTTTCCTGCACATTTCACTTTTGTGTTTTACCGATTCCTATGACAGAAGAATCAGCCGCAGTTATTGTTTAATTGGAACTTCGGTTAATTCGAAGAGTTTTGCTGTCTCTGTGCACTTTATATTAACGGTAGTGCACTGTAAATGCTTTGATTCCGTGTGCAGCCCTTGAAGGAATCGTTTTTCATTTTAGAAGCATTGTCATTGGTTGTCTTCGGCGAAATATTTATTCCACCCTCATAGACATTCACTAGAATTCACGCCAATATTAGCATCTACTCACACCACTGTTACTTCGGCCTCTCTGTATTGCAGCTACATCACAGTGGAAGGCATAAAGGGCATTCGAAACGTCCTAGTCGGGCTGGCTCAGGAGAACATCCCACACTACGGCGTCCTTAACGTACTGGCCGAAGCGAACGACCTCAAGCCATTGCTAGACAACACAACAGAAGTAATGAAAGTGAGTATGTTTCAACACAACCTTTTGTCACGTCCTGAAGTCTAATAATCAAGCCACCTGCGTCCATGTAGACTATCACATCACAGGTTAACCTTAAACTGTGATTTGTGAAAACTTTTTTGAGCAGTGATGGTTACGGTATTCCTGCTCCTTCCATCGTGACTTTTCTCCAAAAAGACATCTAAGGGTGTTCGTCCTATTCCCATTAAAATTTGTAGCGTTTAGTTTAATACAAGGTATTGTATTTCCCTGTTAAAAAGGGTTCCTTCATATTTTCTGCAACTATTCTCAAAATCTGCTATGTTTTCGGAATTTAGTCAACAAGCGCATTTTGTACTCATATCAGAAGGACACAAAGTACTCCAGCCAAATATTGTTGCCCTACGCCCAGCTCACAACCTGAAAACAACCACAAAAAATTTCTCTTCATCGCTTTGGGCATTGTTCAGGCGGCGCTCGAATGACGTCATTCAACTGATAGGGGGGATATTGGCCGCATTCTTTGAGTTCCATTCTACCGCCAGCTTTAGGAAGCGAACAAAAGCAAAGCCGGAACTGGAAGTTGCATCTGCTGTGCCACTCTGTGCTGGCGATTTCGAAACGCTTTCAGGCACGAAGCAAAAAGTGAAAGAGTTTATGCAGGTTTTGCAGGTTTTCCTTAACGGAAGTCTAAATCGGGAATTTATTTGCACAGCTTGAGGAATAGAAAACACCCTGCGCGCAATGCAGTTACATTAGGCGACGCCGCCTTTGCCTGTCGCGTCAGCTAGTAATTGTGAAATACCCACTTTCTCGTTGATCACTCCTCCGTACCCAACTCGCTAAACTTCCCGCGTGCTTCCGGTCTGAGTACTGTTCACCTGGCAACGCCGCCTAACAAAAACTATATGAAACGATTAACAGTTTTGTGCAGCGTTCGCTAGTTCACAATCCTACGCTTCCATTTTTAGCCCCTAGGATGCCCAGTCTCTGCGCTCATCCGTGGGGTGGCGCGCGCCGGCGGACATGCCTCAGGAGTCAGTACGGCATCCGTTGGAAAATGACGGACTTGACAGGCAATGTCGCACAAGCGGTGTTGCATCAGGAACCACCCAAGGGTTGTCGTGCTGGGTTTCAACGCGGTCTGTTGCAATCCAAGACCATGGTATTTCTTCACACTGCCGCATGCCCCGTCGGCCACGGAGGCGGAATAGGCTCGGTGTACTGTTCCTGTAGGGATGAATTCAAGTGACGGGAACCGCTTTGTTATCGGGAACGACTTTTAGATGCGACTGCATCTCATTCACTCGCATTGTCCCTCCATACGGCGTTGTTGTCCGTCCACACCCCTCCCCCATTCTCCTCGCCGCGCGAGCTGCGCTCTCCGCCGCTCACCCCCTCTCCTCTCCGATAGCGAACACTCACTCGCGAGGGTCATTGGATTGGATTCGATTGGAGTGGCTTGGCTTGGCTTGGATTGGATTTGAATTGGATTGGATTAAAGTGGATTGTGTTAGATTGTGTTGCGTCATAGCCGCGCCACGTTTCACGCGATGGGAGAATTAACCTAACGGAAACAACAACGGAACCCCTTATGCGTCGCATCTACACAGGGATTCCCGCGAGGGGAGGTGGGACTAATTTTTCTATTGCGTATGAAGGTCACGTAGCGCTGCAGAAAACTGGTAATGATTTTCCAAAGCTAGGTGACCGAGATCGGCAAACGGTGAGATGCGGTGCCCTTTTACCGTTGGTCACGAATCCGACCAGTCCCAGGAGGCGAAAAAGCAGGCAGACTCTTTCAGACGCCCGTGTTTCTTAGACTATCTAAACGCGAATATTTGTCTGTTTGTCTGTCAGTGTGTCTGTGTGTCTGTCTGTCTGCGTCTGCCTGTCTTCTCTGCCTGTCTGTCTGTTGGTCTGTGTCTGTTTGTCTGCCTGTCTATCTGTGTTTGCTTGTCTGTGTCTGTGTCTGTCGGTCTGTCTATCACTCGAATCAGTGAGAAGTGTTACTGGTAAGCCTGGTCAGTAATGGGCCATTGACAACTGGGAATCAGTGAGAAATTTATGAGAGGAATAGGAATGTAGGAGTGTGGAAGGGGGGGCAATGTGGGATGTATAGAGCGAGGAGAACAGGGAGGTGGAGGGACAAGAAGGTGCAAAAAGGGCGTTGAAGGAGCTGAACGTGGAGAGGAGGGCCCAGAGGACCTGGATTACCCTGTTCCATGGCTCTTTTTCTTGAACCCTGCTTCTGCTGGACGGCGCCACAGGCGCCCTAGAAAAGTCCGCAGTTCTGAGAGACCAACAATCCAAATCTGTGACCAGCTGATCAATAAAGTTTCCAACATACTCAACCTCAGGCTGCACCTTCTAAAATTAGGACGTAGCACGACCATGATTGAGAATCTGAAATACACCAACGAACAATCAACCCATCAAGAGCATCGCAAGCAGAAACTGTGGTATGAAAGAAGCGTGTAATGATGCCAGCGCCGATGCACCTCGTCAGGGAGATAACCCTCCGCCCTTCTTGCGGCTTAGTTGCGTCCCCCCCATCCGGTGGCGGAATGTCGGGGCGGCCTCCGCCGACGCCAGCGAGTCGCAACCCTTTGTTGGGTCTCCCCGGCGGCTTGTTACGCGGCGTCGGGGAAAGCATTCCTATCCCCCTGACCTTCGGGGACGGACAGGCGGGGAGCGGAGGACAAAACCCCAATTGGAATGTGCGCTGCTGTGAGGAGGCGGCTTTGCGTGCGCCCTGCTCGCGCATGCTTCAAGGAGTTCGTCCGGAGCAGCCGCCGAGAGCGCACGCTGGCAGACTTGCTCCCGTGGTAGCCTCTGGGCGCCAGAGCTTCACGCACGTTACAGCCAACCGCGCGGCGGTTCGGCACACTTTTGGCCTCCGGGCCCCCTTTAGGGATCGCGCCGCGGTACCACCCTTTGTGCGCTGCGGCGCCTCTTAATTGTAACCCAGTTTTCGTTTTGTCTTATGTTTGCTTCATCGTCTGTAAATAGGTGTAAATAGACTTTTTCTTCATCCTCTACCTCCTGCGTCAGCGTCATCGGCTATTTTCACCCATCCACGGCGACACCAACCACCTTCTTCTACGAACCAAACATTACTAAGCGGATATCACGAGGATATTATACAGTCCTTTGTCATTTAAGAATCGTTTACAGCACGTCATACCTCAGCCTTTGGGCTAATGAAACTGAAGAGATGGGAAATATTATATGAAAACAGTATAAACAGGCGTTGGGCCCACAAAAATCAACCAATGCTTACAGACTAGAACAGGTAGGCCTCTGTAAGACGTTCGAAGAGCCAGTCACAACCCATACGATGACCCATATGATCACAACCCAAATTAAAAAAAAATAGAAGCGAGGGTACTCGTAGAACACTACTTGGGGTTTTCGACGCAGGAGACCCCCGACAGTTGAGTCAAAACATCAGTAGCGATGTCATGGCGGACTAGAATACCTATCTATCATCATAATCAACACCATACCATCATCATCGTCATAAACAACATCATCATCATCTATATCTTCACAAATATGTCTACGCCCACTGCAGGGCAAACGCTTCTCCCATAGATATCAAATTATCCCGTTCCTATGTTAACTGCGACCAATTCGCCCCCGCAAACTTCTTCATCTCATCTGCCCACCTAACTTTCTTCCGCCCCCTGTCACGCTTGCCTTCTCTAGGGATCCACTTTGCCTCCCTTAATGGCCAATGATTGTCTTGCCTTCACATTACATTCCCTGCCCACCCCAAATTTTTCTTAATTTCCACTAACTTGTCCTCCTTAACACGCATTTATTCTCCGACCAACTCCACTCTCTTCTTGTCCCTTAACATTACACATATCATTCTCCGTTCTGTCGACCAGATCCCTCCAAAATATGCATCCAAGGCTACACAGAGACCGCAAGCCGAAAAGAGCAACCACCACCAAAGCACACCTCTCTGCCGTAAACCCAAAAGCAATACTTTACCCTGTGTTACGAATCGGCCAGCGCCGCCGTACTTTCCCGCATCACTCCTCGGCGGCGAAGCCACTGCGTGCGCCTTTCTGCCGTCAGGCGCCACCATGTCGGTGACAAGTTTCGACAAGCCGAGTCAGACGCTTCGCTTTCGGCGCATTTCAAAACTTCGGCGGCTGCCGGCGAGGCTCGTCTCAACGCTCTTCAAGGACACAGGGGCCCCGCGAACTCAGCAGAGTCCTTCTCTCTCCCCTCTCTCGGACTCAACGTGCGCCGAGGCTACCGACTGTCACGAACTCTGGAAAGAGCGTCGTGTGTGTCTGTGACGTTCGTGACGTGTTGCCGCTTGTTGGCGTTTTGACAGTTACCGCTTTTGGGTATAAATAGACCCCCGCAAGCGCTGTAAACAATTCCTGTTAGAGCAGCGAATCCATGCTGTCGCTCTGTTCGAGTCCTGTATTGTAACCTCGCCCGTCGGGGCATTGTTCTTTGGCTTCTGGACTTCTTCACGGCTGCAACAGCGGCTGGCCGCTCGCATCATACACGCTACCACTCGTATGTCGGAGGCCACGGAGCTCGGATCGGGTGCCCCCACTCGGTCGCAACACCTGCTGCCACATCCCTGCACATTACGGGCGCCGGCCGCAATCAACGACGAGTGGATGCGGCAGGGATCGATGGAAGCAGAAACACTGTCTCTGCCATGGCAATTTTGATACACGTCTACGTTTCCGGAGCCGAATATGCGGCTATTGCCTTGGCCATTGCTTAAGAACCAACAGTACTATACCCCGTCATCGATGTTGACTCTGACTCCACGGAGGCGTGCTGAAACTTCTCCTCGGGCATAATTTTCGAAGCAGCCAAGAAGATTCTGTTCACACATTTTCACCTGATTTAGACCCCGACACACTTTGGCAACGGGGCAATGATCGAGCTCACGCCGAGGCCAGCGCTCTAACCCACCTGGAGCACAACAGTTGAGTCCTGCAAATTCGCCCTCATCCGACCTCTACCGGCAACACCCGTAACAATTAAACACAAATTGGTGCAATTGATACACGACGTCTTCGGATTTTTCGCCGAAGTCGCATCTTTTTTGAGCCAGGAGTCGACGGCTACAAAACCCTAATTCCATCCTCACAAAGACACCCCAGACAACACTAAGAAGACTGCAAATAAACACAGTCATGTGTCTAATTAAACTACACCAGTTTTACTCTGACAAGGTCGCCGACCCCAAGTGCAAGTTGTGCGGCTCTGACACAATCTTGGTCTGGCTCTGCAGCCGCAACACGGGTATTTCGCCCTTTTCTCTCAGGGTTTCTCGATCCGGCGCCCACCATCTCTAGGTTTCCGCCACCTCGGACTGCAGAAACACGTCGCCACTACCAGCACCGTTCGCTTTTTCCTCGTTCCCCTCATAGACCTTGGAGACTTACCATGGACGGCCCCTTGCTCGACAACCAGCTCCTGTTTTTCGACAGAGCTGTGGCCGCATCTACGGCACGGGTATTCCCCGGAGCCGGAGCTTGGGCCTCGTCTCCCTCATCCCTGTTTTGAAGCTCAATGAATTGCGTTTATTACCTCTTTGCGGCGTTCTCGCTTTTTACGTCGGCCTTTCCACCGTTTCCGCCCTCCCCTTATATCCTAAATACCTTTATATCCCTTTTATCTTTATACCCCTTATGTCCTTACATCCTAACCTCCCTACTGCAATATCCTTCACCACCATCCATTCTCCTTCCCTCTCCTGCCTCCTGCCTTCCTCACCACATGACATCTTTTATCATGTTATACTCATATACAGGAACCTCGAAATTCCCTCCCAGAATTAGCCCCGTTCCAGTACACTTTTCACCAACCTCTCCCTTCTTTCTTTCCTGCTCTCTCTATCCAATACTCCTTCACCTCGTCTTTTCCCATCCTCCTAATGTGCACGCTATTGATATCATTAGCCGCACTTAAATCCCTTCCGAGTCCCTCCCGTCCCTTTCCCTTTAATCTCTTTCCACATTTCCCTCCTTCTTCCCTAGACCCCACCGTTCCTCTACAAGATTTATCTTCACTGTCCCAGTTTCCTTTCTCTCGCTCTGCTCGGACTCTCTCCTTCTTTTTCCCCATATTTATCTCTCCCATTATCCCGTTACAATCGCAGAACCTTCTCCCCGTCCCTCTCGTTTGCTCCTTGCTTTCCTCATCAGCAACCAATCACACCTTTCTGCGAAAACTTCCCCATTCGCTTCCAACTCCTCATCTGTCCGTTCCCTTTTGCAGCCTTTTTCCTGTACTCGCCCTAACCTGCTTCCCTCACTCTCTGCGTCTTTTCCCTCCTTCTCTTACACCTTCTTAAATCATCTTTTCCGCCCCAATTCACCAAACAAAATCCGTGGGTTAGTAGCCCACCAATAAGCCGCCCATCAGCACCATTCCTGGCTGGTTGGAGTGAAAGACAGAGCAAAATGTCTAAGTTGAGGTAGCCAAAGAAAGTCGGTCGTCTTGGGAAGTCCAGCCTCGTAGAGCACTTCGACAACGTCAAATAATTCTATATGGTGCACATCCAATATAACGCAGGGAAAGTGCGACCTAAAAATTCCCACCCGTATATACGTACCAGAGGCGGGGGCGTGGATGTCTTGATCTGCGTGGCACAGAGCGTTGATGAAGAAACACTGCACCCGGGCGGTAACTTTGCCGGAGCGCTAGTGGGCTCCAGAAGTAGCACTTGCGTCGAGTGACGGCTGCAACGCCTGTCCTTGTTCTGTGAATAAAATGGTATACTGGTACGCACGGAGTTCCAGATGAACGCATGCTGGTCAATTTTGCTATATGCGTAAACATTTTTGTTTTCTTGCAGGACCACTGATTTGGCCTCTGATGAGTATCTTTCTAGCAATTCACATGTGCTTAGCGGTCAACCAAAATTTGTATGCACTGATTGTGTAGCCGGAATACATGATGTCTTAATAATATGCGTAATAGAATGCTCTAAGGCCTTCATAAATTTAATATCAGTCTTCATATCATGAATGCCAGTATCATCAACCGGTTTGGCATGCTCGGATGGTTGTCCGTTTCGTGAAAAAACGTTTCTAGCAACGCATTCGTGTACAGCTGTGGGGCAGACTGCAAAACGACCCTGCAACACAACTTGCAACTTTTTTCGTAATCTGAATTGTTTGCTGAACATAGTCACCACGCACATCCACTACTTAGAATAAGAGGCCACCCAGTTCCTCAGCCAAAATTACTGCTCTATGCTTTTCAGATAGCCCAAAACCTGCTCAAGACAGTTTTCTCTTCCGGTCTTGGCGTTCTTCGACCCCTTAAATTACGTCGTTACAGGGGTGTAGCGGATATCGGCCGGGTGTACTCTAGTCTCAGGAATGCTGCTTTTAAAAAGAAAGCCACAAAAGCAAAGCGGAAAGGGGAGGCGCATCTGCCGCGACGAGCCAATCACGCAGTGCGCCTCCGTTCTGGTGATAACTGCAGCTTTCGCAACTTTTCCACACACGAAGGAATGAGCGAAACCGTGAAGAGTTGCGCAGTCCCTTTAACGGGTATCAATACACATTTCTTCTAGGGTAGACCGAGTCTCAATTTCGTAGCTAATAAAATGTACCACGGGCTTCACACAAACTGCTTAGATTCCTCTAAAGAAATGCATTTCTTTAGATTCCGGGAATGCATTTCTGCATGCTAGTGAAGCCGACTATAAAAACGCTCGCTGTGTAGCAATGTGGTGTAGGCCTATTCACATTAGGGTGCTTCTAAAGAATTTTCTCATTTTCTCCGATATTTCTGCTCGTGCCGTGCAGGAACTGAAAAACCTTCAAGGCGGTGACGTGAAGCGCAGGACCGTGATAGCCATAGGCTTGTACAACTACAGCGGAGCGGTCGCATGGGCCACGTACCGAACATACTTCAAGTACGCAGTCGAGTAAGTTCGTAGCACGACCGTTTTTATAGATTGCGACCTGTCCATAGTAGCCGTCGACAACGGGAGCCAGCGTGCCGAAAAATTACATCGTATTGACGGCTCGCTCTGTCTGGTGGCGCTAAATTGAATCCCCAGCCTACAACACAGACAGCGATCGTCGAGAAAGCACAGGGAGGCCAAGCGAGTGGGAATGCAGGCAGAGGAAATAACTGAAGTGGAATTGGTTAGCGGCTAAAGAAGCTGGAAGTACAAAAATTTGTACAGCAATAACTTAACCGAGAAAGTGAGACATGGGTCTCGAAGATGCGGGCAAAGGTTAAAGGCGTGCCAGAGTTATGGAACCATGTAAAGGAATTAAGCAAAAAGACCGAAAAAGTACAACGTCATGTCATCAACGGTGAAAGTCAGGTACTAAAATGGAAGACCTGGTACTTCATATTCGCTCAATCATACAAGGGAAGTTCAAAAGAACGAAGAAAGAACCAAAGCGTTTTGAGAGTGGGGATACTGAGGTGCGTACAGATGGAGAGCTAAAGCTGGCGGAACTAAACTGGGAAAAAGCTGATAAAAAGTTCCAGCTAGTACGACAACATGGTCGGATGAAATTCCTATACGGCTGGCCGACCTACTGGGACCAAAACGCACAGCACAACTGATTCGAGCAATAGAAAAAGTGATAAAAGCTAACCAAGTAGCGGACGATTGGCACAAAAGAAGGATGAAGCTGATTTATAAAGGTAAAGGGGACAGTCCCAGGCATACAAGCCGGCAATGCAAGCAATAAAAGGGGAACTGCAAACGTGGATAGAGGGGAACGGCATTCTGGAAGAACTACGAAATATATAAAGACAAGGTAGGCGCTTAGAGGACAATTTATTTGTCCTAACCCTATGCATAAAGGTGTCAATGGCTTAAAAGCGACCACTATGGTTAGCCTTGCTGGATACAAAGGGAGCCAACGACAATGTAGATAGAGAACATCTGTGGAGGCTACTTAAGCGGGAGTGATTATTCCAGGACATTAAACAGCGGCTGCAGGGAATTTACAATGAGAGCGAGGTGGAAATTACATGGGAGGAGCTAAAATTCACCTAACCGGTAGTCACAAATAGTGGTATAAAACAGGGTTATCCTGTGTCTCCATTGCTGTTCATGCTGTACATGTCAAGACTAGAAAGAAAGATTGAAGGCAGTAAAATAGGTTTCAATCTGGGTTATAGTCACAAAGGACAGGAAATGGGACAACATATCCCGGTACTGATATTTGCAGATGACGTTGTACTATTACCAGATAGCGAAAAGTGTCTGGAACAGCTCACAAATATATTCTGTGAAGAAGCCACTGAACTGGGATTAGAGTTTAACCCAGCAAAGTCTGTGGTTCTGGTTTTTAATAACGACGTTCGTAACGAAGTGGTATTCGTTCAAAAAGCAGTAATTCCGTGGGTAACAGAATACAAATATCTGGGTATATGGATAAACAAAGGTCAGGCGTATCTACAAACTCATGAGGAGCATTTAAGAAAGAAAGGCCGTAGAAACGCCTCTACATGAGGCATAGCGCACCGTGGCGATATAACAGATATTAAGTAGTTAGAGGAATCTGGAAGGGAGTAACGATACCAGCACTCACCCTTTCAAACGCAGTGGCGTGTGTCAAATCAGAGTTTCACACAGGGCAAGAAGTAAATCAGAGGGCGGTAGGTCGATTGCCATTAGGAGCATGCAGTAGAACAACAAGTGAGGCAGTGCAGGGAAAAATGGGATGGGCTCCTTAAATTTGAAGTGAGACAAGCACAGTGCAAAGTATGTTTTGAAGAACGACTTAAAAATATTGATAACCAGACATGGCCGGCCATAGCATTGCGGTATCTTTACATGAAAAGTGGGGACACACAGTGTATGAAAATACCGAGAAGGCTAAGGACTAAGTTCATGAAACGTGGAAGCACCGGGGAAACGACCAAGGCAGTAAAAAATGAAGTGAAAGAATCAGAAACAGGGACCTGGAAAACAAGGGTGGATACGAAAATTGTCCTTATATATCTACAAAATTGGGAAGCGGTTGATGGCGAGGGAAAAGTTCATTGATAATACCAAAGGAAGTGCATCGCCTTTAAAGCTCGGGTGGGTTGCCTGCGGACAAAAACGCTTATCCGCGACCCGGTACAGGAAGAACTGTACGCAGGTTGCAGCAGGGAGCCAGAAATAATGCGACATATTGAAACGGAATCCAAAGGTATCCATCCAGTTCGCGGTGAGGGAGACATACCCCTAGGATTTAATGTTAACAAAAAAGTGAATCGATAAACAGTAGAGGTTAGTAAAAGAAGCTTAGAATGTTTGTGGGAAAAGAGCAGAGAAGTATCTGAAAAGACATGCAAACAAAGAAGTCAGATTGGCACAAAAATTCCATAAGGAGTTTTTTTGCAAGGTGATTGTACAGGGGCGTTGCGACTAAGGTCACGGTGCAACGCAACCCCGTTTCAAACGGAAGCCACTAAGTGTGAGATTTGCGATCGTTCACGTAAAATGCAGCAGCCGCACGAGTAAATAGCAATTGTACTGATCAGGGGTGCTGTTGTAGAAGGCCTGAGATTCAGCGGAAATCGGGAGACACGAGCTCTAGCGACGCCCACACAACGTAATCATAGGATTTCGAGGCGGAGTTCACGCTCTTTAAAAAATTTCCCCGCATTTCCCCGAGGGGAAGAATGTGAAACTGCGAATGCACGAGTTGAATTTGCGCGGTTCGGTAATGGTCGTGAAAGAGAGATCACACACACACACACACAACTACAAAGAAAGAAAGATGCATTTATTCACAGACACCTATTTGTGTTGTCGTTGTACTTGATTGCTAGAGCGGATCTCAGCTTTGAAATTTCGTGTCAGTACTCCTTTAAGCGGGTGCATTAGCCCTTCTCACGCCCGATTCCTGGCCAATCCCCCACGTGGGTATGTGCCATGCACAGACACCTACTTGTGTTGTCGTTGTACTTGATTGCTAGAGCGGATCTCAGCTTTGAAATTTCGTGTCAGTACTCCTTTAAGCGGGTGCATTAGCCCTTCTCACGCCCTATTCCTGGCCAATCCCCCACGTGGGTATGTGCCATGTCAGCGGCCAGGCAGCGCGCGCCCATCTCCCCCCGTTGCCAAGGAAGACGAGGAGATTCCTGGCCAATCCCCCACGGGGGTATGTGCCATGTCAGCGGCCAGGCAGCGCGCGCCCATCTCCCCCCGTTGCCAAGGAAGACGAGGAGCGCGCGCACCCGCAGCTGTTGCTATGTGGACGGACGGCGGTCGACGGAATTCAGGGTCGCTTATAAAGTGCATTCGCACTTAAAAAGCGATTCGTGCTATTTTTTGATAATGGAGGGAACGTAAGCGGGCGAGGGCAGCGCGCTCCAAGGATGCCCAAAAAGGGCGTAGCGCATTTTTTTCACCTCGTTCTCTGGCTCCAGCGCTGCACCGGTGGCCACTGGGGGCATGATTCCAACTATTTTACTTTACCGCGGTTTTATTTTTAATCAGTATTTCGCTACAAAGTTCACTTGTTTTTTTTTTTATTTCAGGCAATCATGTGATCTTTTTGCTTGAACTTTTCAGTTCTACGAAGCAGTTTCTGCCCATTTCTGCCATCGGTGGCAGACAACAAGGCCGGCTGGCAAAAAAAAGAAAGTATGTGATGGAAATGCGCCACATTCAATGTAATTGTTGCTCGGTGGTATCGAAACCTTCCGTTGACTTTTCGAATCGAAATTTGCTAGGGGCGCTGAAGTCTGGTGCCATGATTTCAAGGCGAAACCTTGGCGATACTCAATAACAACTGGTTCAATGTACTTGCGATACTTATTAATAAGTGATACATTGTACTTGCGATTATTTTTCACTATTATATTGCACTTGCGTATTTTTCCTCGCTTTCATTTCTCTGTCTTTCGGCATGGATTTTGGCATTACTTCGACCGGCATCTTTTATGATATACCGTCTTTGCGTCAATTTCTTCTCATTCATTTCGTAGTGAACCCTTCAGCAAGAGGACTGGCACACACCACAGCCTTCCTGTAATTGGTGTTCTGGGCGGCTGGTGTGCGCCTTCCCTGCTAAGTTCCATCACGTTCACGAGTCATGCCATGCGCATTATTCTACAACGTTTGCTTTTCCAATTCACAGTTTTGGGAATTTTCAAAACCGGGCCCATTCGCTCCTCAAAGCTCGCAACTGCGGGCTACTCAGCCAGATGGGAATGGGCCACGAAGAAAGGAATAGCCATAACCACAGCTTTCAAATTTGTTTCCTTAATTTCACTGTGCTCTTCCCAGCTCTTGTTTAACGTAGCAGTCTACAGTCGGTTTTTACGGACGACTTCCCTCTATTTCTTCACCCTCGTTCTGGCATCACGCTCTTTCTTTCGGTCTCAGCTCTCCCCTTCACAAGGTTTGCATACTCCACTTCTTGCCAGACGACGAAGACGCTGGGCAAAACCCGCCGAAATACGTAGAGATCGCCTGCGATAACAGATACACGCTTTTGATTGTATGCTACCGTGACAGTAATGTTTTCGCGAGAATGGTGTGGCACGCAACGCCTCGAGTGAAACCTTCTGCCACGCTGACGATAAATGAAGCGTACGGCCATGCAACGCCACATTCGAAAGTTTTGCTAGCAGACGACAACTGAAGCATGGCCACTCGAAGGAAACCTCCTTTCCATCGCTTTGATTGATTGTAGGGTGTAACGCGCTGACGCAACGCAGGTGGTGGGCGCGCCGTAGTGGAGGGCTCCGGATTAATTTTAACCACCTGGGGATCTTCAACGTGTGCCGGAATCTTGTACACACGGGCGTTTTTGCTTTTCGCCTCCACCAGAAAAGCAGCCGCCGCGGTCTCGTGCTCAGCCGAACCCGCGACCTCGATCGTGCTCAGCAGTGCAACGCCTTAACCACTGAGCCACCGCGGCGGGTTTTTTTTTTTTTTTTTGTCGAGCAGCCACGACTGAAGCGTACGCTCCTGCTGCAGACGGATAAACGCATGGTAGAATCTGCGGAAGCCATGTCCTGCACGAAAAACATGTCTGCAATAATCCCATTGAGCCCACACCGGCGGACTTTCGACTGGTGGCGGTCGCTGGTGCCGGCGCTACCAGCGCTTCCATAAAGGTATCTGTCGCGTAAACCCGCAGCGCACACAACAATCACTCCTCGGCAGGCACGGAGCGCAAGCCGCTTGAAAGTCGTCGCGAAGGAGGTCGGATGCCAGATGACTGCACGGCCGATGCATAGTACTTTAAGTAGACGAAAGAGGGCTTGAAGACCCTCCTCCGCTAAAGAAAAAACTTTGTCGGGATAGATATTTGCCTGCTACGGCGACTGTGAGCAATGAACCACTTCGCAGCAGCCGCCACCACGAGCGGCACGAGTTCAACTCGGCCGTTCAATATCCATCCGAAGTTTCCTCCGAGTTCTCCTGTCAATCAAGCACACCCAGCTCATTCGTGGGCGCGGCGTATGGACCGAAGCCCCGCCCAACCATGGCTACCATGGCTTCGCGGGTGGAGTAGCGTCGCAGTCACGAAGTCACTTGAATTTGATGCTCCGGTAAGAAAGCCCAACATCAAACAATTAACGAAGTCGCCAGACCACCGTGAGTCAAATGCTGCCAGTCGCGGCGGTGTCCGGTCCGTATTAAGAGTTCAGCCAAGTCCAAACTATAGGAGCGGCCAAGACGGCAAGGTTTCTCCACGGCAGCTGTATTTATACAGAGTAAAAACACAATCGACACCAGATGACACACCTTCAACATCTTCTAGAATGCACTCGTCAATGTTGAAACACGCGCGTGACACGCTAAATTCGGGCGATTTCTGATACTACGCCCGCCGTCCGCACGTAAACACAGTCGGTCACGTTTGACAGAGTCGGGAGGAGGGCGCGTTCCTTTCGCGACAATGAACTAACTCTTCGGCTTACTTGGTTTGGGTTTGCGGCGAGTTGCACTGTAGCCACGCTCAAACCACGCAGCAAACACATTTCTGTTAAAGATTGGAACAAGGAGAAAATCGGAGCCGCCAAACGCCACTTTTGGAGGGCGGAGCTTTCAAAGAAGGCTGGTGCCAGGCTGAACTTTTAAAAGGAATAGCTAAGTTACCTAGTTTACACAACGGAGTGCATATTGCAACTGAATTCTAGAGGGCCCCCGCACGGGGCACCTTGAGTAATCTTGGTGACGGTGAGTGGCGACACCGCGTACCCCGAGCCCCCCATACTTAAGCTGTTACCTACCGCGGCGAGAAGTTGAAAGGTGAAGGGTTAGAAGCCGTGAACGGTGGCCGTCGGAGCCCTGGTCAAGCTCCGGCCGATGGGCTCCCTGTCTGTCTATCAGGCTGGGAGCTCCGGGGCCTCTTTGACCATCAGGGTAACGTCAAAGAAGAAAGTACCCCAGTTCCCTGCTTTATACTATGCCGCATGGTACTTTCGAAATCCTCTCTTCGAAATGATCGGGCCCCAAAAAGGGCCCGCACCGATGTAATTTTCAAACCTCTGCCCAACATGAAATTTAACACCCCGGACAACTTTCCTCGCTTCTTAATGATACAATCTAAGAACAAGGAATCTCCAGTTACCTGCAAGTCGGTCTTCTTAATTGCCAAGTTTATTGAGAGTGTAGTTGGCGCGAACTACAAGGCAAAGAAGCTGACATCGGGGGACGTGCTTGTAGAACTATCTACTAAAAAACAATCTGATAGTCTCTTGAACCAGACCGACCTACTTGGCCTTGAAGTAGCTGTAACGCCACACCGGAGCCTTAACAGCTCGCAGGGCGTCATATCTGAGATGGACCTGCTCAATGAAAGTGAGTCTGACCTCCTCGAGGGCATGCGTGACCAGGGCGTTACTGCGGTAAGAAGAATAATGATCAGACGCGATGGCAAAGAAGTAAAAACGAAACATGTGATCCTTACTTTTGACCGAAGTGTCTACCGGAGTCTGTCACTGCAGGCTTCCTTCATTGCAACGTACGACCTTACATACCCAACCCACGCCGCTGCTTCAAGTGCCAGCGGTATGGGCACAGTACTACCACCTGCCGCGGAAAACTGACATGTGCCAAGTGCGCAGGACATCATGACCCTTCAGAGAACTGTGCTTCTAACGTATTGAAATGTGCGAACTGTGAACAACCCCACGCTGCATACTCTCGGTCATGTGCTAAATTCAAAGCCGAGAAAGAAATCATAAACATGAAGGTCACCCAGAACATTACCTATCAAGAAGCACGACAGAAACACTCAATGTTTTCGCAAAGGTATGCCGATGCAGCTCGCCGGGGGGCGGAGCGGCGTCTAGTCACGGCGGCCACCCAGTACTGCGAAGCAGACTTGGTGCCGTCCCAGCCCCCCCAGGTGCTGCCCAAGGCAGCCCAACCATCTGACACGACACCTGTGGCGCCCGCAAGTGTTGTGTTAGCTGCAAGTGTGAGGAGTGACGGCTCTGCCGTCAATCCTCCTCTTCCGGCTGCCAGACTGCAGGTGGCCATGGACGTAGATGTGGTCGGTCCCACGACCACTTCTGTGTCCAACAAACAGTCGGGGACGGCAGGGGCTCCTGCCTCCACTTTGAACATATCTCGAGGCGGAGCCCGCAAGGACTCCATCTCGTCACTGTCACACCACTCAGATGATGACATGGAGGTAACACCGTCTCTGCCAGTGCCAAAGGCGGAAAGAGAACAGCGCACCATGGCGGGGCGAGGCAAAAAGCCACCAGCCACCCGTGTCACAGGCCCAAGTCAGAACCGATAGATAGTATACATCTAGCCCGAGTCCTCATCTACACCAGGTAAAATCTCCTCCCTAAACATTTATGGTAGCACAAATAATTACACAGTGGAACTGCCGGGGCCTTATTAAAAACCTAGATGATATATATGTAATCCTACACAAAACGCAATCAGCCATCCTATGTTTACAGGAGACACACTTGAAACCTAAGCACACCAATTTCCTGAACCAATACTCAGTATTTAGGAGAGACAGAGATAGCTGCACGCACTGTTCTGGTGGCGTAGCTATAGTTACGCAAAAATCTATCCCTTGCCAATCTCTTCAATTGCGTACCGCCCTAGAAGCGGTTGCAATCCGGGCAATTATTTTCAACAGATTAACAACAATTTGCTCACTATACATTCCACCTGAATATCGTTTATCTAGCTCTGAATTTGAGTCTCTCATAGATGAGCTGCCGGAACCGTTCCTACTCGTAGGTGACCTGAATGCACACAGCCCACTATGGGGATCTGAACGCACAGATTCCCGGGGCCGCTTGATAGAAAAATTCCTCTTCTCATCCGGAGCTTGTCTCTTTAACAAAAAAGAGCCGACATACTACAACACTACACACAATACATACTCACACATAGACTTGGCGATCGGCTCTTCTGTCCTCTTTCCGGCTGTTGAATGGGAAGTGGACGACAACCCCTATGGGAGCGACCACTTCCCTGTCATCTTGAAAGGCATTGATAAAGCCCGTAACAGTTCCATCTGCCATAAAAAGTTTAAGGAATCTGGTGCTGATTGGTTAAAATTTAAACAATTATCTCAGCTTTCATACACGTCCTTAAGCTATTTGGGCATTGACGATGCCTGTGAACTGGTGACTGCACACATTCTTCATGCTGCCGAGGGCTCAATTCCGCAAACATCTGGTGCCACACCTAACACTAGGAGGCCGTGGTGGAATGAAGAGTGTAGGCTTGCACGGCAGGCTCAAAATAAGGCGTGGGGTGTCCTTCGCAGGTACCCCACTACGCAAAACTTGATTTCCTTCAAACGTGCAAAAGCACAAGGAAGACGCATTCGCCAGCAAGCAAAAAGAGATAGCTGGCGCTCTTTCGTGACTTCTATCAACTCGTACACAGATGCAGGCAAAGTATGGAACAGAATTAAAAAGTTTAATGGACGGAAAACACACACCCTACCTTTGGTCAACAGTACAGGCGAAAGCCTAGAGGACCAGGCAAACACACTTGCGAAATACTTTTCATATGTATCGAGTTCTGCTCATTACACGAATGCTTTCTTACGACACAAAACATCTATGGAGAAGAAACCGATTCGTGATAACAAAAGATCTGACGAACCATACAACACGGAATTTTCCATAACAGAGCTTTTGGTCGCCTTGGGAACATGTAAGGCTTCAGCGCCTGGGGCAGATAGTATATCATACACAATGATACAACATCTGCACCCAGAAACTCTCCGAACACTCTTGCACTTGTTCAACAAAATATGGGCGGCGGGATACTTTCCGAGAGCTTGGAGAGAAGCAGTTGTAGTTGCCGTATTAAAACAGGGGAAAGATGCCTCACTACCTGCCAGTTACCGACCGATAGCTCTGACAAGTTGCTTAGGAAAGGTTTTTGAAAAAATGGTAAATAAGAGGCTAATCCATTTTCTTGAATATAACGGCATCCTGGACAGTTGTCAGGCTGGTTTCCGATCAGGTCGAAGCACAACTGACCAGCTAGTTGCCTTTGAGTCGTATGTCAAAGATGCTTTTATCCACAAACAGTACTGTCTTTCTGTTTTCTTTGACTTAGAAAAAGCATACGATACAACTTGGCGTTACGGCATACTGCTTGATCTCAAGGCATTCGGTGTGTCTGGACATATGCTAAACACTATTGAAAGTTATTTGTCGGAGCGGACATTTAGGGTAAGAGTAGGGACAGTGGTATCAAGAACATACATACAAGAAAATGGGGTTCCCCAGGGTGGAGTATTAAGCTGTACTCTGTTTATAATTAAAATGAATTCACTTGGGAAATCGTTGCCACCCTCAATCTCCTACTCAATGTATGTTGACGACGTCCAAATAAGCTTTAGGTCATGCAATCAGTCCATATGTGAAAGGCAGATACAGTTAGGTGTGAACAGGCTTGCAAAATGGACGGAAGAAAATGGTTTTAAATTGAATCCTCACAAAAGTACATGTGTGTTATTCACAAGACAGCGTGGAATTCGTCGAGAACCCGATGTCACACTGAACGGAGAACGGATTGCTGTCAAGAAAGAACACAAGTTTTTAGGTGTTGTACTTGACGGAAAACTAACGTACGTACAGCACTTAAAGAAACTCAAACAAAAATGCCTAAAAACCATTAACATTTTAAAAGTGTTGTCACATCAGTCTTATGGTGCTGATAAAGACTGCCTTCTACGTCTCTTTGTGAGTTTAGTTAGGTCACGTATAGACTATGGAAGTGTAACTTACGGGTCCGCGTCTAAAACTGCCTTAAAAATGTTAGACCCAGTACTACATTTGGGCCTTCGCCTTGCCTCTGGAGCCTTCAGGACAAGTCCAATCCAGAGTCTTTATGTAGAATGCGACCACTGGTGCCTAGAGCACCAGCGTGCTTATACAGCACTCCTCTATGCTATTAGGACAATGTCTATGACGAATCACCCATGCAATTCTATTGTGAATGACATCTCATCCGCCCATTTGTATTTAGCGCGCCCGTCGATCCCTGCCCCTGTAGCCTTGCGTGTCAAAGGCCTTGCAGAGGAGATAGGGGTGTCTTTAGATGATGGCATAAAAACCTGTATCGCCGATATAGTCCCACCTTGGGACATGTCAACTATTCATTGTGACACATCCTTTAAACAAATTGACAAGCGTCGTGCACCCCGCGAATTGATTTTACAGCATTTCTTAAGTTTACAACACAGATATCCATGCGCCTCTTTTTACACAGATGCTTCCAAGTCTTCTTCTTCTGTGTCCTGTGCTGCACATGGCCCGGACTTTGCCAGCACAAGGACATTGAACAGAAATTGTAGCATCTTTACAGCAGAAGCCTATGGTATTCTAATCACAGTGGAACACATTACACAGAACAAAATACAACAATCAGTCATCTACACAGACTCCCTAAGCGTAGTAACTGCATTGGATTCCTTTAAGCCCACAAAAAAACGTTATTCTAAACCGCCTTTTTAAAGCTCTTATAACTGCCTATAAGTCAAAGCTAAAAATACTTGTTTGCTGGATCCCTGGACACAGTGGCATTCTGGGCAATGAAATTGCTGACCAGAACGCCACTTTGGCGGCCCTACGTAGTGGTGTTGATGTAGCGCAGGTCCCTCACCTCGATCTGAAACCAGTAATCCGGAGGGGAATCCGTAAATGCTGGCAGCACATGTGGGACACACACACAGACAACAAGCTCCACTCAGTAAAACCAAACCTAGGAAAATACACAACAGAAAAACAAAACAGATTCATTGAGGTATCCATTTGCAGACTGCGAATAAGCCACACTTACGCTACACACGCATATCTTTTGAATGGAACACTCCCACCTGTTTGTAACAAGTGTGGGGAACGGCTCACCGTCCTCCATGTATTAATTGAGTGCACATTCTGCAATGAAGCCAGAAAACGGCATTTCCCGAAAATATATACCTACAACATTCCACTACATCCTTCACTGTTTTTAGGAGATGAACCTATGTTTACAAACAAAAGTCTTTTAAGTTATCTTGCAGACATCAAGTTTTTAAAACTCATCTCGTACAGTGCGTGACCTCAGAGCCTACGAGCAGTGAGTGAGGCCCTCATGCTCCCTTTGTCCGCACGGGAGGCCCACTCACGTCGCATGCTCTTTTGCTCGAGGTGCATCACGTTGCACCCATAATCCATTTCAGCCACCATTATGAACATCTTCATGCTTTAGTGGACGGGCCCTCTACACCCATATATACAGTATTTTAAGATGTATCATACTCATTTCATACATATTTTAAGCACAAACATGACTATTGAAAGACCACGTAACATAGTTCTGGCGCTCTTTGGTCTTAGAAACCCTTGCGCCAATAAACCACAAACATACATACATACATACTGAATTCTAGAGGGCGCTGCACGCGGATGTCCACACAAGCCGTGCTTTTTCAATTTGAGCGGCCTCAGCTTGGCGCGCTTGTAATTCCAAGCGTGCTCCACGCGATTAAGCGGTGTCGCTCGAGTTTTATCGGATGCTCTACTATCATTACTTTGTTAATTCGAGCAGCTGGAAACTCGGGAGCGAGCTATCTCGGGCCTTCTGGAATAGCGCCGCTGTACTTATGGTACCTGCCAGAACCGAGAATTTGATTGATTGTAGGGTTTAACGCGCCGACGCAACGAAGGAGGGCTCAGGATTAATTTTGACCACCTGGGGATCTTTAACGTGCGCCGAAATCTCGTGCACACGGGCGTTTTTGCTTTTCGCCTCCGTCAGAAAAGCGGCCGCCGCGGCCGGGAATCGAACCCGCGACCTCGTGCTCAGCAGCGCAACGCCTTAGCCACAGAGCCACCGCGGCGGATCAGAACCGAGAATTTACTGTTCAGTCCGGGCCAACTTAGTTATGCAATCTTCAACGTACGCAAGGAAACCACACTGCTACAATATCTGCCTGCTCCACAAGCATTCTTAATTTTCGAGCGTTGGCTTTCGTTTACGCAATAGAAAAAATGATCGACTTTGGCTTTACGTTGCGAAGATTTCTTTTCGCGTGAATCTGGTCTGTGCTTGCGCAAAGGGTCAGCGCTCGTGTGTCCAGCTTCTTTCCGTCTTGCAGCTGTGCTGTCTTTCCCCTTGTCACACTTTTTTTGTTATAATAACTGTACATGCTTCAGCGACACTGCCTCAGCAGAAGCTTATGCCAACCAAGCTGCAGGCAAAATGTCTGTTTCCTTATGTTCCACTTTCGTGTTTCGTGTTATACTCGGGGCACAAAACGCATCGTAAACCAATGAAAATTTACCGTGCACCGACCGCTTCCTTTCTTTTTTTTCCCTAAGCACTATAGACAACTGTGCACGTTAATTGATTATTTGTGTTTATTTTCAGGCGCATCCTATGAAACAGAGAGCGCTGAATGTTTTTGTGTTCTATTTTTTCCGATGTGCACGCGCTAACCAACACGGGGAACGCCATGGGACGCTTTAGCAAGGGTTAGCAGCTGTGGAAGCTTTTTGCGGATGATATCCGGGTGGTTGCGCGTTTGGAGGACGTTCGGCTGTGCGTTCGTTTTGCCAATTTAGCAAGGAAGCATATTGCGTTAAAAACTCCTATTTACTTACACCATCGTAGCAGCGGAAGGCGTGCACTTCTACCGGGGTGAGTCGGCCAAAAATGAGCGCAACGGACAGAAAAAAAAAAGACGAAATAACAGGGATGGGTGGTCGAGCAATGCGTATACAACGGGAAAGTGGGGCTGAAATGCAGCGCACACTGCTGCAGGGGTGTCGGAAAACCCAACAAAAATAAACACGAAATAGGCAATAACAAATTCGGCACGGCGAATCACCGAGAATGGGCAGGTCGCTATCTCTAAGGCCGGTCGTAGACCCCGCGGTCCGTAGCTGCTGCAATCATGTAATTACAATCACGCAGAAATTGTCAGCGTAAACAATGGCAGGGAAGCGTAAATGGCGGATTACATCCCCTATTTCAGTTAGGGTTAGCACTAACTGGTGTGAAAACAAGTTAGTATTAATTAAATATCGCGTTTCTCTTTCCCTTCAAAATCAACGTTCCACTTTATGGAGGTAAATTAAACAATTGAAGATAGAACTAGTACATAAAAATGCTCACCAATCCACCCTGTGAAGGAGGTTGAAAAGCGAAGACGTAAACGACACCCACAATCCAGTGACGTGACAAAATGTCTGTCACGTGAACGGATGGTGAGGTGGTCTTCACCAGCTGAGAGAGAGAGATGGACGCAGGAAAGCAGTTGACATGTTTTGCAAAAGATACATTTAATGCACACTTGGAAAACCCTAAAGCAAACCACTCAAGAAAATTGCCGAAAAACTGCTAACCATTCAACCCCTTACTAAACATCCCAAAATACAATTCCAGGCAAAGCCCAAATGTCTCGACAATAAAGTTCCACACAACTAGTTCAAATCAGCTCATTGCATCACGTCCTAAGTGGTCTCTCTACCACCACAACCTCCTAGCTGGGTCCTGTGATTGCGTCCCTATTGGAATGGCCTACCTTGTTCGTCGGCGATGACGTGTCGCACCCTTGCGTGGCTGCGACTCGGTGGCAGCCGTCCTCGTCTGGCTTCGGTGCCGGCGTTCGATGCGCGTGGTTACTCCTTGGACGGCGTGGGCTCCGCGCGTTCTGACTTGTTTCCTTGGTGGCTACCCCCTTGTAGCCGCTCCCGCTGGAGGTCCTTGACGCCGGCGCTCGATGCACGCGGCCGTTTATTGGACGACGTGGGCTTCGCGCGTCCTGAAGTTTCCTCTGTGACTACCCCCTGGTAGCCTGCTGCCGCTAGAGGTCCCAGGTAGGCTCGGCACGAACTTAGCCTTTTGGGGCTGTCGAAACGAAGGTCGACGGAGTGGTGACGTTGACCGCAGGTGCCCGACCGCCGCCGCTGGGGCCACGAAGACACAGGTTCGTGGTGCGCCTTTCCTATAGCCGCAGCCGACGCGAAGTCGGCCCGCTCCCGCCCAGTCTAGGTAGTCATAGTCGGTGGCCTGGCCACGTCCGCCTGGCTCGTTCCTTGAAGGTCACGTACTCCTACCGCCTCCTAGTTTCTGGCCTCCCATTTCTTGCCTCTCACTTCTCTTTGTGCACCCCGCTTTTAACCCCTCTTTTCTCTCTCGAGGCGCACTGTCATTGGCTCCTTGCCTTTTTTAAATGCAGAGCATTTCAGTAACTCACGATGTCACCCGCCTTGACGTCCGTAGTCCGCATCGCTCCCCCTACACTATATAAAAAATTTATTATCTCTTTCTCTCTCTCTTTTCTGTATTTCGCTCGGGCGTAGTCTCGTGAGTCAAGACAGCGCCATGGGGGCTGTCCTAGACAAGGCCTAGTGGAACCATGTAGGAGATATTCTCCAAACCCGCGCGTTGGATTTTAAATGTCTTACAAAAAAGGGACAGTAACAACGCTATGATGCTTTAATTCGTGTTTTTTTTTTCTCATTTTATATTACTGTGCGCATGATATTTGCGGCCTAGCAACCACAGCTTCCGTCAGCGTTACTAGGATCCCGTGGCAACGGCGCAGCGTTAAGATAGCTAGATCACGCCCATATGAGTAACGTGTGCCTGTGTGACCCAATGGGATTGGCATCGGCTTCGTAATCAGAAGGACGTATAGGTTCGATTCCGACCAGGGGAAGCGGTGGTCTTTTCGCAGCCTATGTTTGGGTACGTGTGACGCCGCATACGGTGGCTAGACCGTAACCCCGGACGAGCTACAATAAGCCGGGCCCTGAGGGCCAAACGTACAGTGTACGTAGGCCTGCTGACGACCAGCATCATTAATTGCACATTTTCCACGTGTGCGGAAGCAAGCCGTACGTCGCAGCGCCCCTAGGTCAACATTTCTGACCAGCTGGCCGGTGAGCGCGCCCTCGCATACCGGAGCAGCTCTCTGTCAATTAGTATCAATGACCATGTTCTCGCGAAGCTCCTGCTGCAGGATAAGCTCCACAAATGGACCTTTTCCCAGTACCGGTCCCTCTAGGCAGTAAGGACAAAAATGGCAGTAAGGACACGCCCCCAAAAATATTTGGCTTTCGGGGAACCCGTGCATGAAATATCCTGGCCCTGCGGTCCCTCCCGCACTGACCCGTCAACCGTACCTCACGGTAGCAGCTAGGCGCGCGTTCTCGTGACTAATCTGCAGTGTTCAAAGCGCCCCTTCTCTCTCTCTCTCTCTCTCTCTCTTTTTTCATTTTCGTTACCCCCTCACTGGCAGCCATGTGCTGCAGCGTGGTCAGCCTCAAACGTCCTTGCCCCTTTACTTAGAAAGCCATTATTGTGTGGACCGACGAACCCTCCACGAAGTGTCGAAAGGGAAGAAAAAAGAGCTTGTCGCCACTCTTCTAATCAATCTGATCGCGAAATGACTGACTGACTGCAACGGCTTACTTGCACGAATGCTTTGCTCGGTGGACAGCCAATGCACTCGTCATTTGTACAGGTGCGGCACGCACACACACAGGTGGCTGGCGCCGCATCTTTTCAAAGTGCTACGAGTTGTGTCGCGCCTCCGCCAGATGACGCCACGGGTCCCGCGATCGAGAGAAGACGCAGTGAAACATCCCCCTCGTGAGGGGCACGATCAAATGCAGAGCATTTCCGGGGGCGCACGACGTTAAGTAGTTTGCGTTACGTTAATGTTGTTGCACTTGTGGCAACTGCTGACGAGAGAGCGCTCGTCAGCAGTAATTTGAATGAGTCAACGATATAAGGCGCGTTCGTAGCGTCCCGTTCTGTGCCGGCTTTGTGGCGCAGTGGGTAGAGCACCATGTACATTGCGTTCCGTCCGCAGGGTCGGGGGATCGAAACTGGGCGCCGGATAGTATTTTTTTATATATATAGTAGGGAGGGGACGGTGCGGACAACGGACGTCAACGCGGGTGGCATCGTGAGTTACTGAAGTGCTCTGCATTTAAAAAGTATTACTTACCGGCGCCAGGTTTCGATCAGACGACTCCGTGGGTGGAACACAAGGTACATGGTGCTCTAACCACTGCGCCACAAAGCCGACGCAGAACGGAAGGTTACGAACGCGCCTTATATCCTTGACTCATTCAACCGTCGGCCACAGGTGCGCCCTCTCCTCCGCGTCCTCCACGCCTTCTCTCCGCTCGCAACACCCTCTCTCGCCGCGTTCGGTTCGGGCGCACAACAGGTGGGGACGTGCGCAACACCCTCTCTCGCCGCGTTGGGTTCGCGCTGAGCAACAGTCGGTTCGCGCGCAAGAACAAGTGGGGGCGCTCGCATCGCGCTCTCTCGCCGCGGTCTGTTCGCGCTTAAACGACATATGTCGTTCGCGCGCACTCCGGTCGCTAACATCTGTGGCGTGATCTTGACGTCAACATCACGCGTTCGTGCGGTGGCGCGATTTCGGCGCTATAACACTCTCTCGGGAGGGGCATTGGATTGGAATCGATTAGATTGGCTTGGCTTGGCTTGGATTTGGATTGGATTGGATTAAAGTGGATTGTGTTGGATTGTGTTGCGTCATAGCCACGCCACGTTGCGTCATAGCCGCTCCACGTTGCGTCATAGCTGCGGCAGGGGGTTCACGGCACGTTTCACGTTTCACCATCGACTTCATCGACAATGTCTACGCTGGAAGACAAGAATTACAACAACAACAACCAATACGTAATCCATACGACTTACAGGCGCGCCCCCCGCGGAAATGCTCTGCATTTGATCGTGGCCCTCGCGAGGGGGATGTTTCTTTCTTTTTTTTTGCCCATGTGTGGTCATCACGCCACTAGTCCTCTGCGCGGCGTTCTCTAATTGGCTCATGCCACTGCCATATTTGACCATGATGCCTCGGGCTTTAATCGCTGGCGTTCGCTCATGGTGCACTCCTGGCGTGCACTTCAAATTGCCGTTTCTTTGTTCTTTGTTTTCCTTTTCGGGGGGTTTTGCTGCATCCCCTCTCCGGCGGTGCCCTGACACACGACATTATCAACAAGGTAATCCCCTTTGCTTCTATGTTGGAGTTTTCATTTTTAATGAACATTTGGATAGGTCGTTAGGGAAGCAAAGAAAGAGTGAGGAATTACAAGCTGATATTTAGTAGATACGTCACATGTGACTCTTTCCAGGCGCCATTTCCTTTTTTGGCGCAGTATTAGTGACCACAGCTATTCCTGGATCATTCATCCCGGACATGCATCTACCACCACAAAAAAAAAAAAAAAATACAGTTGGTTTGCTCGAAGAATGCGGTGTTTCTTTCTAGTCGCAAGGGGAGCGAGTAGATGTGAATATTTTAGTGCTAAGCACTTTGCGCCCGCCCCTGTAGTTTGACGGTGCCATTGGCCTCGTTACCGAGCGAACGGCGGGACACAGAAGACAAAGAAAACTAATGAGGAAAGTGTGACCAAAAGTGTGAGTAGGACGGCGGTGTGCCGAGGCGGCGCGAGACGCTCTTCCTAAAGTACGAGGGAAGCAGTATGCCAAGGCCGCGCATGACACGAGTGTGAAAACTGCGCTCGGCGTCTGGTGGCGCCCGAGAAAGGAAACGCAATAGCAGGTATCTATGCAAGCAAGCGTCTCGTTCTTTGAAGTTCTCGAAAAGCACAGAAGCCGGGCACGCCCTGCGTGCTGCATGTACAGCCGGTAAAAGGCTTGTCTATAACACAGCTTTCGTACTCTCAGCCCTATTCTGCCCCGATGGAGCGGGATTTGAATAAAACGACTGCGGAATTCTGAAGTCTTAGCCCTTCGCTTTTGCCTCCGACATGTTTGGAACGCGTATGTTTCGGCAGTTTTCGGTAGTAGCCGGTTGAAGTTGAAATCGCTGTTATAGACAAGCGTTTTACCGACTGTACATCAGTCCTTCGGGTCCTTCGTCGTCGTCCCCGTTGCGTGGCTCATACAAACACGTGAAATTTGCGCGGGAGTTTCAAACGCGATTTACAACATGCTCGGCAGCGGTGGCGCACTGCTAGATAAAGGCAGAGTAGCGCGTGCCGACGTGCGTTCGCTGACTACGCCATCACTTCCTGAGACGCAGCAGACATGCGCCTTGACCGAGAAGAATGCAGTTCGCTCCGTGCACCAGTTTTGCATCAGGGAGTATTGTAAGGGTCAGCCATTTTTAAGCTCAAGAAGGTTCCATTAGGTGGAGAGAGTGTTGCCAGGGGGCATCAGCACAGTAACCGATGAATAATTACCCCATGTCATGCCAAAAGCAACTCGCAGCAGCGAGAGCTGAGGCCTCACTCCCGTCTATTTTTTGTCTCAACGCAGACAAAGCAAGGCGGACACTGTGATCGCCATCAGCTCGACGGGCTTCCGCCAATCCCGGACGACATGCCGAGCCGTACCGCCCACGGCGACAACTTCACCAGACGACTCCTTCCCTTCCTTAGTGAGTACCCCGCACAATAGCTAAATACTGACTATATACTCCCTACCTTACCTTGTTCCGCGCTGTCTTGAAAAAAAAAATATGTTCTAAAAGTTAACGAAACAAAAACACGGGAATAAATGCCAACTGAGCGCTAAAATTGATCGCGGAAGCTTAAGCATTGATAACAGAATTTTTCAAGACGATAGCCTTTCTTGGGCTACCTAATGCGAAAATTTGTCTGTCTGTCTGTCTGTCTGTCTGTCTGTCTGTCTGTCTGTCTGCCTGTTTGTTTGTTTGTTTGTTTGTTTGTTTGTCTGTCTGTCTGTCTGTCTGTCTGTTTGTTTGTTTGTCTGTCTGTCTGTCTGTCTGTCTGTCTGTTTGTTTGTTTGTTTGTTTGTTTGTCTGTCTGTCTGTCTGTCTGTCTGTCTGTCTGCCTGTTTGTTTGTTTGTTTGTTTGTTTGTTTGTTTGTCTGTCTGTCTGTCTGTCTGTCTGTCTGTCTGTCTGTCTGTCTGTCTGTCTGTCTGTCTGTCTGTCTGTCTGTCTGTCCATGTGTCCATCTGTCCGTTGGGGGAGAGACCCCCCCACAGCGATGCGCACACCTGCCTGCACATCCCTACTCCCCGAAGTGCGTTTCCCGGTGCACTTGCCAGTTGAGGTTTCTTTTGATTTCCCTCCACCTTTATACTGAAATTTTATTGTGGCTCTAAACTTACTGCAAAATGGCTGATGCGGATGTACACTGCTTATTTTCATACTTCCGATTGATTGATTATACGGTTTAACGCGCCGACGCAGCGCAGGCGATGAGGCGTTTTTGCTTTTCGCCTCCAACATAAAAGGGGCCGCCGCTTCAGGGAATCGATCCCGCTTTGTTGTGGTCCGCATCGTAACGCCTTAGCCACTGAGCCATCGCGGAGGGTATTTTCATATTGATGATTTATTCCTTCAAGTTCTCACCACAAGAAGGTAAGCGCACTAAAAGTACTAGGTTCTAGTGCGCTTATCCTGCTAAAAAATTCTTCCTGCGGCTTTTGTTGGTGTACAGAGTCATCGATAAAAAAAATTCTTCGATTCTTCAGTAAGATTCTCGATTCTTCAATAAAAATTCTTCAAGCTCTTTTTATCGATATATGCAATCATTTGGGAATGACCAGATATATGTGCATGTAAACGTTGTTTTCCTTTGAATAAATTTTAGTTAATAGACAGCGCCTGTGTTCATCCTTCTTTCCGTGTCCCCGTCGTGTTAGCGCATTTCAAAGAATGCAACCACACCAACTAGCTCGACTTTCCTTACGGTAATTTGAAGTGTTTCTTTCGTGCTCCCGCGGCCGGGCATAGAGGGAAAATCGCTCCCTTGAAAAGAACTTGTTGCTCGGGGTGGACACTTGACAACAGGGTTTTAGCGCTGAAATAGGCGAACACTTCGAAAGTGGCAGGACAAGCGATTCCGAAAAGCGACAGAACGTTTTGCCTGTGGCTTTTCACGTGTTCGTCTATTTTAGCACTGAAACCATGTCATCGAGTCAATCCCGCTGGTACTGAAATGTCGCTTACCACAAATCCAGCTTTCTTGCTCTAGGACTTCGTTGCCACATGAGCTTATTTCATTTGAATTGCGCTATGGCAGGTGTTTGACCCGAAATATTGGAAGGCGCATCAACAATTTTAAAGACGATGGTCTTTCCTGGGCTACTGGAACGCGAAATTTTTGTCTGTCTGTCTGTCTGTCTGTCTGTCTGTCTGTCTGTCTGTCTGTCTGTCTGTCTGTCTGTCTGTCTGCGTGTCTGTCTGTCTGCGTGTCTGTCTGCGTGCCTGTCTGTCTGTCTGTCTGTCTTTCAGCCACCTGAGTAATGTTAAACAGATGCTGCTTATTAAGTTTATATACCCACAGCGAAATCTCACCGTAGAAGTCGGGTGGCAATGTTCACCTTCCAATATTGTTGAGCCAAAAAACTTAAATTTTGGGCATATCTGACGCAAGACATCAATACATATGTGACATTCGCCGTGTTGTCTCTATTAACAATACACAGATGGTTGCTTTAAATAAAAATACGTCCACAAAAATACAATAGTGGCAGCCCCCGGTTTCCTTAGAAGCATTTCAAGATATCAAACAGCAACAGTAACGAACGGCTCCCCTATATAGTTTTCACGATCAGCTTGGAACGCACGTTGAGGAAGTAGGACGCCTCGATTCACGCGCGTCTCCGCCGTACGGCAACGCTGGCATCGAGGCTTTCGGCGTGCAACAGTGGAACGCAGTGAATCTGAATTGACTTCAGGAAACCGCTGTCGTGTTTATCCTGGGAGGAGAGAGACGGGAGAGGGAGAGCAGAGAGGGAAAGAGAAGGAAGGCATTTACAAGGCAGGGCCGGCTGACGACTACCGTCTTTCATCAACACTTGCAACGAAGTGAGCAGATACAAGGCCAATTTTTTCTTTAAATTTCTTTCCGCTACCCTACTTCACATATGTGCGAATGGTCGGCGCATGCAGCAGCGCCACGGGGACCTGGTGAAGCCGAGTTACCGCTACAACAACCCCGGAGCTGTCGTGGGCCTTTCTATGGAGATGGCCACTTTGACCTACAGGTTGGACCAGCCCACCTACAGCCTCGACAAGATCGCGTACGCAAAGTGCACCACCAGCGGCTTCACCAGCGCGGAAATTGTGAGTCCTCCTCAACTTAGGATCAGATCTGCCGGGAGCTGGAACGTTATCGTAGCCAATCTCAACGGTATGTTTTGGGATTAAGACTTGCTCCTGAGCGTTGAGACCACTTTGTTCATCTTGTTTACTCTTAAATTGTGGAATGCAGTCGTCTAGCCGTTTCGGGAACCGAATGCGAGCAATTTTCGTCGGTGAGTGTTACGACCACTCATTGCCCAGGCCTTATGCATTACTGAGACGCAGACACTGTTCGTGCGGCAGTATCCTAAAAAAACAATTGTGTCGTGTGACCCCACCACAATTCCTCTGCTCCCTGAAGAGGGAGGTAAGTAACCGGATTTTTCTTAGGCGAAGGTTTCAAGTGCCTCATTAGTGGAAAAACCGTGGTTACTGTTTCGGTAAAGTAAATGACCGCTGCTGTATGGAGTAAACAAATGCAAAACCTGCACATACAAGATCCCAAAAGACTCGAGCTGGTATCTTCATTGTAGCGGGACGATGCGCTATCCCGGTAATATCTCGGCATGTTGCCAGCGGTGGAACAAGAGTTATTTCAGTTGTGGTTGTACGTGTTTTTTTCATCATGGAACATACCGACTTGGTAATAGGCCAGAAATCGGGGGCTTTGAGAAGCTAATGCAGGCGTTACACAAAATTCGAAGAAACTGTGACATGTAAACGTGAAATTTGTAGAATAGTGCGCGTCGCGTGACACCTGAACTAAACGCCACGAGCGCGTCAAAAGAGGAGAGCCGGTTTAAGTCATTCGCGCCAAAAGACGAAAAAAAACTATAGCCATGGTAGACACGGAAAACTTTGAACCCAGTACCACACAGTGTGAAATCTGATTAAACACCGGAGCTGGGCATCTCTTATGTCGGCTTCAGTGGCGCAGGCAGAATTTTGCAATGGGCGGGAAGGACACTTAAAACATTGAGAAAAGAATGAAAACAAAATTACCAACTAATATCGAGAACAAACAGAAGTAATAAATAATAACAACACAAACAAACCTACAAATGGAAGTGGCTTAGCTCAGCTAATATCGGATATGCAAAGCAAAAGCTTGACTTTGTGTGGCTGAGTCTTGGTTTCACTTCATTAACCTTTGATGTAGCTGCATTGCCGACCACGGCTCAAAGCCCCTCGGTCACGTGCAACGGACGCAGAAGGAGGCCCGTACTCGCTTTCATTCTCGGTGAACGCGGCGTTTCTCTTTCACGGCGAACGTGGCGTAAGATGAGTCACATCGCCCGAGACGTCCCGGCGGCGCATGCGTGAGAGTCTGCGGGTTTGATCGGCTGTCGATCATCAGCTGAGCGGCCGCTCCGCCGCCGTCTCGACGGGCAGCGGCCGCGATCAGAACGACTTAAAATGGGGCCTTGTGCGCAGCGCCGACAGCGGGCCCGGCGAATCACCCTATGTGCTTCGAGGGGTGGGTCGCCGGGGGTGTGTCTGCGGTCAAAAGGTTAAATTGCGCATCCCCCGCCAAGCGCTGGACGAAAGTAGTAAAGCTTTGCTTAAAAAAAAAAAAGTCTCAGGTTGATCCAGCCGTGAAAATTACGCCGCTCGTAAAATTTCAGTTTCAGGGCATGGGGGCTCGTTTCCTCGCACCCGCCCCCACACCCCCACCATGTGTATGCCAGTGGTCGGCTCGAGCGTGCACGGGTGGATGGACCGAGAATGACATCGCTGGCGCCGCTTACATTCCGTGGTTCGCGCGAAGGAATCGGCAGCTAAAAATCATCGGGTGGCTTCCAGCTAGAGGGAGAGTAATTCGCCCCTACGACATCACTGCGCCCTCTATCGCTGGGTCTGAGAACTTGTATCTTCGAGGCACGGCCTCCGAGTCCACTCCCCGCGCGTTTTGTTCCAGCCGTGCCAGTCGTCCAGACAGAGTGTAAGTTCAACAGAGGGCGTGGCCACGTCTTTCGCGTCCAGCGTCGCGCGCCACTTATGCATCAGATATTCCGCTGCAGCTTGGCGCAAGCGAGAAAACATGCGTTTTCCCAACTTACAGTAAAATTGAGTCTAGCCGACAGGTTTAAAGTGACACGTACAAGACAACAACCAATAACTTCATCATGGTTAGCTTCCTAATATAAGGCGCGCAAGTACAAAGATTGAGCCGCCACCACCCGAACAAAGTGCAGTCGGGTTTGACGCTCTCTGCTGCAGTTTCACGCCATTATTTTTAAAGCGACAGCGTTATTAGGCCCATTTTTCGATTTTGCCATTCCTGCTAGCCTTCTGCTATCAGCCGTGCCCATCAAGCCTCTACAGAAATACGTCATCGCTGCCCCCCGCAAGCTACGACTGAGGCAGCGAGATGCGAGTGTTAACCTCAATCTGGAATATGGCACAACGGCCACAGAAGTTTGAAAAGGGGGGCAATAATACTACGTCGGAGATCGAAGAAAGGACACGCATTTTCAACAGATGCCGCACTTGCGCATTAAAGTTTGTTCTACGTCCTGTCGGCGGTAGTATGCTCGGCGGATACAATCGTTACCGCAACTGGCGCTATCACAATAAAATCATCTCTTCACCGGTAGATAAAAATTTTAATTTCGGTAGTTCACGTGCACTAGCCACACACTGGCTACAAGGTGCGCAGTAGTGGAGGGCTCCAGATTAATTTCGAAAACCTGCGGATCTTTAGCGTGCACTGAACCCTCGGAACACTGGCGTGTTAATTCTTGCTTTCATAAGAAAAACTGTTGTCGCGGCCGGTAATCGAATCCGCTTCCTTCGGCTCAGTAGCTCAACGCCTTACCCACTCAGCCACTGAGGCGTGTTTTCCAACGTAACTAATGCCGGTCTCAGCATTGGATCACCCACTAAAACAGGAGGACAAGGATTAGCACCAGTCGCTCAGAAATTAAGGAAAGCATACAATATGAGCAGAAACCATCTGGAATAAAAACCAATTTATACCGTCTAATAAATGAATTTCCAACTCTTTGCGATAGTCCCGCGGTTCAGTGCGTGCTTGACAAACGACGCAATGCACCACGGGGCAAAGTTAAAAGTCGCCCTGAAAGTAGGTACGGATATTCTCCGAGATAGCAGCCACGTAAGAGTTCTCCGCGTATTCCAGAGTAAACGGTAGAGCCGGCACAATCACCAAAAAGGAAGGGGAAAATCTTTATCCATGTGCACATATTATGAAGTGCTTAACCAAAAGAAGAGCAAGAATGAAAGATGAAACGATAAGACTCATGAAGTCCTTGATCACAGGCGGATTTTACTGAGCGTACCGTACCATTTCACTTTACCTGCTGCGAAGAAGATCAAGTGAACACCATCATCAGGACAGCATATAAGGCAGCCGTTCACCTCGTAATTGTTACCGTGACAAAAATTGACAGCCGATGGGCCAGCAGCGTAACAGAATGACAGACAGAGACGGGTCTAAAAGAAGGGGAAAGCCTTTAGCTCTATGGAGGGACGAAGTAAGAAATTTCGGATTCAAAGAACAAATTTGGGCAGCGCCGCAGAGGAGCGGGTGAGGGTCTTCATCCTGCCGTAGACCTGAATGGTCTGTTGATGATTTTATTATTGAATAGGTCCCCAAATTGTGGCTTTAAAACATATTTTGAAGAAACCAGAAAAACCGCTTTCCTGCCACCAAGTGCGTGGCTCGGAAAACGAAATCGGGCAGGGTCATCGTACGGAAGACGGCACCCTTCCCCCACCGGGCCCTCACGGGGAATTATCGAATGCGCGCCATTGCGGTCATGTCACCCATCCAGCGTCTCCACTGAAAAAATCTCTACGAAAACTATGAATTTAAACCTACGCAAGGAAAGGAAACGGTCAAGATCAAGTTAATTCAAGGGAAGTGAAATATCATGAGAACTAAGTATGCACAGACTGGGGGATTCATGATAGAAGCCAGCAATTGTCGTAGGTGTCTATTATGGCAATCTTTGTGACTGCATGACTCTCCTACCTACAGGAACCAAAAAGCGGACGTTGGAGCCATCCTCTTGACAAACCCATTAGCTGAAGTATGAAGCACAATGGTAGCATCATCATCGACTCTCAAAGTGCATTCGACTGTGCGCTGCAGGCCGAATTGCTAAAAGAAATAAGAATATACTCCAGTCCGTAATAAGTAAAGTTAAGGACGTCACTAGGACACCCGCGCACAAGGGTTTGAAGAGATGGCGGCACCGACAAGAGGTCCGCGAACTCACACACCGTGCTAGTTTGAACCACGACTGCAGCACTCCCCTCCTCGAAAAAAGTGAGTCTCGTAATCCTACGCGTAGAAACAGGATCTTCCTCCATGCTAAATGGGGGTGGGTCTCAGTGTCGAAGAACTGCGAACTCAGTGGTGGATAAACCAACACAAGTATCTACCGATAAATGTGGCGGCGATGTTGGGTGGGAACATCATAGATTAACATCGAACTCAGCTCAATTTGGGGAAACATTTACCCTCTCCTCCGTATCATAGGCATGTACAAGGGCATGCTCCCGGGCGAACAACTCGCACATACCACATTCTACTTCCATTAAAACATTGGAGGCAGTTTTGACCAGCTCGTTACCTCAGGATCCGCGTGAGCTGATTGGAAGGGCAAGGGAAGGACCTGCTTCATCCATGCCCTAGACTTAGCCACCTTTGAGCTCTCCCACATCTGTTTACCTCCTTTCCCGAAACCCCTCCAGTATTTCTTCCGCAACAAAGATCTCATCTCTCTCTCTCTCTCTCTCTCTCTCTCTCTCTCTCTCTCTCTCTCTCTCTCTCTCTCTCTCTCTCTCTCTCTCTCTCTTCGCAAACAAGCAAAACCGTTCAGTCAGGCACAGAAATTAGAAAATAAACACTTTCAAACATTTGCACGGCTACCTTTCCCTCACACTGGCCGAAACCTCTCAGCCGCATCCTTTCACGCTCACATCTTAAGCCACAGAAGCACGGAGGGTCTCGGTCTCTTCTGGCACACGGCAATTAAACACCCTTCCTGCTAGTCCTTCTCTCTTCGATGAGCTTCAGGTCTCGTGAAGCGTGCGTCGAAAATGCAGCCATTTAGTTCTAAAACGCTCGCTAAGAGTCGAAGTAACGCTATCGCATCATGTATCTTAAGACCGAAGCGTAGATGTCCCCTGCAACTTTTTATTATTTAGATTTGTTGATGTGACGATGAATGTAGACGTGGTGGCCCGAAATATCCCCGCGCGTCCTGAGTGTCGACCTGCATTAGCATCTGTTGAATAAATACAATATTAAGATTGCTTCTGACTGGTATGCATGTCACGATACATGTTTTGCCGCGGATTTTTAAGGCAGGCTTAAAAAAATCGTAAGCGTGCAAGTCCGACACAAACCAACCGTGGTACATTCAGACGCCATCGTCCATGCAATGCAGTGCCATGACTATTCGCGAGGTTTTAGTAAGGGCTTTGTGAACTAATATAGCGCATATGCGCGGTAGTTAAAAATGCCTATCATGGTCTGGAAGAACTACACGATGCATCAGAGCATATGAAGCTGCGTAGCTAATCCCGTGACGTGTAACTTATTTGTGTGTTTGCAACTGCGAATACGTTTTGCTTGTACACCTGTGCGCTCAGAAGGCTCAGCTAGATTAGCCGTATCATATAAATTGAACGATTAAATGTGCTAACCCGATATTTTTTTATTTCGTAACATAATTTTTAAATTTTTATTTCTGTGGTCTCTTCTGTTTTCAAGTTTCGTTCAATTAATTCGCTCCATTTATGCTATCTCAGTGACGTCATATCCATCACGGAAAGGACGTCGCCAGAAAAAAGTGTTATTGACGCAGTGGCGCCCGGGCTCTAGCCCACGAACTCTCCTGTCTCTCGCCAACACGGGAGGTACGTTGCGGCCTGCCCACTGCACTATGAACCGAGACGTAGCAGCTTTCCGAACGCGTCTTATGTTCTTCCCGATGACTCATTCAGGTGGAGCTGCCGTCTAGGAGAGGAGAACTGAAGTAGCCCATCATGGCGCTAATGAGCGCCTACAGATGGCGACTCGATGCCAGTGCCTTCGTGTACTGGGGACGCGCGTGAATTGAGGCACCGTGCGCTTTAGCGTTATTCTCATCATAGTTACGTGTTCAAGCTGCTCTTTCTGTGCATGTCATATTTGATTTTGTTGTCCCGGAATAAACCGGCTATTTTAACACGGAAGTGTTTTATGCCCGGGTACACAAAGATTTCGGCGACGTCATATCCGTCACGGAAGTGACGGCGCCAGAAAAAGTGCCAATAATGCTGAGGCGCCCGGGTTTGAGCCCACGACTCTCCCGCCAGAACGTGAGGTACGTGTTGCTCTGCCCACTGCGCTACAAAGGGAGACGTCAGCAGCCCAATGAACGCGCACGATGTCCTTTCATATTACTCATTCAGATGGTGCTGCCGTCGAGGAAAGGGAAAGCGAAGTGGCGCGTGGCTTACGCGATCTGCCGCCGGCGGCGCGCCGTTACTCCGGCCAGGCGGAGAGGTGTAATTTTGTTAACTCCGATTCCCGCCGCGAGGTGGCGGCCTGCGAAATAAGAGCAGGTTGCCTGCGAACTAAGAGTTTTGTGGGAAGTATTCACAAAATGATGGGGCATGCGTGGTCTGCGGAAAAGAAACAAACTATGCGGCACCTAGTGTTAGAATGTGAGGGTATCCATCCAAATCAACATGAAGGGAATATTGGGCTTCCAGAAGCCCTAGGATTTAAGGGTATCAGAGAGGAAGTTAACTTCAAGGCTCTCGAGGGGACGAAAAGAAGATTAGAATGCTGGTGGACGAAAAGCAGAGAGGGGAATATTGCCTAGGACAGTTACCACCTGTAACAGAAAAAAAAAGTATTTCGGGCCTAATAAGCTTTAGTGCCTGCCCTAAGCAGCGCTAGTATTAAACCAAGAGTGTAAAACATGGTTATATTAGTCCTTTTTGGTAAGATGACATGTCATCACCCCGCTTCAAAGGGGAAACCAATAGCAATCATCATCATCATCATCATCATAATCATAATCATAATCATCAACATGAAGAGACGCTCGTCTGGCCGACGCAGCATGTGCTTTGAGTTCTAAATCATCCTTCGTTGTCGTGTTTTCATGCCAGAAAACCCTCAGTATGTGGTACAGTCTAGTCCACTTATAACGATATCCAAGTGCCAAGAAAATCCCATCGTTATAACCGATAATCGTTATAAGCGGGTCGAGAAAAAAAAAGCCACAAGAGAGATCAAAACATTTTATTAGCATGCAAGTGAGGTAGGGCAACTACTCGTTTGCAGAAAAGCCATAGTCAGTCAGCTTTGACTGCTTCACGCGAAGCTGACGCACATCTTCTTCGAGAGCATCTAATTGCTCTCGAAAACGGATGATTGTGGAGACGGTCGATTGTGAGAGCCCGTACTTGGCCATGAGGGCGGACACTTTTTGGCCATTTGCGTGGTCTTTGAAAATTTTCTTCACTTCTAGAGTGATTGCCGTGTGCTTTCTTTTCTGCTGCGACGGCGCGCAACTTTGCGAAGGAAGCGCCGCAGGTGAATTGGCCATGGCGTCCGAACATTCAGTCCGACTCCACAGTGAAACTGGTGAAACGTTGAACGAAGGCAGATGCGGAGAAAAAAAAGCACTCAGTTCGGCGCGCAGAAATGGGGAGGGAAACTTCCGAGCTGCGAGCAGTGCAAGCCGAACTGGCCGAACCAGCCGAACGTTGGTTCGGCCGGACGCGCGGACGAGAACAAAGCAGCGGCTCCGGGAGGGGAGTCGGGAAGAAAAGCTGGTCCTCCTCTCGCTTGGCGCAGTCGACTCGTTTTCTAAGGGGTGGACGGGATGCAAGGCGCGTCGCGTGCTGTCGGCGCCGAAAAGCCGGCGCCAGCGCCGGCGGCAGCTCGCATTTTCGGCGCGCGCGGTAAGCGGATTCAATCGCTATATCCGATATCGCGGCTCGGGAGCATCGTAATAAGCGGGTTATTTTACCATAGAAAGCATACAAAATTGGACGGTGCAATCGTTGTCCATCGTTATATCCGATATATCGTTATAAGCGGTATCGTTATAAGTGGATTCGACTGTATATGTGTTTTGACTCGACCATACAACTACAAAAGGGTTTAACTTACGTTGTTTAACACCCACGATTGCCTTTCCACGGAGCTTTAGTGGTCCTTCGTTTGAAAGCCGAATGTCACAGCCCAGGGTTCTGTCATGTCGGGCAGAGTGAGTGCCAGAATGCTGAATTCTTTTTTTGCTGTCACTGCATTTTCGCGCAATATCGCTGCGCGAAAAGATATTTTTTTCCTTTTAAGTTGTTTCGAACGCTCTGGGTATCCGTTGTGTGTGTGTGTGTGTGTGTGTGTGTGTGTGTGTGTGTGTGTGTGTGTGTGTGTGTGTGTGTGTGTGTGTGTGTGTGTGTGTGTGTGTGTGTGTGTGTGTGTGTGTGTGTGTGTGTGTGTGTGTGTGTGTGCGTGCGTGTGCGTGTGCGTGTGTGTGTGTGCCCGAATAAATCATTTTTTGCGTTTTATTTTAATATGCTTAGAGGTCTCAAGTACCTACTGCAATCTCGCTACTGAATTATTTGCCGTGTGTGAAAAGGTCAGGTTTTCCGCGATGCGTTTCACACCGCTATCGACTCTACATGCGTATTTTTTCGTAAGAATGTTTCTGAATTTCTAGTTCTGCTGGGGCAATATTCGGCACATAATTTGTTGGCATGAAATATTAAGGGTATTATTTTTTGGTGAGCAGTTAAGGTGATCACTAATATATGTATGCACAACGTCGGCCGTAAGTAAGTTATTCGGGATATTAGTAATAAACTCACCAAGTAGAGAACTAGCAATCGTACCTCGGGTAAAGATTTCTATGACATTACTTAGACCACGTCCATTTGTGGTAGACTGGAAGTCTGTGTTTGTGCATGCATGCATGCATGCCAATAAACGGCACCAGCACGTTTACCCTGCCTATTGCTGAAGAAATACTTAGCCATTTGGACAGTATACACTTCTGATGCTGAAGTATACCACATCTCTGTAAATAGTATGGCGGTAAAAGTTGTGCCAAACTTTTCAGGTAGTGTTGCCATGTCATTTACTTTATCTGTCAAAGACCACACGTTCAGAGGTGGTATTTTGGTGTTTGCTAATGGTTGGATTTTGGTCGGTTGAATTCCCATAATCTGGTTCTTGCTCGGAACGCACGGAATATGCGTTCCGTGCGTTTCAAACAACATGTCCGAGATTTTCGGAAATAAATCCGGAAAACGTGTACTTTTGGAACCATGCGTGACTACAGAAAAGAATACTGCTGTGCAACGAATTCACTTATGCGTCACCCCGGGCGTAGTCTACGTAGAAAACCCAAAAGCACCAGTAACTACCCTAATAACACCAGTAATTGCTTCTACCTTTTCCTGCATTGGTGTGCGGTAACTCTTTTTATGAAACGTCGCACACAGGCTGCGAAGGCCGAGTTTTCGTCCCCTGCACCCGCCCGCTCCGAGAAAAGCGACCTTAGGCTACGCGCGCCGCGGTGTGGCGAAAAACGCGGCCACGCCCCCTTTTCAACTTACGCTCTCTCCGGGCGATTGGGACAGCCGGAACAACGGCGCGCCGCCTGTAGCCGATCGCGGAGGCCACGAGTGGCGCATCATGACGCCAATGAGCGCCGACAGTTGGCGCCTCGATGCCAGCGCCTTTTGGGTGGCTTGATTCACGCGTCTGCCGTACAGGGTGGTGACACGTATACGCTGGCGCCGCGATTTTGGGTCACTCGCTCTTCGCCGAATCAAGTCATTGTATCAAAACCACGCTAAAATGATCGCTAAACAAGGTTTACTGGCGAAGGAAGTTTGAATCAACTTATCTCTTTCGCGTGGCTGGGTCTTGCGGGATACGAAAAGAACAGCGCGTTGAGCAGTTTGACTCAATAGCGGCAGCACGGGACCGTTCAGAGGGTGCTTCCATTCCGTGCGGCGGAGACGCGCGTGAATCGAGACACCCTAAGCGCCTTCGTGTACGGGGGACGCGCTTGAATTGAGGCACCATCCACCGTTTTTTGTTTCTTGCGTGTCGTCGTCACTTCGTCTGGCGAAGTCAGGGCCGCGAACCCTTCGCACATGAAGGGGATTCCTTTAACCTTCAACTGCTCCTGTGAAGGCCCTTTACCTTTCGTGTTTGGCCGATTCCTAGGAAAGAGGGATCAACCTCAATTTTTTTTTGTTGCTTGCGTGTCGGTGCCACTTTGTATGGTGGGGTCAGGCTCGTGAACCCTTCGCGCATGAAGGAGGTTCCCTTAGCATTCAACTGCTCCTGTGAAGGCCCCTTCCACTTTCGTGTTTTACCGATTCCTGTGAAAAAGCGATCAACAATAATTTTCCTCTGTGAACAAACACCGCCATGCACTACCACATCGAGGTACTTCAATATCATCTACTCAGTAAATCTCTTAGCAATATTCAGCCAGTATCCTGGAGGCAGCTCCAGACCAATACATTCTATAACCCTTATCAACTATACCTGAGCTATCCAGGAGATTACACCAACACGACTGCTCCTTGCGAAATGCCAAACGAGCATAATTAACCCATATCGTGTATGGCTGCTCCGAGTATCCCCTTGGCTAACTCCATGTAGTGGGAGGTGCCGATGCTCAGTCCCGACCTGTTATTTGAAGTTCAAACCGTGACAAGAGCACTGGATGTCGCTTTAAAACATGGTCGTGTCGCCACCCGCGTGACCTACAGCCCAGCTTCCCTTACGACCTTTTCTGACGAAATTAAAACTATTCCTCCTCCTGGAATAAACAGGAGAGGGAGGTTTTAACAGACGAAAAAAAAATCACACGTGGTTCCACCAGTGATTGTAAATGTTAAACTGGTTATCAGTTAATGAAATCTTTGGAATTACAACTGTAAGGGCAGCGCCTTCGATGTTCACCAATTTGAAGGGGAGCTGCGCCAAGGTACGCATGCGTTCCGATAATTCCAATCGGAATTGCTGAATTGCTTTAAGGGAGTCGTTCAAACGTCGCTTTTTACTTGGAGATTATAAATATGTTTAGTACATCTTCCCTGCACACAGGACGTGTCGACCCATTTCAAAACGCGGCGCTGTCGCGGAATCGTTCAGATGTCCTGCAAGGTTGCCCTCCGCGCTCTGTTTCAGATCTGCCCGAGTGATAATACGATGTGGAAGGTTATCAACTCGAGCTATCAAGTAGGTTTCATTGCACGAGACTATTTCGTCTTCCTAGCGGATACAGTAAGCACTATGGCGGAGAAGGTGAGTTGAAGTGCTTTCATGGGTATTCATTTCAGATGACTTGGGGAATCCAATGGCCCACTTAAGTCCGTCTTCCGGAAGCGATATTCCGTTCCGAAGTGGGTACAAGCCAGGCACTCCCGGTGTGATGGAGAAAGTTATTTAAACGTGTTCATATGCCAAATCCCGCCCCTAAACCGTCCTAAAGACACCAAAACACCATTATTTAAAAAAGAATTCGTAGGTCTGAGTCAACGGAACATTATACGGCAGAAATACAAGAACTGGTCTAGCAAAAAAATTGACATTGCTGTTGTTCGAAACCAGGTAGTTCGCACAGAAACCCGCCATTCTACGCGTAGGCTACTCAGCCGAAACTGCGCCGCTATTTTAGCAGTTGCTGAAAACGTTAGAAGGAGTGTTGAAGGAAAATTAGTGATGGCACTGTGTGCGTACAGAAAATGACGGGCTTGTAGCCTCAAGGGAACGGAACTTCGCCTCCCGGTAAGGGTAGTAGCCCGCGAAGTTTAGCCATCACCAGCAATAAGACGACTTCACCCTGAGCAATGACCATGGCGTCACCATGTTGATGAATCTGCCGTATGACTGTTGGCGGTTGTAACTGCTTCTTTCCGGCGTCGCCGTTAACCGGAATGATGGGCTTCAAAGAATAAGACGTCATGTCCTGTCATGACTTGAAGCCCGGTTATGGCATAATGTGCCATTGGTTGCGTCGCTGAAGGAACACCTTTCTCGCGCTGCCGTTAACATTTTTTACCCGCTTTAGTAAAGCGGAACCAGAATTAGATTCAGTAGGTGCCTTAGACAGGTATGTTTTTAGTTTGGAAACGTAAGCAAGTTATTGCTGCATCATTAATATTAAGAATACATTTATGCCTAGTACGTCGTGGTGAACTCCGGCGTGTTTTTTTCTTGGCGTTGCTTTTTTGACGCCGATTTGAGCTCACAGGATCCTTCCATGGTATAACGAAGTCATCATGATGAGAAGCGGGCTTCGTTATAAGCGATGCTTCGTTGAGAAGGGGTATACACGGCTTTGCGGACCATGAAACACTTTCAGGACATAGAGACTCCGAATAAAACACTTCATTAAAACGCGGGGTTAGCGTACTTGCAAATGACACGTCGGAAACAATGAGGTCTACGAATATCAACACTGTCGTTATAACAAAATCCCCAATGCTTACTGTATCAAGGGCTTTTATAGAACGAGGATTCACTTTTTGTATGCGACCAAACTGCTTAATTACTAGAGTCGGCAGGGAAGCTTGCGTATGCCAGCATCTTTAATGCGAAAAGACGGCCTTTTGATCATTGCCCGAGGCAAAACGGTAGTACTTCGTTGTAGTCTTTACTGTTTATACTATTAATACAAACGATTACCATCGCGTACTGGCTGCTTTTTCCAACTTCGCGTTTAAAATTGCACTCCGCAACATACTGTCACGACGGTAACGTGCTGAGAAAAATCTGTCGGTGCCACTTTAAAATTTTTTACCACGCTCAGTATCCAGGCCTAAGCACTTTTAAAAGCGACCTGCAGAGGAAGAAACACTTAATGCGAAATTTCAGAAATCGAGGAACAGAAAGCTGTTATAATTCAACATTTTAAAAGCTTAAGGATTTCTATGTGGACACATCGAGTAAACTGCCCAGTTGTAACTCTTGACGTGTCAGTTTCGTTGCATGTGGAACTATTGTAATAAAAGACCCTCAAATGTTTTTTGATATTGTCATAAATCAAAGCGAATGTGTTCGCTACGCAATAAATTCGGGCAAAGTAGTGAAGGCCACATAACAAGGGTTTTAGGGAGTACAGTGGAACCTGGATATAACGAACCTCTATGTAACAAATTCCTGGATTTAACGAATTTTTCCAATTCCCCATTTCCCCCTTCATTGAAGCCCATGTGTTTGCGACCTCTACGTAACGAAGGAGTTGCGACGGTTAACCTGGACGTAACGAATTCGCTACGCTGATAAGTCAAGGTTTATTGCTTTCTTTCTCAAAAATCGGGCGGAAAAGCGCACCAATTTAACGGGATTCACCGCACCGCGATCTCTCGTGCGTTTCCACGTGTGGGTGCGGTGTCGGTTAGGTGGTAAGCCTGCCTATCGGTGCGTAGTCGCGTGTGTCCCCTGACATCTGTGGTATGGGTTCGTGTATGATTTCTGCTGCCTGAATAAGAAAATATTTGGCTTTTCAAGACAAGCTCGCAATTTTAAATGCGGTCTCCGCCGGCGAGAAAGAAGAACGTCACAAGGTGTGGATCGCGTACAACAGCACATTAAACAAGATTCTATTATGTTGCGCTGCTGAGCACAAGGTCGCGGGTTCGATTCCCGTCCGCGGCGGCCGCTTTTCTGATGGAGGCGAAAAGCAAAAACGCCCGTGTGCGCGAGATTTCGGCACACGATAAAGATCCCCAGGTGGTCAAAATTAATCCGGAGTTCTCCACTACGGCGCACCTCATCGACTGCGTTGCGTCGGCGCGTAAAACCCTACAATCAATCAGGATTCTATTATAACTAAAATTTCATGCTTAACGACATGCATTTTAAGCAGATTAGTTACCAACAGCACGCCTTCGAATTAGACTCAAGGTAACAGTGTGTGCTTGTATGTTTCTGTATTTCTTACATATGGCCGCGGTCAACGCGCGAGGGGAACAGAATTATCTCATACTTCTCACCTGAATGCTGTGACACCTTTGTGTTGCGTGCTAAAGTGTTTCGCTGGTTACCGACCTTCACGGAGAGGAAGGGTTCATGATTTCAATGCATTTTGCATCCAATCGCACCCCTAAAATATGAAGGCAAACAGCAAGCTGGTTTCAAACGAAAGCCTGACCTACGCGTAGCTGTTTTAGCGTTGATTCGGGGCCGGAAGTGCCTCAATTACTTAAAAATTGCTAACTAAGCACTGATTATAAAACTTTATTTGTGCTGTTCTTCTTTTTAATTAATCACGATGGTCGGGCAGTCAGGGGCTTCCGTTGGCCGACGGGTCGCTCTAGCTGCCTGGTCCGCAAGGCGAGAAGGGAACGAAATCGCGCATTGCGAAGTAGGCAGCTACAGAAATACGTCGGCCAAAGAAAGACCAAGTCTATCGGGCCTGACCGTCAAGATTAATCGATAAGAAGCCCAGCAAAAATAAAGCTTCTATCTCTGCAGCCGCCGTGTGCGTCACCATTAACCGGAAGCAAGCGAGGCAGCGGCGATGTATAGCGGTATAGAAGCAACCGAATAAACCGCGACTACTTAGCGTGCGTTTTGGTCACTTTCGATCGCATTTGTCGTGCTTTTCGCAACTGCCACGTCATTTTCAGCTGAGGACCACTCATCAAAGGGTTCTTTAATGCGACCCGAGATCAGTAGGTCTTAATAAAGTCATGTTTAGGGGCTAGTTGTACAGTCTTGAATTCGATAATAACGTGCGCTGCATATTTGGACGGGGAACACGCGCACCATCGTATGGTTTTGTCTTTTTCACTGTCCGTGTTCCCCGTCCAAATATGCAGCGCACGTTATTATCGAATCAGTAGGTCTCTTTTTTTTTTTTTTTTTTTGCCGGCTCAGAGCTCCAAGTAGCCCAAAACTGCTCCCGCCAGAGACGTTCGATGGGCAAATAAAGTACGGAGGTGCTTGAATTCATTGATTGATTGATTGTGGGGTTTAACGCGCCGACGCTACGAAGGTGATGTAGATTTCGACCACCTGGGGATCCTTAACGTGCGCCGAAATCTCGTACACACGGGCGTTTTTGCTTTTGGCCTCTATCAGAAATGCGGTCGCCGCGGCCGGGAATCTAACCCGCGAGGAGCTGCTTGGAGCTGCTGAGAACTGCTTTAAGCATGAAAAAAAAAAAGAGACCAAGTCTTGATGCTTTGTTGAAGGAAACATGCCTTTGATGTTCCGAATAAACCGCTTGGCGTAGTGTACAAGCTTTCAGGAAAGGCGGTTCCGCTGTCCCAAGTGTGAACGAGTAGCGCCATCCAGCGGCAGCCAGGAAAGAAGTTGCGGACGCCGTAGGATTTAACCAGTTTCTGTGCAAGCTCCAGTGGCGGCGGCATCCGCCTTCTCATTTTCGCTATCTGCTACCCCAGTTTTAAAAAGCTACACGTAAGAGTCGTGTATTTGTGTTCTCGGTGAGCTAATCAGCTGATCTACCGGAATCTATATTTTGACTTCGGTGTTCATTTAAATGCCATCCTATGTCCTATATGTAACTATCCGCATTCCCGAAACGCGCGCACCGCAGGTCGCCTTCGTGAAGAGCCTTCCTCCGCGAAAGAACTTCTCGCTCCTCCTGTTCAACGTCCACATGGTGGATACGACGAAGAGGTGCATACCGGAATTCTTCGACAGAATTGCCCGAGTCAAGCAGGACCTTTTCTTAAATTGAGTCTTTCCTTTCCACCGTCCACTTCCGGGTTCCTTTTCCATCCCTCGTTTGCTTTCCCAGTGGAGAAGAGCACAAACCTTTTGCAGAGTCCGTGACGTGAACTGCGATAAGCTGCCGGCGAAAGGATTACATTTTAATAAGTAGTGTTACAAGTCGTCGACATTTTACTACGATTTCCGGCGTGTCGCCCACCACGGCAATGTAGAAATACCAAAACTGATTGACTGCGGCTCGTTTTTTTACACGTTTGTTGCGATACCTTCATGGTGTTGGCTAAATACTTCTCTATCGCGAATAAATGGTGCGTGAATAATTGCCCGCAGTGTATTGTGTTTTTCTCTCTCTTCACATCCAGCTAATAATAGTAGAACTAGAAGCCTGTGCAATAAGTAACCTGGATACTTCGCGTTTGGAAAAAGAGCGCTAAAGGAGGCATGCACCCTCTCATGTCATTCGCAGCTGTTCTAGAAATGAATGATCGCCAATAAACTCAGCTGCCTGTTTGTGGCTTGCACCTTTTCAGTTTTAGTATATTACCGTATAAACCGGAATATAGGTCGAGTTTTTTTCCAAAAAAATCCGCACAAAACTCACCCCTCGTCTTATATAGCGGTCATTGGCAGAATGGAAATTGTTGTCTGGCAACAATGTGCAAGCGTAGTCCGTCGCCAATCGCCATCGCCATTCGTGTCGGACTGCTCTCTCGCTCTATCAGGCCTTTATTTGATTTCGCTTTTCTCTAGTTTTTTCGTCTTTTACTCGTCTATTACGCTTGCGTGCGTACATTTCTGTACGTCTCTGTTCCGAGATGAGTGGCGGCAGTCGACGCCAGTTCACCGCAGCGTTTAAGCTGACGGCGATTGAGTCACCGAGCAGAATGGGAATATAGCGGCGTAACGCCAGTTAGGCGTTTCAGAGAAAAGTGTGCGGTAGTGGCGGAGCCAGAAAGCTAAGCTGTGCGCGTACAACTCCCGAAACCGATCGTTCTGTGGACGTCAAGCGGTGCAACCCGAGTTGGAGAACAAAGTGGCGGACTTCATCCGGGAACTTCGTCCGGGAACTTCGCTCACGATCGCTCCGGAGGCCATGCGTGGACCGGCTCTGCAAACTGTACAATGAGTGTATAGCCGGCGACAACAAAAAGACCTATACGGGCCGGTTGCGACCGTGTCAAGCTGGGTGTCCTTCTCTGGGCAGTCGCTGCCCGACGACATGGTTACACGAGCGTTCAGGAAGTGCTTTATCAGCAACGCGCCTGATGGCATGGAAGATGACAGTGCGAAGCAGTCATCCTCGGACGACTCTGAGAGCTCGGACGAGTGACTTCGGCAGGCATAGTGAGTGGCAGTGACGGACGGGCGTCGAAAATAAATATAGACATTGTGAGTGCGCTTCTGTGCCGAATTATTTTTTTTTTTGTCAACTTTTCCCACCTCAAGGTAGGGGGTCGACCTATATACCGGGTCGACCTATAATCCGGTTTATACGGTATTCCCTTCACCGCTGGGGCCATATATTTAGGACATTAACCAAAATTATCCTAGCAACTTGAGTAGAAAACCACAACAGGTAATTTTCTGGGAAATAGTTCTTCAAGGATGCCCTTTCGATAGATATCACCATAGCATTGTTAGCTTTTTACTACAGGTGGACGCTAGCAAGAGGAAAGCGTTGCAGTAATGACCAGTCTGACGTTGGGGTTACCCGAACGACCGAACTCTTAGTTTGAACACATGGCTGTAAATCTAAAAATACTTGCACATCCAGCTTTATGTTTGTATTATTTGTTCGTGGGCTCAGTGTTGTCTAAAGTTCCGGAAAACAAGCAAACAAAGCTAGTTCTGCTGGAATTGAATATTTTGATTACCTGATGACCTAAGTACATGCCATGCCCATAAATCGATAATAACTTCCCCCACAAGCTCAAGTTCTGTTTGTACGCTTATAGGTTCCAAGTATTCAGGAAAACACACCGCTTTTTCCCAGAAATAAAAAAAAATGATGGCTGAAAGGGTAAAGTCGTTTAAATCTGTGTGTTATTATTTACCTCTGTTTGTGTTGGAAACGGATGTTCTGAAACACTTAAGCCCGAATTAAAACTGGGTAAGCGGTCCTTCGACCTCCTCACACTCCTGCTCTGAATATACACCACTGGTCTCTAAGGAAATGGTCTGTGCACTTTGTGAGCTGCTTTCAAGTTGTTGGAACGCTTTCAGTGCGTAAACGACGAACGCTTCCATCACATTAGGTGGCCAGCTTATTTCCAAGGCGGGTGTCACTGCGAAGGCATGAACAGTTAACAATCCGGCATTGTGGCCAAGAGATGGCACACAAATCAGGAGAAGGCTAAAAAAATAAAAAAAAGTCAATGTTTTTATCAGCGTTAAAGTTATACAACTAATTTAAAAAAAGTTACCGTAGTTACCCGATTCTAACGCGCACATTTTTTTCCGGAAAAATAGGTAAAAAAATCGCATGCGCCTTAGAATCGAATACGAAACCGAAACTGCCGAAACAGCGGAAATTTCGTCCCACCCATCGCCATCGCCATCTATCGCCATCTCAAGATGGCGCCAAAGCTTTTAGCAACGGTTTTTCTGACGCAGGAAGCATAGGCGCCTAGGCTTTTCTGTCAGCGTTCACACAAATCGTCAAATCGTTCCACTTGCGCGCTTGATAACAGCAATGGCAGCAGTGGCTCTCACGCGTTCAAAACGAGCGGTCGGCTGAAGCGTGCGCCTCTGGAGAAGCCCGCGGGATGGGCGTGCGAGGCGTGGGCCACGATCCCATCAACCATGGTTGAACGTTCGTTCACAAGTGTGGCATCGCGAACGTGCTTGAGGGCACCGAGGACGAGATGTTGTGGTCAGTGGAGAGCGACGGGGAGTGAGACGAGTGAGATTACTTCGCTAAATAAATCGCCGGTTTCTCTCGCATTCGTTTTTCTTGCTCACAAAGTTCCGTGCGCGTTACAATCAGAGGTGCAAGTTTTTCGTTGTTTTTTTTGCCAGGAATATCGGGTGCGCGTTAGAATCGGGGGCGCGTTAGAATCGGGTAATTACGGTATTCAGCGCAGAAAATTAGGGTAATTTGGGTTTCACTGGTATAGTCGAGCCTGGCGGGAACGTTATTCACAAGAACGGATCGCCAGTGGTCCCAGTGATATCGTCGAGGCCCTCGAATTGGAGACGTGGGCTAGGGACATGTATTGAAGCCTACATGAGTGGTCTAAGGACGCCAATAACGCAACTGCAATTTGACGAGTACCGCAGCAGCTAATCACTGAATGTCGCCTTTGCTTGACTGTGCAAAGCGAGAGAAGAAAAAGCTAAAAAAGATTATGAAGACAATGAGAGGAAGCGTTCGCTGATTTGACACTAATGTTTTCGCAATCCCCAAATCATAAGGAGTGGTCATCGCAATTTACGCTTCATTTATTGTTATTTATTGGTACCCTCAGGATAATACATTACAGAGGGGGGTGGGTTTAACGGAAAAAAGCATGAAAACCTGCAGGTATTTCAAAAAAATTACCAAGCTGGCTCGAGCAATGTAGAAGAAAATTGTTAACACATTTCTATAGGGCTAGTGGGCTGCTACTTGAGTGGCACAGGCAGCGCCTCCTGGCAGCCGCGGCGGCATATTTTGCTCGTACGGGGCCGGCGCGGTCAGCCGCCCCCAGCGGCGGAGGTATCACAGAACGGCGCCTTTACGGGCAAAAAATAAGCAATTCTGCCTACTTTTGGGTTTTCCGACGGCTCAACAGTTACAAAAACAAGTCTGGAACATCGCCGAAAAATAAATTGTGTTGGTTTTGATGCGAATGTTATTAAGGAGAGCGCAGGCTGCGCTCCGAGAAGCCATCTGATCACCCCAACGCTTGGTTCCAGCATTTCTTTGTCAACAGCGTCTGTCGGAGCAAATGTTGGCTCTACAGTTTTGTGGCTGCCCTCGCACGCAGGAACGTCAGCAAAACGCAATTTCACATCACGAATTTGTGCGGGCACCTTTTTCGGGTGACGTGTACACTAATTTCGATGTTCGACAGTTTCAATAGCGCTCGTCGTGCTAACATTTAAATAAGCGTTTTATTTGCTGCTGTGTGTCCTGCGTTGGACGCACAGATGGCTTATTCCACGTACACGGCAACTTCGTGGACGATTTCTGCTCGGCTGTCGTGGCTACTGATGTAAAATCGCCGTCGCCGTGTGTTAGACCTAGCCGCGGCAGACAGCCTTCCAGCAGCTTCCTCGAAAAAAAAAAGTGCTTTGGGTTTGCCGACGAGCACAGAAACGAAGCAAGGGATTGTGTACCTGAAATATCAACAAAGTTCCAGAAATTTAGAGAATTGTACGTGTGTATGGATTCCTATGCCGCTTCTGTTCAACTTGAGGCTTTTAATTGCGGCCAGATTGGTGGTGGTGGTGGTGGTGAAACTTTATTTCCAAAAAGTGTCCTGAAGGACACCTGACCGGTGTCAAGGTGTAGAGTGCATCTCCCACGTCGGGACGGGGAGCCCGAGACTCTCCGCCGCTACGCGGGCCTTCTGGACAGCCCAGAGTTGATCGTCAAGTTCACTGCTCCTGAGAGCACTGTCCCACTTGACCTTATCCTCCAGATAGGAGGCTTGTGTAGCACAACCACACAACATATGACCCAAGTTCACACGCCCATCACACTTTGAACACGTAGCAGTTCCGTCGTAGTCCGAGTCGATGTGGCTCATCCTCCAAGGATTGGCGTACGAGTCCGTTTGTAACATGCGAAGAGTGACTGACTGCGCCATGTTGAGTCCTGCTCCCGTCGATTTAAGTAGAAGTGCTTGGTGAGCTCGTTGTAGGTCTGAAGTTGATCCTTGAAAGCCCTTTGTGGAGACGGGGGTGGTTGGGAGGGTGCGCGGCTGATGAGTCCTCGCGCCGTCTCGTGTGCGGATTCATTGAAGTTCCGCTCTCCTCCCCCGAGGTCGCCCATGTGTGCTGGAAACCAGACTATCGAATGATTACTAATGTGTCTATCTTCCAATAACTTGGAGACTTTGGCATCAACCACTCCCCTGGCGAAGGCTCGAGTGGCCGCCCTAGAGTCGCTATAAATGACCTTATGTTGAGGATCAAGCAGAGCAAGTGCAATGGCCATTTGCCCAGCAACCTCCGGATTCTTGGTAAACACGGAAAGTGCGTTGCACATCCGTTCTTGAGCATCAATGACAGCTATCGAAAAGTCCTGTCTTCCATTTATCTGAGCAGCATCTACAAAAGCCGACTCCGTGGGGCTCTTGAGAGCTGCAGCTAGAAGTGCCTTGGCTCGAGACAGTCTCCTTCCTTCATTAAAGACAGGGTGGACGTTTCTGGGAAAAGGACGGACCACGATGGAGTCTCTGATTTCTCTGTTAAGGTGTTTAACACTGTCCTTATTCTGTTCGGTAAAGATGCCCAGAGCGACCAGAATGTCTCTGCCTGCTCTAGTGCCTGACAGTCGACCTACCTGCGCAGTGTGCTGGGCTTCTGCGATTTCTGATAACGTATTGTGAACCCCTAGTTTCAGTAGGAGATCTGTGGATGCATTGATAGGAAGCCCCAAAGCTACCTTAAAAACACCACGAATCATGATGTCGAGGCGTTTCTCTTCGGTTTTCTTCCAATTGAGCATAGCCGCGACGTAAGAAATGTGGCATAGGACGAAAGCGTGAATAGGCCTGATGGCGCACTCCTCGCTTATACCCCTATTCCTGTTGAGAATGCGTCGAAACATTCGTAACGCGTTTTCAACTTCCCCGGTAATCTTCTGTAACATTAAGTTATTGGAACCGTTTCATTCGATAATTAAGCCCAGAACTCTGATGGAATTGACCTCCGGAATGCGATTGCCGTGCATGTCAAAAAGCGCAACGTTGGGCCTCCTGTCCTGCTCCCAACCCCTGGGCTTGCGCCCTGGTCTAGATGGGCTATAGAAAAGCAACTCCGACTTCTTTGAGGAGCATTTAAGACCCGCAGGGGTGAGGTATAGCTCTGTGGCCCTGACAGCTTCTTGCAATCGAGCCTCCAATTTACCGTCACTGTCCCCAGCACTCCACAGGGTAACATGATCAGCGTAGATGGCATGTTCAACCCCCTCAATATCGAGAAGTGTTCTAGCTAATTTGGACATGACTAGATTGAACAAAAAGGAAGACAGTACCGATCCTTGAGGAGTTCCCCTGTCTCCAAGCTCGAGGGGTTCTGATATAATATCTCCAATGCGTAGGGAGGCGGCTCTGCCGCTGAGAAAAGATCGAACGTAAGAAAAGAAACGCTCGCCGAGACTAAGGTCCGATATGGCCTGAAGTATAGCCGTGTGGCGTATATTATCGAAGGCTTTTTCTACATCAAGGCCCAGAATGGTCTTTGTGTCATGAGTGACCCGATCTAGCAGCTTCTTTTTGATCCGGAGCATAGCTTCCTGGGTCGAAAGACCCGGCCTGAAGCGGATCATGGTATACGGGAAAAGCCGGTTATCCTCCGCATAAGCAGAGAGCCTGTTAAAGGAGCCATGAAGAGAAAACACAAGTTCGGTTCATTCAAAAGATTGTCTCGTTAGAATCATACTGACACCACTTTTAACGTAAACTTCGCTCAAATAAGCTACATAATTAGGAAGAACGGGAATGGTCATGCTACCCACCAGCTCATTTCCCGCAACAGAACCTATAGCTCTGCGATTGGCGGAGGCTGGCAGAAGCAGACGCAAATTAGGTAGAGCTTACAAACTAGACGAACGAGCGATTTGCGCTTAAATTTAGGGCACATTCTTTACAAAGCAATAAGAATGATGGAACAAACAGTGGAAGTTACGAAAGCACATGTAAACATAGAAGTACTGATGCGTTCTGCTGTTCGTACTGCGCACAGCATGCTTGGTTTAGCTGCACAGCACTACGGGGCTTGGATTTGTCTCAGACGACACTGGCCGATTGACGCAAGCAACGGTGTCTTACGTGACCCCATTTGTCGAGCGAGCACTGTTTCAGGGAACGAATATTTTCTCCCAGAACAAAAACAAGCCAGGTTTAAATGCGGGCAAAAACAAACCAAACGCTTGCCACGGTATGGTGGCGCCATCTAGGTTACGGAACGTAAAGAAACGCGGCAACAAACCAACACCGCTGTACAGGGTGGAGACAACCTTTGAACGGTCCCGTGCCGCCGCAATTGGGCCAACGGACTCAACGCGTTATTCTTTTCGTTTCCCGCGAGGCCTAGCAACGCGAAACAGACAATATGATTCAAACTTCTTCAGTAAACCGCGTTGCGGCGATAATTTTAGCACGGTTTTGACACAATGACTTGCTTCGGCGGCGAGCGAGCAACCGAAAATGGCGGCGCCAGCGTATACGTGTCTCTACCCTGTACGGCGGATGCGTGAATGAAGGTACTCTAGGCTGCAGAGCGATCGGTTCCTGTGATGTCATTTGGGACCACGAAAACGCACGATTGAGCGGGAAAATCAAAATTTTAACCTAAATTGTTTAATTTCTCAGTGAATAAAGCACCGTTTGTATCCGGACAAGCGCTGGAGGCACTATAAAACACGAAATCTTTCGAATAAAACCAACTTGCATTTTCTCTTCATGGCTCCTTTAAGCACAAGATGCTCCGCAACCTTGCCGAGGCAGTACGTCAGAGAGACCGGTCTGAGGTTTTTAAGTCCGAGAGGCTTGCCCGGCTTAGGAATGAGTATCGCATTAGCGTGTTTACAGGTATCTGGGACGTAGCCCTCTCTCCAGATATTATTGATTTGTCTGGTTCGATAGCTGATAGAATTATCCTCAAGATTGCGAAGAAATCTGTTCGAAATACAATCAGGGCCAGCAGCAGATTTACTGTTAAGCTCCTGAATAGCAAAACGAATTTATCCCTCCGAAAAATCTCCGTCAAGCGCGTGGTCGGGAGAACCCGTATACACTACTGGCAGAGGGACGAAAGTCTGCGTTTTTATAAGTGGCAAATACTGACCGGCTGGATCTTCCAAGAGCTCGTCATCCTTAGCTTCCTTCCGCGCCTTGTGAATTATTTTGCTCAGTAGCGACCGCTGGGTTGGCTTGAATCTGGAACCTCTCTCATCTAGTAGATGTCTGAGGAGACCCCAGCCTCTCCCTTTGCGAAGTTGGCCGTCTAAGGAATTGCATATCTCATCCCATTGTTGTTTACATACATATCTCATCCCATTGTTGTTTAAATAGAACTTTACAGTACTCCTCAATCTCTCTGTTCAGCAGCGCGATCTTTTTCCTAAGTCTCGTGTCCAGTCGTTGGCCTTTCCACCGTGCTAGTATTGATTGCTTAGCCTCAAGGAGATTAGCTAATCTGTTGTCCATCTTCTCAGTTCCAACATCCGTGAGGATGGTTCTTTCTGACGCATGAATGTCCAGCCCAAGCTGCTCTATCCAGCTCTCGAGCGGAGGATCTGCCTCATCGGGAGAGGCATCGGGATTAGCCCTCAATTTGCGGAACTTATCCCAATCAATCAGTTTAAACTCCCTCAGCTTCTTACAGACTACCTCGAAGCTGACGACTACAATATAGTGATCGCTGCCGAGGTCAATATCAGTATTCACCCAGCTAGGTTTCTCGATTCCCCGGACAAAAGTTAGGTCCGGCGTCGAGTCCCTGCACGTAGAAGTGCCACATCTAGTTGGGTGACCCGGGTCTGTAATGAGAGTGAGACTAAGGTCCGAGGCGTGCGTCCATAACCTTTCACCCTTGCCGGTGGAGTAAGGGTATTTCCACGCTTGGTGAGGGGCATTGAAATCCACACCAACGATCAGAGGAGCGTTACCGGCTAGCCGTGCCACTTTAGTTAGGATGGCCTTAAAGCTCTGCCTCGATTCTTTTGGGCTACTATACAAATTGAGGAGAAATATACTGCTGCTGTTGCCTATATAATTATTAGGAATTATCTCCACAGCGATAAATTCTACCTTACAATGCGAAGTACGGAGCTCGTGTCGGATATAAGGGATCTTCTTATTTATCAAAATAGCCACACCCCTGCCTTTATCCTCCCGGAGGCTCTCCGCCTTGTATCCCGTGAAAGGGAGGTCAGCCGCAAGTCTCCTGAAGCAAAATAACATGTGGTTTCTCAGCTTGTGATCTAATAAACTGCTGGAGGGCCGCCTTTTTTGGGTTGAATCCTCGGCAGTTCCATTGCCAGGCTATAAAGGCTTTAGTTATCGAGGCCATCTTGACCGTGTGGGATTGCGTTATTTAGGTTAGTATTACTGTTGGATCTACCCTGCTCTGCCAAAGGGTTGGGATAGATCTTCACCATAGCTGGAACTACCGTATCATTCAAGTATGCTTCGATCTTTTTCAGCCTAGCCCCGACGCTGTCCCCGTTGTGCTCAATACGGGTGAGTCGGTCGTTTATCTGCTTGATACTATCATTAATGGCAGATAGAGCCTCCTTGATTTCCGACTTTGCCTTAAACTGCAACTGACTGGGCGGAGTAAGGGCCCGCTTCTTGGGAGCTGGGCACTCTGCGGCCTCGCCCTCTGACGGAGCAACCTCCATGGACTTTGGAACTTCGCTATCCGAGGGACGCTCGCCTCTGACGGAGCAACCTCCATGGACCCCAGAACCTCGCTATCTGAGGAACTCTCAGAGGACTCGGACTTGTTACGAGTAATCTCTTTGCGGAGCTCGATCAATTCGAGAGTGAGCCTCTCTACCGCCGCCCTAAGGCTGTTGTTCTCATTTTCCAGCGATAGAATCCTATCTCTTTCTAGGCTACGATTCGCTTGGGCCATTGGCTGATCCGCGCCTTTTTCTTTGCCCTTAACCTTGTTGGCCCACGAGTCTGCGCCCCCACCAGCCGCGAAACGCGCCTGCGGCCCCCTGGAGCGGGAGCGACCTCTGCTCCTGCTTGCGTCTCGCTTTTTTGATGACGCACGACGTCGGGACCGAGAGCGGCAGTGCGAGCTAGCTCGCCCCCTGGATTGGGCCCTGTCGCTCACTGTCTGCGTCTCTTCCTTGACCATCTGTGCCTTCGCGCGCTTTTGACGTCTAACACGCACCACGTATGGAATCAAGTAGCGTTTCTTGCACCATTTATCCGCTGTCACATGCAAGCCCCGCACAGCTTGCATTTCGGGTTGCACACATGTGAGTCACTTGGGTTGCGCACGCCGCAGCCCCTACATTCTGAAACACCGGGTGTCGGGCAAACGTCCTTCCGGTGTCCGATCTTTCCGCAAGCGTAGCACACGCCCACTTGTTTCCGATATAAGTAGCAGCGCACTAGAGTAGGTCCATATCTCACAAAGTTCGGTACACGAAGTCCGTCGAATACAATAATGACAGATCCGGAGTTATTGATTCTCTTGACGCCGAGCGCCAACGGGTTACGGTCGTTCAAAATGTTCCTTTCAAGGGTTGCAGGCCCGTCTGCGATGTCCACGCTTCTAATAATCCCCTTGCACGTATCGCTGGGGGCGGTCTCGTAAGCGTTGTCTTCGAAGACCTTCCCGGCCACCGTTATGAACTTGATGCGAGCGTACTTGTCCGCATTTTCTCTTAGAGGGGTGCTGGCCACCATAATGTTTTGCGTAATGTTTGGGCAGATTACGTCATGCAGCGTTTGCTCCGAGCTCAAGCTTGCCGCTTCGGTAATCGCCTTACCCACTATGGGGCCCACTTTCTCCAAATTCAATCCACCTCTGGGGCGCATCACAATCTTGATGTGCTCCTGAGGCATGGGAGGCATGCGTGAGGCCTTTACCACCCGATTCACGACGCTGGAAAACGACGGCCAGCGTGCACTCACCTTCTCTTCGCCAGCGTGACTATCGTGCTGCGCTCGGCTGACTTTTTTTTCTCTTCGGCTGGTGACCTTCTTCCAGCCCGATTCCTTGTCAATATCGTCTTCGGCGATGAAATCGCCTTCCACTTGCATCGAAGCCATGACAGCTGCCGCAGAGTTCGCCGTGCCAGCAGCGAGGCCAGCCATCGGCGCGTCGCCGCGCTAGGCCTGCCGAGCGTTATAGCCCAGCGGTCGCCAGCGTGGCGCTCGGGAAAAAGCTTCAGTACTTCGGTGAAAACATCACCCACCGGCGAAAACCTGGTATCCACAGAAGCGCTGCAACTTCCGGCGTTGGTTGAGGCCAAAAACACAGCGATAAAAGCAGATTATCCGACCGAAATCGTTCAAACACTTGGGAGCCGATCTTGTCACGTCTGCACTGGTCGGCGCCCCCTGGCGGTTCCGGCCAGATTGGTGCTTATTTGATTTTTTCGTAATTTTGTTTGCTTTTCTGGTTTGTGTTATTTTGGAATCAATAAACAGGTGAGTGCGGCGGATTGGTTTCCTTTTTGTTCCATTAGTTCGTTTCTACCTCTATTGGTATTTTTAGTTTTTCGTATACAAATACCATACATTTACGTTATTACACGACAAATATTTTAATAATTATGACCTTTTGTGCGAATGCAAGGTGTTTGGGATTTGGTGCGTATTAATAACTTTTTGTGTTGTTCGGGTTGCATTTCTGGGTTCTTTATAATTTTGTTTTATTAATCACGCGGTTTTTGTGAATAGGCAGACTTCTCGATATAGCAAGTTCATTTTTGTTCTTTTTTCCAGTATGTATTTTTAACTTCACTCGACAAATGGTCGACAGTTGCACTATTACGACGCGTTAACTTCGATCTCCCATTGTGCGTTATTGTGCAAATGCGAGGCATTACAAAGATTGGGCTCTGGGGTTTTACCAAAAAATGCTGATGGATTAAAATTTACATTCCATATTTTTTGCTTACTCCCAGCCGCACTTGCATTTTAAACTATTCATTTGAACCACACCATGTTCCAGGGCTATATAGGGGGCCCTGTTTCGGCCTGAATTTCTGCGTTGATGCCGAAGACATGGTTGCTGGCGTCCGGTTTCTTTTTTTTTCCCGCAGGTGAAGTAGCCTTTATTTTTTAGTATTTCTCAGAGCTTCCAATTTATTCGAAGCCACAGAACAGTTCACGCACGACTCGCTTCGCGTAGTCACGCTGGCCCTGCGCACGGGATACGCGGACCGGCGAAGCACGGTACGAGCAAAAGATGCGGCGCGGATCGACAGGGGGCGCCGATGGTTCAAATTCAGTGGCGCCACCGTATACCAGCGCACGAGGCCTATAGACATATCAATTTGTACACATTTTTATATTTCGGGAGTAATACAGTAATTTAAATAGATATCACGTGTAAGAAATTGGATGTGCGCAAAACAAGACTTATTCAAGTAACACCACACAGTGCAGAGCGAAACAAATAGACATCGTTAATTTAAACAATGTCTCGTGGATGGTAGCTCCAGTCATTGGACGTACGCGGGATGAAAGAATTAAAAAAAATAGTGCCCTTCCACTTTGTGAAGAAGGTTGACCTGCAAAGCTGGATGCAGTCCACGGAGTGCACAAAACAACACACGTTTATTGTAATTTGCGACGGAGCATATTTCCTAGCCAATTAGCTGAAATAATCTCTGGCGGATCCAAGCTTTGTTCTTGCCGATAAACATGGAACTGCCTGTGTTCCTCCCGCGTCGTTAGCCTCTCACTGTTTGTGTAAGGCCGGGTTCAGAGTGTTGCCGCAACTGTCGTGATAACTTTAAAGAATGACGTCATTTCACGTCTCAGCCAACCTAACGGTGTGACATGGCATTTTTTACGTCCTTAGATCTAACTGAATGAGCTAACGCAGCAGCAACGAAAGAAAGAAAACGGAAATCAGCGTCTAGCGAAGGGTGAAGTGGAGTATGACACGTGCGGCTACAGCGTCATCATCCATTCTGCTTTCTAACACACATGTCTCATGCGTAGCCACCTAGGAGCGCCCTCCCCCTGACACTTTCCCCAGACGCTGTTTCATTCTCCGCTAATCCAAACCACGTGACGTTTGCGCGGGTGGTTCAAACACCATTTGCTACATGCTGGCCGGCGGCGGAAGCGCATTGCGAGGTAGCAGTAGAGTAGCGCACGCCACCTATGTTCGCTGATCACGTGAACACTTCCTGGGACGCAGCAGAAATGCGCCGTGGCCGAGAAGACTGCAGCTCGCGCTGCGCACAAATTTCATATTACCGACTGTGGTAATCGTCAGTGCATTTTTAGGCCCATTTGTGCTTCTGTTTATTTTTCGCAATCATCTGATAACCGCACCACCGCCGTAAGCTGCCGACTGCGCAACTTGCCAAAGGGGCATCGGTAGAGCCGAGGGGGAAAATAGTTGTGAAAGAGGTGTCAGCGGTGGTGAGGAGGAGCCCCGAAGCGGTGCAGAGTAAATCGATGACACCGGAATGAAAACTGGGGGGGTTAGCCATACACTGCTTTGCAGTAAAAGCCTTAGTGATACAACTGATGGCGGCGACTTTGCGCGTGTGATCCAGACGCGATGATATATATGATAGCGAAGTGATTAAACAATCTCGCAAAGTGCTGCGGGAAGAAAATTTAAAAAGAGGCGGAGACGTGCGATTTTGCGACGTGAACTTAGTTGTGGAAGGCCCAAATTGTTTTTCATTGGGGTTACGCTGGCTGTCCGGTGGTAGTTTGAGTTAATAAAATGTGCCGAGATGTTCAGAACCATTTCCAGCAAATCAGTTAGAGTTTCCGTGGAAGAATCCCATATGGATTATGCGTATTCAAGTTGCGAGCGTACGATGCTTTTGTAAAAATGTAGATTTACGGACGACGGGGTGGAATGAAAGTTGCATTTTAAAAAAGCCAAGCATGCGGTTAGCTTTGTTGGCGATGAATTCGATGTGCACTTTCCATGATAGGTGGGGTGTAATATGAAGGCCTAATATTTGTAAGATGAATCAAATTGAAGACGGGTGCCGTTTAAGTGATATGAAAACGGGTTAGTAGTGGAACGACAGATTCACATGGATTTGCACTTGTCAACGTTTAAGTTCATCTGCCACTTACCACACCAGGAAGAGATAGCGTTATTGATACCCTGTAGCGCATACGCCTCAGTAATTGTGGCTATTTCATGGAAAAGGACACAGTCGTCAGAGAATAAATGGACTGGGGAAGAAATACAGTTAGGCAAATAATTAATATAGATGAGAAAAACTAGTGGCCCTAGTACTGTGCCTTGGGGGACACCCGATAGCACAGGCTCAAATGAAGAGCTTGTCTCGTTAACCACTACAAATTGTCGGCGGTTCGTGAAGAAATTTTCAATCCATTTTAGCGTATTAGTATCAAGACCAAAATTCCGTATTTTTAGTAGGAGTAATCGGTGAAAAACTTTATCGAACGCTTTCGCAACATTTAAAAGATGCAATCGGCAAATTTTAACTTGAATTCACTAATTTCTCTGTGAATAAACCATCGTTTCCATCCGGACAAGCGCTGGGGGCACTATAAACACGAAATCTTTCGAATAAAACAAACTTGTATTTTGTCTTCATAGCCCATTTATTACGTTTTTTTTGGTGTCTATATTACACTAAGCTCGGATAACTCCAACTTTGAGAACTCGAACGTTCAGTATATCCAAAAACAAATTTCAATCTTATGGTTGGCCCATTATGTTTTCAATATCCTTTCAAGCCGCTTGATTCAAGCTGCTACATTGAGTAAATTAGGTAACTTCGAACTTTTAGCTTGTGCTTGCCTGAAGATATCTGCTACGCTTGCCGCTTCCATCTCCACATTGATTATACCTGTAAAAGTCGCAAACTAAACCGATTACATGCATACGCGTGCACAGCAAAACCGTTTGCGCCAACAATCGCGTGTCGATTGAGGTAGAACAAATCATGACCGCGTATCTGCTCCTGTCGTCGCAAATGTCAAGAAGAAACGATAGCCCACTGGCGCCCCTGCCAGGTAAATGCTGCCATTCTCTTTCCCGTTCACCTCTCATGCGGTCCCTCTGCAGTTCTTCTCAAGATAACACGCTAGGGGTTTGCTCAAGTCAATTTAAATTTACCGCGTCCCACTGCTCTATGTGGGGTACATCGAGGAGAGCGCTTCCGTAAAGCGGATACGCGTGTGATTCGAGGCACCCCACTACAACGTTTATACAACCACGTTGCCCTAGTCCACGAGCGTTCCAAGCGAAACGTGTAATCTATCTAGTGGATCCGTTCGTTGCTGTTGCCGTTTGATTTCTTTAATGCCGTTATGAGCTATAGTGGCACGGGCAAAAGCAGGCGATGATTTTCTGCAGTTGATGAACTATTTCATTTTCTGTCGCAAAAACCAAGCATCCATGAATTTTTTAATAAATATCACTTATGTATTGATTTTCTGCCTTATATTTACGGTATGTTTTGTTCTTGTTCAACAATGTTTACCAGCATTAACATTGACGACGGATTTAGACGTTTACATTTGGCTGGAGCTATATAAGACTATTGCGCAGCTTTTTTTCGCTTTGGCCGGGTGGCTGAATTGAGTCACAGACAGACAGACAGACAGACAGACGGACGGACGGACGGACAGACGGACGGACGGACGGACGGGTGGACAGACAGACAGACAGACAGACCGACCGACCGACCGACCGACCGACTCACCGACATCAAAATTTCTGCGTTTAAGGAGCCCAAGAAAGACTATCGCCTGCACTAGAGGCTGGGGCGGCCTTTATGATAATGTGTCACAGACAATGGCCAGCCACAACGAGATGGCTAATACTGTAGCGCGAGAATTAGCAGGCCACGCGACAGTAATGGATTCGTCTGCAGAGTGGTGGATGGAGACCAAAGATAGGTTCGACACCTTTCAAGGTGTAACCAAGTATTACAGAAACAATAGAAGGGTGATGGCACCGCCACACCCTGAGCTAATTAGGGAGTTAGCCTCAATATTCAGACAACTGCAGACCAATTCATTACTGACCCCGGTCATAATGCGGCACATATCACCAGAAATGTACCCAGACGATACGTCTGTGTTGTGCAACAACGCCAGAGCGACTGCTGCCCATTTATTTTGGGACTGTGAGGTCAGACCAGTAGAGGCTTCAACCAGGACCCACCTCCCGCACTGGTATCTGCGCAGTACTTGAGTTGGGGCCTGCCGGAGCGCGGTACATGAGAGTATCAAGACGTCACGCGAAGTAACAGCAAGGAGGACCAACTTTCAGCTGTCCAGCAGAAACTGTCGGCTCTCGAACGGCAGCACCAGGGTGAAAGCTGTGGGGCGTCATCCTCCCTCCGAGGAACAGGGCGACCACCACCGCAGTGAGTAGCGATGGTGCCAGTCTAGTAGAGTGGCGAAAGGACCAACGAGTGGCTCCGTCCGGGCGTAGTGGCAACACTACGTCTGTTGCCGGCATTTAATAAAGTCTTTTTCACTCACTCGCTCACTCACTCACTCACGCGTGACTCTCGGACGTCAGCTCACGCGCACAAGCACGTGACTGGTCTTTTGAGATTGTATTTACTGTGGCATTGGGCTGATTCAATCAGCCTCTGCCCCACACCGACGTGCTTAATGGTTCAACACCAAGTTATTGAAAAGTTTGTTTTGAACTCTCATGCACATACAGAGCAGTCATCCATTCGCGAGTCTTTTGAAGCGAAGTTGTATTGTCCTCTCTAATGCCGTTCTATGCCACACGCCCTGCAGGAAAGCCAACTTTCTCTGACGTCATGAATGATCGTGGGTGAAGTGAAAGAAGAAAAAAAAAACGCTTCTCGTGGCCGGAATCGAACCCGCATTCCTCGCGTTATGAAGCCGGTGGCTATCGATTGCTCCATTTCGATATGGTGGAAGCGAACGCCACGAAGCAGGTAACGATGTGCACCGTGCACCCCAAACCCAACCGTTAGGCCTACGGAGTTCACACCCCGGAGTTGCTGTGGGTATTGTAGAAAGGTGGTGCCCACCTCCAGAGTACCACATACTCGCAGTGTGGGATTGGCCAACACACTAATCTGTCACGAGAAAGCTTCGCGTTCAACCTTCCTCGTTGTTAGACGGAGGGGTGCAAGATTTTTTGTTTGACTACGGCTTTAGTATTGTGTGTAAATGTTGTAAAATACAATATGTCTGTATGTTTCATTACAACACCAGTTGGAGTGTCTCACACAGCAATATTTATGAGCATTTCTGACAGGTCAAACAAAATCTTGGTGTCCCTTCGAGTTTGAGTTATCGCAATTCTACTGTATTTTTATTTGCACTACCGCCGCGGGCGACAACAATACCCAGCACCCCACCCACACCTATCCAGTACCGAAGCTACAATGATCCGACGACTTCAAACAAAGGGTTACCCCCTCGCCCCCCCCCCCCCCCCACCAACACTATATTCAATGCAATGTACCCCACCCTCTACCACGCATCTACCAAATACTGCCCCACCCTGGCACCCCACCGGATATGGGGGTGTCAACAAAGCCCGTCCCTTACTCCTGATCCCCAACCTACATACGAGCAGTGGGGTGGCACGGCTGACCAGCTCCGACCTCTCCTCCCAGAGTAGCCTGGAAGAGAGGGCCCGGGTGTCCAGCGCAGGCCAGGGTATCCCGGAGTAGAGGAAACCACCCACCAGGCGGGTGCCCAGATATCAGCACCTAAGGCTCGCAAAATAAAGCTTACTGCTCCTCCTCCTTCTTGCTTTAAAATTGTTGTCATTGTTATGAGGGACAAAGCAGTTTTTCGAATGAATCAAACGTATTTCTGTGAGTGGCGCCTTTATTTTATGCTCTATCATTTTCACGACCATTCGCAAATGAATAAACGTGTACGCAGAGGAGATTCCTGACAAATTTCCTACGCAGGGAATTTGCTATCTTAGCTGACCAAGGTGTGACCACCAGTGCATCATCGACATGGCCATCAAGCACGTTCTCTCCTTTGGCACGAGGCGAAGAAGAGAAAGCCGGAGGAGCAGCGGTTGAAACTACAGCGCGGACCAACAACAACAATTCCGGACCCACGGTTCCCGCCACCCTCGAGAGCTGCCGCGGCTTGACGGAAATGTGAGTTTACCGCTTCTGCCTCCCCCCGTTCAGCTTTTGTAGGTACTGTGCGTACGGGTAGGATAAAAAGGGGCAGCGTTTCGAGATTTTGATGCCGCAATGTCGCTAGCAAAACGAGGCGGTAGTGGTCTTCCGCTGACAGCAACTGTAAACAGATAGACAAAACCCGACGTTTCGAAGTCTCTGGTTGTTCTTCAGGGGTGACTGGGGCCACACTGCAGCTGCGTCTTATGGTCTTTCACTGTTGCTGCCCTCGCGCAAAGCCCTTCGCTGCGGCACGTAATCCGTGTGTGTACACCGAAGGGAGAGTGCCAAGCGAGCGATTAAGGTTCCCAGGGGTTCGTTGGATACGCCATGACTCAAGGAAAAGCCGCTTCCTGCAGTTCGTTTCCCCTTCGAGGATTGTCGTTCCGGAGAAGTCAATTTTGTGGTCGGCCACTTCACAGTGTTCGGCGACTGCGCTGTGTATTCTGTTTCCGTACGTCGTATTCTGTGTAGTCTGTTTCCGTTGTGTAGCCTAATCCTCTCCGGTAGGTTTTTGTTTCAGCGATGTATGATGCGTTGCACTCAGCGCACGGAATGCGGTAAACCACCCCAGGCTCTTTCTCTATTGTCGGCAGGTTTTTGGGGCGGGGGATTTGGGGCGAAGGCTTGTGGGCGATGTGAACTCCTACTCCTCTGAAAGTGCGGGCCAAGGCCTCGCTCGTTCCTGCGATATAAGGCACCGGTACGCGCTTCAGTGTTCCAACGGTCGATGTTCTCGGAGAGTTTGGCACCCTGTTCTGCTCTTGGCGGCGGGTTACGGAGTGAATGAACTTTTGGGGTAGCCGTTTTTCTGGAGGTCCGCAATTACATGCCTTACTTCTTTTTTACGTTCGGATTCGGCCGAGCAAATTGCATCAGCTCTGTTAAATAAAGAGAAGACAACAGAGGCTTTGTGGTTAGCGGGGAAGGCCGAATCAAAATGAAAGTACCGGCCGGTGTGCGTCGGCTTCCTGTGAACGGAGAACACCAGGCTCTTGCCTCCTGTTGTCACTTGAGCGTCGAGGAATGGAATGGAGCCGTCTCGTTCAGATTCAACCGTGAACTGGATGGTGGGGTGAACGGAATTTAGGCGTTTTTTCCGGGCTGTCAACTGTGGAGGTCTTCACTATGCACAAACAATCGTCTACATACCGAAGAAAGAGTTTAGCTTGCGGCAGGAAGGAGTTCAAAGCTTTCTCTTCTACGTGCTCCATCGTCATGTTAGCCATTGTTACGGAGATGGCGGCCCCCATTGCGGTTCCACTTTCCTGTTTGAAAATTTGCCCATTGTGCGAAAAATGTCTGCTGGCCAAGCAGAACTCCAGTAGGCGGCATAGCTCGTCAGCAGTGATCGGCGTCCGTTCTTCTACGGTTCCGTAATTTTCGAGGGCAGTTCGGGCCGCACAGAAGGCCGCACAGAAGACCCGCGCCCATACTGCCGGTGTCTCCACTCCTTCGCCCGCCGCCAGATGGCGGCGCCGCTCCATCCAGCTCCGCAGCAGACGCTCCGCCGCAGCCCGCCTCAGCCTAAACCCTGTTGTGCCAGAGCGCCTGGCCCAAAGGCGTTGCACGAGGCGACGCGCCGACAGCGAGGCTGAGTCACGCCTCTCCCTTTCGTCGCTGCGGCGCGGCCGAAACCTGCATCTCGGAACGCTGCGGCGCGGCCGAATCCCGCATCTCAGAACGCTGTGGCGCGGCCGACTCCCGCATCTCGAAACGCTGCGGCGCGGCCTAATCCCTCAGCGGAGAACGACCCAAACAAGGGCATGTCGCTACGCCCGGAGGCGAGGTCACGGAGACGGCGGCGGCATCGCTCTCCCTTTCCCCATTGGCGGCGCAGCTGACTCACCGCTGCGCTACCATTCGTCGGAATTCAAACTTCAGGCAGCGAGAGCTCTGATTGGAGCTTTTCGAACTTCTTGGGGCCACAACGAACTTCCCGGGCTATAAAAGAAGCCCGGAGGCTCTCATCGTCGGCATTCCTCGGCGGCTTCTCTCCGGCACCAGTCTCTTCGGAAGCACCGAGTGAAAGGGTGCTGTCGCCTTTGTGCGAATGATGTAACGTTTGCTTACCCTGTATATACTGTATATAAATGTTACTTCAACTCTTCGTCGGCTCGAGGACTTCGTCGCTCTGCTCTGCGCCGCGTCGATAGCGGACGGAGCAAGGCAACATCGCAACAGCGGAGACAGCGTCGGGATGGCTGATTCCCAACCTCGGTGACGAGCAGGAAGGCGAGTCACAACCTTGGCGACCGCCCTGGGATAGTCATTCCCAACAGTGGTGCCAACGGTGGGATCCTCATTCCCAACAGTGGATGGCAGCTGCGGGATCGACCGGCAACGGCTACTACCTGGTGTGGTAAGCGCTCGACGTTTTCTCTCAGTTCACCAGACTTCTCTAGCGCAGTTTATGGTAGTTTAGAGAAGGGCTGGGTGAAGCACTGTGTATAGCTTTGAGTGCTTCATGCCTAGAGAGTGTTTTGAAACCAAAGCTAGTGCCGAGAGGTAAACAAAGGAGCGTAGAGAATTACTTGCGCGTGCCTTACTAGTAGCTCGATAGTATAGGAACGGCAAGGGAATTCTAACGCGGGTAAGCAGCAAGAGGCCAGTGCAAACGATGGAGGACCTTAAAGTGAAGGAACTCATCGAAATTTGCGAGGAGCTGAGCCTTGACTTAGGCCGTGCGAAACGGAAGCATGCGATCCTTGAGATCATGCGGAAGGAGAACGTAACGGCTGAGGAAGTCAATGAGGCTAGGGCTGAAATCAAAGAGCGCCGTGAGCGCGAGGAAGCCGAAAAGAAAGAGCGCCGTGAGCGCGAGGAGGCGGAAAGACGGGAACGCAGGGAGGAAGCCGAAAAGAAAGACCGCCGTGAGCGCGAGGAGGCGGAAAGGCGGGAACGCAGGGAGGAAGCCGAAAGAAAGGAACGCAAGGAGGAAGCCGAAAGGCAATTAGAGAGAGAGCTAGCCGAAATGGAGCTCGAGTTGATGAGGCTAGAGTCGGAGCTCCGGCAGGGTTCGCCGGCGCCTAGCATGACTTGTCCAACGTTTCAGGCGAGCGGGCCGAGAAGTCAGGACCAACGGCCGCCGTTCGTTGTTGAGAGGTCAGGGCCGGAAGACGGAGCGTCCCAGGGCAAACGCGAAGCGACCGCACTCGTATTCTTGGCCAGAGAAGCGAGCCAAGAGAGCGGGAACGGCGCGGAGGCAGAGAGGCCGCTTCGAAATAAAGATTTCGAAACGCGCGCACAGTCCGCGAGCAGTGGCCAGTGCATGGCACAGGGCAGGGCACTTACGAGTTCGCAAGCGGGGAAGCTCTCGGAGAATGTTGACTCTTCCCCAGCGAGCGAGAGGCGAAAGGACGCCGAGAAGCTTAGCCCGAACTACGAGCCGACCGAAAACTGTCGTGGTAGGCTAGTGGAACCGCCAGCAACAGAACGGGGTTGCGCGAAATCCTTCAGTGGAGAAACGCAGCCGGGTGACACAGAGTACGTTGTCACCGTTTTCCGATCAGCCGTTACGCGAAGACAAGCTCAAGGTCGAAGCGCTGCCGAGAGAGAAATCCAGTCGACTCGTAGCGAATGAAGTTGACAGAGACTGTACCGCCGTCTCGGAGAGCAATGGCGTACCTGAAGTAGATAACGCACTTGCTGAGACGTCCGATAGAGGGCCGTGCGGGTCCGCTGATCTTGTTCATGTGTCGGTCTCGGGTTCAACGATCTCGGCAGAACGCTCAGAATCAGCGGAGGCTTCAGGACGACTTCCAACAGGATCGCGCACAGTGCGCGAGATAGCGAGGTTTCGCGGGAAACCTTGGACAGCGAAGCTAGCCAGACGAGGCCGCTAGAGCCCCCGGAAACAGAAAGCGTTCCTTCGGGTGCGAGCTCTAGCTCTGGCGATGTGGTGGCAAAGCCTGTGAGCGGGACACGAGAGACGCGCGAGCAACGAAGCCTGAGCGGTGAGCGGACCGAAAGCTCTGGCAGTAGCTTAGTCGAGCCGCCGTCGGCCGAAGCGGGTTGCGCCATCCGCATCGGCGGGGAAACCCAGGTGGCCGCGCGTTGCGAGGCGAACTCTCCGTTGTCCCCAGTTCTCGATGGCTTGCTTGAAAGCAAGGTGGGGCACTTTCACCCGCATTCCAACCCAGTGGAGCAAAGGTCCCCGGGGCGAAAGCGAACGATCAGAGCTTTCTGCTTTGAGCGGAAACGCGATTGGGAGGCATGCGTGCCGGCCGCTATGTTGGCCTTGAAATCAGCTCCGCGCGAGATTACGGGTGTCAGCTTTGCGAGGCTTGGGAAAGAGAACGCGTTTCGAATGACGAAACTAGCCTGTGGGGAAGAGCTAGTTGTAACGCTGCGTTCTTCGTTTCCCCGTTCGGACAGTCCGTCCCGTCATGTTCAGCTTCGGACTCAAACACTAGCAGTATTGCTTTTCGAAACTAATGGATCATGTACTTCGCGGCCTGTCAGAGTACGCGCTCCCTTACCTCGACGATGTCGCCAGCTTTTCTAGCGCACGGTAAGGAGCATGTAGAGCACTTACGAGTCGTGCTGAGCAGGCTCAAAGCAGGCCTACAGTCAAACAGTTACAAGTGTCACATAGGATACACCGAAGTGACGTATCTAGCGCATGTGGCGGTGGTAGCGCGGCCGACGTAGACCGTCGGAAATCAGTGGCCGCAGTCGTAAACTATCACCGACCAACGACTAAGTCAGAGATAAGGACTTTTCGGGTTTGACTGGATAGGGATAGACTTATGTGAAAGATTACTCCACACTGGCTAGACCGTTAGTGATGCTCTTATAACGAGTGATCCAGTTAAGGTGGAATGGGACAGAGTAGGAGGACGCGTTTTAAGCGCTGAAACGAGCCTTGACCGAGGAGCCAGTTCTAACGGTCCCCGACTTTTCGAAAGGTTCGTTATTCAATTCGATACGAGCGATCGGGGCATGGAAGTTGTACTATGCCAAGAGGATGCGAACGGCCGGGAGCGACCAGTTTTGGACTTCAGTCGCAAGCTAACTTGCAATGAAGAGGCTTACAGTACTTCCGGAAAGGAATGTGGCTGCGTCGTGTGGGCTGTTCAGAATTTTCGCGTGCTCTGTAGCCGGTAACGCAGACGCACTAGGCCGGGCGTTCTAAGTAGGGCCGCCTTCGTCCTCCCCGTGTCTTTCGTTTCGTCTCTTCGTGAGCAGCTTTTATCTTAGCAGGTAGATGGGAGCAAAATTATTGCCCTCATTTGCTGCCTCAGTTGATTATTTCCGCACCGCGTGATTTCAAGTAATCAGCCTTAGTTATCATTTAATGTCGTGTGTTACGTTTGACGCTTAGTGTGAGTTCTTCTTTTAAGAGTTGTACGTCCAGCATGGGCCTCTTGGTGTAGAGGGTCCAAATTTGGGGATAGATACTTAGCTAGGAGAGTTTGTCACGCTTTAGAGTCTGGTGTTCTGACAGAGGACAGAGGGTGCTTGCGTGCGCTGGGTGTTGCCTGTTGTCGGTCGGTTCTTTGCAAGCTCCAGAACGATGAGCAACCGGTGCTGAGGACAGACCGGAAGAGCCGGACGAAGCTGGTCGAGACACCTGGGCAGCACGGCGAGGTACCTGTGATCCGGACCTGGCAGGCGGTACCTGTTCAAGGAGAGGAACTTGGGGGAGCCGCCCTTTTCCTGGGGCACTGGAGGTGTACCTGGATGAGCCTGGCGAACGAGCGCGCCCAGCATCCGAGCCACGTGGAGGCAGCTCGTCTTCACGGCGCATTGTCTGGCGGCGGGGGTGCTGTTGTGCCAGAGCGCCTGGCCCAAAGGCGTTGCACGAGGCGACGCGCCGACAGCGAGGCTGAGTCACGCCTCTCCCTTTCGTCGCTGCGGCGCGGCCGAAACCTGCATCTCGGAACGCTGCGGCGCGGCCGACTCCTGCATCTCGAAACGCTGCGGCGCGGCCGAATCCCTCAGCGGAGAACGACCCAAACAAGGGCATGTCGCTACGCCCGGAGGCGAGGTCACGGAGACGGCGGCGGCATCGCTCTCCCTTTCCCCATTGGCGGCGCAGCTGACTCACCGCTGCGCTACCATTCGTCGGAATTCAAACTTCAGGCAGCGAGAGCCCTGCTTGGAGCATTTCGAACTTCTTGGGGCCACAACGAACTCCCGGGCTATAAAAGAAGCCCGGAGGCTCTCATCGTCGGCATTCCTCGGCGGCTTCTCTCCGGCACCAGTCTCTTCGGAAGCACCGAGTGAAAGGGTGCTGTCGCCTTTGTGCGAATGATGTAACTTTTGCTTACCCTGTATATACTGTATATAAATGTTACTTCAACTCTTCGTCGGCTCGAGGACTTCGTCGCTCTGCTCTGCGCCGCGTCGATAGCGGACGGAGCAAGGCAACATCGCTACACCGGTGACTGCGCTCGGGTGGCCAGTCGCAACAACCCTCTGCGGACGGATTGCTTGCGGGTGTTTTACGCGTAGTTTCACGTGTGCGGGCGTTCTCAATAGAAGAAATTGTTACACCAGACGAAACCGATACCCACACACAGTGGCTTGCTATGTTTCGCCGCGTATTTTACTTCAAAAACGGGTCTCCATCGGTGGCCGTCGCGGTTTTCTGGAATTCTGCATAAACATACGCGCGTGTACGCATAAAAAATGTGATGATGCGTGAATCAAGTTTGAAACAGTGCAGAAGCACCGGAAGAAGTGTTTAAGCTCTGCTTAAGTTATCCTTGATGCTCTGTAGGCTGATATCGCGTGCCATGGCGAAACAAGCAGATGTGTCCCCTGCGTCGTTCTCCTGTTTTCGCCGCTACCGGTAATTCGGGGCTAGTGCACTACCTTTGAGGTGTCGCGGCACAATTTCTCCGTACTGTTTTTAATGCGGAGCTTATACGGTTCCACGGTACTTGTTATGTGCGAAAAAAGACAACTCCCGAGGCTACAAGTGTGAAGCGCATCGCGCTCTATTCCGTGATGCGTTGGAAAACGAACCTCCTGGTGTGTTAGATATTAGCACGCGGTAACCACCAAGGTCGCGCTCCCTTCAAAGCATGATTTCGACCGCAAGCAAGTCGCATTATTGAATACGCATCACTTTCAAAATTTAAACATGGCTTACACTTTAAACCCATACGTTTCATTACTTGGATATGCACTTCGAGCAGGCTAGTTAGCAAATGTTGTACTATTAGATGCGGAGCCATCTCATTCACTCGCCTTGTCCCTGCATCGTCGGCGTCCACCCCTCCCCCATTCTCCTCGCCGCGCCAGCTGCGCTCTCCGCCGCTCACCCCCTCTCCTCTCCGATAGTGAACACTGTCTCGCGAGGGGCATTGGATTGGATTCGATTGTATTGGCTTGGCTTGGCTTGGATTGGATTGAATTTGGATTGGATTGGATTAAAGTGGATTGTGTTGGATTGTGTTGCGTCATAGCCGCGGCAGACGCACTGGCGCCGGCGCGTCCCCACACCGTTATGCGCGCTATAAAACGCGGTGCCAGCGCCGCTCCGCTCCATCGTTCCAGCGCCGTTCCTCCGCTGTCCAACGCTGCAACGTGAACCCCCTATGCGTCGCATCTACACAGGGGTTCCCGCGAGGGGAGGTGGGATTTTTTTTTTTCAAAGTCAGTAGTCAAAAGAAAACTGCACGTAAGAGTGTATGTGTGACTTCGAAATTACCGCCGTCAATGCTCAGGAGGAAATTAAAGTTACTCTTACCTCTCATCTGCGCTCCGTATCAATCCGATGTCGTGTGCTTCTTAAGAAACGTTAGGACAGTTTAACGGGTAGTTTAACACATTTATGATCGATGCACAAAAAGAACAGCCCAACTATTGTGGGCCAACAAATGAAGGAAACAAAGTAAACCAGTGTATCGTCAACATTATATAGCTGACACCACGAGCCCGACCCGGGCCCGGTCATTTATTTATTTCTTAGACGGTGACGAAAATTTGTTTATCAATTTCGTTGGGTGCATTTGACAGCGGGAAATCAGACTGAGCATGTAGTGTACGTTTACTTACTCATGGACTGAAATGCGAAAATGTCAGATAAAGTAGAGCACACACGTTAGATTCCAACGTCTTCAGTTCACGTCACGTTGGCGTAATAATAGCTCGTATCCTTACATCAGAACCACCATCACCTTTGGTGACAATATTCTTGGCGACGCCAGACAAGTGTCCCTGAAAAAGGTTGCTTGCTGAAATATTTTACTCCGCGTTTCAATACACTCGTACTGTAGGTGCATTGAAATTTTTTACCTGCAATGGTTGTTTAGCGGTGCTATAGCTCACGAGTTCGATTCCCGGCCAGGGCGGCCGCATTTTGTTGTGTGCGACAGGTAAAACACACGTGTACATATACATAGGTGCACAGCTCAAAGTCGTCTGAATTCATCCATTCTCCACCCGCCACGGTGGCGCAGTGGCTAAGGCGTTGTACTGCTGAGCACGAGGACGCGGGTTCGATTCCTGGCCTCGACAGCCGCTTTCCTGATCAAGGCGAAACGCAAAAAAAAAAAAAAAACGCTCGTGTGTACGAATCACGGGCAAAATAAAAGTTTCTACTACTACTACTCGTGTGTACGAAATTTCGGCGCACGTTAAAGATCCCCAGGTGGTCAAAATTAATCCGGAGCCCTCCTTTACGGCGCGCCTCATCCCCTGCGTTGCGTCAGCGCGTTAAACCTTACAATCAATCAATAATCCGTTCCCGGCTACGGCGTTCCTTGTAATCGTATCTTTGGCATGTCAAACGCCCAAATTTAAAATCTTGATGCATTGCATGGAGTTCAATTAAAATAAAAGTACCGTTACTATTAGTATTAGTTGTGCGTTTTGTTTTAAGACGTATTCTGCTAACATTTGGAAGCGCGAGAAAGTAAACTCTGAACGTTCTTTTCAATGTTTTTTTTCTACACTTCACGTAGGAAATATTTAGGGCCCATGCCCATGGCTTCAAGAACCAGCCTACCCAGGACCTCGGCGTCGAGCTCGAGCCTGGCACGGGCCCGCGGCATTGTGCCCGGGCCCGTTTAGGGCCGGCCTATTAACGCTACGGGCCGCATGGCCCTGCCCGCCAGGTGTTCCTTGCCCCGGCGTTCGGGTCAACCGGGCTAGTGCAGGGCTCTAAATTCTTGTTGAAGAAATTTGGCGCCAACCGACAGCCACGTAACACACCAAAGTTGCTCCCTGCACTTCGCCCCTGCTTCGCTCCACGTTGCTTCGTCCCGCCCGTCGACGCGGCCGGCTGGGGGGAAACGGGAGAAGTGAAGCTCGATGCGACTGCAGCGCCATGAGGCGCGCGGGCACGCGGCGGTTCCGCGCAGCGCCGCCAAGTAGAGGTGTGCGCCGTGTCGGTTTTGACCGGCGGCGGCGTGGTGGTCGTTTTTTGTCGGCGGCGGCGGCGTCGGCGGCGCGGCGCCGGGTATTCATCGGCGGCGGCGCACGGCCAATTTTTGTTGGCGGCGGCGGCGCCGGCGGCGCCGAAACCGGAACCGCAAATTAAAAAAAGGCCAGCCATTAAAAAAATCGTTCCGCTACATCCAACGCGATTTGGACAACATTCAGCTGTGGTGTCACAAGTGGCACATGTCATTAAACCTGAAAAAAACCTGTACACATGTGTTTTACGAAGAAAAGAAATGCCTCGAAAAATTTTTACGCTATAGACGGGTACTCGTTGCAAACTGTTGGTGAAAACTGACCAACGACTGTACTGCAGCATTCAGTTCCGAGTCCGCGAGCTCCTCCAGGTCGGAGACCCGGTAGTGCACAGTCTTCACAATGTCACGGCAGTTGACCAGCAAATCGTGGAGTCTTGGGACGCTTCCAAATCCGTCCTTGATGACCAAGTTGTGTAGGCCGTGCCCAACACACAGGAACCACAGGAACCATTCGGAAATAATCTTTGACTGTCGCCGCCTTCTTGCAGTCGTCTTGCAGTTTATGGACATCCATCAAGTGTCTCTGCATGTTCGACGTGCTTACGGTGCTCGCGTAGTGTTTCACGTTGCAGCTGCGGAGGAAACAGGCGATTATTTAAACTCTCACAACTAAACGATTAGGCTGCTCACAACAAACGGTTTGGCAGGCGCCTTGGTAGGCGTTATGAAATTCCGCCCCCCCCACCCCCGGCCCCCTCACCCGAACCCGAAACTATGCTAATTCCTGCGAGGTGATATGCGCGCATTTCACCGTCAATTTCAACGTATGTGAACTCTGAACTCTAGACGGGCGTCCTGATGTACGGTCGCGAAAACGGCAGCCGGTCTCGCGAGCACAACAGCTGAGGAGCGCACTACACGGTATTAAGTCTCACAAATTTCACAATTCCTACGAGGCGCCAGCCAACGGTTCAGTTACTTAGAGAAACAAAGGAGCGCTACTTACGATTCGAAAGGCTTTGAGTCTTCCTTCTTTGAGGAGTTGGTCAAGCAGCTCTTGCAGTAGTAGTCCGTTCCAACTGTCTTCTGCTTTCCCCCCGTGATGTATGCTAGGCGTCCAAAATGTTTCCAAACAAAACTAGACTTCCCCTTCGAATGCAGAGGAACAATCCGAAAACTTCCAATCGGCATCTTAAACACATCGGGGCCAGGAATTTCTTCCTCGCAACAAGTTGCAGATATGTCGCCGATTCCATCCGCAACCTCAGTACACGCGACCGTCAAGCCGTCATTCCGGCGTTTCGAGGCCGTGGCTACCGTAGCAGAGGCCGCTGCTTCTCGTTGAGCCATTTTGCGCGCGAAAGAGTAGTTAGGCAATCCCACGTTGCTCTGGCTAGAGACGACACGCATGCGCAGATGAGCGGAGAGCAGGGTTGCTTTTGTTTTCTGTTGCTTCATTATTCTCCTACGTGACATTGAAAAATGCCCGAGGCATGAAAAAAAATTTGAACAAAACACGAAATCTCAAACAAAGCTGGATTAATTTTTAAAAGTCATTTTTATTCTATATACGTAAATGCCGCGCCGATCACGCAGAAACAATACGTCGGCGGCGGCGGCGGCGGCGGCGGCGCGCCGATCAGTTAGTGTCGGCGGCGGCGGCGCGGCCAGAACAGTCGGCGGCGGCGCGCCGACGTCTCGGCGCACACCTCTACCGCCAAGTTTTACGACTGAAGCTATTCTAGTAACGTTGGTCTAAGCCGCGTAGGGAGTTTGTTGTCCCGCACTCCATGAAAGAACCGTTGGCTGGTACAGCTAGAAAGCTTTGCTTTAAAGAACTGGCCATTACGATGCTCCCTATTGCAATATTTAGGCGCAGCAGCAGTGCTGAGGCAGCACTCACTGATGGCTTCTCTAGACAGCAGCTGTGGTGAGCCTCCGCGGCGGCGGGGGGGGGGGGGGGGGGGGGGCGAAGTGCGGCAAATGAAGGGACGGCGAACTGCGTTTTAAGTAAAGGCACATCATTGTGTACGCAATGCTTAATGACCGCAAGTGTACCGGAATCGTGGAAGAATGCAATCATCATCCTAATACATAAGAAACGTGACATGAAGAACTTGAAAAATTACAGGCCGATTAGCTTACTGTCAGTCGTCTGCAAGGTACTTGCCAAGGTAATCGCTAACAGAAATTCTGCAACATTAGATTTCAGTCAACCTAAAGAAAAAGCAGGGTTCCGTAAGGGCTACTCAACAATGCACCATATTCACACGATCAATCAGGTGATAGAGACGTGCGGTTAGTATACTGAACCCCTATATATAGCCTTCATAGATTATGAGAAAGCATTTGACTCGATCAAAACCTCAGCAGTCGTTCAGGCATTACGGAACCAGGGGGTAGATGAGCATTATGTAAGAATACTAGAGGATATCTACAATGGGTATACATCTACCATCATCCTGCATAAGGAGAGCAGTAAAATACCTATCAGGAAGGGCGTTAAACAAGGAGACACAATCTCCCCAATGATATTCACAACATGTTTTCAAGAAGTATACAGAACATTGGATTGGGAAGAGGTGGAAGTAAGGGTTAATGAAGAATACCTGAGTAACCTCAGATTTGCTGATGACGTTGCCTGGTTAAGTAACTCGGGGGACGAATTTCAAAGCATGCTTTCCGCACTGGATGAACAGAGGAGAACCGTAGGCCTGAAAATTAATATGCAGCAAAACTAAAGTAATGATCAATAACCTCGGGACAGCACAGCGGTTTGAGATAGGTGGCGAGGCAGTGGAAGTAGTAAGCGAATATATCTACCCCGGCCAAGTTGTGACCCCGTATCCCAACCATGAGGCAGAGATAATTCGAAGGTTATAAAAATGGGGTGGAGGGCATTCGGCAGGCATTCTCAGATAACTAATGCCAGCCTACCATTGTCCTTTAAGAAGAAAGTGTATGACAGCTGCATCTCACCGGTACGCACCTACGGGGCAGAAATTTGGAGGCTCACTAAAAAGGTTGAACATAAATTGAGAACGACTCAGCGCACAATGGAACGGAAAATGATAGGTGTTACATAAAGGGACGAGAAGAGAGCGGAGTGGGTTAGGGAACAAACGCGTGTTAAGGACATATTAGCAGAAATTAAGAAGAAATGGACGTGGGCAGGGCATATAATGCGAAGGCAAGATAACCGTTGGTCATTAAGGGTTGTAACAGAGTGGATCCCTAGAGAAGGCAAGTGTTGCAGGGGGCGGCAGAGTTAGATGGACAGATGAGGTCAAGAACTTTGCGGGGATAAATTGGTCGCAGTTAGCGCAGGACCGGGGTAATTGGAGAATAATGGGAGAGGCCTTTCCGTGCAGTGGGCGTGTAGTGGGCTGGTGACGATGGTGATGATGATGATATTATTGCCACGCGCACGTCCCCTCATGTTTTCGCCCCAGTGTCCGCCATCGAGCACTTCATGCGGGCACATCTCCACCCTCCCGCATTCTTTCGGAGAGCGCTGGCTCGCGCCGCCAAGGCGAACCACCCTCCGCTCCCAGTTTAGCGACACTCTCCTCCTTTGCTTTCTTTCATCGTTCGCTTTTGTAGCGTAAGCTACACCGGCCGAGGTTGAGCAGTTTCGCGTGTGCCGTAAAGGAACATTCTGCGGAAGCTCGAGGGACATTGGATTGAATCGGATTGGATTGGCTTGGCGTGGCTTGGATTTGATTAAAGTGGATTGTGTTGGATTGTGTTGCGTCATAGCCGCGGCAGACGCACTGGCTCCTGCGCGTGCCCAGGTGTGCGCCTCAATTGCGCAGTAGTCAAGTCTGAAGCTGCACCGGAGCCGCTTGTTAACCGTTTCGCATGGCTCGTGAAGAGCCGTGCTGAGCATGCGCGAGAAGCAGTGCCTGAATTGAACTGGACTGGACTGGGCTGGATTGGGCTGGAACGCTGAACCTTAGGCCACGCTACTTATAGCCTGGCATAGCAGAGCTAAGCTACCACTAATTTTTTTTTTTCACCTCTCGGTCTAGGCCATCGTTTCCTCGGTTACTCCGAGAACCTGCGCAATAAAACACTTCCCTGGGCAGGCCTCGAAACTTAGTCTTCTCGTTTGAAAGCAGGTGCTTTTGACGATGATTGATGGTTGTGTTTAACGCGCCGACGCAAGGCAGGCGATGAGGCGCGCCGTAGTGGAGGGCTCCGGATTAATTTTGACAACCTGAGGATCTTTATTGTGCGCCTAAATCTTGAGCACATGGGCGTGTTTGCTTTTCGCCTCCATCCGAAAAGTGGCCGCCGCGGCCGGGAATCGAGCCCGCGACCTCGTGCTCAGCAGCGCAACGCCTTAGCCACTGAGCCACCGCGGCGGGTGCTTTTGGTGATGAGATGTTTGAGTGGCGTCCCCTGCCTCTGCGCCAGCTTAGTGATTCGCACCTCTGTCGTCTGCTACACTGGCGCCGATGCTAAACTCGCGCCTCTGTCGTCCGCTTGTGAGGGGCAGCAGTGCCTGTGCTAGGAATCACCCGATTTGATGCTTTAGTGCATTACAAAGCGTGTTTACAGTAGTCCATTTATTTTGCCAGCTTCTCACACTTCTCAATTGTTTCAAGCTGTATCGCGCACAAGTTTGCAACACACGAGGAGAGAGAAAACAATTTTCTTAAAACATCGCACAGAAGATCGTGTGTAACCCGTCCTTTCTATCTTATTTGCGAGGTTCAGGGCTCAGAGCTCCTAGATAAGGATTCAAATACGTAGGGTTCCGTCAGGTATCTTTGATATGCTCTTATGCAGACTCAATAACCTCTAATGCAACACACTACGCACCGGGTCGTTACAGATGCATCGCCCAGTAGAAAATAAAACGGCTGTCCTATTTTTTCGTGGTTGACTTGTATCAGATGAATGTTTTTTCTGCACCTCAGGCAGTAATTATTCTGCACCGTCACAAACGTCTTACCAGGAGGTTTGGGGATATTTGGCAGTTTCACACAGTGCGTTTGGATATTTTCTGTGGGCTGTAAGGCATACAGTACCTTCTCGAAAAATTGGCTTCCAGTTATGGATGCGACCAAGAAGGCTCATACCCTCACCGTGTGTTGTTTGTCCATATGGAAATTTCATGAGAAGGTATGTGCTATACCACCGCGGAATGGCGCAGGCAACGTTATCCAGAGAAGGCGGCTTTTGTGCCCCGAATTTCTGTCGTAACCATAGTTATCGTAACGACCTGAATCTCAACCCGAACAGCTATGACATGATTACGGTGTTGAATGCTTCATATACTCGATAACGAACGCAATAATAAGTATACGCGCCAGTTTAGGCATAACAAGAATTGAAGTATATGAATATGTCCACGTAGTTCTTTATTGTTTTCCAATCCCTTCAGGCGTACAGAACAAATCCTGGTCTATTCGCGATAACGTTCGATGAATTGAAGAAATATAACTCTTACTCTTATGTCCTGTACCGAAAAGCCCGCCCGCTAACCAGCTCCATTTTATTGTGAAGTAAGCTTTTCTTCTCCTCTCGCACCTCCTCCTCCTCTTGATTGCAGTTTTACTATAACGCTATGCGAATATTGGGAAGATATGGCTGTGGAACATGTACCGAAATATCCCTCCAGGTATTAACCAACATATGTTACTGTCTTTTATCATACACGTGACGCGATTTGCTCAATAAGCCTCCATACTGGCTAGAAGCCTGGTATAAAATCAGCACGCGCCTGTACACACAGTTATTTCGAACTCAAACTAAATATATTTCGGCATAGTTTCTAGCCATAAAAACATGAAGCAATTTGATGCAATACTTTCGAGCTGTCGGCAAGATTGCGAAAAATGTTTTTATCTTACATACGATTACCTGGAATTGAAATACTTACTGCCAAAGCTGACCGCCCCGAAGGCCAGGAATTTGTTTTGGTATTTCATTTTCTCGGTTGTCGGTTATTAGACTTCGGCTGCTCCATTTGTTCAAAAGATTGCTGAATGCAGAAGCTGACGCCCAGCTCTGACTCTTCGCGTTCCTCACAGGAACAATTCGCAGCGATGGTGCCACAACGGCAATAGTTTTTCTTCCGGAGCGGTATCAAAAACTATTTATAAATCGCCTTGAGCTAGTGTATGCCATTTTCAGTACGTCAATATTATAAAAAGTTGCTCATACGCAAACTCTGGTGCAGCCAAGCGTCAATAGTCAACCGCGCACAAGGAACAGCAGGGAGAGAGCCCGAGTACAGCAGACGACACATGCGAGAATCCCTAAGCTGGCTTCACTGAGACGCTTTTCGCAGCGGTCCCCATGGTCGCGCACTCCACCAATACCACAACGCCACAGCAGCAGCAGTAGGAACGAGCTTCGGGGGAATATTTGTCCTAGATAATGTCCGGGTGGCCTTCTTTTCCAATCAGAGCAACTTCCATGAGAAATTTTTCACTACATCTCATGGTTGCCGTGAGACTGGAGAATACCTCGTTTCTTGGTTTCCTTGTGGCTTGACACCTCTGCCGTCGCTTGCTTTACCAACGCGTCCCCGTGCGCAAATAGGCGTGAGCAAATTTAAGAGGAAAGCAGGTAAAGGGTGTGCTGTATTTTATGAAGCCTTTTGTTCCTTCGTTGTGAGTCAATCGCACGCACAAAATGTCTTGACTAGTGCCCAGTCTTTCTTCAAGGGGCCACGAAGACAAAACGCAAACTCGCTTCATTCGAAGGATGGACTCTTTACAGTAACACTGACACCGCTTTTAACGGGGTGTTTTTTGCACACATTTGGATAAAGTTTTGCTTCATTCTCGTTGTGCAGTACTGTTCATGTGAAATGCTGAGAAGTGCCACAAGGTGTACTTTATCCGTGATTTTTGAAACTTGGTGAAGCCATAGTTGATGTTGGTTGGAAAAAGCACCAACTTGACAGCGTCATTAACTTTCGTTTCAGCCTTCGAGACCCAACGTTTCGGTGTTCGCGGAGACTGGCCGCCGTACCAGAAGCCTGAGACATGGAAGAAGGTTGGACAATCCTGGCTACAACTTTACGCTCGCGCTGTTTTCTTGCTGGGAAACCCCTCTTTTCTGCTGTAATAGCAACAAAATTAAACTCTGCGAAAGGGAGCCTATTGCACAAAACTACAGCTGAAATGAGTGATACTGCATGCTCTTGCTTATAATAGTGGTTTCAACAACCGAAACTCGACAACCCATTTGTGACGAATATACTTTCTTTAACCCAAATGAAAGAGCTCCCCTAAAGAACGCCTTAGCCCGGAGCCGTTTTGCTGATAGCTCCCCAGAACTTTTGAAATCGAAATTTTTAGGCCGACCAGCCGTAAGTGTCTTGCGGGAAGGAATGCTGGCAACCGTGGCAGTGTGCCGTGGGGCAACACACTTTTAACTGCACGTGAGATTAAGTGAGCTATTTAAAAACGTGTCCCCAGGTAACACACAATAATGTGTAAACTATCTAATTTTTATGGGGTTTTTGAATGACGCGTTGAAATCGACAGAATTGTTTGGACACGTAACGTAGTGTCACGTGTAGACATACAAGTCGCCATCTTTCAAACTGAAAAAATTTTACCGCGAAATTCGAAATATTTTTGCCCATTTATTTGACAATTCCTTGCTGTTACCTAAATATGTAAAACGCTAGCTTTCACTTGAGATAGAGGGCATGCACTCCCCAAAAACTCGTTTCTTTGTACATTTATTTAGGTGCCAGACACGTACGGCGAGCGACGCGGTTCCGCACGCATTTTTTTTTCCTTTTCCAAAAGCTGCTCTGTAGCCTTGATGCATGCCGGTTTCAGGGCGAATGAAAATGCGTGCGAAAACGTGTCGTTCCCCACACGTGTGTTTGGACATTTAGCCTGGTATTCTGAATGCTTCCCATACTGGAGTCTCCAGTGGAAGAGAGCCCTGAAATTGATTTCCCCATGCATAAGCATTGCGCAATCCTCCCCTCAGCCGAGTGGAGAGAGGAAATGGAGGGCAGGAGGGACTCGGAATACGGCCCTCACTCTCAGGTACATTCAGTTATACGTTTACAGTACATATCTGCCCAGTGGCGGTCCCAAGGGGGGGGCGAAGGGGGCGGTCGCCCCCCCCCAAAGAGGTCCTCAGTTTCTTATTTTTAGTTTTTTTAAGCATTCCACTTGCGCGAAGTTAAATCCCAGCGGGAAGGAAGGAAGGCATAGTACAGGAAAGGCAGGGAGGTTAACCAGAATACTGTCCGGTTGGCTACCCTACTCAGGGGGGAGGGGATACGGGAAATGAAAGGGAAAGAAAGGACAGCGGTACATATTAAAGGAGAAAATGAGAGAAAGAAAAGTAGAAAAAACACAAGGCGTGACCAGGCAACTATAAAGGCGGTACAAACAACGCACACAACCGGAAAATGCACAAAACTAATACGGTACACTGATAAATTGGGCGAACTAAAGGCACTGCACTATAGTAATGTCCCTACAATCGTTCAGACAGGCCCGTGTCCTTCAAAAAGAGCAGTAGGGCTTTTATAGCCTTTTCGGCCTGTGTCGGACAGCGCCTATGGCACAAAATTGTCTGCGCCGTAAAGGGGAGGTCGTCGAGTCGGCGAAGTGTGGTGGAGAGCTGTTGCCTCGGCGTTATGAAGCGGTCACAATGGCACAGAAGGTGTTCAATCGTCTCGTCGGTGGCGCACGCATCACAAGCAGGGCTGTTGGCCATTCCAATGGTGTAGGAGTAAGCACCGGTGAAGGCAACACCTAGCCACAGGCGACAAAGTAAGGTGACGTCCGAGCGTGGCACGTTATTAGGTAGGTGGCGCTGCAAATCTGGGTCGAGCGAGTAAAGACGAGCGTTAGAGAACTCGGGTGTATTCCACTTAGCGAGAGTGATTTCCCGGGCAATGGACCGCAGCGACCTTGCAGCATCAGTGCGTGATAGAGGGACGCGGGTCAATCTTGCACTTGTGTGGGCGCCATGAGCCGCTCTATCCGCCTGTTCGTTCCCAGTAATGCCGCAGTGGCTTGGGAGCCACTGGAAAACGATATCATGTCTATGCCTGACTAATGTGTCATATAAGCACCGGATTTCAGCCACAAGTTGTTCGTATGGGCCGCGGCGGAGGGGAGATTGGATGCACTGAAGAGCGGACCTCGAGTCGCATAGCACAACCCATTTTTCTGGCGATTCCTGCTGGATGAATCGAAGGGCCTCCCGAATAGCTGCCAATTCAGAAGCGGTTGAGTCGGCGGACCTTCCACCTAGCGGTCTTCAACAGCTATCCCTACTCTTTCTACATGAGGCATACAGAGACCGGGTCCATGTCTACACGGATGGGTCGGTCATCACGTCCAGTTCTGCCGGCGCTGTTTTGATACCACAGAAGTCGACCGAAATTTATTTTAAGCTTTCAAAATCCCAGCGGGTCGCACCGCATACGCGCACACGCCTCCATAGTTATCACCACCTCCGCAGAATTGGCGCAAGGAAAGGAGCGATTCTTTATTCGCCTCGCCCGCCCCCCCCCCTCCCCCCCCCCCCCCAAAAAAAAATTGCCCCCCCCAAAACCGATCTCTGGGACCACTACTGTATCTGCCCCTCTCTTTCATGGCACGATGAAAGAGGAAAAGAAAGAAGGGTTGCTCGGGTATATTGGCTTCAAAAAAGTTGAGTTCTTCTCAATGAACGACAAGAGGGCCGAGTGATGTGGAAAGAAATGACGCGTTGGACAGAAAGGAAAGGATTAGTGTGCAAGAAGCTTTATGGATGGCAAACGCTGAAAAAGAGTATCTCAGCACAGGAGGGGTATCGATATACAATACGGAACTATATTGGGAAGAAGATGGCAAGGGGAACGGGTTTGGAAATCCGACTCCGCGCACATTAACTTTGATCTGCACTTCATTTGGATGCATTGTCATGCCTCACGAATTTTAAGGCACTCTTTTGTCGTTTGGAGCAAGCAGTCTTGAGGTGGCTTCAGAGGAATACCCAATGGCGTGCGCGACATTGTGTTTGGCTGGTCAGTTGCTGTTTGAAAGATTCATAGGGGTTTATAGAAGCTACACATTTAATGTTGAAATCATTAGACCACAACCAAATTGTATCCAAATTGTATTTATGCTCTCTTTGAGTACGTCTTAAAACCAACTCTTCAATCTCCTAGTATCTACAAGGAGCAGCTTGAAAGGTTGTCGCGCAGCTGTGGCTCTGTGAACCCTCCAGGTGGGCATATTCAATATGATGGAAGGAAATTTTGTGACCGTCATGGCACTGCAAAATAATTTACACCCAGAGGGGAATGTGTGTCCATAACACCCTTACACCCTACCAAAAACCCCACACCGTAATTGGGGTGTTATAAACGAGAAAACACGCCATGAAAGGATGCCTTGTGTTTTTGCGAGTTTGTAAAGGTATTAGTTACACTATACAGTTTTAAAAAGGCTGTTTCATGTCTTTCATACGGTGGAAGGGTGTTGTTATGCACTGTGAAAATTCCCCTTAAAGATGTAAATCACTTTAAAGTGTGCCTGCAGCATAATACCGCCAAAATAAAAACTTAACAATAGTGAACTAGACGAAACTTTTGGTTTCGACTGTTAGCCGACCACCAATAGAAGAGTACACTGCGTAAATTTTTGTTTGCAATGTCGGGTGACTTGCATTTCAAACAATCGTTGTTCGTCTGGAATGAATTGAAAACCTCTTAAACAAAAATTTTCCGCGCCAGATAACGAAGTGCAAGTCTCGTGCAGATGTTGTATTGCAGAAGCATGCCACATAACAGAAACTCGCCCGGCTTGTTTACACCTTCACACAGCAACTGAATTCTGCGGGTACAAAACTGGACGCACCATGAACACAAGATACAATCAAGCTAGCCGAGAAGGACGTTCTGTTTAGCAGGAGGAGGCCCCCACAACTAACTAACATTCAAATTTCCCGCAACTAAACCGTCAGTTCAGGCGTCATTACGAAAATATGTTTAACCAGTGTGTTTACTCCATGCTCACATGGAGAATAAATAGAACCATAGCGATTGATATACTTTCAGAACAAGTTTATTAGTGTTTTTGTCAACGTTTCGCGGTTGCGCAACCTAGACCCTGTAACGTCATAAGAGTGGGGTGGAAAAGGTTGTGGGTGAGTAACCGCTATAGCATCTTTTCTCCCGTTACCTAGCCTGATTCATCAAGGTTTACTTCAAACTTTTCTTGATTGCAAGTCCGGTGTGACAAGTTTGCCGGTGATGATAACTTCGTCTTCACTATTCTTTAAACTGCAATGCATTTTAAAGGAGCCATGAAGACCAAATAGAAGTTACCCGCCGCGGTGGCTCAGTGGCTAAGGCGTTGCGCTGCTGAGCACGAGGTCACGGGTTCGCTGAGCGCGAGGTCGCGGCGGCCGCTTTTCTGTTGAGGCGAAAAGCAAAAACGCCCGTGTGTACGAGATTTCGGCGCACCATAAAGATCCCCAGGTGGTCAAAATTAATCCGGAGCCCTCCACTACGGCGCGCCTCATCGCCTGCGTTGCGTCGGCGCGTTAAACCCCAGAATCAATCAATCAATCAATCAATCAATCAATCAATCAATCAATCAATCAATCAATCAATCAATCAATCAATCAATCAATCAATCAATCAATCAATCAATACAAGTTTGTTTTATTCGAACGATTTCGTGTTTTATAGTGCCCCCAGCGATTGGCCGGATACAAACGATGCTTCGTTCACTGAAAAATTATTCAATTTGAGTTAAAATTTTGATTTTCCCGCTAAATCGTGTGTTTTCGTGGTCTGCAATGACATCACAGGAACCGACCGCTCTGCAGCTTAGGGTGTTCCTCCATGCGACGGCGCCTGGATTCACGCGTTTGTCGTACAGGGGGGAGACACATATACGCTCGCGCTGCCATTTTGGGTCGCTCGCGCTCCGCCGAAGCAAGTCATTGCATCAAAACTGCGCTAAAATTATCGCTGCAACGCAGTTTACTAGCGAAGTTTGAATCATCTTATGTGTTTTGCGTGGCTGGTTCTCGTGGGAAACGAAAAGAACAACGCGTTGAGCACGTTGACTTCATTGCAGCGGCACGGGGTCGTTCAAACGGTGTCTCTACCCTGTACGGTGGTACATCGTCGAGGTGTTCTACTGCAACAGAGATGGCGCCACCATACCGTGGCAAGCCATTTTCTGCCTTCGGTTTGTGTTTGACCGTATTTAAACCTGGATTGTTTTTGTTCTGGGAGAAAATAATCATTTCGTGAAACAGTGCTCACTCGGCAAATATGTTCACGTAAGACACCGTTCCTTGCGTCCATCGGCCAGTGTTTTCTGAGACAACCACAAAGCCCCGCAGTGCTGTGCAGCTAAACCAAGCATAGGGCGCGCAGTACCAACAGCAGTACGCATCATATGTTTACATGTGCTTTCGTAACTTCCACTGTTCGTCCCACCATTCTTATTGCTTTAAAAAGAATGTGCCCTAAATTTAAGCACAAATAGCTCGTTCTGAAGCCCATAAGCTCAGCCTAATTTGCGTTTGCTTTTGCCGGCCTGCGGCAATCGCAGAGCAGGCCCGAATGACATCATAGGTTCAGTTGCGGGAAATGAGCGAGTGGGTCGCATGGCCGTTCCCCTTTTTCCTAATTATATAGCTTATTTGGCCGAAGTTTACGTTAAAACTGGTGTCAGTATAATTCTAACGAGGCCATCTTTTGAATGAACCAAACTTGTATTTTGTCTTCATGGCTCCTTTAAGCGTAGTTCGGGTAGCCGTTTGTAGCCATTTTTTTGAGACTTGGGCAAAATAAATGTTTCTTTTCACGTGCTGCGTGCAACGTGCTTTTGATTATTCATCGTACTACCTAGAGCCACTAGGAAGCACTAGGTCAACACCAAAAATTGAAGGTCCCACTGGAGAACGCTTGCCTGTGTGCTTTCAATTAAAAGTTGTAGCTTCCCTAGCAAGCGACAGTTCTTTATAATCGTAGACAACCTTCAAACGACCCTTTTGATATCGTTCGCGTTATCCTGGGATAGTCATCAATTGATTGAATAAGCAGGGAAAGAGTATAACAGGAGTACCTGGACGCTATCAAGCAACAACCCAAATTAGGGCCTGCAATCAAGGCGGCTGTTCCCATTATCCAAGAGAACACGTTTTTAAATGCTAGAACCGGACTATGGCGTACTGTTAAATACTCGCAGTTTGTTGCGGAAAATTTAAATTTGAAAGCCTTATATTCCTCATCAAACGCAAAACGTTATTGATGCCGTCGTGTGCAGCGGCGGCGCTGGCAGCGGCGGCGTCAACACGAAAGGCACCAGAAGGGTTAAATAAGAAATAAATTAGATAACTAAGGATTAAGAAAAAAACTAAATAAAACAAACAATGGCCGACGATTACTACACTCCTTAATGCGAAATTTGTACGCAGGGTGAACTGCAGTCGTCTCGGTCACTGCGCATAGCTGCTCCGTCTCTGGAAGTGATCGCGTAATCAGCGAACGCACAGTGACGTGCGCTACTCTGCATGCCGTTATCACTCAACGCGTCGCTGCCACCGAGCATGTTGTTGAAAATCATGTCTGTACTTCCCGCGCAAATGTCACGTGGTTTGTATGATACACCCAACGGGGTGGATCATACAGAGAGTTCGTTTATAGAGAGGAGGGAGAGAGTTCGTTTATTGAGAGGTAAAGGAGCAGCCGGGATGACGCCAAAGAATTCTGCACGTACATCATGCAGTGAGCGCTGTGTTTCCTTTGCGCTGCCTCAGCAAACCGCTTTCCCCCCAAACTTTAGCAACACATTACTCCTCCGGTTTTCTTGTCTGCGGTGGTTCCTTCGTTCGATCGCTTACGGGGCCACCAAAGCCCCCAATCCACAGTAGGGCACGCTTAAGTGCCGCGATAAAACACGTCTGGGTGCGTGTGGGATTCGAACCCACCCATGGCTATACAGCAGGAAATAAGTGCGTTTCCACTGCGTATGCTTGGCATATTACCAGAAGAAAAGTAGGAGTTGGCCTAGAGGTGATGGTACGTGAAGGCACGTGGGTAGAACGGGAACCCGCCAGCCATGAAGACCTGATTGTGGGGAAGGTGTAGCGCGATTTGAGGCCGATCTGCCTGTCGTGGCAACCCGCTCAAAAAGAATAAGAAACGAAAGCGGAAAAAGACTCTAACAAATGTAGCAGCGAAGAAGTTTGAGGACCGCCATGCTTTCCTTTCGCTTTCCAAGTAAGCAAGGAGACCTCACTTTCAGTGGAATCGTTTTCTATTTGCAGAATATTACAACGACCCGCATGCCCAGTCGGGTGAGTGCTTTGGGAAATATCCCGAATGAATTAATAACAATGCGTTTTAGAGGGTTCGTTATTTTACCCTCCTTAGCGTGTAGTGATAATCCTAGGCTGCGTTCATTTCACGAAATCTGCCTTCAAAGCAGTTACCGTAGTAAGATAAATTGCACGCAGTCTTTGCGAAACATTCTTTTCTCATTGCTTTCAAGTGGCAAGATTGAGGCCCACACGTAAGTACAACGACGCGTTCATTAGAGTCGTGCTCCTAAATCCATAGCAACTGAGAATTGCCCGAAACAGAGAAATGTAGAGGCATATAAAGGGACACTGAAGTGAATTTTTAAAGGTTTGGTTTTTTGCTGGCATTGCGTACACCAGCTCAAATAAACTGTTTTCGCCGTTTATTCGGTCGGTAAGGCGATTTTTTTACGAGGCCTGAAAGAAGACAAACCGGCATTTGCGGAATGCAGAAGCCGCACCAAGTAATGCACTGACGTCCATACAAGATGCGATGTGATTGGGCGATGTCCAAGATTAGACTTGAAACCAGTTTCAGTTACGGTACAATATACAACACGGTATAATACGGAAAAATATTTGGAAGAAGATGGGGAGGGGAAGGGGTTTAGAAAGCCAACTCACGCGCACTTGAATTTTGGTCTGTCCTTCATTCGGATGCATTGTCATGCCTCACGAATTTTAAGGAACTTGTTCTTTGTTGGGAGCAAGCAGTCTTGTAGTGCTTTAGAGGAATACCCAATGGCGTTTAATGTTGAAAACATTGGACCAGAACCAAATTGTACCCAAATTGTACTTATGTACCCTTTGAGTACGTCTGAAAACCCACTTTCGAATGTCAAAGTATCTAGAAGGGGCAGCTTCAGAGGTTGTCGCGCAGCTGTGGCTCTGTGAATCCTCTAATTAGGCACATGAAAAATGATGGATAGGAATTATGTGACCCTCATTTCACTGCAACATGATTTACACCCCCAGAAAAAAGTCTGTCCATAACACCCTTACACCCTACCAAAAACGCAACACCTTTTTTAGGGTGTTATAAACGAGAAAACACGCCATGAAAGAATGCTTTCTTTTGTTTTTGCCAGGGTGTAAGGATGTTAGTTACACTATACAGTTTTTGAAAAAGGTGTTTCTTGTTTTTCATACGGTGGAAGGGTGTTGTTATATACAGTGAAAATTCCCCTTAACGAATTAAATCATTTTACAGTATTTCTGCAGCATAAGACCTCCAAAATACAAAGTTAACAATAGTGAACTAGACGAAACGTTTTGTTTCGACAGTTAGCCGACCACCAACAGAGGAGTACACTGCGTAAATTTTTGTTTGCAATGTCGGGTCGCTTGCATTTGAAACAACCCTTATTCGTCTGGGATGAATTAAGGACTTAAACATTTTACGTGCCAGAAAACGAAGTGCGTCTCGTGCTGATGTCGTATTGCAAAAGCATAACACAAACTCGCCCGGCTTGTGTACACATTCACACTGCAATTGAATTTTGCGGGTATAAAACTGGACGTACCATGAACACAAGATACATGCAAGCTAGCCCCGAAGGACATTCTGTTTAGCAGGAGGAGTTCTCCAAAATTAACTAACATTCAAATTTCCCGCAACTAAACCGTCAGTTGGGAAGTCATTACGAACATATGTTTAAGCGGTTTGTTTACATAGACAAGAAATAGAACCATAGCTATTGATATAACTTCAGTTGCACAAACTAGTCCCTGTGACGCCATCAGAGTGGGGTGGAAAAGGTTGTGGGTGAGTAACGGCTATAGCATCTTTTCCCACGTCACCAAGCATAATTTATCACAGTTTACTTTAAACGTTTTGTGATTGCAAGTCCGGTGTGACAAGTTTGCTTGTGAAGATTACTTCGTCTTCACTGTTTTTTAAAGTGCAATGCATATTGAGCGCAGTTGTTCGGGTAGTCGCTTGTAGACGTTGTTTTTGAAACTTGGTCAAATTGAATGGTTCATTTGACGCGCTGCGAGCAACGTTCTTTCGCTTATTCAGCGTACTACCTACAGCCACTACAAAGCACTTGGTCAACGCCAAAAATTGAAGGTCCCGCTGGCGAACGGTTGCCTGTGTGCTTTCAATTAAAAGTTGAAGCTTCCCTAGAAGGTGAGAGTTACAAAAATTCTAGACAACCTGCATGCAAATGACCCTTTTGATATCGTTCGCGTTATCCTGGGCCAGTCAGTAATTGATTGAATAAGTAGGAAAAGCGTACAACAGGATTAACTGGACGCTATCAAGCAAAGACCCGAACTTGGGCAGGCAATCAAGGCGGCTATTTCAATTATCCAAGAGAACACGTTTTAAATGCTAGAACCGGACTATGGCGTAGGGTTAAATACTAGCAACTTGTTGCAGGAAATTTTAATGTGAAAGCCTTATATTCCTCATCAAACGCGAAAAGTTATTGCGGTCGACGTCTGCAGTGGCGGCGCTGACGGCGGCGTCGTCAACACGAATGGCACCAAAAGGGTTAAATAAAAAATAAATGAGATAACTAACGAATAAGAAAATAACTAAATCAGAAAACAAAAAAATGGCTGACGATTACTATACTCCTTAATGCGAAATTTGTGCGCAGGGCGAACTGCAGTCGTCTCGGTCACTGTGCATAGCTGCTCCGTCTCTGGAAGTGATCGCGTGATCGGCGAACGTTGGAACGCTCTACTCTGCCGTAATCACTCAACGCGTCACCGCCACCGAGCATGTTGTTGTAAATCATGTTTGAACGTCCCGCGCAAATATCACGTGGTTTGTATGATCCACCCAACAAGAAGGAGAGAGAGAGTTTCTTTGTTGAAAGAGAAAGGTGTTACCAGAAGGACGCCAAAGAATTCTGCACGTACATCATGCTGTGAGCGCTGTGTTTCCTTTGCGCTGCCTCAGCAAACCGCTTTCTCCTCAAACTGTAGCAACACATCCCTCCTCCGTTTTTCTTGTCTTCGGTGTTTCCTTCGTTCGCTCGTTTACGCTGCCACCGAAGCCGCCAATCCACAGTGGAGGACGGTTAAGTGCCGCGCACTAAAACACGTCTGTGTGCGTGTGGGATTCAAACCCACTCATGACTATACAGCAGGGAATAAATGCGTTAGCACTGCGTGAATACTACCAGACAGAAAGTAGCAGTTGGCCTAGAGGTATGGCACGTGAAGGCACGTGGGTAAACAGGCATCCGGCAGCCATGGAGACCTGATTGTGAGGAAGGTGCAGCGAGATTTGTGGCCGATCTGCCTGTCGTGGTAGTCCGCTCAAAAATAAAAATAAACGAAAGCGAAAAAAAGACTCAAACACGATGTAGCAGGGAAGAAGTTTGATGACCGCCGCCCTTTCCTTTCGCTTTCCTAGTAAGCAAGCATACCTGAGTTTCATTGGAATTGTTTTCTCTATGCAGGTTACCACAGCGACCTGTATGTCCATTCGGGTGAGTGCTTTGAGAAATATCACGAATGAATGAATAACAATGCGTTTAAGAAGGTTCGTTACTTTACCTTCCTTTCGTGTAGTGATAATCCTAAGCTGGGTTCATCTCACGAAATCAGCCTTTCAAGCAGTTTCCCAAATAAGAGAAATTGTACGAAGTCTTTGACAAGCATTCTTTCCCATTGCTTTCAAGTCGCAAGATGGATGCCCCCAAGTAAGTACAACGACGCCTCCATTAGAGTCGTGCTCCTATGTCAATAGCAACTGAGAATTGCCCGAAACCGAGAAATGTAGAGGCTGCAATGGGACACTGAAGTGAATTTGTAAATCTTCGGGTTTTTGCTAGCGTTGCGTAGACGGGCTCAAAAAAAACTCTTTTCGTCATTTATTCTGTCGCTAAGGCGATTTTAATTGATGAGGTCTGAAAGAAGACAAACCACCATTTGCGGTCTGCGGAGGCCGCACCAAGTAATGCACTGACATCTATACAACATGCGACGTGATTGGGCGATGTCCAAGATTACAATTGAAACCAGTTTCAGGTATGGTACAATATGGTACAATACGAAACAATATTTCGAAGAAGAAGATGGCACGGGGAACGGGTATGGATAGCCGACTCACACGCACTTGAACTTCTATCTGCACTTCATTCGGATGCTTTGTCATGCTTCCCAAATTTTAAGGAACTCTTTCTTTGTTGGGAGCAAGCAGTCTTGTAGTGCTTTAGAAGAATACCCAACAGCGTGCGCAACATTGTGTTTAGCCGGTCAGTTGCTCTTTGAAAGAGTCATAGGGGGTTTATAGCAGCTACACATTTATTGTTGAAGTCATTACAACACAACCAAATTGTATCCAAATTGTATTTATGTTCCCTTTGAGTACGTCTTCAAACCCACTTTTGAATTTCCTGCTATCTAGAAGGAGCAACTTGAGAGGTTGTCGCGCAGCTGTGGCTCTGTGAACCCTCTTAGAGGGCGTATTCCATATGATGGAAGAGAATTTTGTGACCGTCATTGCACTGCAAAATGATTTACACCACAAGGGGAATGGTTGTCCATAACACCCTTACACCCTACGAAAAACTTAACGTATTGAGGGTGTTATAAACGAGAAAACACGCCATGAAAGGATGTCTTCTTGTGTTTTGGAGAGGGTGTAAAGGTATTAGTTACACTATACAGTTTTTGAAAAGGCTGTTTCTTTTTTTTTCATACGGTGGAAGGGTGTTGTTATGCACAGTGAAAATTCCCCTTAAAGATGTAAATCACTCTACTGTGTTCCTGCAGCATAATACCGCCAAAATAAAAACTTAACAATAGTGAACTAGACGAAACTTTTTGTTTCGACTGTTATCTGACCACCAATAGAGGAGTACACTGCGTAAATTTTTGGTTGCAATGTCGTGTCGCTTGTATTTGAAACAATCCTTATTCGTCTGGAATGAATTGAAAAGCTCCTAAACAAAAATGTTCCGCGCCAGAAAACGAAGTGCAAGTCTCGTGCAGATGTATTGCAGAAGCATGTCACATAACAGAAACTCGCCTGGCTTGTTTACACCTTCACACAGCAACTGAATTCTGCGGGTACAAAACTGGACGCACCATGAACACTAGATACATCAAAGCTAGCCCCGAAGGGCGTAAAATTAACTAACATTCAAATTTCCTGCAAATAAACCGTTAGTTAAGACGTCATTACCAAAATATGTTTAACCGGTTGGTTTACTACATGCTCACATGGAGAATAAATAGAACCATAGTCATTGATAGGATTTCAAATTAAGTTTATTAGCGTTATTCTCACTGGTCCCCAGTCACACAAACTTGTCCCTGTGACGTCATAAGAGTGGGTGGGAAAGGCTGTGAGCGAGTACGACTATACACCATTTTCCTTCCTAGCGGTGGGCGCCGCCATTTGCTTTTTCGGACCAGACGTTACCGCTGTCTAAGAAGGGACAGCCGAAACCCCCGCGCTGGGCTGTTAAGTGCTCCGTTCTATCCGTGCGTTTGCTCGGTACCCGTGCATTACCGAGTGAACCGTGGTGGTTTGGCGTTAAGTTAGCGGTTGCAGTGCTTGTGTGTGTGTGTGTGTGTGTGTTCTGTTTTGTTTTCACCATCTGCGAACAGATTTCAGGTCCTAAATTGCTGTCAGAGCGGAAGATGCCTACCCGGGCTGTTCCGCAGTAGAACTGTGGCCGATGTGCCTGTCGTGGTAACCCGCTCAAAAAGAAGATGAAACGAAAGCGAAAAAAGACTCAAACACGATGTAGCAGTGAAGAAGTTTGATGACCGCCGTGCTTATCTTTCGCTTTCCAAGTAAGTAAGCAGTCCTGAGTTTCAGTGGAATTGTTTTCTCTTTGCAGATTATCACAGCGACCCGTATGCCCAGTCGGGTGAGTGCAGTGATAATCCTAAGCTGGGTTCATCTCACGAAATCTGCCTGCCAAGCAGTTACCGTATTAAGAGAAATTGCACGAAGTCTTTGCCAAACATTCTTTTCTTATTGCTTTCAAGTTGCAAGATTGAGGCCCATACGTAAGTACAACGACGCCTTCATTAGAGTCGTGCTGCTCGTTCAATAGCAACTGAGAATTGCTCGAAACCGAGAAATGTAAGGCATTTAAAGGGACACTGAAGTGATTTTGTAAAGCTTCGGTTTTTAGCTTGCATTGAGTGGACCAGCTCAAATAAACTCAGTTCTCGTCGTTTATTCGGTCGTTAAGGCGATTTGTATTTATAAGGCCTGATAGAAGAAAAACCACCATTTTGCGGACTGCAAAGACCTCACCAAGTAATGGAGTGCGTCCATACAAGGCGCGATGTGAGTGGGTGATGTCCAAGATCAGAATTGAAACCAGTTTCGGTTCCGGTTCTGGAAACAACATGCTTGACTATCGACGTTATCATTAGATGGTCGTTCTCGATATCTCCGTAATCAGCATACGGCACTTCTGCCGTATTGTCAGCTGTGAAATGCGTCAGATAGGCCTGCCAGCACGACTTAAATTCGTAACTATCCCTAGCCGAGAACGCAGTGGATGAACGCCCACCGCGTCACCGCAAACGCTCAAATGCGATGCCCTTTTCCCCCACCTTTGGAGCATGCCTGTCTCGTGCCTGTGTCGCGAGAGGTGCATTCGCACCAGGCCAAGGGTCCGCCGAATCTGGACTGTGGCCGCAAGCAGGCGGTGCTTATGGCAACACCACGCCAGCGAGAACTCGCCAGCGTATCGGTGTCAGTCTGCACGCGGTCTGCGAACTCGCTTGGGAAGCAATGAACGTTACTGCAGAAAAATGGTGAATTCAGGATGAAAATTATTGCCAAATAACAAATAAACGAATTCAGAAACAACACGCAGCCGGGAATTCGAACTTGTGATTTGCAAAACAATGAACCTTAAGCGACAATTGACTCGGCTACCAGCCAGCGCTCCGGGAATAGAAATATAAAGTATGTATTGCAACAACGGTTTCGTCGTGGTGTGCCCCGACTGATGGGGTAAACATATGACCGCTTTTCACAGCGGGGGAAAAATTTCTTCTGATTTTTCTTGCGTCTAACTCTGCATTCTTTCCGGCTCCATTTTCAGCTCGGAGTAGGGACGAGGAGTAAGTCTTGTTTCTTTTTTGCATATTCCTTCGAGGCATATCTCGAAGCTACACAATTCTAATCTGGGAACTTGCTCCTTTCTCACCCAACTTTGCGATTCCAGTTTGATGCAATCTTAACACAGGTGACGGAACGCACACTGGGAACGTTCTTTCGTGGTCGTATTTTAGATTGACTCTTCAAAACAATAAGTGAAGTTTGGCCACCATGCTAGACAAACAGTTTAAGTTAGAGCACAGTGCAGCAAGATCCTATGCGAGAGTTTTGTCAGATTAAACGCATTTCGAAACGTATCAAGCCAGGCCCATGTATGCAGCCTGTACGAGTAATCCTGCAGCCTGAGGGCCACAGCCTAAACAAAAAGTTTACCTTCTCTTCCAATAAGTAGTTGAGAGAAGTGCGAGCACTTTCTCCGAAAAATAAGCTGCGTTAAGAGTGCATCAAAACCTTCGCTAAAACTGCGTCCAAGCTTCGCTAAAATTGCGTCCACTCGATTGTGAAAACTTAAAAGACCCGCATCGCCAACGAAGAATGTACTCATCCTGCGATTTCTTGCCCTCCAAGTAAGCGCATCTAAAACAATCTAAATGTATACATATACGTAGTTTATAAATTAAAGGTATACTGTTGTAGACCTCTTCATGACCGGTGCGTGTATTGTACCACCTAGAAGCGTTCCTTTGTTTTAATTTTCAAATAACCGTCTTGACACAATAGAAGGGGCTCGGTTTTACCAGAGCCCTTCAATGCATTGAAGGACTCTGGTTTTACGCACACGCCGTGTGTGCAGAGATCTTGTTAGAGACTTTTGGTCGACCAACCAGTCTACGGGAAAATGCATTAGATTTTTGACTCGACGCCATGGGTCCCACTAAGAAAGCTTTTGCTTTAACGGTACTCATACCAGGAGTGTTATCCCAATGTCAAAGAAGCCACGTGCTGCATTCCCACCCCGTTCTCGTGTCAAGATCGGCCATGCTGTTACGAGCGCACCGGAAATCGTTGAAGCAAGTGTGCTTGAAGCCAAGTGTTTGCCATTACTTTTCTGGGTGCCACGGCTGGCTTTATTTGGCGAGTAACGACAGCAAATGCATGGCGTTAAGAATTCTTCCTGAGCGAAGCGATTCTTTGTTGGTGCCCAAACTTTACGCGGAGGTCGTATTTTCGGTTCTATTTTGAGCGGCCCTTGTAGATCGTACCGAACGCGCTTGCTGACTATGTTCTGAAATCCTTTTCGATTTATAAATACCTGGAGATAAAAAAAGTTCTGCAGCGTCTCTTTATAATTTCACTTTCAGGGAGTACGACCGAAGCAAGATCATAGCCATTATCGTCTCCACCCTGTGTCTCTGCCTCGGCTTGATCTTACTCGTCCTATTCCTCACTCCAGCTGGAGACGAAGGTACGCGATTACCGTCTCACTTTTTATAAAGGGGTTGGGAAAAGAGAGCTACCGTTTGATAAATGCGTTGACTGCAACAGCCGGCCGCAATGGACCGATTATTTTTTTAAGACACCGGCCGTTCCTGCAGCAAACAGCGCTGTACGCTTTCCTACGTAGCTTTCGCCCCACTACGAGGTCGTTTTTTATTTGTAATCGACAGCATTACTTACCTCGGCGGCAGGGCGGAGGCCATAGACGGTACACACAATGGCCGCTGACGAAAAGAGTCCATCTATACGGCCTCTGCAGGGATACAAGTGTTGCGACACCCATTTCCATGCGTCGCCCCGGTGACTTCGAAAGGGAATGAAGTGCCATCCCGAAAACGGCCCCGCCCAGCAGCAGCAGCAGCAGCAGCGTGAGCGACATCATAGGAATCGAGCGTGCAGCGTGCTATCCTGCGCATGCTCTGTAGTTTCGCGAGCGTGTACGCTGTTTGTGTGCCTTTGCGCAGGGGCTGTTACGAATCGGCCAGCGCCGCAGTACTTCCCCGCATCACTCCTCGGCTGTGCAGCGAAGCCACTCGTGCTCCTTCGAAAACAAGCGCGACAAGTTGCGACAAGCCGCGTCAGACGCTTTGCTCTCGCGCATTTCAAAACTTCGGCGGCTGCCTGCGAGGCTCGTCTCCACGCTCTTCAAGGACACAGAGGCCCCGTCGATCTCAACGGAGTCCTCCTCCCTCCCCTCTCTCGGACTCAACGTGCACGAGGCTATGAACGGCTTACGAACTCTGGAAAGAGTGTTGTGTGTGTCTGTGATGTTCGTGCGTGTTCCCGCTTGTTGGCGTTTTAACCGTTACCGCTTTTGGGTATAAATAGACCCCCGCAAGCGTTGTAAACCATTCCTGTTAGATCAGCGAATCGATGTTGTCGCTCTGCTCGAGTCCTGTATTGTAACCTCGCCCGTCGGGGCATTGTTCTTTGGCTTCGGCTCACCTCTCGCTATGAAGTAAACAGTTTAAGTTGGCCTTTCAGCTCTGGACGTCTTCCCGGCGCAGTAGGCCTTCGCGGTCGCAACAACTGGTTGGCAGCGGTCGGATGGCAACTTCGTAACACCTGAAGCCAGCGGTGCGAGACCCAACACCACGGACGTCAAGGCGGCTTCGGACTTCGCAGAATTCACGGCGGTCAAGGGTGAGTGCGGGACTTTTCTTCACTGAGTTTTACCAGGCTTCTGAGGATAGCTGGTAGGGCGTCTGTTTTTGTCGCGTGGGATATTCGCGCAAAACATTTTTAGAGCAGTGGGAAAGCAGTACTCTAGACCGTCCATGAATTTGAAAGCGTTGAAAAAACCGCAGTTGTTGGAGCTTGCAAAAGAGTTGCGCTTGGATGTTACGGACGCGCTGAGAAAGCCAATGCTGATACAGGCTATACTCGCTGTCGGCGCTGACGATGAGGAGCTGTCGGAATGCATTGAACGGATCAATGGCAGGGAGACCGCGAAACGTCAGGCCGCAGAGGCGGAGGCAGAGGCTGAGCGCCAGCGTAAGGAGCTCGAGTGGCAGAAACAAGAGCAGGAACGCAAGCTCAAGCACGAGGAAAAGATGCGATGGTACGACCTCGAGCTCGAGCGCCTTGAACAGGAAAGAAAGAAGCTCGAAAGAGAGAGACTCCAACGGGAGAACAAGAACCTAGAGCACAAAATTCAACTCGAGCAGGATGAAGTGAAGCCGGAGTTAGAATTGTTGCTCGAAAAAGACCTCGTTGTCGAGAAAAGCACCGTGTCAGCGCTGCCAGTAGCAGACGCTAGGGAGCGCGAGTCGGAGGCGACGGTTGCTGCCCCGCAGCGCGGCAAGGTTGCTTAAAGAGTTAAAGACGGCGCATTAGCTCAGACTGTCGGCAGAGGCGGCAGAGGGCAGTGCGTGTCCACTGAGTGCAATAATGTGTCGGCGTTTGTTTTGGAGATCTCGGCGGGGTGTTCGGACGGTTCAAATTCGCGGGAGGCCTTGGGAACGGCTACCGACTTGAACGTGAACACATCGCGAGATAGCGACGTTTCGCAGGAATGCGTAAACGATGAGGCTACCGAAAGGCAACACGAGTCCGCCGAAACGGAGGTTGTTCCTTCGGACGGTAGGACAGAAACGAGCGATTTGGTGGCAAAGCCTGCAGTCGAAGCAGCGAGCGGTTTGCACAACTCAGCTGGGAGTCATGACGATCTCGCCACTGAGCAAGCCGATTCCGTCCTGCCACCAGCTCAGGTAGCTGACCTTGCTGACCTCGAGCAACAGCCAGCCGAGCTCGTAGAGATTCAGGTGTCGCTGGCGGCTGAGCTGTCTTTTGAGACAGGGCAGCTTGGATCTAGTGTAGCCTTGAAAGCCGAAAGAACGAAAACACCCTTCGGTGTTCGCTTACTGAGGGTGTTGCGGAAAAGGCGAGGGACGCCGAGATAGGTTCCGTTGGATGCTACGAGGTGTCTAATGAGCACGTCGTGCCCTTGTCACTCCCAGCTTATGTTGCCGACGATAGGCCAATATGGGCTAAGCTAGTTGAGGTTCCGGTGTCGCCTGTGGCTGAGCCGAAGTCGGGAACCGACCAGCCTAGAGGAGAGAACGTAAACGTGTTCTGGCGTTTGCCTGCCGAACGCGTTCGTAAAAACGCTTGCAACGAGGAGATAGCAAAAACTTCCGAGGGTACTTGCGGCGCATGTTTCAGTGCGGGCACGCCTAGAGTTCCTGTATATAGCTCCCGCAGGGAGCTAAGAGTTGCGCGACCCTTTTCCACGCGCCGCCGTGATTGCGACACTCCGGTTATCCATGCCGCGCAGAGAAGCCCCCACTACGGCTGCGCCGCAGCCGCCGACGCGGGCGGCACCAGCGGCGCCGCTGACCGAAGCGCCCCCACCTCGCGTCGGCCGCCGTCGGAAGCGTGGCGGCGAGGCTCCTTCACTCGCGACGGGCGGCTTTCCCGCAGCAATACGGATAACAAAGATGGCGGTCGGTCGCGCAACTCATAGCTCCCTGCGGGAGCTATATACAGGAACTCTAGGCACGCCGAGGGGCAAAGCCGTGAGCTCGCATCGCGCCAAGGGAACGGCGCCTCCAAGAAGGAGTGCGCGCCTCGCGTTTGAACGCTGGAAAATCCCGCTCGCTCATCCGCGCGCTCGACCTTTGTCGAAAACAACGGCCGGTGTCCTCTCACGCGGTCGCTGCAGCTTTCAGAGAGCAGGCGCACCTAAAGTGCGGTACAAAAAGGGAAAAACTCGGGGCAATGACGAGAGCTCAAATCGCAGCTCTCTACGCGAGAAGTGGCCTGTAGACGCCTGACTTTCTCAATTTGATTGTTTTTCCTGGAGCAGGTTTCGCCCTTTACGATTACGTTTTTTTTGTGTGTGGGACATTTCCAATCATGTGAAATGTCACCTTTCAAGTTTGTGCACTTGTCTAAAGTACTGCTGGGCTAAAATATAACTAGAGTAGTTAGTTATTAGCGCATTTTATCGCAACTAAAAGCCTGGTACAGCTTCAGTGTGGATTTGTCTTCGCACTTGCCGGCGATGCGGTTGTGTCTTCCTGTGTTGTTCTGTTGCTTGCCTGACCAAGCCAGAGACGTTCTTGGGGAGCCACTACTCGTCCAGTGACCCGCCCGGTGAAGCTCCAGCACAGTGTCGTACAGCCCAGGCCTGGAGTCGAGCGTCTTCCGAGCACTTCACTTCGACAGCATCCCTCCGGACAACGGTTGAAGACCCTTATCCATCGGGATCTCGGACCCCCGGCGGAGAAGCTGTTACGAATCGGCCAGCGCCGCAGTACTTCCCCGCATCACTCCTCGGCTGTGCAGCGAAGCCACTCGTGCTCCTTCGAAAACAGGCGCGACAAGTTGCGACAAGCCGCGTCAGACGCTTTGCTCTCGCGCATTTCAAAACTTCGGCGGCTGCCTGCGAGGCTCGTCTCCACGCTCTTCAAGGACACAGAGGCCCCGTCGATCGCAACGGAGTCCTCCTCCCTCCCCTCTCTCGGACTCAACGTGCCCGAGGCTATAACGGCTTACGAACTCTGGAAAGAGTGTTGTGTGTGTCTGTGATGTTCGTGCGTGTTCCCGCTTGTTGGCGTTTTGACCGTTACCGCTTTTGGGTATAAATAGACCCCCGCAAGCGTTGTAAACCATTCCTGTTAGATCAGCGAATCGATGTTGTCGCTCTGCTCGAGTCCTGTATTGTAACCTCGCCCGTCGGGGCATTGTTCTTTGGCTTCGGCTCACCTCTCGCTATGAAGTAAACAGTTACGTTAGCCTACGGCTTCTGGACTTCGATCTTCACGGCTGCAACAGCGGCTGGCCGCTCGCATCATATACGATACCACTCGTATGTCGGAGGCCACGGAGCTCGGATCGGGTGCCCCCACTCGGTCGCAACAGGGCGTGACGATGTGTTGCGTACCTAGATGCACAATTGGAGTCTTACGCATAAGCGCAGCCGCCGACAGAAGCGCCCTGGCGCTTCTGCTGACTGCACGTGCGTCGGGTGGCTTCTCGTACCAATTCTAATTATAATATGGCGGATGGTCGCAGAACTCTTAGCTCCCCTACGGAAGCTACATAGATAAACTCTACCAGCGAATAGCGTTCCTGCGATGCCAGCGGCCGCTGCCTCGTTCAGCGTGGCGATATTCCTTGAATAATTCGATGCCGCCCAAGCCAGTTCGATATGGACGACACCACCATGATCCCATCCAACGGCGACCTCGCAAAAGGTGCATAACATAACAAAACTGTAAAAAAAAAAACTATTCAGGCAGTTGAAAATGTCCCTTTCCAAACACGCAAAAGAACTACTATCTCTGAAACAGCAAATATTAGACTGAAAACGTGTATCGATATAAACTCATTCGTACCTACACTTAGCAAATCGAAGCAAACTCGATACTTTTATAGACCCAGCATATTGAAATGAAACTAAATATATACGAAAACTGATATAAGCCTCCGTAGAAAACCCCACCATCACGGATTCACTACGCACAGCAGCTACTAAAGCATACTCTTCCCAACACACTCAATTATTTTCACAAACAGGAAACGGACATTCTGGCTTCCTAGATACGTTTATTTAAGTGTTGTAATTCGTCATTTTTGTTGTTGTATTTTAGTTTTGTACATTTTAAGCTCTTAGCCTGTCATTGCTGCGTCAGCGGATGGTGCCCTGTCAAGCTGCATGGTTGCAGCTTTTTCTACGTCCGCTTTTTTCATCCCTTGTACTGACCCTGGTAAAAATAAAATCTCATTGTTTGATTGATTTAAAATGAACGCTTGGTTAGCGTTCTAAGAAAAGGCTCACTGCAGGCGAAATATCGCTTTTATAAAACGGTTTCATTCGGTTATGTTGTATTCGGCTCAGAAGTGCATGATACAAGCGGTTAAACACGCCGCTGCCGTGTTTAAATGGTTGCCCTTATACGCTGCATGTGCTTACTGTCAACGCTGATACACTGGTGGTTGTAATGCTTCACCATTTCCACAGAAGAGGAAGACCTGAGTCACAGTGCGACGTACCTAACGAATCCTGGGCCGTCGGGTGGAGCCAAAACAGTGATTACAGTGCCTACTGGTACGTCTCTATCTTTATACCTGCCATTGTTCTGAACAGAAAATATAGTTCTCCACCTGAAAACCCCCCCGCACTAAAAATAAGAAGTGTGGCAGACATTCACGTGATATGGTGCTGATAAGGGTTCCTCGTGAACCACGGTGAAAATTTTCGCTGGCGTTGAGAGGCTGGAGCGGGATTACTGAAAGCGTAAAAATTAATCCCAGTTCCATCCAGTGTGAAATCTGCTGAAGCAATAGAGTTATGGTCAAATTGTGTCGGACCAAATGACAACGGCCGCTCTCCCGAGAACGGCTGTGCCGTCGCCTCGACAATTTCACGGTCCGCGCGAAGGAATCGATAGCGAAAGGCCAGCGGTGGGGTGGAGAGGGACCCGCTCTGCCAGACCACTTCGCCCTCTATCGGTGGGAATGGAAACCGCCGCGGGGGTCGGGGAGCATGCTCCTACCGCGGCGTGACGCACAGCCAGAACTGTATTCCAAACCTTGCTCTTAATCTTGTTCAAAGCCTGCGAAACTAAAGCAATGGCCTTGCACACACCGCAATAGCCAACATGCCAGCACATTCAAGGTAGCTTTCAATCCAAGCCGCAGCCTATGAAACATGTGCAGGCTTTATTTTCGGAATTTATTATAATTTATGACCCATCAACCCCGTATTATAAATTAAATGGGCCCTTTCACTGTGTCTCTACAAGACGCCTGCACTGCAACGACAAACTCCGCATTAGTGTTAACTATGCACCGGAGAACAAATCCTCTAGCTAATATCACTGACAAATTGCCGGTGTTTAATGCCTAGGTACCCCAGTAACAGCGACGGTAACGGAATACAACCCACCATCCACAAGGGCAGTTATAAAAGCATAGGACTTCGCAAAAATACGAAGCAGCCTGCTTCTAAAACGCAGGTATATCTGGACCTCAAGATAACGAGGATAACTGGAAAATGCTCGTTGACTTGGTAATAAAATGTAGAAACGTAGAAAAGAGCTAGTTTAATCGTCTATAAAAGTGCTGCTGGCAAATATGTGTGTCTGACTGGCAACCGCACTGCGCAATGCTCAGCGAAGGAGAGTTAAATGCAATGCAGAAGCTTCCACAAATATCCCCGAAAGCGATTCCGCCAAAGGGCTTGATAGTTAATCCAGTACCGAAGTCTGTGCGTCGTCGGGAAGCTCACCGTGGTTGTTACGATGTGGTTGCACAATGAACAAATGCATCGACGAAGATTGGCTCACTTATCCTCGCACTGGGCGGGGAGTCCAGGAAAGACAGGACGATGAGTTCCACTCGCTCTCGAGCGATTCTGTACACAGGGCTTCATTGGTTTTCGAAACCTAAACAAATAGTGTGCGCAGCTTGCGCTAATGGTGCAAGGCTGGAGAAACAGCGGATCTTGCTGGTGGTAGGCCTAGCTTATCTCGGTTCTGCCAAGTTTTGCTTGGCTTTGCTAGGCTTTGTACGACGCAGCTGCGACACGACCGCGTTGCCGATGCCCTTCTTCTTCCTAGTCAGTTACATACTTCTTCGGCCCAGCCATGTGAACCGAAGTCCCCGCGTTGTCGCAGCGACGTCATTGCTGGGTGAGGCTTGGCTCCGCCTACGCAGCTGCGAGAAAGCCATGCTGTGCGCCTCGCAACAAAGGAGTTTTCGGGCTAAGCGCTTTGCGGCCGTCTCTTGTGCTGAGCCGGTTGTCGGCGTAACCGAGGGAACGTTGGCCTGTACCGACGAGGGAAAACAAAAGCGAATGATGAAAGAAAGAGAAGAGGGTCCCAAAATTGGGACGGGAGGGCTGTTCGCCGTTACGGCGCGAGCCGGCGCTCTCCAAAAGTATGCATGGGGTAGAGGATGCGGTGCTGGAGAATAAGACGCTGGGGCGAAAACGGGAGGGGGCCGTGGGCGTGATTATATAGGCGGTCTCTTCCTGAGGCGAACATAGCACGCCGCCGCAGAGGCTCACCATAGCTGCCGGCGAGAGAACGCACGAGTGATCGCTGCCTCAGCGAACTGCTGCTGCACCCAAATATCGCATTAGGAAGTTTGGTAATTTCCAGTTCCTTTTTTTCATACTTTGTTTGCTAATGCCGCCAGAGTAAGCTCAAGCTTAAACAGCTCCGCTGTAATATCAGAGCGGTTTCTCGCGATAATGGCAGGCCCGCCGCGTAGCATTAGCTTAAAGGGGCCCTGAAATACCTTCCGCCGGTGCATGGATGGACATCTACCCAAATAAAGCAATGTATTTGCAATCTCTTCCCGCAAGAATTTTGTTAAAGCGGTGAGTATTAGCTGAGAAATCGTAAATCAAAAACCGCGCATTATCGTCGCTTCGCGTTTCCTCCTCCTTTCGACTTCTCTCCGCTGTTGACGGCGCGCGAGCCTTGCCTCCCATGATGCTGCGCTCCGCAGCGGTGACGTACTTCCGCTATTGCGCTGATCAGACTGTCGTCTGCTACGGGCAAGCTTTGTCGACACCATGAATCCCGCACTCCGCCGCTCAAGGCTGGAAAAACGAACGAAAAATCTGGCCGCATGTATGCGGCGGCCTCGCCTTGCCCTTTCGCGGTGTACGTTGCTGGCGGCACATGACTTTTTATCGGCGGCGAACTCGCAGCCGCACGGGGAGGGTCGTGCGCTCTAAAGTCCCTCGATCGGCGTTTATCGAGGAACTTTAGTGTGCTCGTTCCCTTGATGCACCGCGCACTGTTTATCCAAAAAGCGCCGTATCAGATGTGGCCCCGCTGGTGCCGGATCTTATTTTGCGGCGGTGGTAATTCCTGCCGGCGGCATGTGAAAAAGATATTTCAAGCCGATACAGAACCCGTGCACAAAATGCTTCAATCATATGACCAGTTCAGCTTGGGGCGACGCGTGGTGGAGAGCGGCAACGTTGGCAAAACATTCTCCGCCGCGGCTCTGTTCTAGTACACTGTATCTGAGCTTTCTAGCGCTGGAGCGAGCGCCACTTCTTTGACAATCTCAAACATCGGTTGCCTTGGCAACAAGGCACAAACCGCTTAGAAGTCAGTTACGGTTCCGTGATCCCGGTTCAGCTCGGGGCCCCACCTCGCGACATGTGGGCACTGCAGGCGTACCATTCATTCCCATTGGGAAGTGCGAGATGCGTTTGGCATTACAGGAGGCGATAGTGTGTGTGTTGTGGACGTCTTTGTTTCACGATGAAATGCGCCGCTGTGCTTCTGCGGGTGGATAGTGCTTCCCATGGTCTGGATTATCTTTCTCGAGCGACGTACGACTCAACCTCGCATGGGGTATGTGCAGTGTGCGTGGCTATGAAGCCATCGGCTTGTGCGCCAGAGTTAAGTGACTTGCTGTTCGTCCCCGCAAAGCGCGCGCGAGGTGAGTACCGAATTTACGACGGGCAGGAGGCAACCCATCCTCTGTCAATCGTGGTTCAGACTTTCAACGCATGTTGTGACGTTGTGTTCGTTAGAAACGCATCTCTGGATTGTTTTGAAGTTGAATAAAATGTATGCGCCAAACCCGGGCATTCGGCTCAGGGCGTTCTCTGCGATTTCACGAAAGAAGTACCACGGGGCTTCAACGCTTTCTTTATGGAACGCACTCAGGTAACAAAATATCAATGTCCTGTTATGGCCGTGTTGCATTCAATACAAACGGTTAAGCGTTTTTTTTACACTTGTTTCGTTTGTCGTAAAATGCCCAAGCACTCCGGCACTCCGCTGGCAGATAAGCCGGTGAGCCGACGCTGAGCAGACGACTCATCTCTTTGCCGGAAGTGCGTGAAAAAGCCGCCCAATAGCAGGGTGTCTAGCTCATGACGAACATCTGGGAATCGATGATGTAGACATGTGAAGATGGCGGCGTCCAAAAACACGAAGGAAAGGGTGAGAAAAAAACGACAAACTTTGCAACAAAAGTGTGAGCTTTCCGCTGCGCGTAAAAGAGTAATACTTGGCACAGAGGACGTTGATGACCCAATCTAACGGTTGCGATAGTTCATTTAGTGTGCTCAAAATGCCTTTCAGGGCCCCTTTAAGATTGGTGTCAGCTGGGCTGCTGCAATCTTCTTTCGGTCTTTTTTCTCTTGTTTTTTGTACTGAGGCAGGTGTTTAATAAATATTTTCGAGAAAATATTGGTGTTTTCTTCTTCTCACAGTGCACAATCCTGTTACCCAACATCTGCGCGTAAATAGCCTTTGGGATGCGGGCAATAGCTAGTTCTGTGTCTTCGCCGACTTCTCTATTCTCCAAAGCTCCATAAGTTACCAGTATGCCCGGTACCGAACACGCTGAACTTCATCGGGCTTTTCTGTGAACTGACCAAGACTCGGCTATAACAGCAAAGCTAGAAAATACACGAGTTAGTACATTTGGGGCCCATAAATGTAGGAAGAATTTAAGAACAATGACTCGTTCATGCAACACTGAAACATACGTAATAATTGTATCAGGCGTTGTTTATACGAAGTGAATAACATTTTATTTCACGTGCTATAATTTCACTTTTGCTTCTGCGTTTATTGTTTTGATGAATAGGGTCGCTACTGATGTTTCACCCCTTTGCTTATATCCTGGAGACGCAAGTGCTGGCGTCCGAGGTACTTGAACCCAGGAAAAAAACCTTTTCACTGCCACCTATGCAAGGTGGCTGTTTCATAGTTGGTGTAATGTCCCGTATTAAAATGAAGGGCCAATATGTCGTGCTTGTTATAACATCCGCGTTGCATTTACAACGTTGTAATGAATATGTTACCGTCTACCTAAACGTCTTAATACACAGTTAAAATGGAAAAAATACCCTCGTGAGAGTAACGTCTCTCTTATTTGTGCATGTCCTTTCATTCGGCGAAAGCCAAAGAGGATTTGAAATAGATGCGCTTTTGCCAACTTGGTGAGCGATCTTGACAACATAGCAAAAGAGAAAAATAAACAGGCAATCAGTATACATATCCGGGTGCATGTTTAGAACGGCGATAGCTGGTGTAGTGTGTCACCCCGCCGAAGGTATACGGACCCGTAACGTCAACGTGCGCGTTTTGTGAGGATATTGTACTGAATGCGTGGCGGGGCTTTTTCTCGGGAATTCATTAGCCAACCATGCACTTATTTAGAAGGAGATTAAGTGCGAGAAAGCAGGGAAACGACCTGTTTTACGTTCAGATTACTCGCAGTAACGAACAGAGTACTGCACGGGCCTGATTTTAAGGCCCGAGCCCGGCCCGAGCCCGCTTTGTGAAGCCCGAGCCCGACCCGGGCCCGTAACGCCGAGCCCGGGCCCGGCCGGGGCCGGTCATTCACAAGTGAGCCTAACCCGGCTCACTTGTGAAGTGAGCCTAGCCCGGCTCACACCATTTTGTTACATAATTTTGATGAATGAAACCAAAATAAACTTTTTTCGACCTTTCACGGCAGCTTGAGGCCTTTATTGCAGCATACAAAATTCACGAGGAGACCTAATTGCGCTGCTGAACGCGAGGTCGCGGTTCGATTCCCGGCCGCGGCGGCCGCTTTCCTGATGGAGGCGAAAAGCAGAAACGCCAGTTTGTACGAGATTTCGGCCTAAGGTGGTCAAAATTAATTCGGAGCCCTCCACTACGGCGCGCGACATTGCCTGCGTTGCGTCGGCGCGTTAAACTCTACAACATATCAACGAGGACACCTACGCACTTTTTTTCTGGCGTAGGGATTTCCACAACACTAGACTGACCGGCTGCCGAACGTGTCCTTCTATTATTATCGTTATCATTTTTCTTTACATCTTTTCTTTCGGTTGATCGCCCAGATCAGAGGACACTTGGGGGTACCTTCATTGCTACTCCACTGCATGCCACTCCTCAAATTAGTCATACAGGCCTCAGTTATACAATTAGTTACGCAGGCCTTGGACTCAGTTTTGCTGAGTCCAAGGCCGCAACGCATTCTCTAAGTCCTTCTTCAGTTAGCTAGAGCCAAAGTTTGCATGGTGCTAAAGTATGAGCAATCTCACAATTTCTAAAAGAAAAAAAAAAAAACAAGACGCACATTAGTATACGAACCAATGCAATATCCCAGTATACACTAACGAGAGAAAAAAGAATTCTCCCGGTGCATTGGTTCTCATCGAGACACCGCTCGTGCGCAGTGGATGATACCTGACGCACGTAACTAAGCTTTTCGGCAAGGGCGACATTGCATACCTGCGCACACGCAAACACAGGAAGTTCTGAACCTATCCGTGCTTTCAAGGCGCGCTTGACATGCGTGAGTGCTGACGACCTCTGCGGCCCGTGATCCGTATTTGGTGCAAAGGCAGGACAAGGTGCTCGAGCGGTAATCCCAATTGATACCACCAAATCCGGAGGTTCTGTTCCTCGTTAACAAAATTATAGTTCTAACCATGCTCACGACCGCTCCATACGCGTGTTATGTTATACGCGTGTTATACTTTTATATTGTTATGGTTGTATGGTTGCATGTTATATCAACCATACTTTTGACAGCACAAAAATAGAACATGTCGTCACGTTAGCATTAACACATTCACACTTAAACAATATTAAAGCATCACAACTCGTAAAGACGTGCTGACCATGCAAATACTATAATAACTACCTGGAGAACTGCCCCTGTGGGAACTAGTAGGGTGATTGCACTGAACGAGACATGCCACAAAGCCACTATCCCTCGACCTTGGTTACGTGTTTTGCGCATTTTAGCAGTTCTTAACGCGTGTAATAACATCAGCTTAATGGTGGGTTCATTGGTAACTTGATAATCACCCGATCAAACGTTGAGGAATTAGAGGAATGGAATTGAACTGCCCGGCAATTCCCGGAGTGGGAATGGGCGATGTTCCAGCATTCCAAGGAATTGAAAGGAATGGAATTTAGGCAACTTGTAATTCCCCGGAATGGAATTGGAATGGAATAGGGACGCCCATTCCGCAACACTGCTCTAGACTAACGAACTCTTTTTCTAGTAACGCAGGAACGGCGGGCGGCGGGGAGGAGCCGGAGGGGAAACTTGTTTTGTAGTCCTTAAGTGGTACCTTAGTATAGTAGAGCACTGACGCAATTTTGTCGTTGATTATGGGGACGGTATTGCTGTCGTAAATATTGGAATGCAACCTTCCTCTCATTCGCAAAGACCGGGCAAAATTCATAATAAAGCAGCCACCACCATTTTCTCTAATCTCAATATTAATTGCAGCGCTCCCACGTGTACAATTTGCAGGTCCCCAGAATTTGACTGTGACCCCGACTACGACTACCACTACGACAACTACAACAAAGAGACCGAGTAAGTAGGTGCCCTTGAAGGCAAGCGCGCCTTGAAAGTCTCGTTTGAGACGACAATGCGTACCTTCATAGTATGGGTTGTAACGATCGCTGGTATATTGTGTGACAATAATACCAGCAAAGGCCTCGCTTTGCTGGCCAAAGCGAGGCTGGCCAAAGCAAAGGCCAAAGGATGTCGCACGCATTCCTGTCGGGGATAGGAAATAATGGTATCTTAACGGATACCCATAATGTGGTTCTGATGCACTGCACATGTGTTATAAAGACGCAATTGTCAGAAAACTTTGTACAGGTCGGAGGCCTTATTTTTTTTACACATTTCAGTCCCCGTAAAAACTCCTACTTCACTGCGTGATTGCGAAACTGTTGTTTTTGGCCATTATTGTGCGCTATGTAATCTTACAATGGGTTTATGACTCAAACACCTGCAGGAAGCAAGTTGATGTATAGAAAGAAATTAAATTGACGCGAAGAGGACGACATATTGTTCTTTTACCTTGAAAAATAAATAGAACAAATGCCGAAAATAATTAAACCATGTGCGAAGGATATACGTCTGATCTCGAACTTTATATTTCCACAGAAAGAAAAGCAGTAGCGAACTTTATCCAAATCAGTGGGAAACCATTCGGTGCAGAAACTGATTTTGCGTTATGTCTTCCTTTCATAGTCCGCGTCCTCTGCGCCAAAGTTTTCACCTGAGTCTGCAATATGCACAATAGACGTAAGCGAATGTTCGGAGTAACCTCGGCTGGCGGTTCTATTTCAGCTTAGCTACTCTCCAAATGTTCCAGCATTGGTCAGGTCTTTCAAGATAGTGCCAGTCGTGCTTCAAATAAAGACTGGGTGGACAATTCTATCCTTTCACTTGACCGACATCAGAGTAGTAGTAGTAGTAGTGACTTCATTTGAGCTCGAGGCGTTTTCAGACGCCAGACGGAGCGGTTCCCAGGTCGCGGGAACCGTATTGGGCCAGCAGCTCCTGGCACCTGGCCGTCAGCGCGAGCTGGGTCGGCAGGGCGGGGCTGGACCGCAAGGTCTCCCATTGCTCGTGGAGTGGGGTGGGGGGGGTGGAGGGAGGGTGGGGGGGTATAGGGGCTTTGAGTTCAGTGCACTCCGCCAGTATGTGTGCGAGCGTGCCGCTGTTTGTTTTACAGAATGGGCAGCAGAGATATTTCAAAAAAGTATCGATGAGCAACAAAGAGGGAAGTTTCATTCATCTAGTATGCGCAACGTGCCGCTGTCTGTCGTTACAGCACATGGTATATGCGACGGCATGAAAAGCAGCGTTCTACGTCATAGACAGCACCGTACACCCCTCTTACATAAGTTTGTGTTTTTCCAATGTAACTTAGCTATTCGCCATGCGGACGCCTGATTTTTTTTTCGAATTGCCTTGCGGTTTAATCTCGCAAGTCAACTTTGCCTTAAAAGAAAAGCCGTGCCGGAATCCGGCTCAAAATCCGTTGTCATATCTCCACATCCTTTTATCTCCATAGTTAACTTAATGCTTTGTGAGGTCACAGTTTCGTAAATAAAATCGGTAGTACAGAAAATCAGAGCGATAACGATGTCATGCAAAATATGGCCAACTGATCAAAGGCTCGGTGTGTCGTTCTCAGGAGGGGCCCAGGAGCGACATTTCTGCCGCTCCACTTCCCGTCCAGGTACGCACGCGTCACCGGGACGCGCTCACTTATGCGTGCACGGCTAGAGAGGGGTGGGATCCAGGGTGGTTGGGGGCAGGGTGGAAGGCGAGCACGTGCGAGCAGGCTTTACGCTCTCAACGACATCTGAAGGCCGATGCCCGGCTTCGGCAGGGATGAAATGCACAAGGTGCGGCCTGCCGCGTGGTGCAACACCACACGAGCCGTGGTGAAGGCGATAACGAATAAACTATCATGCCAGCACGTGCGCCCCTTCCACTCGTTGCAAAAAAAGTGGGCAAGGATTGAAAACATGGGATTCATGCACACGCTCCTTTCAATAAGGTTACAGAGTACCGTACTCTTTTCTCCTATTGTTCCGTGCCGCTGCTAGGATCGTTGGTCCGGTCGCATCACGGGATATTTGTTTACAGTGCGACGGTTCATGTGCCCCGCCATTTTATTGCTCATGCGTTTCCTGTCGGTCAATTGTGGTAGTCTCCTCTCCGCTTGTCCTCCCTGCTCTGAGGCTGCTCGCGACTGGCGTCGTCACGAACGCGCATCAAAGATAACACGCTTCGCAGCATCTCAGGTGGAGAAATGTGTCCGAAGATGCCGTGTGGCTGGTCGTCGGCAGTGTTCTTTACAAATGACCTTGTCAAAGTTAGCGGTGAGGCCGCAGTACAGGGCCATCTGGCAGCCCTGATAAACACCTAAATGGCCGCTGTTGCTCATTTGCGGGCCTATGTAACGGTTCCTTATCTTATCTTGTAACACTAGCCCATAACAAGAACGGCCACATAAAACCTGAACAACACCGGCAAATTTATGGCTCCACTTCTTCATACTAAAGCATATTCCTGTTAATGCAAACTCGAGGGTGCAATGGAAATCTGTTCGCATTATCAGAAATTCGTCTTAAGCAGACGTTATTTTGCATTGCATATGACACTGGAGAGCAAAATGGTTGTTCTTCTTAACCATGCAATTCGTTATAACCGAGTTCGTCTTGACGTGAGTAGACTGTACTTCGAAGTGCTCTCCGAAGGCACATCGATAAGTTTGCCTAGTTATTAACAACGTCTGCCCACCAAACATTGCGACCATGGGAAGCGAAATGTGCAGACAACGAAGGTGCGTTATGCATCTACTACACGGTAACTATCAATAGTCTGCTGAATGATTCTTTTGAACTGCCGGGTACAGCTGGATGGGTACCCCGTTCAGCTGTACCCGGCAGTAGGGAGGCAGACACGGCTAGTCGCCCGCATACCTTGATGCGACGACTACCACTTTTCCCCGAAGATCCAAGTGGAAACTTGGCACAACAGAAGGAAATTCTCCGGCGCCCCACGCGAGCCCTCATAACCCCGTGTGGTTCAAACCTCCCTGGTGACTTAACTCGACGAGAGGAGGTTTCGCTGCGGAGAATACGCGTTGGGATGGCCCTTACACCGTCTGTGACTGCCTCTTGGCCATCGCAGTACCGCGGCTCATACGACTCTACCTGCCCATTCTGCGACTCCGCCGTACAGAATGTGAATGTGCAGCATCTGCTATGGACCTGCCCCGGACTGCGTCAGATCCGATTACGGCACCTTCGTGCAACCGGCCTCCACCCTGGCCGCCCTCCAGACCTGCACCGTTGGGTTCATGGACCATTTCATAGGCACCTTCTAGTCTTTATACGAGAAGCAAAGTTGTTCGTGTACCTGTGAATCGTGCACCGTTGTGCCGCAGGGCAAACTTTCTAATAATAAAAAAAAAGAAGTTCGCGCTATGTATTCGCAATTGACAATTGGTTCGAACGCCTTTGAAAGACATTTGAAACAGCCGTGTAGCACAGGTACTAGAGACATGTACAGCAGCCCGCGGGAGTAATGTAAAGCACGCTAATTAACGCTGCGTTGCATGTGCGATTCAACAGCATAACGCCTGCCCATTACTTGTATCTGGAGGCACTGTGTCGCCGCTGTTGTCGACGCGGCACATTTACTGCAGACATTATATTCGCTGCGTAATTGGGTTGCCTGTTTCTAGGAACCATGGGTGCTGTTTACAGGTTACCAAGACGTGGACTGCCAACTCACGTTGAACACTCGCCACACAGAGATAATCTCAACGGGTACACAAATGCATAGTGTGCCTTATTTCGCCGCAGTCATCCAAGAGCTGCTGTGCAGCATTAATCAAGTGGCGGTGGTGCCGTGGAAGTATCCTCCGGACGGGATGTGCACCTACATCTACTACAGCGAGCTCATTGTGACGAAGAACGAGCAACAACAGTACGAGCTGCACGATGCGGTCGGCGACCCCAGTTGGACGATGTTCAAAAAAGAGATGAAGAAACGGACTCGAACGGAGGGCGGGGCCGCCTTTGATGCCCGGTGAGTTGTGTACACAACTTCACGGCTACATGGACGCTGCCCATGATTTTGATAAGTTTTCTACGCGTTTGTCTGGGAACCACCTCACCTGCCCTTCTCAGACGCAGCGATAGAGGGCGCAGTGATCTCGGGGGGGGGGGGGTGGTTTCTTTCTCTGCGGGGGAAGGTTCCTCTCCCTCAAGCTATCGGGGGAAGAGGGGAGGAACCCTCCGCCTGTGTATGTTTGGCTGCCGACTTCTTTGCATAAACCTAGAAATTTGGCGGGCGAAAGTGCTGCCGTTCTGCGACGAGCGTCCGTTTACGTTCAAGCGATGGAGTAAGAAAAGGCAGGGCGGGGGAACGTCGCTTTCTAGGGCGATCAGATAACGCCTCAAGCGCTTTGGCTAGGTTAGGCTAACCGCATCTGTAGCGGGAGGATAAATGGTGTGGTCGCTGCGATCGGCATTTCACTGCACTCCACTCCACTGCGCGGAATGAAGTGTGACCGTTACCATTTCGTCCATCAAGTGCCGCTACCGCTACTTACGTCGTTGCAGCTACGGAGCTTTCTTCGGCATTAGTCTTATTTGTAACGTTATCTGGTTGTCGCCCGCGCCAACCGCAAGTCTCCGTTTTTCCTCCTATATACATTTTTGCTGCATGTTTGGAGCCCACACAATAGAATCATAGAATCACAGCTGCGCTGTTTCAGAAGAATTCACTCCGGGCCGACGGGGTTACATTTTTTAAGACGAACGCATTGAGTGCCTTGATGTTCGAAACGCCAGCTTTGTTGTTTGGTATTGAAGGGCCCCCGCTGTAAAGTGTAATTCCTTCCTAAAGAAAATTGAAAGAAGCGCAAAACCTTCCTAACATCAAAATTTCGTCAAAAATAGGTCAAAGCATTTGCTGAAAGTTAATCTCCTCGATCGTCAAACCTCCAAAAATCCGAATCGCGGACATAAAATAAACCCTTGCGATATTTGTTCCCGCACTACGGAAATCTATCCACAGTACCCTCTCGATAAAAGGAAATCGCTAAAACGGAATTGCTGCTTCAACGGAACAGTAGCCTGTAAGTCGGTTGGTTTTGTATTCAGATAACGTAAAAAAACTCAGTAATCGGAATTAAAACTTCCGCGTCACCGTATAAACGGAACTACGAATGGAACTTCTTGTCAAACGCGTTGTCATGAGAATCAGCTTTTTACTGTTCCGGCTGTTTCGCTTTTTTTTTGACTCCATGTTTTGTTTAACCTCGTTCGCCTCGTAAGCATCGTCTCAGTAGGTGTCAGGCGTGTCAACGCAATGAATGCAACATCAATCTCACAAATCAATCTCAGTAAGCGGAATTCCTGTTAACGGAACTAATATTTTTGGTCCCTTGAAGTTCCGTTTATCCAGAGGCTTCTGTGTATACCAACTATTCAATGTATATCAATACGTGGTGTCGTGTATATCGATATGTGATGATAAGAAGGATATGATTGGGTTGAAGAATTCGGCCGGCATTCTCAGATAATAAACGGGAGCCTACCATTGTCCCCGAAGAAAAAAGAGTATGACAGCTGCACCTTACCGGTGCTCACCTACAGGGCAGAAACTTGGGGGCTCACTAAAAGGGTCCACTTTAAATTAAGGACGACTCAGCGAGAAGTCGAACGCAAGATGATAGGTCCTACATTAAGTTCAAAGAACAGAGCGGAGTAGGTTAGTGAAAAGACGCTTGTTAAGGACATATCAATACAAATTAAGAAGACAAAATGGGCGTGGACAGGGGACGTAATGAGAAGGCCAGAAAACCGTTGGTCATTAAGGGTAACAGCGTGGATCCCCAGAGAAGGCAACCGTGGCAGGGAGTGGCAGAACATTAGATGGGCAGATGGGATAAGAAGTTCGCGGGGATAAATTGGTCTCAGTTCGCGCAGGACCGGGATAATTGGAGATCCATGAGAGAGGCCATTGCCGTGAAGTTTGTGTAGATAGCTGATGATGATGATAGGTGGTTTCTGAGATAGAGGCATACTATTGTACTCCTTCCTCGTTATCGACGAGCGTGTTGTCCTGTCCGTTACGGTTCCTTTTTCGCGATGTTCAAGTCACCGTTTTGACACGACGGAAGCCCTGTTTCACGCATGCGGAGTTTGTCCAGAGACCTTACGAGAGCTTTTAAGTAGATGAAGTGGTCTGTGTAGAAAGGGACTAGTTTTTTGACAGGATGTCATTGGTAGCGCTAGGAAAGCTTTCGCTTGAAAACAAGTTTGTGTTGGTATGGGGAATTAAGCCTGGGTGTTCACAGTAGAAGCCAAGAGCCTTGTTGCCAAGCTACGTAAGCAGGTTTCCATCGTCGGAATATATGATTTAGCCTGGTGCGTGCTGAGCTGACGTCATATCACGTGACAGTTGAGCGTGACGGCCCGCGAGTAGAACATGGGCAGTCCTGTCACGAAGAACCGTGTTCTGGAGCTCTTACGCGATTTGCGCCAGTGGTACTGTCGAAGCTATCGTGCCAAAAGACGACTAACAAACACGAATTAAGGGACGCAAACACGACGTACCAGTAAAAAGTAATCGATGAGTATAACCAGGGAAGCAATAATTTCGCCTTCAAAGAAGGTAAAAAGATTTAAGTTCCCTGAAAATTTTCTTTTGGTTCTTTCAATCGACCAATCGATTTACGCTCTAGTCAATCAGTGAGTCCGTCTGTCAGCCACGCATTCGATCGGTCTGTCGGTCAGTCGCGACTGCGGCGGAGAATCTAAATATCACAATTAGGCGTACGCTTACTGCAAATGCTGTTTACCTGATAGAGTCAAGTCGACCCTCGCTAATTTGAAAACGTCGATTTTAAATTTCGAGTAAATATAAATGATGACCTCGTCCGGGTAATTTCACATGCAATTGATTGGTTAAAATTGCTAGATAATTCGAAGCTAAATCGGTTACTTGGAAGTTATTTCAGGCAAGAAGCACGGAAGTGACTTTTGTTTGTTGATAAGTCTAAATTTTTGAGCGTAACGACAGTGCCATGTTTCGTACTGATGTCTGCGCCATCGCAAGTGAGGATCGCACAGGTTGTGAGGCCGCAGGCCAGTCGAGACTCGCGCCAGCGTACGCGTTTTTCTCTTTTGAGGTCGTCAGCCTTCTTCGTTGCGTACAGCGCTGGGTGAGCAGTATTAGTGGTGGAGACTTCTGGCTTCCATTTGAGCGGAAAGTCTCAACTATTATGCGAACCTATGCCGTATGCTCGACTTGGATCAAGAAGAGAGACTTGTTGTGGGCTAATAACAATTCTTTTCGTGTTCTTGTAACAGGAAAGTTTTATTCCGGTATCCACGAAGATTTAACTTGCGTCATATCCGTCACGGAAATGAAGCCAGTACAACGAAGCAAGCGGCCTGTAAAGGCTGTACCCCTGCACACAGTCTTCTTGCGGGGAAGCACCCTGTAGTACTAAAGAGTACATTATGCTTAGGTAGTTCGTTTCCAGCTTTTATATTTTAACATGAAAGTGATTTGTGTCGGGATACACCGAGATTTCACTGAGGTCATATCCGCCACAGAAATGACGCCAGTACACCTTTGACAAAGCGACCCGCTAGCAGGACGCCGCTCGCTGAGGACACCTACAAGACCGCCGCAAACCGGCAAATCATGCTCAACTGCAGATTTCATTGCACATTTCACTTTCGTGTTTCACCGAATCCTATGACAGAAGAATCAACCGCATTTATTTTTTAATTGGAACTTCGGTTCATTCGAAAAGTTTTGCTGTCTCTGTGGACTTTATATTAACGGTAGTGCACTGTAAATGCTTTGTATTCGTGTGCAGCCCTTGAAGGAATCGTTTTTCATTTTATTGTCATTGTCATTGGTCGTCATCGGCGAAATAGTTATTCCACCCTCAGCGACATTCCCTAGAATTGACGCCAATATTAGCATCTCCTCACTACACTATTCTCTGTATTGCAGCTACATTACAGTGGAAGGCATAAACGGCATTCAGAACGTCCTATTCGGGCTGGCTCAGGAGAATATTCCACACTACGGTGTCCTCAACGTACTGGCCGAAGCGAGTGACCTCAAGCCATTGCTAGACAACACAACAGAAGTAATGCAAGTGAGTATGTTTCAACATAACCGTTTGTCACGCCCTCAAGGCTAATAATCAAGCCACCTGCGTCAATGTAGACTATCACATCACAGGTTAACCTTACACTGTGATTTGTGGAAAACTTTTTTGAGCAGTGATGGTTACCGTATTCCTGCTCCTTCCGTCGTGACGTTCCTCCAAAAAGACATCTAAGCGTGTTCGTCGTATTCCCATTAAAATTGTAGGGTTTACTGTAATACAAGGTATTGTAATTCCCTGGTTAATAGAGTTCCTTCAAATTTTCTGCAACAATTCTCAAAATCTGCAATGTTTTCGGATTTTAGTCAACAAGAGCATTTTGTACTCATATCAGAATGACACAAAGTACTCCAGCCAAATATTGTTGCCCTACGCCCAGCTCACAACCTGAAAACAACCACAAAAAATTTCTCTTCATCGCTTTGGGCATTGTTCAGGCGGCGCTCGAATGACGTCATTCAACTGATAGCGGGGATATTGGCCGCATTCTTTGACTTCAGTTCTACCGCCAGCTTTAGGAAGCGAACAAAAGCAAAGTCCGAACTGGAAGTTGCATCTGCTGTGCCACTCGAAGTTGGCGATTTCGAAACGCTTTCAGGCACGAAGCAAAAAGTGAAACAGTTTTTGGAAGTGTCGCACATTTTCCCTAACGGAAGTCTCAATTGTAACTTTATTCGGACATCTTGAGGAATATAAAATACACTGCGTTCAAAGCGGTTACATTAGGCGACGCCGCCTTTGCCTATCGCTTATGCTAGTAATGGTGAAACGCCCACTTTCCTGTTGATCTCGCAAACCTGTTAATCTGAAATACACCACTCGCTAACCTTCCCGCGTTCTGCCGGCTTGAGTACTGTTAACCTGGCAACTCTGCCTAACGAAAACTATACGAAACGATTTACAGTTTAGTACAGCGTTAGCAAGTTAACGAGCCTAGGTTTCCATCTTTGCCCCTAAGATGCCCAGTTTTTGCGCTCATCCGTGGTGTGGCGCGCACCGGCGGACATACAGCAGGAGTCCCTACGGCTTCGGTTGGAAAAAGACGGACTTGGGAGGCATCTTACACAGGCGGTGTTGCATCAGGAATCACCATAGGGATGTCGTGCTGGGTTTCAACGCGGTCTGTTGCTATCCAATACCATAGTATTTCTTCACACTGCCGCATGCCCCCTCTGGCACGGAGGTGGAATCGGCCCGGTGTGCTGTCCCTGTAGGGATGAATTCAAGTGACGGGAACCGCTTTGGTATCGGGAACGACTTGTTCTGTTGCGGATGAACGTCGCGTACCACCGCAGAAAACTGGCAAAGCTAGCTGACCGAGACTGGTGAACGGTGAGAGGCGGTGCCCTTTTACCGTTGGCCATGAACCTGACCAGTCGCAGGAGGCGACAAAGCAGGCGGTCTTTTTCAGACGCCCGTCTTTCTTGGGTTATCTAAACGTAAATATTTCTGTCTGTCTGTCTGTCGGTCTGTCTGACTGTCTGTCTGCATCTGCCTGTCTTCCTTGCCTGTCTGTCGGTCTGCGTCTGTCTGTCTGCCTGTCTGTCTGTCTGTATGCTTGTCTCTGTCTCTGTCTGTCGGCGTGTCTATCACTCAATTCAGCCAGAAGTTTTACTAGTAAGCCTGGTCAGTAATGGACCACTGACAACTGGGAATCAGCGAGAGTTGTGAGAGGAATAGGAATGTAGGAGTGGGGAAGGGGGAGGCAATGCGGGATGTATAGAGCGAGGAGAACAGATAGGTGGAGGGACAAGAAGGTGCAAAAAGGGTGTTGGAGCTGAAGGTGGAGAGGAGGACTCGGAGGACCTGAATGACCCTATTCCAGGGCTCTTTTTGACCCCTGCTTCTGCTTGACGTGCCCCAGGCGCCCTAGTAACGTCCGCAGTTCTGAGAGACCAACAATCCAAATATGTGACCATCTGATCAATAAAGTTTCCAAGATACTCAACCTCCGGCTGCACCTTCGAAAATTGGGATGCAGCAAGACCATGAATGAAAAACTGAAATCGACCAATGAACATTCGACTCACCAGGAGAATCGCAACCAGAAACCGTGGTGTGAAAAAAAATTGGATGTCACGAGGATATTATAAAGTACTTTGTCATTTAGGAATCGTTTACAGCACGCCATACCTCAGCCTTTGGGCTCATGAAACTGAAGAGATTGGCATTATTATACCGAAGCGCTATAAACAAGCGGTAGGCCCACAAAAGTGAACCAATGGTTACAGACCAGAACAAGTAGGCCTCTGTAACACGTTCGAAGAACGAAGCACAACCCATATGATGACCCATATGATCACAACCCAAATGAGGGTACCCGTAGAACACTATTTGGGCTTTTCGACGCAGGAAACTCCCGGGAGTTGAGGCAAAACATCACTAGCGATATCATGGCGGACAAGACTATCTATCGATCATCATAATCAAAACCATAACATCATAGTCGTCGTCATCATCGTCAACAACAACATCATCATCCATATCTTCACGAATATGTCTACGCCCACTGCAGAGCAAACGCTTCTCCCATAGATCTCAAATTATCCAGTTCCAATGTTAACTGCGACCAATTCATCCCGCAAACTTCTTGATCTCATCTTCCAACCCAACTTTCTGGCGCTCCCTGTCGTGCTTACCTTCTCTAGGGATATACTTTGTTGCCCTTAATGTCCAATGGTTATTTTGCCTTCACATTATGGTGCCCTGCCCACTTCCAATTTTTCTTCATTTCCACTAACATGTCCTTCACACGCATTTCTTCCCCGATCTCACTCCGCTCTCTTCTTGTCCCTTAACATTACACCTATCATCCTCTACTCTGCGCGGAACGCGCAAGCAGGCAGTGTTTCCCGGTCCCCCACCTCGCCCTCTCCCGTGAAGCCGCATCTGTGGTCGGGAAAGCACAAACCTCCTCTCTTATCACTCCATCTCGCATAACATTACATGCATGGCATCCTCTCGCGTCCCACTTGCCCGACACCCAACTACCCTCCCTGCCCATCAGTACGACACCTTAAATGGGAGTGCCATCCGCCAGACCTACCACCATACCTGCATTCCAGCATCGCTTCCTTGGACTACTGGTTGAACCCAGGTCCTGGGAGATGTCAAATCGACAGAACTTTTGGCAGCCCACTGCCTTCGTGTTAGTGTGGACCTCTGGAAGTTCTACAGACCAGCCATCTCCAAATGAAGATCCTGTGGCACGACAGCCCGGACTAGGGCTGTTTAAAGAATAAAGTTTTTTTCTCTCTCTCCGTTCCTATCGACCGGATCCCTCCAGAATATGCACCGGAGGCTACACAGAGACCGCAAGCCGAAAAGAGCACCACCACCGAATCACACATCTATGCCGCAAACCGTAAAGCGGCACTTTAACTGATGCCACACCACTGCACAATATGGGCGCTGGCCGCAATCAAAGAATTGTGGTTGCTGCAGGGATCGATGGAAGTAGAAACACTGTCTCCACCATGGCAATTTTGATACACGTCGACGTTTCTGAAGCCGAATATGAGGCTACTGCCTGGGCCATTGCTTAAGAACGAACAGTACTTTACTGCGTCATTGATGTTGGCTCTGACTCCACGAAGGCGTGCTGAAACTTCTCCTACGACATCGTTTTCGAAGTAGCCAAGAAGATTCTGTTCACCCGTTCATCAAGGGATTGCCACACAAGCACAAATTTTCACCTGATTTAGACCCCGACCTACTCTGGCAATGGGGGCAATGATCGAGCTCACGCCGAGGCCAGCGCTCTAAACCCACCTGGCGCACAAGCATTGAGTCCTTCAAATTCGCCCTCAGCCGGCCTCTTCCGGGAACACCCGTAACAAATAAACACTAATCGGTGGAATTCATACACGACGTTCTGGGAGTTTTGCCGAAGTCGCATCTTTTTGAGCAAGGAGTCGACGGCTACCAGATCCTCATCCCATCCTCACAAGGACATCCCCGACAGCCCTAGGAAGACTCCAAATAAGCACGGTCATGTGTCTAATAAACTACGCCAGTTTTATCCTGACAAGTTAGCCAACCCCAAGTGCAAGTCGTGCGGCGCTGACACAATCGCGGTCTGGCTATGCAGCCGCAACACGGGTCTCTCGCCAGCTTCTCCCAGCGTTTCTCGACCCGGCGCCCACCGTCTCTAAGTTTCACGCCACATCGCACTGCACAAACACAAGTCGCCACTACCAGCACAATTCCCTTTTCCCTCGTCCCCCTCATAGGCCTTGGAGGCTTATCATGGGCAGCCGCTTGCTCGACAACCAGCACTGTTTTTCGAAATATCTGTGACCAAATCTACGGCACTGGTATTCCCCTGAGCCGGAGCCTAGGCCATCTATCTCTCAACCCCGTTTAAAGCTCAATAATTTGTGTTTATTACCTCTTTGCAGCGTTACCGCGTTCTCCGTCGGCCTTTCCACCCGTGCCGCCCTCCTCTAATACCATGCAATATCTTTATATCCCTTTTATCTTTATACCCCTTATATCCTTACATCCTAAGCTCCCCCCTGCAATATCCTTCACCACCATCCATTCTCCTTCTCTCTCCTGCCTCCTGCCTTCCTAACCCCCTCACACTTTTTTATTTATCACTTTATATTCATCTACAGCACTTCGAAATTCCCTCTCAGAATTAGCCCCGTTACAGTACACTTTCCACCAACCTCTTCCTTTCCCATCCTCCTCATGTGCACGCTATTGATATCATCAGCTGCACTTAAAGGGACACTGAAGTGATATGTAAACATTGCGGGATTACTAGCGCAAATTGTAGTCCGGAGTCCCCAGGCCATGTTTCGACCACTCTAGGCGCGTTTACGCGATTTTATTTAGTAGAAAAACTAATTCGAAAATGCTGTCCTCCTCTCTTTACGCTCGCCCATTTTCTGTGGCGTTTTCGTGTGACGTCAGGAGGGGATGAGCTGGCAATTGGCTGCGCCACGGCTGCGCTACTGCACGGCTCCCCGGCCGACAAAGTCAGTCGGCCCAGCGTTTCGTCCGCCGGCCGCCGGCAGGTCGTCGCAATCAAGGAGGTTAAAAAAAATTGCTTGGTCGCAATTCGTTCGCTTAGTTGAAACGAAGCCAGGACACGTTTGTGAATGGAAGAATGTGCCTTTCTTTACTTGGTTTGTTTGTACACTGTATCTAGCTCCAAGTCAAGTTCGCTTCACACAAGTGCTGCACAAGCGCACATGCGACGCTTCGCTGACTGGTACGCCAGTAGGAAAATATAAGGCCTCTTGAAGGCGGGAGAAGAGTCAGCGAAGTCAATATAGGTACTAAGGAAATAAAATCAACTGATATTTTTACCGTACAGCGTAAAACTAGGGCGCGGGAAGCACTTTTTTGCGCTGGGAGAACAAGCACAGCGGTCAGCAGCACGACTACGCATCTGCGAACGCTTTTCCGTCTACGAAATGCAATTGCTAGACGTGAGTTACTGTGGAAACTCGGGCGACGCTTACTGCATGATCGCAGTACAACAAATAGTCACCTAAGCTGCTTGAAATGCCAAAACTAAATAAAAGTGTAAACCGGTTGTACAATATATACCCTATATTAGCAATGCTTTCCCGTCCCGCTCCGTGGCTCAGTAGTCTGAGGCGCTGGGTATGTCACCGCAAATGTTTTGCAAGTCACGAGTTCGAATCCCCGCGGGTTCGTGCTTTTTTTTTTTGTAAGTTAACTTTTTTGTTTTCCGCCGATTGTTTCTAAGTCACGAGTTCGAATCCCCGCGGGTTCGTGCTTTTTTTTTTTGTAAGTTAACTTTTTTGTTTTCCGCCGATTGTTTCTATATTGAGTTAACCTTTTTTTGGGCCGCAACGTTCATGGCTACACGAACTAGTTCACAAAACGCGCGCAGGCTGGCACATGCATGGCGCGCTAGCGAGTTCTCGTTGGCGTGCTGTTGCCATAAGCACCGACTGCTTGCAGGCAGTGGGCACAGGCCAGAATGAACAGACCCTTGGCCTGGTGCGAACACGCTTTTTACGATACAGGCATGAGGGAGGCAAGCTCCAATTATGGGGTAAAAGCGCATGACATTTAGGCGTCTACGGGTACGCGGAGGGCGTTCATGCACTGCGTAGGTTTCGGCTAGTGAATGCTACGATTCCAAGCCGTCCTAGGAGGCTTATCTTTATGCATTTTTACAGCTGACAACATGGGAGAAGCGCGGTACGATGATTACTGAGTCATTGAGAATGCCCATCCAACAACGCCACCGGTTGTTTTAGAGAACCGAAACCGAAACCGAAACTTGTTTGGTTGCTCACCTTGGGCATCGTCCAATCACGGTGCCCGCTCCTCCTAACGTCACAGCTTTAGTTGGTGCGGCCGCCGCAAACCGCGCATGGTAGTTTTTCTTCTTTCGCGCTTTGTAAAATAATTACCGATTTGTCAATCGTAAAAACGATGAAAAGTGTGCTAATTTGAGCAAAAACGGGAGCTTGACAAATTCACTTCAGTGTCCCTTTAAAATCCATTCCGAGCCCCTCCCGTCTCTTTCCCTTTTGACTCTCCCCATTTCTCTCCTTCTTTCCTAGACCCCACCCTTCCTCTACAAGTTTTATCTTCACCATCCCCCTTTACCTTCTCTCACTCTGCTCTGTCTCTTTTATCCTCTTTCCCCCTTTGAATCTCTCCCATCCAGTTTCAGTCACAAGACCTTCTGCCCATCCCTCTCGGTTGCCCCTTCCTCTCCTAATCCACATCCAATCGCGCCCCTCTGTGTCAACTTCACCAGTCCCTTGCGAGACCTCATCTGCCCGTTCCCTTTCAGGGCCTTTTTTCCGTCCTCTCCCTAACCTGTTTCCCTCACTCTCTGCGTCTTTTCTCTCATTCTTTTCCATTTTCGTAAGTCATTTTTAAGCCCCAATTCAGCGAACGAAAAGTCGTGGGTTAACAGCCCACCAATAAGCCACCCATCAGCACCATTTCTGTCTGATAGGAGTGACTGACAGATCAAAATGTTTACATTGAGGTCGCGACAGAAAGCCGGCCGTCTTGAGAATTCCAGCATTGAAGATCACTTGGACGACATCAAACAATTAAATATTGCGCACATCCAGTAGAACGCAGTGCAAGCGCGACCGAAAACTTCAAACCCGAACATACGTATTACAGACGGCGTAGTTGGTGTCTTGATGCGCGTGGCACAGTGCCTTGATGAACAAGCGCTGCTCCCGGGTGGTAACTTCGCCGGAGCGCTAGTGAGCTCCAAAAGTAGCACTTGCGGCGAATGACGGCTGCAACGCCTCTCCTTCTTCTGTGACTTAAATGGTATACTGGTATGGACGAGTCCCAAATGAACGGATGGTGTTCATTTTGGATATATGCGTAAACATTTTTGTTTTCTTGCAGGACCACTGATTTGGCCTCTGAAGAGTATCTTTCTAGCAATTCACATACGCTTAGCTGTGAACCAAAATTTGTATGCACTGATTGTGTAGACCAAATTTCCCGGAATACATGATCTCTTAATAACATACGTAATAGAATACTCTAGGGCCTTCATAGATTTATTATAAGTCTGCATACCATCAATGCCACCATCATCAGCCGGTTCGGTATGTTCGCATGCTTGCGTGTCTCCTGAAAAAACATTTCTAGCACCGCATTCGTGTAGAGCGGTGGTGCCGCCTGTAATCAAACCCTGCAACACTTTCTTAAACTTTTTCGCAATCTGAGTTGTTTGCTAAGCGTAGTCACAAAACACATCCAGTACTTAGAAAAAAAGGCCACGAACAACCTCACGAAAAATTACTGCTCTATGCTTATCAGATAGCCCAAAACCTGCTCAAGACAGTTTTCTCTTCCGGTCTTGGCATTATTCGACCGCTGAAATTATGTCATTACAGGGTGTAGCGGCTATCGGCCGGGTGTGCTCTAGTCTCAGGAATGCTGCTTTTAAAAAGAAAGCCACAAAAGCAAAGCAGGACGGGGAGGCGCATCTACCTCGACGAGCCAAACCCGCAGTGCCACTCCGTTCTGGTGATAACTGCAGCTTTCGCAGTACTTTCACACGCGAAGGAAAGAACGAAAGCGTTTATCTGAAGAGTTGCAGAGTCCCTTTAACGCGAATCGGTGGACAGTTCTTCTAGGGTACACTCAGTCTCAATTAGGTAGTTAATAAAATGTACCAGGGACTTCACAATTTCGTATCAAGCTCCTTAGATTCCTCTGAAGAAATCTTTCCGGGAATGCATTTCTGTATAATAGTGAAGCCGTCTATAAAAACGCTCAATGTGTAGCAATGTGGTGTAGGCCTATGCACCCTCTGACAATTCACGACAGGGTGCTTCTAAGAGTTTTCTCATTTTTTTCGATATTTCTCCTCGTTCCGTGCAGGAACTGAAAAACCTTCAAGGCGGCAACGTGAAGCGCAGGACCGTCATAGCCATAGGCTTGTACGACTACAGCGCACAGGACGCATGGGCCATGTACCGAATCCTCTTCAAGCAGGCAGTCGAGTAAGTTCGTAGTACGACCGGCTTAATATATAGCGACCTGCCCATAGCAGCCCGGGACAACGGGAGCCAGCGTGCCGAAAAATTACATCGTATTGACGGCTCGCTCGTCTGGTGGCACTAAATTTAATCCTCAGCCTATAACACAGAGACAGCAACCAACGAGAAAGCACAGAGAGGCCACGTGAGTGAAAATGCAGAGAAATGAAATAACTTTGAAGTGGAATTGGTTAGTGGTTCAAAAGCTGGAAGTACTAAAATTGGCACAGCAATAACTTAAGCGAGAAAGTGAAGATGTGTCTGAAGATATGGACAAAGGAAAAAGGCGCGCCGAGAAAGTTATGAAAACATGTATAGGAATTAAGCAAAAACACCGAAAAAGTACAACCTCATGTCATAAACGGTGATAGTTGTGGGATTATGCATTCCACACACTATTTATCCCCACCCCGCAGCCATCTGCGCTCAGCTAAACAAGCCTTGCCAGCGCCGGCGGCGGATGGGTCCATTGTTTTCGGAGACACACAAAGGCAGGAAGCGCCAAGGGCAAAACACCAATGGCAGCGCTTATTTCAATGTGCAAGTCAAATATACTGCATACAGACTAATTGTAGACCATAACGATAACATTCAGAGCGGGGCATTGAAGAATGCTAGAGGTCGAGATGGTTCGACTAACCGATAGAATACCGGAGCAGCGGGGCGCCGCGCGTGCAAGCGCGGGTGTAGTCTCCGAACTCACACGGAAGCGCCCCTTTGTGGCGCGTTCCCCCTGTCCGGACCAGCGCGCCGAAACGTCTCCAGGCAACCGTATCCCCAAGGCAAGAGGCCGTCGTCTTGTCAAGCTACATCCCGCCCGACCTCCCCGAACGGTGGCGCTAGGGCGCAGGATGAACTGGTTTGCGGGTAAGGCAAAGGGGAAAAAGATCAACTCCACCCCGGTGACAACAAATCCTATGGTTGCTGGCTCACTCCCATCATGCGAGCGAGGAACCGTGTGCAACGCCGGCCGTGGTGGAAAGCTAGGCAAAAAGGGGTTCGCATAAAAGTCGCGATCCCCACAAAGTCAGCTACTAATATGGAAGACGTGGTACTTCACATTCGCTCAATCACACAAGAAAAGTTCAACAGAACGGAGAAAGGACTAAAGCATTTGCAGGGTGGGGACACAGAGGTGCGTACTGAAAGAGGTAAAGCTGGAGGAACTAAACTGGAAAAAAGCCAATCAAAATTTCCAGCTGTTACAGCGTAATGCCTATACAGCGGGTCGACCTACTGGGACCAAAAAGCACAGCACAACTGAATCGAGCAATAGAAAAAGTGATAAAAGCTAACCAAGTACTGGACGATTCACATAAGGGCAGGATGAAGCTGATATATAAAGGTAAAGGGGACAGGGCTGAAGCCAACTCATACTGGCATATTACAGGCACCTCAGAGGCATACATGCTGGCAATGCAAGCCATAAAAGGGGAACTACAAGCGTGGATAGAGGGGCATGGCATTCTGGGAGAACTACGAAATACATTCAGACGAGGCAAGCGCTTAGATGACAATTTATTTCTCCTAACCGAATGCACAGAGATGTCAATGGCTCACAAGCGACCACTCTGGTTAGCATTTCTGGATATAAAGAGAGCGTAGGACAATGTAGATAGAAAACCTCTGTGGAAGTTACTTTAGTGGGAGCGATTACTCCATTACTTTATACAGCTGCTCCAGGGAATTTAGAATGAGAGCGAGGTGCAAATTAGCGGGGAGCATAAGAGGTAGTCACAAATGGTTGTTTAAAGCAGGGCTACCCTGTGTCTCCATTGCTGTTTATGCTGTACATGGCAAGGCTAGAAAGAAAGCTTGAAGACTGTAAAGTAGGTTTCAAGCTGGGTTATAGTCAGAAATTACATGCCATGGAACAACATGTTCTGGTACTGATATTTGCAGATGACGTAGTACTATTAGCAGATAGCGAACAGTGACCAGAACCGCTCACAGATATATTCTGGGAAGAAGCCACTGAACTGGTGTTAGAGTTTAACACAGAGGTTCTGGTTTTTAATGATGACGCCTGTAACGACTCAGTAGTTGTTCAAAAAGCATTAATACCGTGGGTAACAGAATACAAATATCTGGGCATATGGATAAACGAAGGTCAGGTGTATCTAAAAACTCATGAGGAGCATTTTAGAAGGAAAGGCCATAGAAACGCCTCTATCATGAGGCATAGAGCACCGTGGCGATATAACAGATACAAAGTAGTGAGAGGAATCAGGATCGGAGTAGTGGTACCAGCACTCACCTTTTCACACGCAGTAGTGTGTGCCAAATCAGAGATTCCATCAGGGATAGAAGTAAACCAGAGGGCGGTAGATCGATTGGCATTAGGAGCGTAGAGTGAAACAACAATTGAGGCAGTGCAAGGAAACATGTGATGGGCCTCCTTAAATTTGAAGTGAGAGAAGCAGAGTGCAAAATATGTTTTGAAGAACGACTTAGAAATATTGATGACCAGACATGGCTGGCCAGAGCATTGCGGTATCTTTACATGAAAAGCGTGGACACGCAGTGTACAAAAAGAACGAGAAGGCCAAGGACAAAGTTTATGAAACGTGGAAGCACAGGGAATACGACCAAGCTAATAAAAAATGAAGTGAAAGAATCACAGACAATGACCTGGAAAAAGAAGATGAGGAAGACATACAGGGAGACGCGGTGAGAGAGACATACGGCTTCTTGAATCCCTGGGCTTTAATGTTAACAAAAAAGTGAATTGGAGAACAGTAGAGGTAAGTAAAAGAAGCTTAGAATGTTTGTGGGAAAAGAGCAGAGAAGTATCTGAAAAGACATGCAAACAAAGAAGTCAGACTAGCACGAAAATTCCACAAGATGTTTTTTTTTTTTTTTTGCGAGGTGATTGTACAGGGGCGTTGCGACTAAGGTCAAGGTGCAACGCTACCCCGTTAGAAAGCGGAAGCCACTAAGTATCATCATTATCATCCTCGCTAGCTTCGCTTCGCTTTCTGTGAGATTTGCGATCATTCACGTAAAATGCAGCGGCCACACAAGTAAATAGCAATTGAACTGATCTGGGGTGCTATTGCAGAAGGCCCGATATTCAGCGGAAATTGGGAGACACGAGCTCTAGCGACGCCCACACAACGTAATCATTGTATTTCGAGACAGAGTTCAAGGGCTTTAAAAAAAAGCGATTCGTGCTATTTTTTGATAATGGAAGGAACGTAACCGGTCGAAGGCAGCGCGCTTCAAGGAGGGGCAACACGGGCGTGGCGCATTTATCACTTCGTTCTCTCGCTCCACTACTGCACTGGTGGCCACTGGGGGCAAGAAATTCCAACTATTTATTTTACCGCGCTTCTATTTTGTTAATCAGTATTTCGCTACAAAGTTCACCTATTTTTTATTTTAGGCAATCATGTGATCTTTTTGCTTGACATTTTCAGTCCTACGAAGTAGTTTTTGCCCATTTCTGTCATCGGTGGCAGACAACACAATTACGTAACTAAGGCCGGTGAAAAAAAAATAGTCGGTGATGGAAACGCACCGCATCCAAAGTAATTGCTGCTAGGTGTTATCGAAACCCTCCGTTGACTTTTCGATTCGAGATTTGCTACGGGCGCTCAAGTCTCGTGCCATGATTTCAATGCGAAACCTTGGCGATACTCAATAACAACTGCTTAAGTGTACTTGTGATACTTATTAATAACTGATACATTTTTCTTGCGATTATTTTAACTGATATATTGCACTTGCGTATTTTTCCTCACTTTTATTTCGTTTTCTTTCGGCGTGAATTTTTTCATTACTTCGACCGCCTCCTTTTCTGATATACCGTGTTTGCGTCAGTTTCTTCTCTTTCATTTGGTAGTGAGCTCTTCGGCAAGAGGACTGGCACACACCGCAGCCTCCCTGCAATTGGTGTTCTGGGCGGCTGGTGTGCACCTTCCCTGCTAAGTTCCATCACGTTCACGAGTCACGCCACGCGCATTATTCTACAACTTTTACTTCTCCAATTCACAGTTTTGTGAATTTTCAAAACCGGCCTATTCGCTCCTGAAAGCTCCAAATTGCGGGCAAGTGAGCAAAGTGGGAACGTGATACGAAAAAAGGAATAGCCATAACCACAGCTTTTCAAATTTGCTTTGTTTTTTTTTTTTAATTTCGCTGTGGCAGTCTACAGTCGGTTTTTTTATGGACTCTAATCCCATCACTCCCTCTATTTCTTTACCCTCGTTCTCGAGTCACGCTGTTTCTTTCGGTCTCAGCTCTCCCCTCCACAAGCTTTGCATTCTCCACTTCTGGCCAGATGACGAAGACGCTGGGAAAAACCCGTCGAAATACGTAGAGATCACCTGCGATAACAGATACACGCTTTTGATTGTATGCTATCGTGTCAGTGTTGTTTTCGCAAGAATGGTTTGGCACGCAACGCCTCAAGCGAAACCTTCTGCCACGCTGACGATAAATGAAGCGCACGGCCATGCAGCGCCACATTCGAAAGTTTTCCTAGGAGACAATAACTGAAGCACGACCACTTGATGGAAACCTCCTTTTCGTCGATTTGATTGATTGTAGGGTTTAACGCGCCGACGCAAGCAGGCGATGAGGCGCGCCGTTGTGGAGGGCTCCAGATTAATTTTGACCAACTGGGAATCTTTAACATGCGCCGAAATCCCGTACACATGGGCGTATTTGCTTTTCGCTTCCATCAGAAAAGCGACCGCCGTGGCGGGGAATCGAACCGCTACCTCGTGCTTAGCAGCGCAACGCCTTAGCCACTCAGCCACCGTGGCGGGTTCCTTTTCATCGAGCAGCACCGACTGAAGCGTACGCTTTTGCTGCAGACGCGACGCATGGTAGAATCTGCGGAAGCCATGTCCTGCACGAAAAAAATGTCTGCACTAATCTTATTGAGCCCACACCGGCAGACTGTCAACTGGTGGCGGTCGCAGGTGCCATCGCTACCAGCGCTTCCGTAAAGGTGTCTGTCGCGTAAAACTGCAGCGCTCACAACACTCGCTCCGCGGCTGTGATGGAGTGTAGGCCTCCTCAAATTTGTGGCGAAGGAGGTCGGGTGCCAGATGACTGCACAGACGATGCATAGTACTTTCGAGAGAAGAAAGAGGACCTGAAATCCTTTATCCGCTAAAGAAAAAACTCTGTCGGGATAGATATTTGCCTGCGACGGCGACTGTGAACAATGACCTATGCCGCAGCAGCCGCCACCACGAGAGGCACGACTTCGACTCGGCCGTGCAATATCCATCCCAAGTTCCTGCGAGTTCTCGTGTCGATCAAACACACCCAGCTCAGTCGCGGGCGCGGCGTTGCGACCGAAGCCCCATCCAACCATGGCTGCCATAGCGTCCAATTCGATGGTGGAATAGCATCGCAGCCACGAAGTCACTTGCATTTGGTGCTCCGGTAAGAAAGCCCAACATGAAAGAATGAACAAAGTCGCCAGGCCACCGTGAGTGAAATGCTGCCAGTCTCGGGGGTTTCCGGTCCTGAATAAGAGTTCAATCACGTCCAAACGATAGGACGGCCAAGACGACAAGATTTCTCCATGGCAGCTGTATTTATACAGAGTAAAAACACAAGCGACACCAGATGACACACCTTCAACATCCAAAACGCACTCGTTAATGCTGAAACACGCGCATGATCACACTAAATTCGGACGATTTCTGATACTACGCCCGACGTCCGCCGGTAAACAAAGCTGGTCACGTCCGACAGAGTAGGGAGGAGGGTGCGTTCCTTTCGCTACAATGAACTCCTCGGCTTAATTGGTTTGGGTTTGCGGTGAGCTGCTCTTTAGCCACCCTCAAACCACGTAGCAAACACATTTCCGTTAAAGAACAGCACACCGAGAAAATCCGAGCCGCCCAACACCGCTTTTGGAGGGCGGAGCTTCCAAAGAAGGCTGGGGCCAAGCTGAAGTTTTAAAATGAATAGCTAAGTTATCTAGTTTACGCAACGGAGTGCCTACTGGAACTCAATTCTAGACGGCGCTGCACGCGGACGTCCGCACAAGCCGCGCTTTTTCAACGTGCACGAGCAGCCTCAGCTTGGCGTTCTGGTAATTCCAAGCGCGCTCCGCGCGATGAAGCGGTGTCGCTCGAGTTTTGTCGGATGCTCTACTATCATTACTTTGTTAACTCGAGCAATTGGAAACTCGGGAGCGAGCTATCTCGGGCCTTCTGGAATAGCGCTGCTGTACTTATGGTAACTGCCAGGACCGAGAATTTACGGTTCAGTCTGGGCCCACTTAGCTATGCAATCTTCAATGTACGCAAGTAAACAATCCTGCTACCATATCTGCCTGCTCGACAAGCATTCCTAATTTTCGAGCATTGCCTTTCCTTTACGCCTTAGAAAAAAAGATCGACTTTGCCTTTACATCGCGAAGATTTCTTTTCGCGTGAATCTGGGCTGTGCTTGCGCAGGTCAGCGCTCGTGTGTGTCCAGCTTCTTTCCGTCTTGCAGCTGTGTTGTCTTTCCCCTTATCACGCTTTTTTATAATAACTGTGCATGCTTCAGCAACACTGCCTCCACAGAAGCTTAAAAGGCCAAACAAGCTGCAGGCAAAACGTCTGTCTTCTTGTGTTATACTTTCGTGTTTCGTGTTATACTCGGAGTACAAAACGCATCGTAAGCCAATAAAAATTGACCGTGCACCGACCGCTTCTTTTTTTTTTATTGGAGCACAATAGAAAACTGTGCACGTTAATTGATTCTTGGTGTTTATTTTCAGGTGCATCCTATGAAACAGAGTGCGGTGAATGTTTTTGTGTTCTATTCTTTCCGATGTGCACGCACTAACCAACGTATGGAACGCCTTGGGACGCTTTAGCAAGTGAATAACAGTTGTGGAGGCTTGTTTCGGGAGATATCCAGGTTGTTGCGTGTTCGAAGGACTCTGGCCGGATGTGTTCTTTTTGCCAATTTAGCAAGGAAGCATATTGCGTTTAAAACTCCTATTTACACACTCCATCGTAGCAGCGGAAGGCGTGCACTTCTCCCGGGGTGAATCGGCCAAAAATGAGAGCAATGGACAGAAAAAAAAAAAAAGACGATATAACAGGAACGGGTGGTCGAGCAATTCGTATACAACGGGAAAGTGGGGCTGAAATGCAGCGGAAACTGCTGCAGGGGTGTCGGAAAACACAACAAAAATTAACACGAAATAAGCAATAACAAATTCGGTACGGCGAATCGCCGAGAATGGGCAGGTCGCTAGTTCTAAGGCCGGTCGTAGACCCCGCGGTCCGTAGCTGCTACAACCATGTAATTACAATCACGCAGAAATTGTTAGCGTAAACAATAGCAGGGAAACGTAAATGGCGGATTACATCCCCTCTTTCAGTTAGGGTTAGCACTAACTGGTGTGAAAACAAGTTAGTATTAATTAAATATCGCGTTTCTCTTTCCCTTCAAAATGAACGTTCCACTTTATGGAGGTAAATTAAGCAATTGAAGATAGAACTAGCACATAAAAATGTTCATCAATCCACCCTGTGAAGGTGGTTGGGAAGCGAAGATGTAAACGACACCCATAACCCAGTGACGTGACAAAATGTCTGTCACGTGAACGGATGGTGAGGGTTGTCTTCAGCAGCTCACAGAGAGAAAGCAGTTGTCGTGTTTTGCAAAAGATACATTTAATGCACACTTGGAAAACCCTAAAGCAAACCACTCAAGAAAATTGCACAAAAACTGCTAACCATTCAACCCCTTACTAAACATCCCAAAATACAATTCCAGGCAAAGCCCAAATGTCTCGACAATAAAGTTCCATACAACTAGTTCAAATCAGCTCATTGCATCACGTCCTAAGTGGTCTCTCTACCACCCCAACCTCCTAGTTGCTTTTTATGACTGCGTCCCTATTCTAGCCTACCTGGTTCGTCGGCGATGACGTGTCGCACCCTTGCGTGGCCGGGACTCGGTGGTAGCCGTCCTCGTCTCGCTTCGGTGCCGGCGTTCGATGCGCGCGGTCACTCCTTGGACGCCGTCGGCTCCGCGCGTCCTCACTTGTTTTCTTGGTGGCTACCCCCTTGTAGCCGCTCCCGCTGGAGGTGCTTGATGCCGGCGCTCGATGCACGCGGCCGTTTATTGGACGACGTGGGCTTCGCGCGTCCTGAAGTTTCCTCTGTGACTACCCCCTGGTAGCCTGCTCCCACTATAGGTCCCAGATAGGCTCGGCACGAACGTAGCATTTCGGGGCCGTCGAAACGAAGGTCGACGAAGCGTGGACGTCGGCCGCAGGTGCCCGACTGCCGCCGCTGGGGCCACGAAGAAACAGGTTCGTGGTGCGCCTAGGATGCCGCAGCCGATGCGAAATCGGCCCGCTCCCGCCCAGGGTTGGCAGTCATAGTCGCTGTACTGGCCACGTCCCCTGGCTCGTTCCTTGAAGGTCACATGCTCCTACCGCCTCCTGGTTTCTGGCGTCCCGTTTCTTGTCTCTCGCTTCTCTTTGTGCGCCCCGCTTTTAACCCCTCTGGGCTCTCTCGTGGCGCACTCTCATTGGCTCCTTGCTTGTTTATTCCCATACATGGTCATCACGCCACTGGTCTCCTGCACGCCTGCACTGCGTTCTCTAACTGGCTGACCAGCGCGCTACCATATTTCACCATGATGCCTAAGGGTTTATGCTGTGGCGTTCGCTCATTGGTGCACTCAGGGTAAGCAGTTCAAATGGCCGTATCTTTGTTCTTTTTTTTTTCCTTTCCTTGGGGTTTGATGCATCCCTTCTCCGGGGGTGCCCTCACACATGAAAATGTCAACAAGGTCATCCCCTGTGCTTCTATATTGCAGTTTTCATTTTCAATGAATATTTGAATAAGTCGTTAGGAAAGCAAGGAAAGAGTGAGAAATTACAAGCTAATATGCCGTAGATACGTCACATGTGGCTCTTGCAAGCGCCATTTCGTTTTTTGGCGCAGTGTGTGTAACCACTACTGATTCCTGGATCATTCATCCCGGACATGCATCTACGATCTGAAATAAAAAAAAAACAAATACAGTTTAATTCCTCGAAGAATGCGGTGTTTCTTCCTAGTCGCAAGGTGAGCGAGTAGATGCGAATATTTTGATGGTAAGTACTTTGCGCCCGCTACTCTAGTTTGACGTTGCAGTTGTCCTCGTTACCCAGCGATCGGCGGGACACCGAAGGGAAAGAAAACGTATGAGGAAAGTGTGGCTAAAAGTGTAAGGGGGAGGGCGGTGTGCCGATGCGGCGCGAGACGCTCTTCCGTAAGTACGAGGAAAGCAGTATGCCAAGGCCGCGTAAGACACGATTGTGAAAACCGCACTCGGCGCCTATGTGGCGCCCGAGAAAGGAAACGCAAAACCAGGTATCTATGCAAGCAAGGGTCTTGTTCTTTCAAGTTCTCGAAAAGCACAGAAGCCGTGGACGCCCTGCGTGCTGCATGTACATCAGTCCTTCGGGTCCTTCGTCGTCGTCCTCGTCGCGTGGCTCATACAAACCACGTGAAATTTGCAGGGTAGTTTCAAACGCGATTTACAACAGGCTCGGCAGCGGTGGCGCACTGCTAGATAAAAGCAGAGTAGCGCGTGCCGACGTGCGTTCGCTGACTACGCCATGACTTCCTGAGACGCATCAGATATGCGCCTTGACCGAGAAGAATGCAGTTCTTGCTGTGCACAAGTTCTGCATGAGGGAGTATTGGAATTGTCAGCCATTTTTAAGCTCAAGAAGGTTCCATTAGGTGGAGAGAGTGTTGCCAATGGGCATCATTACCGTAACCAATGAATAATTACACCGTGCCACGCCAAAAGCAACGCACAGAAGCGAGAGCTGATGCCTCACTCCCGTCCATTTTTCTTCAATGCAGCACCATCAAGGCGGACACTGTGATCGCCATCAGCTCGACGGGCTTCCGCCAATCCCAGGCAAAATGCCGAGCTGCACCGCCCACGGCGACCACTTCACCATATGACTCCTTCCCCTCCTTAGTGAGTACCCCACACAATCGCTAAATATTGACTATATACTCCCTAGGTTACCTTGTTCTGCGCTGTCGTAGAAAAAATATGTTGCTAAAAGTTAAAGAAACCAAAAAACGGGAATAAATGCCATCCCCAGCACCTTAATTGACCGGGGAAGCTTAAGCATTGAAAACAGCATTTTTAATGACGGTAGCCTTTCTTGGGCTAAATAATGCGAAAATTTGCCTGTCTGTCTGTCTGTCTGTCCCCCAGCGATGCGCACACCTGCCCCCACCCCCCTTCTCCCCCAAGTGTGTTTACCAGTGCGATTGCCAGTTGAGGGTCCTTTTGATCTCCGTCCACCTTTTTACTTGTATTTTATGGGGGCTTCAAACTTACTGCAGAATGCCATGATTTGAAGCGCAACACAAACACACGGACGAAGAACAGAGCGCTAACTTCCAACTGCTTCTCTCTCACTTGGATGTTAGCGCCTGTCTCGTCTAGTGTGTTCTTCGTCCGGGTGTTTTTGTTGCGCTTTAAATCATGGCATCTATTCACCAAGTGGTCCAGCAAGAAGTTCTTCTCAGTTACCGCGTAATGGTTGACTCGGATGTACACTGCTTATTTTCATACCTACGATTGATTCTTTATAGGGTTTAACGCGCCGACGCAGCGAAGGCGACGAGGCACGCCGTAGTGGAGGGCTCCGGATTGAATTTGACCCTGGGGATCTTTAGCGTGCGCCTAAATCTCGTACACGCGGTCGTATTTGCTTTTTGCTTTCTTCAGAAAAGCGGCCGCTGCGGCCGGAAATCGAACCTCCGACCTTGTGCTCCGCAGCGTAACGCCTTAGCCACTGAGCCACCGTTGCAGGTACTTTCATACTTTCGATTTATTCCTTCACGTTCTCACCATAAGAGGCTAAGTGCACTAGAAGTACCAGCTTCTAGTGCGCTTATCCTGCTAAAAAATTCTTCCTGCTGCTTTTATCGGTGTAAACAGTAATCGATAAAAAAACTTCGATTCTTCAATAAAATTCTCGATTCTTCGATAAAAATTTTTGCAGCTCTTTTCATCGATATATGCAATCATTTGGGAATGAACAGATATATGTGCATGTAAACGTTGTTCTCCTTTGAATAAATTTGAGTTAATAGTCAGCGCCTGTGTTCATCCTTCTTTCCGTGTCCCCGTCGTGTTAGCGCTGTTCAAAGAATGCAACCACACCAACTTGCTCGACTTTCCTTACGGTAATTTGAAGTGTTTCTTTCGTGCTCCCGCTGCCGGGCATAGAGGGAAAATCGCTCCCTTGAAAAGGACTTGTTGCTCGGGGTGGACACCTGAAAACAGGGTTTTAGCGCTGAAATAAGCGAACACTTCAAAAGTGGCAGGACAAGCGATTCCGAAAAGCGACAGAACGTTTTGCCTGTGGCTTTTCACGTGTTCCTCTATTTTAGCACTGAAACCATGTCATCGAGTCAATCCCGCTGGTACTGAAATGTCGCTTACCACAAATCCAGCTTTCTTGCTCTAGGACTTCGTTGCCACATGAGCTTATTTCATTTGAATTGCGCTATGGCAGGTGTTTGACCCGAAATATTGGAAGGCGCATCAACAATTTTAAAGACGATGGTCTTTCTTGGGCAATTTGAACGTGAAACTTTTAGTCTGTCTGTCTGTCTGTCTGTCTGTCTGTCTGTCTGTCTGTCTGTCTGTCTGTCTGTCTGTCTGTCTGTCTGTCTGTCTGTCTGTCTGTCTGTCTGTCTGTCTGTCTGTCTGTCTGTCTGTCTGTCTGTCTGTATGTCTCGCCATTCAGCCGCCTGGCCAAATTTAAACAGATGCTGCTTATCAGGTTTATTTATCCACAGCCAAATTTAAACGCATACGTCAGGTGGCAATGTTCATACTTGCCAACATTGTTGAGCCAAAAAACAAAATATTGGGCATTCTGACGCATGACATCAATACATAAGTATAATTCGGAGTGCTTTCTCTATTAAAAATACACAGATGGTTGCTTTAATTAAAGATACATCCAGAAAAATACAAAAGCGGCTGCCCGCGATTTCCCTAGCGGCATTTCAAGAAATGAAACAGCACGAAAGGTTCCCCTAGATAGTTTTCACGTTCAGCTTGGAACGCACGTTGAGGTAGTAGGACGCCTTGATTCACTCGCGTCTCCACCGTACGGCAGCGCTGGCGTCGAGGCTTTCGACGTGCAACAGTTGAACGCAGTAAATTTAAATTGACTTCAGCAAACCGCTGTCGTGTTTATCTTGGGAGGAGAGAGACGGGAGAGGCAGATCATTAGAGCAGAGCGGGAAAGAGAAGAGAGGCATTTACATGGCAGGGCGCCAGACGGCAACGTCTTTTAGCGACATTTGCAACGAAGTGAGCAGATAAAAGGCCAATTTTTTTCGTTACATTTCTTTCCGCAACCCTACCTCACCTATGTGCGAACGGTCGGCGCGTGCAGCAGCGCCACGGGGAGCTGGTGAAGCCGAGTTTCCAGTACAAGAACCCCGGAGCTGTCGTGGGCCTCTCTATGGAGATGGCCACTTTGACCTACACGTTGGACCAGGGCGCCCCCAACCCCGACCAGATCGCGTACGCAAAGTGCACCAGCAGCGGCTTCACCAGCGCGGAAATTGTGAGTCCCCCCTCAACTTAGGATCATATCTGCCTGGGGCTGGAACGTTATTGTAGTCAATCTCAACACTATGTTTTGAGATTAGGACTTGCTGCTGAGCGCTGAGACCTTGTTAGAGTGCGTTTTGCTTACTCGTAAACCATTGACTGCAGCCGTCTAGCCATTTCGGGAACAGACTGTGAGCAAGTTTTGTCGGGGAGCGTTACGACCACTCATTCCCCAGCCCTTATGTTACTGAGACGCTGACATTGTCTGTTCATGAGGCAGTAGCCTAAAGAACAAGTGTCGTGTGACCCCACCACAATTCGTTTGCTCCCTGAAGAGGGAGGTTATTAACCGGATTTTGTTAGGCAAAACCTTAAAATGCCCCATTACAGGAAAAAGTTTAGTTTCTTGGGGATAGACCAGAAATCGCGAGCTTTGAGATGATAATGCGGGTGCTTTACAAAATTCGGAAAAACTGAAACAAAATTGGCCGCGTATCTGCTCCTTTCGTTGCAAATGCCGTCAAAAGACGATAGTCTTTATCGGCTTTTGCGAAGTAAATGCCTCCCGTCGCTTTCCCGCTCGCCTATCATGTTGTTCCTCTTGCGTCGTGCTCCTCCCAAGGTGAAGACGCCAAAGGTTTGCTTAACTCATTTTAAATTTCTTGCGTTCCACTGCACCAAACCGGGTGTCTCGATGAGAACGCTGCCGTACGGCGAAGACGCGCGTTAATCGAGGCGCCATACTTCAAAGTTTATAGAACCGCGTTTCCCTACTCCACGTGCGTTGCAAGCAGAACGTGGAACCTATCTAGTGGAACCTTGCGTAACTGTTGCCGGTTTATTTCTTAAAATGGCGCCAGAAGCTATAGTGGCGCGGGCGACAGCAGGCGACGGCGGAGTGAATTCTTTTTCTGCAGTTGATGAAGTATTTAGTTTCCGAAAAGTCAAGCATGTTTGATTTTTTTTATAAAGGAACACTGCAACCATCACTTCTGTATTGATTTGTTGTCTCATATTTGCGTAATGTCTTGTTCTTCTTCAACAATGTTGACAAGTATGAACATTCCACCGGACATAGACGGGTAGATTTAGCTGTGACTATATAAGACTATTGCGCAGGCAATTGCTTTGCTTTGGCCGGGTGGCTGAATCGAGTCACATACAGACAGACGGACAGGCAGACATGCAGACATACAGACAGACCAAAATTTCTGGGTTTAAGTAGCCCAAGAAAGACTATCGTCTTTAAAAATTTGTAGAATAGTGCGCGTCGGGTGACACCTGAACGAAACGCCACGAGCACGTCAAACGAGGAGCTGGCTTAAGGCATTCGCGCAAAAAGACCGAAAAAACCATAGCGATGGTAGAGACAGAGAACGTTGAACCCTGTTCCCCACAGTGTGAAATCTGCTAAAACACCGGAGCTGGGCTTCTCTTATGTCGGCTTCAGTGGCGCACGCAGGATTTTTCATTGGGCGCGAAGGACAATTATAGGATTCAGGAAAGAAAAAAAAAATTCCAAATAATATTGAGAACAAACAAAAGTAATAAATCATAACAACACAAACAAACCCAGAAATACAAGTGGCTTATCTCAGCTAATCTTCGATATGCAAAGCAAAAGCTTGACTTAGTGTGGCTGAGTCTTGGTTTCGCTCCATTAAACTTGGATGTAGCTGTATTGCCGACCACGGCTCAAAGCCCTTCGGGCCACCAGGGGGCCGCCGCAGATACCCCGGGCTCACCTCGGCTCCGATTTTTTTTTTGCCGTTCTCCATGTGATCTTTTACCAGTTATTCCTTCATACGTGATGTGCGAACTTCCTAACGTTTCGCGGAGTCTGCTGACACCAGTTGTGACCATCGGACGTTCCCAGCGGATTTTATACGGTTTTTCCATTTGCGTCACGCCGGTTCCACTGCTAAGCCTCACCATCAGGCTTGGCGGGGCGGACGCCTCCCCGCCGCCTCGACGCGCCCCACCACGTATGTCTTCCGTTGTCTACCCCTCCGCCTGAAGCAACCCCTCGCGCTTCCTTCGTCGCCGAAATGGATTACGCCGTCGAAGGTACCGACGTTGACCCAACCGAACTCCAACAACCCGGGTGGCTTACACTACGCCGCTGCCTTCAACGCAAGACCGCGACCGCAGACAATTGCACTCCTGCCGCCGACTCGCGTGCCTCAACGACACCCAGCGACGCCGGGCAACAACACCGCCGCCGCCAACCCAAATACAGTAAGCCTCCCGTCACTCCCTTGCAAGAAAATGATATCAAAGTTATCCTCCGCCCGCGAGGTGGACGGGCCGTCGTTTCCATCGCCGCGGCTACGCTTGCTGATATCATCATGCAAGCTGCAGGACTCACCCACAATGACGAGAATCAAGTCCGCATCCAAGCTAGAGCCAACTACATAATCATCAGCTACCCTCACGAGGAACGAGCCGTATACGATACACCAGTATGACAGCCATCAACCACAGCGGGCAACAATGCCCGGTCGCAGCCCACGTTTCTGCACCGTCCAACACGGCACTGGGAGTAATCTTCAATATTCCCAGCACGGACACGGCAGAGCAAATCTAGCACAGCCTCATGCACTATAATCCCGATCTAGGTATTCTGGACGCGAAGAGACTGAACTGTTCAAACATCGTATACAAATCCTCTTCGAAGGCACGACCGTTTCGTTTTGGGAGCGATAATGCGCTGTTACCTACCGCTGCAAGCCTTTCAAGCGAAACACGGAAGCCTGCACCCCATTTTGGCGCACCGGCCATCGCAAGGACGACTGTCCTACTACCCAGCCACCGCCTCGCTGCGTACAGTGCGGAATCGTCAACCCACCGGACCCACACAAGTGTACTCCCAGGTTCATGGTGTGGGTGGGGGGGGGGCTCACTTAATTAACGGGTTCTGCTGAATGGCCGAGGCGCTTTCAACCACGACGACAAGCCCCCATATACTCTCAAGTCATTGCTACCGCTCGGACTTCAAGGGATGGGGCCTCACCGAGTCAGCGACAGGCTTCACAATCCCCTGCCTTGGGGAAGCCCACGAAGCAACAAGACTCGAAGAACAAGGCCAACCAGCCACCCCGTGACCCTAATGCTGAAGCCACCAAGGTGAGCACTCAGCATTCCTCTGTCTCTAGCTCACTGCACAATCCCCCCAACATCCCTAACGCTTTCTTTCAAGGACTACGAAGAATTCGACAAGAATTGGCACACCTTCGCAAGGAAAATGCCATGCTAAGACAAGAAAACCTTGCCCTCAAACATGCCGCTAAGCCCTCGACAATGCCAATTAACCCCCCTCCTCCCCACTCTTCCACACAAAGAGTAGAGCACACAAAGCTCTACTATGTTTCCTCCTCCTCCCCCATTAATGTCGGTAGACTCCAACACATCGCCTCCCTCGAAGAGACGGGCAACAAAATCGACTTCTCCCATTGATGACAGCCAACCCTCCCTCGTCGACCAGATTGCAGCCGTTGAACATACTTGCCATAGCGCTTTATCCGAGCAAAAAGCTGAATACATCCATCTTCATCAAACCTTTTGACTAACCAAGCTACCACACAGGCAATGGTAGAAGCCTTAAAGACAGAGATACACGCCTGCCTCACTCAATTCCATAAAATCAAAACGACTTTTGCCGCCCTTTTGGTCCCATCGTCAAGCTCGCAACCTCTTCCTGATATTCCTGATGACCCCTCGCAAGACTACTAGCATGCTCCGTATCTGTCAATGGAATTGCCGGGGCTACAAGAAAAAGAGAAACTCGCTATTGCTCCTCACCCAATCCCAAGACAAAGCCCCTGATATGATCGCTCTCCATGAAACTGGGATAGCAGTCATACTACCGGGTTACCAAAGCATTCAACACACAGGTCACCATGTTACAGCCATTCTAGACCACCGCAACGTAGTAGTCAATCAGTTATCCCTGACTGAGACAACAATCCCACATATTTTCATTGAAGTGCTCCCTCGCGGCAAGGGTGACAATAGCATCTCCATTCTAAACATCTACACAACCCCAGAGAGCACCAACACAGGTTCAATTCTCTCCTCACTGCAGCTTCGCGGAAAGCAGCCAAGCACCCCTTCCTCGTTGTCGGCGATTTCAACGCCCCTCACACGTCATGGGGCTATGCTTATACCACTAAAAAAGGTCGCCTATTGGTGGAACAAATTCAAAAAGGTAATTTCACTCCGGAATGAGATCCTTACACGGCCACCCGTCTGGGTACGAGTGTGCAGAGGAACACTGCCCCCGATTTAACCCTATCCAAGGATGTGGAACAGCTGCAATGGACCTGCACCGAATACACCTTGGGTAGTGACCACTACATTCTACAATCGGATGTCTCCATCGCCAAGCAGTACACTCCCCTATGCCGGCATGCTCACATTACGGATTGGGACAAGTTCCGTCAGATCAGATCCCACCCTCAACTTGCAACACCTCCGGCTGCGGACAAGTACACAACTTGGGTCAAGCAACTCTTACAAGATACCCAAGCAGCCAGCGCCCGCATTGACCCGGATATCCCCTCTGACAGAGTCGACTCCCGCCTTCAGCACCTGTGGCAGGCTTACCGCAGCATACAGAAGAGTTGGCTGCGTAACAAGACAAACCGGGCCATCCACCGTAAACTTACTGAACTTGACAACACCATACAGGATTATATCAAACAGCCAAGAACAGTGGCATCAAATTTGTGACCAGATGCGGGGAGCGCTCAGTATGCGCAAAACTTGGACCCTCCTACGGCACCTACTCAACCTTGAGAACACACGCACGGCCCAGTCTCGAAAACTACAGAAACTGATGCACAATACCCCTGGCTCCCTCTCCGAAATCATGACCCAGCTTCGCTCCCTATACATACCGGAAGGACCATGAACACAACTCCCAGCCTATCGCGGAGAAGATAACGACCAACTCGACGCTGACATCACCAAAGCAGAAGTCAGGACAGCACTTCAAACCATCAAACTTGGTTCAGCTCCCGGTCCCGACCCTGTAACCAACAAGATGCTCCGCAACCTAGATGACGCCTCCATCACACAACTAACCGAATACTACAATCACTACTGGCGAAGTGGCGCTCTCCCCCCAGACTGGCGTACAGCAGCAATTTCTTTCATCCCAAAACCCGGCAAACCTGTAGCCCTAGATCAGCTCCGCCCCATCTCGCTTACCTCCTGCGTTGGCAAAGTGCTGGAGCACGTCATCCTAGCCAGACTTACCCACCACGTAATTCAAACCGAAACCCTTCCACAAGAAATGCTTGGATTCAGACCTAAACTCTCTGCTCAAGTTCTACTACTACAAGTATCTAATGAAATTGTCCAGCCTCCCAGCAAAGTGGACAACGCAGCCATGCTGGCGCTTGATCTTAAAAATGGCTTCGACATGGTCACTCACGATGCAATAATAGCCGGCCTCTGAGCCATTTCCCCCGGTTTGAGGGTGTATAACTATGTCAGAGCTTTCCTGAGTGACCGAACAGCCACCATACGCTTGGTCCCACACACCAGCAGAGGTACTCCCCAAGGGGCTGTCCTCTACCCTTGCGCTTTTCAATCTCGCCCTCCTGCCTGTTGCCGAATCTCTCAAACAGATCCCGCACCTTCATATTGGCGTGTACGCTGATGAAAATACACTCTGGGTCCCAGGAGGTAATGATGGACATATTGAAAGCACTCTCCAAGCAGGCGCCGATGCGGTCAGCTCTCAGGCAACCTTGGCTGGACCCCCCTGCTCCCCTTCCAAATGCGAGCTGTTAATCCTCCCTCCTCGTACACGTACTCCAGCAAAACCCCAAATCGAAATAACGGTACAAGGCCATACAGTCCCTAAAGTCTCCCGCCTCCGAATCCCTGACCTACTTATCCAGCAGAATCGATCCAATGCTTTCTTCATACAACAACTCGGATCTCATGTCGACCAAATTATTGCACTCCTTCGGCGGGTAACCAACCGACACCATGGACTAGATGAAAGGGACCGCCTTCACCTAGTCCACTCCTTTTTATCAGCCGCCTCCTCTATACTCTGCCATTTATACAAGCGTTCAAGGTCGAGTTGAACAAGATCGATGGCCTGACCCGCTAGGTCTACTTCGCCGCCATGCAGATACCCCCTAACGCATCCACGGATCGTCTGCTCCATCTCGAAGTTTTTAACACCGCCACCGAATTAGTTGAAGCCCATTTATCATCCCAGAGAAATCGCCTAGAACTAATGGAAACGGGCAAGTCTATTCTCGCCGCTACTCAAGGCATTCCGCTGTCTGAACAAGCTAAAAGTGTCATGCATATTCCACTTGAAATTCGGGAAAACATATTCACAAGGCCCCTCCCCCGACACATGCACCCCGTCTACAACTTAGCGCACCGCCAAGCCCGTACACGCGCTTTGGATCGGGAACTGGCAAAATGGCCGGAAGCGGTGTACTGTGATGCGTCGGAATACCGCCATCACAACGCCTATGCTCTGGTCGTAACGCGCAACTCCGCTTGCACCCCCCTCAGCACGCTTAACATCTTAACTACCTCCCCCATGACTGCAGAGGAAGCGGCCATTGCGCTGGCCCTCGCACAACGTCCAACCCCGCCCAAGATAGTCACGGACTCCAAGCTGGCTCTGCTGCATTTTGTACGGGGGACCATCTCTTCTGAAGCCCTCCGCAACATTCAGAGTAACCCGCCTCAAAAGATGGTGGAGTTGGTGTGGGCCCCGGCTCACACTGGAGAAAAAGGAGTGCTACGGCCACTGCAAATTAGTCGCGCGAGCGTGCGTCCGCTACTGTGACATTCATATGAAATGCAAGGGGGACGGATGGGAGTGGTTTGGACTGCAGGACCAGGATAATTCGTGCACGGGTTCCCCAAAAGCCAAACATTTTTGGGGCGTGCCTTACTACCAGTTTAGGATCGGCGTCGCAGACGCTAAGAGGACCGGTACTGCGAAAACGTGTGCGACTGCACACCTCCCACTGCACACCAGCTATAGTCATGCCTCATCACCACTTACGTCTAAAAAAGCCACGAATTTTGTTTTTACGTTCCTGTGACAAACTTTCCTAAGGGACAAACTGGCCTATGACGAATGATCCCTATGTGACCAAACGGCCTATTACGAGCGGGCCTATGACGAAATGCCATGTGACGAACGGGCCTAATTCTGGAGACGCCGACAGCCCGAGCCCCTACGGTGATTTACTCCTGAAAACCCTGAAGCCGCAAGGATACAATGTTGCTAAGGTGGTCTCAGGAGTCTAACCCAGGACCTTTACGCCGTGAAGCCGGCAACCTGACAACCAGGCTACCGTGAAGGACCGAGGGGCGCGTGTTATCAGCGGTGGAGAACAATAACATGTGCAGCCAGTTTGGAAGAAAAAGTGCTTCCCATGGTTGAATTCGCACCTTGGTCCCTCGCATTATGAAACCGGAATCTATACGATTGAGCTATCATCTCGCCCTGGGCGCACCGCATTTCCTATGGGTTCGTTGCGCGGATGTTGGCTTTGGACTTGGATGCTGGTTCTAGCGCATGCTAACGTGGTCCACTTTGGAAGAGATGTTAACGCCTTCAGACGAAACGATCCGGGCCTGCCAGTCATGGAGAACTTTCAGTGGCAAGTTCATTTAAGTAAGGTGATGAAGTACGCAGCGGAAACCTGGCGGCGCCTTACCAAACAACTTGAAAGCAAACTTGGTTCTGCTCAACAGGCCATGGGAGGAATAGTGATCGGAGTGACAGTTAGCGACAGGAAACAAGCTTCGTGGATCACAAAACAAACTATACTTGATGTTTCATAGTTCAAATAACGAAAAAGATATGCACACGGGCTGGCCACATAATTAGTCGAAATGACAATTTGGCTACCAGGGTGACAGAGCGGGCAACCAGGGACGGGTCTTAAATAAGACGAAGGCCAATTACTTGATGGCTTGATGCAATAAGAGGGTTCAGAGGCAAAGAATGGACTCGAACAGCGCGGGGAAGGAGCGGTTGGAAGTCGATGCGAGAGGCCTTTGTCCTGCAGTGGGTTTAATGTGTTGGTGATGATGATGATGATTGACAGCCGGGTATTTCACGAAGGGAGAGGGGATGCCAGCTCTGCTGTTCCGCCAGCCTTGCACCCCAGGTGCAAGCTGAGCCAATTTTTTCTGCTCTACAGCAAAGAAGAACTGCCAGGCTCACTGGCACACAGACAAGATGCGAATCTTTGATGACATTCAGGGCTTGGAAGAGCCACCATTAGAAGTTCGCCAGCTGACAAAAACCAAGCCACAAACAACAGTTGGGTATACAAAAGGTGTGCACAACTGGAGCCCGACACCACGGGAAACAACTTTTTAACACGCACGTGTTTTGTGCACGGGTACACCAAGATCTCAGTGACGTCATATCCGTCACGGAAGGGACGTCGCCAGAAAAAGTTTTATTGAAGCAGCGGCGCCCGGATTCGAGCCCACGAATTCTCTCGTCTCTCGCCACAATGGGAGGAACGCGGTGCTCTGCCGACTACGCTATGAACAGTGATGTAGCCACTCTCCGAACGCGCCTTATGTCCTTCCCAATGACTCATTAAGGTGGAGCTGCTGTATAGGAGAGGAGAGCCGAAGTAGCCCACCATGACGCTAATGAGCGCCGACAGTTGACGGCTCGATGCCAGGGCCTTTGTGTACGGGAGATGCGCGTGAATTGAGGCACCTCCCGCTGTAGCGCTATTCCCATGACCGTTATGTGTTCAAGCTGCTGTCTCTGTGCATGTCATATTTGATTTTGTTTTCCTGTAATAAACTGGTTATTTTTGTTTCTTGCGTGTCTGCGCCACTTCGCGTGGCGGTGTCAGGGTCGTGAACCCTTCGCACATGAAGGAGTTCCCTAAATATTCAACTGCTCCTGTGAAGGCCCCTTCCACTTTCGTATTTTACCGATTCCTGTGAAAAAGCGATCGACCACAATTTTTCTCCATGAACAAACACCGCCATGCAATACCACTTCGAGGTAATTCAATATCCTCTACCCAATAAATCTCTTAGCAATATTCAGGCAGTATCCTGGAGACAGCTCCAGACTAATACATTCTATAACCCCTATCAACTATTGAAGTCTTCATCTCCCCTCCCTCCTCTTCCCCATGTGGCCTTGAGCGATCCCTTTTAATAAATGTTCGTTTGTTGTTGTTGTATCAACTATCCCTGATTTATCCAGGAGATTACCAACACGACTGCTCCTTGCGAAATGCCAAACGAGCATATTTAACCCATATCGTGTATGGCTGCTCCGAGGATCCCCCGATTAGTAATGTGCATTTGGCTAACTCCATGTAGTGGGAGGTGCCGAAGATGACTCCCGACCTGTTATTTGAAGTTCAGATGGTGACAAGAGCACTGGATGTCGCTTTAAGACATGGTCTTGTCGCCACCCCCGTGACCTACAGCTCGGCTTCCCTTACGACCTTTTCTGACGAAATGAAGTTATTCCTCCTCCTGGAACACACAAGCAAGCAAGGTTCTAACACTTTTTCACAGGCATCAGCTACTCCTAACGCAAGAGACGAAACAAAAATCCCACGCTGTTCGAGCAGTGATTACAAATGTTAAACCGGCCAGCAGTTAACGAAATTCTTTGAATTACAACTGTAGGGGCAGCGAATTCTATGTTCACCAATTTGAAGGGGAGGTATGCTAAGGTATGCTAAGGTACAGATGCGTTCCGATAATTGCAATCGGAATTGCTGAATTGCTTTAAGAGAGTCGTTCAAACGTAGCTTTTTACTTGGAAATAATAAATATGTTTAGTACATCTTCCCTGCACACAGGACGTGTCGACCCATTTTAAAGGCGACGCTGTCGCGGAATCGTTCAGATGTCCTGCAAGGTTGCCCTCCGCGCTCTGTTCCAGATCTGCCCGAGTGATAATAGGATGTCTAAGGTTATCAACTCGAGCTATCAAGCAGGTTTCATTGCACCAGACAAGTTCGTGTTCCTGGCGGATACAGTAAGCACTATGGCAGAGAAGGTGAGTTGAAGTGCCTTTCATGGGTGTTCATTTCAGGTGACTTGGTGAATCCAATGGCCCACTTACGTCCGTTCCGTTATTCCGATATTCCGTTCCGAAGTGGGTACAAGCCAGGCACACCCAGTGTGATGCAAAAAGTTAATTAAACGTGTTGATATACCGCACCCCGCCCCTAAACCGACCTAAAGACACCAAACCACCATTATTTGCAAAAATAATGCGTAGATCTGGGCCAACAGAACATTTTACAGCAGAAATACTACAACGGGTCTCGCAAAAAATTTGACGTTGCCATGGTTCGAACACAGCTCGTTCGCACATAAGCCCACCGTTCTACTCCTAGGCTATTCAGCCGGAACTACGCCGCTCTTTTAGAAGTTGTTCCTAACGATAGCAGGAGTGTTGAAAGAAAATTAGTAGTGGCGCTATGTGCGTACAGGAAATGACGGGCTTGTAGCCTCAAGGGAACGGAACTTCGCCTCCCGGTAAGGGTGGTAGCCAGCGAAGTTTAGCCATCACCAGCAATAAGACCAGTTCACTCTGAGGGATGACCATAACGTCACCATGTCGATGAATGACTGTTGACTGATTAATTGTATGGATTAACGCTCCGACGCAACGAAGCGATAAGGCGCGCCGAAGTGGAGGGCTCGGGATTAATTTTGACCACCTGGGGATCTTTAAAGTGCGGCCAAACCTCGCACACACAGGCGTTTTTGCCGCCGCGTCCGGTAATCCAACTCATGACCTCGTGCACAGCAGCGCAACGCCTTAGCTCCTGAGCCCTGAGCCCTCTGAGCCTTCAGTTGGTCTCTTTTTTTTTTGCCGGCTCAGAGCAGCTTTCAGCAGCTCCGAGCAGCCCAAAACTGCTCCCGCCATAGGCCTTCTATGGGCAAATAAAATGCGGAGGTGCTTGGATTGATTGATTGATTGATTGATTGATTGATTGATTGATTGATTGATTGATTGATTGATTGATTGATTGATTGATTGATTGTGGGGTTTAACGCTCCGACGCAACGAAGGTGATGTGGCGCGCCGTAGTAGAGGGCACCGGATTAATTTCGACCACCTGGGGACCTTTAACGTGCGCCGAAATCTCGTACACACGGGCGTTTCTGCTTTTGGCCTCTATCAGAAAAGCGGTCGCCGCGGCCGGGAATCGAACCCGCGAGGAGCTGCTTGGAGCTTCTGAGAACTGCTTTCAGCAGACAAAAAAAAAAAGAGACCAAGTATTGATGCTTTGTTGAAGGAAACATATCTTTTTGAAGCTCCGCGAATGTTGCATGTCGAATAAACCACTTGGCGTAGCATACGCGCTTTCAGGAAAGGCGGTTCCGCTGTCCCAAGTGTGAACGAGTAGCGCCTACTAGCGGCAGCCAGGAAAGGCGATTCGGACGCCGTAGACTTTAACCAGATCTTGTGCATGTTCCAGTGACGGCGGCATCCCCCTTCTCATTTTCGCTATCTGCTACCGCAATTTTAAAAAGCTACGCGTAAGAGTCGTGTATTTGTGTTCTCAGTCAGCTAAGCAGCTGTTCTACACGAATCTATATTTTGACTTCGGTGTTCATTTAAATGCGATCCTATGTCCTGCACTTAAACATACGCACTCCCGAAACGCGCGCACCGCAGGTCGCCTTCGTGAAGAACCTTCCTCCGCGAAAAAACTTCTCGATTCTCCTGTTCAACGTCCACAGGGTGGATAAGACGAAGAAGTGCATACCGGAATTCTTCGACAGAATTGCCCGAGTCAAGGAGGACTTTTACTTAAATTGACTCTTTCCTTTCCACCGCCCACTTCCGGGTCCCTCTTCCATCACTCGTTTCCTTTTCCAGTGAACAAGAGCACAAATCTTTTGCAGAATCAGTGGCGTGAACTGCGACAAGCTGCCGGCAAAAGGCTCACATTTTAAGAAGTGTTGCAAGTCCCCGACATTTTACTACAATTTCCGGCGTGTCGCCTACCACGGCAATGTAAAAATATCAAAAATGATTGACTGCGGCTGGTTTTTTTACATGTTTATTACGATACCTTCATGGCGTTGGCTAAATACTTCTCTATCGCGAATAAATGGTGCGTAAATAATTGCCCGCAGTGTATCGTGTTTTCTCTCTTTTCGCATCCAGCTAATAATAGTAGAAATAGAAGCCTGTGCAATACGTAAGCAGCCTACTTCGCGTTCGGAAAAGAGCGCTAAAGGAGGTATGCACCCTGTCATGTCATTCGCAGCTGTTCTAGAAATGAATGATCGCCAGTAAACTCGACGGCCTGTTTGTGGCTTGTACCTTTTCAGTTTTAGTATATTAGTAGATTCGGTGCTTGTGTCCTATATTAAGGACATTAACCAAAATTATTCTAGCAACTTGAGTACAAAACCAAAACAGGTAATTTTCTGGGAGAAAGTTCTTCAAGGGTGCCCTTTCGATAGATATCACCATACCATTGTTAGCTTTTTGCTACAGCTGGGCGCTAGCAAGAGGAAAGCGTTGCAGTAATGACCAGTCTGACGTTGGGGTTACCCCAACGACCGAACTCTTAGTTTGAGCACATGGCTGTAAATCTAAAATACTTGCACAACCAGCTTTATTTTTTTATTTTTGTTTGTAGGCTCAGTGCTGTCAAAAGTTACAGAAAACAAGCAAAAAAAAGCTAGTTCTGCTGGAATTGAATATTTTGATTACCTGATGACCTAAGTACACGCCATGCCCATAAATCGATAATAAGTTCCCCCACAAGCTCAAGTTTCGTTTGTACGCTTATAGGGTCCAAGTATTAAGGAAAACACACTGAAAGAAGCTTTTTCCCAGAAATAAAAAAATGATGGCTGAAAGGGTGAAGACGTTTAAAGCTTGTGTTGTTATTTACCTCCGTTTGTGTTGGAAACGGATGTTCTGTAACCCTTAAGACCGAATTAAAACTGGCTAAGCGGTCCTTCGACCTCCTCACACTCCTGCTCTGAATATGCACCACTGGTTTTCAAAGAAGCGGTCTCTGCACTTGCTGAGCTGCTTTCAAGTTGTAGTAACGCTTTCAGAATCAGAATCAGAAAATCTTTATTTCATGAAAAAAATCAGATAGAAAAAATAGGTGAGAAGTCATCTGGATCCATAGCCGACATGGCTAGTAATGGATCCATAACATAATATACACAAAAAACACAATCCAACACAATATTATAAAGATAAAATACAATGGAAAAATATATTGTGCAAATTTAACACGGTGAAGCATAAAGCTCAGACATGAAGTATTTTTTTAACGAACGAGTACTATGTCTGTTTCGTTTTAATTCGACTGGTATATTATTTAATAGTTTGGCTCCCAACAAGGAAATGGTACGGCGACCATATACATTGTGTATTTTTGGTAAATTTAAGTTGCATTGGTGGGCGTGTCTGGTATCTAATTTGGGTTGTATGAAATTGAATGACCGGTTAGGTGTGTTTAGCATTTTTTGGGCCAGTAATGTTGTCTTGAAGTCTCTTGCTACAATAAATGGCATGATTTTAAGTTTTGAAAAGATCGGGGATGATGGTGCAGTGGTAGGTGCGTACGTCAATATTCTAATCGCTCTCTTTTGAAGATTCGCAATAATGTCACTATATGACGCATATATGAATCCCCAAGATTCTATACAGTACGTAAGGTGAGAGTGAAAAATACTATGGTACAATAATCGTAGTGTTTTACTGTTAAAGTGTTTCCGTGCTTGAATTAATGTGTAGCAACCAAACGACACCTTTTTGCTAAGTGCTTCTATATGGGGTGCCCAGTTTAGCGACTTGTCAATTATTACTCCTGAATATTTATGTTGCTCAACCTTTCTAAGTGCGGTATTTCCCAAGAATAATTTGCAATCTACTGTTACGTTTTTTCGATTAGAGCAGAAGACTATAAAATTTGTTTTTGTAATGTTGAGAGCTAACTTATTACTGGTAAACCACTTCAATATATTACGTAATTCTAGGTTGGCTAAAGTTTCGGCTTCTTTTAAATTGCGATCAGAGATGAGTAAAGCTGTATCATCGGCGTAGATAGTGGTTTCGGCGTGTCTTAGCGAATTTGGAAAGTCATTGATAAATAGAGAAAATAATATGGGACCGAGTACAGACCCCTGGGGTACACCAGCTTTGACAGCTTTTAAGTCAGATTTGCTGTCAGCTATCTGCACGAACTGTTTCCGGTTCATCATGTAGCTGCGAAAAAAGTCTAATGCTGGCCCTCGAAACCCATAACGGTCGAGTTTTTGCAAAAGAAGGTTGTGGTCAACGGAATCGAAAGCCTTTCGAATATCAAGAAATATGCCTATTGTAACACGATTATTATTTGGGGCTTGGTTAATTACTTCTGTAACTTCACTAACTGCCGTTGTGGATGAGTAATTTTTTCGGAAGCCGTGTTGTTTCGTTGTTAAGATATTGTATTTTTCAATGAATTCCATTACCCGCTTTGCTATTAGCTTCTCAAACAGTATATTAATACACGATAAAATTGTTATCGGACGGTGGTTTTCAATTAAGTTTGGATCACCTCCTTTATATAGGGGCACTACTCTCCCAATTTTTAGCTGCTCGGGGTACGCTCCAGTCAAAAAAGATTTATTAAATATTTTTTCCAGTGGGTAGCACAAAATGTCAATGTTTTGTTTTAATATGTTAATCGATATTTCGTCATGACCCATTGCCTTGTTTGATTGCATATTTATACTCACATCGATTATTTCTGAGGCGGTTATCTCTCTGAAAGCGAAGCTGTTAATAATCGGCGGAGGTAGCATGGCGGTTTGTTCATCGCTGAAGGTATTAGTTATCTGGTTGCTTATATTAACAAAGAAATCATTGAACTGCTTAGCAAGGGTAGCATGGTCGCAGTTTAAAACGCTCAAATCAGGAAGTGTGCTAAGCTTGTGTGAAGACGTTATAACAGAGTTTATGATGCGCCAGATTTCTTTTGAGTTGCCACTATTTTTTAGTATTAATTTATTATAATAATCTTTTTTCTGCTTGCGTATCAGTGAAAGAGACAGGTTACGCAGAATTCTATATTGTTCTTTATAATAATTATTATCTTTGTGTTGATTCATTTTAATCAACCAGTGATCTTTCTTTTTAATCACTTTAAGTAAGTCAGTTGTCATCCAGGGACAAATGGGAGTTGAGAAGTGCAATGCTCTACGCGAGCTGTTCGCTGTTTTGATGCAGCTTTGTTGTAATGTTTTAGAAAAACGTTCATACAATAAGTTAATATCAGTATCGATATCTTCGTTAAAACTTCTTTGTTCTATTATTGTTCTTGTTTTTACATAGTCCCATCGTTGTGATTTATGTATTGTAGATTTAACTCTCGAAATTCGACTGTTTGGGGCAATGATGCAGGTAGGATAATGGTCCGCGACATTTTTCGCAATAACGCCCGCTTCAGTTAAATCCGGACAAAAATTAGAATGTGATCGATGATCGAGGAAGAGACGTCAGTCACTCTAGTAGGGCGTGTAATGTGGTTTTTAAAGCCATATGAGTAGAGCAAGTTTTGATAATCAGTACTTGAACAGTCTGCTGTGTTAATGTTGAAATCACCGCAAATTATCACATTTGTGTTCATGGCAGCAAAGTGTTGCAATATTTCTTCAAACCGTTTTAGAAAAACCTGTATTCGTGAGCCAGATGGCGTGTAGATCACACCGATTGTAATCTCTGCATCGAGCTCGACAAACATCATTTCGTATTCACTTTGTTTCCGTTATGTCATTTAGTTCCTTAAATTTTATTGCATTAGACAAGTAAAGTGCAACACCACCTCCTCTCGAATCGGTTGTTCTAGGTAGTGAAAGGAAATTATAATTAGGCATATTGATAAATTCTTTTTCTTTCAACCATGTTTCCGTTATGGCTATTATGTTGCATGGAAACGTGAGCCGAGACACTAAGGTTACTAAATAATCAAAATTTTTGTTAAGGCTTCTAGCATTGCAATGAAGAAGGTTTAAAGTGCTGCAGCTAATGTTCGCCATAGCAGTTGTCGGTTTGCCGTTAACGCTAAATGGGTGTTCACACTATTTTGGCTAAGTCGGCCCGAGTAGCAATGTGAACTACACTGGAGTTTTCTGTCTTCCTGGAAAGTATCTTCGATTCAGCCACCCATACGAACTTCCATTTCTTTTCTTTCTTTTTGGCGGTGGCCATGCCGAGCAGAACTTTGTATTCGGGACACAGGTGCTCGTTCACATATATTGGACATGTTTCGGCGAAACGAATATCGCTAGTCGTTAGCCTTTTCTTCTTTGCGGCCTGCAGTAGCTTATCTCTGGCTGACCGTGACCCAAACCTAACAATTATGTTAGTCTTGGTCGGCTCTTTCGTGGGCACGCGGTGAACTACGTCTATGTCTGACGGCTTCAGCTTCGCTTCCACTTTGTCTCCTATTCTCTGGATGATTTCTACTAGCGATTCCTTAGGTTCTTGTGGGAGGCCCTTTATTTCAATGTTTTGCTTCCTAGTGAACTGCTTCAGTTGCGTCATTTATGTTTGCATGTCGCTCACGTATCGCTCAAGTTCTTCCTTTTCTATTTTGAGTGTGGCGTGCTCTTTTTTCAGTGAATCAAGCTCCTGTTTCGTTTTGCGCAGTTCTTCAAAAGTCTTGTTCATGTTTTCCATACCCCGTACTACGTCATCAAGTTCTTTTTTGACGGAAGCGTTCTCGTCTTGCATTTCTTTTCTTAAAGCCGCATTTGCGTCGATAACAAATTTCAACAGCTCTTTTATCGACGAGGGTGCCTTCTCCGCCATAACAACAACGAGAGATCCAAGCTTGTCTAAATAAATAAATTAAAAAAAATCGTGCTTCACAACCCTGCAAGAGCGTAGGAGAGTGATTAGCGCTGTCCGCAGCGGTGCTTCCTAGCTTGGATCGCTCGTTGTAGTGCCGGCAGTGCCGGCTCCCCGGTTCGGCATGCCCTTTTGTAGTCGCCTGTCGCCGCTTGTCCTCTTGTGCGCAGCCGCAGATGCCTCACACGTGGCCAGTTGAAGCCACGCCGACTTGCAAGATCCGACCGGTATCCACCATTCGATGTCGGCACGTGTCCGATTTCGATGACGTCCCTCGTTGCCGAGGCCACGATTCCCGCGGCCGTGCGTCTGCAAGAGCGTAGGAGAGTGATTAGCGCTTTCCGCAGCGGTGCTTCCTAGCTTGGATCGCTCGTTGTAGTTGTAGAACATAAACGGCAAACGCTGCCATCACATTTGGTGAACAGCTTATTTCTAAGGCAGATGTTACTGCGAAGGCATCGAGGGTCAAAAATCCGGAATTGTGGCAAAGAGTTAGCAGACAAAAAAAAGAAGGCTAAAAAATTAAAAAAAATCAAAGAATGTATTTATCAACGTAAAGTTATACAGCTTATTTAAACAAAGTAATTCAGTGTAGAAAATTAGGATAATTTGGGTTTCGCTGGTTGTCGAGCCTGGCGGGAACGCTATTCACAAGAACAGATCGCCGGTGGACCCAGTTATTGAGTCGAGGTCCTCGAATTGGAGACGTGGTCTAGGGACATGTATAGAGGCCTACATGAGTGGTCTAAGGACGCCAATACCTCAACTGCAATTCCACGAGTACCGCAGCAGCTTCCCACGAAATGTCGCCTTTGCATGACTAAGCAAACCGAGAGAAGAAAAAGGTAAAAAAGGATATGAAGACAAAGAAAGAACGCATTCGCTGATTTGGCCCTAATGTTTTCGCAATCCCCAAATCATAAGAAGTGGTCATCGCAATTTACGCTTTGTTTATTTTTATTTATTTACTGGTACCCTCAGGGTAATACATTACAGACGGTAGTAGGTTTAAGGAAAAAAAGCATGAAAACAGGCAGGTATTTCAAAAAAATTAGCAAGCTGGCTCGAGCAATGTAGAAGAAAATACTTAACACATTTCTATAGACATACAAATTTTACACTTATATACATTTCGGGAGTAATACAGTAATTTGTGTGTGCACGAAACAAGGCTTATTAAAGTAACACTACACAATAGAGAGCGAAACAATTTGACAGGCTTATTAAAGTAACACTACACAATAGAGAGCGAAACAATTTGACATAGTTAATTTCAACAATTTCTGGTAGATGGTGGTTCCAGTCATTGAACGTACGCGGGATGAATGAATTTAAAAAGCCTTAGTAACACAACTGATGACGCCGACTTTGCCCGTGTGATATAGACGCGATGATACATATGATGGCGAATTGATTAAACAATCTCGCAAAGCGCTGCAAAAAAAAATTATGAAAGAGGCGTAGACGTGCGATTTTTCGACGTGAACTTAGCAGTGGAAGGCCCAAATTGTTTTTCATTGTGGTTACGCTGGTTGTCCGGTGGTAGTTTGAGTTAATAAAACGTGTCGAGTTGTTCTGAACTATTTCCAGCAAATGAGTAAGAGATTCCGTGAAAGGATCTCATATGGATGATGCGTATTCAAGTGGCGAGCGCAGGATGCTTTTGTAAAAATGAAGTATTACGGACGACGGGGCGGAGTGAAAGTTGCATTTTAAATAACCAAGCATTCGGTTAGCTTTGTTGGCGATGAATTCGATGTGAACTTTCCGTAATAGGTGAGGTGTAATATGAAGGCCTAAATATTTCTAAGATGGATCAGATTGCAGAGGAGGGCCGGTTATGTGATATAAAAACGGGTTAGCAGTGGCACGACAGATTCACATGGATTTGCACTTGTCAACGTTTAAGGTAATCTGCCACTTACCACATCAGGAAGAGAGATAGCGTAATGTCATCCTGTAGCGCATGCGCATCAGTAATTGTGGTTTTTTCACGAAAAGGACACAGTCGTCAGCGAAAAAATATACTGGGGAAGAAATACAGTTAGGTAAATCATTAATATATATGAGAAAAAGTAGTGGCCCTAGTACTGTGCCTTGGGGGACACCCGATAGGACAGGCTCGAATGAAGAGCTTGTCTCGTTAACCATTACAAATTGTCGGCAGTTAGCGAGAAAATTTTCCATCCATTTTAGCCTATTAATATCACGACCCAAATTTCTGAAATTTAATAGGAGTAATCGGGCCAAACATTATCGAACGCTTTCACAACATCTGAAAGATGCAATCGGCAAAACAACTACGGTTAGAAATACTATGCAGTTTGTGAGTGAATAGCAGTAGTTGCGTCTCGCATAAAAATTTCTTCTGAAAACCATGTTGTGCTGGATGAAAAAATGAATTAGATTCCAAAACAATTTCTATGCTAGAAAAAAGTATGTGCTCAAGAATCTTGCACGGAACGCTGGTGATTGATATGGGTCGATTGTTAAAAGGTGAATGTCTGTCCCCTGATTTTAATGCTGCAACCACCTTCCCTATTTTCCACTCCGATGGCAGTTCACCGTCGTCTAATGTTTGTTGAAAACTTTTAGATAACATCATGAAACAACACTGTTTAGTACTTTTAAGGAACTTGGGATTAATAGAGCCAACACCAAAAGCGGACGATGTTTTGATACTGTCAATGATTTTACAAATTCCCTTGGCATCTATGAGCACAGCGTACATCGGGATGGAATCATAAGAGCGAAATTCTGGCGTATCACAGGTTAACGTGCATGAAGAAGAAATGGAAAAGGCCAAGATTATGCGCTCCAGCGAGGGAGTCAGTGAGTGAAAACAGTTTTATTCAGCCGGTGAGTGGGAGTGATTCCTAATTTCAGAAAGCCATGTGATAAGCGGGCGCTCTTCGCTCTGGAGGAAGAATTGTCTGGACATCCAGATCGCTGTTAGTCCTCAGGTTCTCCCGCAGGTCATGGGTGGGAAGAGTGGATGGAAGAAGGGGGAGGTTGTTTGCTTGCACTCTTAATATGATATGAGGCAGAGTGCCAGGTTGTTAGCACAACTTGAATTCGGCAGGAGATTGCACTGCTAACACAAGATGGAGGCCGACTGGGTGAGGGGTATTCTTCCTCATCGTAAGTGCTATCTCAGCAGATATGAACGATGCTCATCGGTACAGGTTTATAAGTAACATGGGCTCCCTACAGGAGGTGTGGCCTTGCAGGAAGTCCCAACAGATTGCGAGCGCTAACCTTTGCGGTTTTATCAGTCCGTCTGCACTTTAAGATTTATGATAAATGACAGGGCTCCTAGGGGAGCTGCGTGGTGGCAGAAAGTGCCAAGAGATGACGAGTGCTACGCGAACGCCCGAAAACTCAACTGAATTTTACATCATCATCACCAGCCTATCTACGCCCACTGCAGGGCAGAGGCCTCTCCCATTAATCTCCAATTATCCCGGTCCTGTGCTAACTACTACTAATTTATCCCCGCAAACTTGTTGATCTCATCTGCCCATCTAACTTTCTATGCTCCCTGCAACGCTTGCCTTCTCTAAGGATCCACTGTGTTACCCTTAATGACCAACGGTTATCTTGCCTGCACATTACATGCCCCGCCCACGTTTATTTCTTCTTAATTTCTACTAATATGTCTTTAACACCAGTTTGCTCCCTGACCCACTCCGCTCTCTTCTTGTCCCTTAATGTTACACCTATCATCTTCTGCTCTATTGCCCGCTGAGTTGTTCTCAATTGAAGTTGAACCTTCTTAGTGAGCCTCCAAGTTTCTGCCCCGCAGGTGAGTACCGCTAAGGTGGCGTTGTCATAGACTTTCTTCTTCAGGGAAAATGGTAGGCTGCCATCCATTATCTGAGAATGTCTGCCGTATGCACTCCAGCCCATTCTTATCCTTCTAATTATCTCTGCCTCATGGTTGGGATCCGGGGTCACAACTTGGCCTAAGCAGATACATTCGCTTACTTTTCCACTGCCTCGCCACCTATCTCACACCGCTGTGCTGTCCCGAGGTTAATCATCATTACTTTGGTTTTCTTCGTATTAATTTTCACGCCAACGGTTCTACTTTGTCCAGTGCGGAAAACATGCTTTGCACTTCGTCCTCCGAATTACTTAGCAGGGCAACGTCATCAGCAAATCTGAGGTTACTGAGGTATTCTCCATTAACACTTACTCCCACCTGTTCCCAATCCAACGTTCTGAATACTTCTTGTAAACATGCTGTAAATAACATTGGAGATATTGTGTGTCCTTGTCTGACGCCCTTCCTTATAGATATTTTACTGCTCTCCCTACGGAGGATGATGGTAGCTGTGGACCCATTGTAGATATCCTCTAGTATTTTTACAGAGGGCTTATCTACCCCCCTGGTTCCGTAATGCTGAATGACTGCTGAGGTTTCAACTGAGTCACTTGCTTTCTCATAATCTATGAAGGCGATATATAAGGGTTCAGTATAGTCAGCGCATTTCTGTATCACTTGATTGGTCGTGTGAATATGGTTCATTGTTGAATAGCCTTTGCGAAACCCTTCTTGGTCTTTAAGTTGACTGAAATTTAAGGTTGCAGAATTCTGTTGGCGATTACCTTGGTAAGTACCCTGTAGACGACTGACAGTAAGCTGATCGGCCTGTAATTTTTCAAGTCCTTCATCTCACCTTTCTTATGGATTGGGATGATGTTCGCGTTCTTCCAAGATTCCGGTACACTTGCGGTCATTAGGCATTGCGTATACAGGTTTGCCAGTTTTTCAAGTACAATTTCTCCACCATCCTTCAAGAGGTCTGCTATTATCTGAACCTCACCAGGTGGTTTGCCCCCTTTCATTTCTTTCAAAGCCTTCCTTACTTCTTCGGTCGTTACTGGTGGGATGCCTATCTCCTCTGAACTACGTTCTCGTTCGGCATTATCCTGGATGTCCCGGCTACTGTACAGATCCCTACAGAACTCCTCAGCTACTGTGACTACTTTATCCCTATTTGTGATGGCATTGCCTTGCTTGTCTTTAAGTTCATACATCTGATTTTTCCCCACGCCAAGACGCCTCTTCGCTGCTTTCAAACTACCTCCGTTCTTTACAGCGTATTCGATCCTCTCCATATTATACTTTCGCATGTCAGCTGTCTTACGCCTATTGATTAACTTCGAAAGCTCCGCTAGTTCTATTCTGTCAGCTGGGTTGGAGATTGTGATTGTTTACCGTTTCCTTATTAGATCTTTCGTCTCCTGGGAAAGTTTACTAGTATCCTGTCCAGCCATCGTGCCATCGACTTCTACTCCACACTCCGTGATAATGCGTGTAAAGTTGTTGCTGGCTTTCTGTGTCGTAAACTCTGCTTCCTCGGTAAGAGCGCGGTTCTGCAGCGCGATGCTGAATTCTTCTAGTTTACGTCTTACTGTTAGCTCATTAATCGGCTTCTTTCGCACTAGCTTGTTATGGTCCCTGCTCAAATCTGCCATAATTCGAGATCTTCCCATACGGTGGTCACTACACCTTACCCTTCCGAGCACTTCCACATCGTTCACGACGCCAGGGTTTTCTATCGCATAATATAAAGTCTATTTCATTTTTATGCTCCCCATTCGGGCTCCTCCACATTCACTTCCGGCTCTCCCGTTTGCAGAAGAAGGTATTCATTATTCTACATCGCGGTTTCTACATCATGAATTCTACATCAAAAAGGGTGTAAATGAAGTACCTCGCTTGCCATTTTATCAGCATGTTAGGACAGAATCGTGATATTGATATTTGGGCATTTGGACGGGCAGCATTTGCAAGCAAAAACGAATGAGATATATCAACTAGCTGTGTGGCTATTGACTAATGCTTAAAAATAGTGTGTTTCGGAAATCCTCCTTGCTGCTATTAGGTGGGTGTAATAGAAAAATGTTGTAGGTCAGTGTTTAGATACGTTAGTTGCCAATCTAAAAAAAACCAGTTCAATATCTCAAATGACGTGCGATAAAAAATTAATATCTGCTGAAAAATGATTTTACCGCTTTTCACTCTCCCTGTGGATGAAGGTTTAGAATTTTGAGCAATATTGACCTCCAAGACCCTAATCACAATGGTCTCATGTTATTTGAAGCCGTTTGAAAGAGGAGTTTGGCTAGGCGTGGACATCACATGTGAGGCCTCTTTGGCTCGACAGCCGTGTCATTTGTAAAAAAAAATAAAGCCGTTCCACTCAATGTGAAAGCTGTCGGATGTGCAGACCAGTGATTCGCCATAAATAGCTGTACCGCCGTTATCCGCCTACTGCTGCCACCCCATGCAAATCAAATTTCCCGGCTTCGCAGTGCTCGCGCGCCCCCTGCCTCAAACTGCGCCAGCGAGAGTTCTGTTCTCTTTGTGCTTTCCTTCCCGCACGTGCCGGCGTTGCATTGCCACATTTTGCGCAAGCGCGAGGATTGGATTTGAGTGGATTGGATTGGATTAAATTGGCTTGAATTGGATTGAATGGGATTAGTTTTGGATTGGATTGGATTGAATTGGGATTAGATTTGGATTGGATGATGAGCAGCAGTAAGCATGATAATAACCTAATCCTAGACAACTAGTAAAGCTAAGAATAACCAGCTGTACCTGAGCTCACGCTACGTATATCCTGGCATAGCCGAGCTAAGCCACTGCTAAGCGCCGGCGGTTCACGTATTTCAAGCGCTCATGACTATATAAACAGCTTGGCTTTCGGTTACCCCGCGGCGAAGGTACCGTGACAGGCTACACCGTAGTGCCGTGGCGATATGCTTGGTTCCAGCGAGCGAGCTAGGACGACAAGGCTAGCACCTAAAGTTCCCTGCACTTAAAAACAATTTGGCCCATTTAGCGCCATCGCAGGGCGAAAGCCTTAAACCTGGTTCTCTGCATTTCAATGACCAACATATGTTAGCAAAATTTAGTTGGACGAATGAATCGGTGGAAGATTTGTTTGAGAATCTTTAGCAACACTTATTTTTTTTTCCGGAATGCCGAACCGCCTCGATAGTGTTGGTTAGGGCGAATTCTGAAAACTACTTTTTAGGTATTTTTAAGTGCTTCATATATATCAGCAAAAAGCGCTTCAAAATGTGAAGGGGGAAATAGGCAATCACGATTTTAAGAAAACACAATTTCCCCTTTTCCCTTGGTTAGGAGTACAATTTCCAAAAGTCCCCCCTTAGTGAGCCTCTACGCAGTGTCGCACATGTATTCCCGAAATTTCAAGTCTCTAGATGCAGCAGTTTTCGCTGGTCCTTGATGACTCCAGTCAGCCGGTCGGTCGGTCGGTCGGTCGGTCGGTCGGTCGGTTGGTCGGTCAATCGGTCGGTCGGCCGGCCGGCCGGCCGGCCAGCCAGCCAGCCAGCCAGCCAGCCGGTCGGTCGGTCAGTCGGTCGGTCGGTCGGTCGGTCGGTCGGTCGGTCGGTCCGTCGGTCCATCGGTCAGTCGGTCCGTCAGTCCGTCGGTCCGTCGGTCGGTCCGTCGGTCGGTCGGTCGGTCGGTCGGTCGGTCGGTCGGTCCGTCGGTCCGTCGGTCCGTCGGTCAGACGGTCAGTCGGTCAGTCCGTCAGTCAGTCAGTCATCTTGGGGAACAGCACGAACTAACAGGGACACAATAAGAAAGAAGTGGACAGGACTAGCGCTGACTTTCAAGTCCAGTCAGTCAGTCAGTCAGTCAGTCAGTCAGTCAGTCAGTCAGTCAGTCAGTCAGTCAGTCAGTCAGTCAGTCAGTCGGGCACTTCATTTTATAGGTATAGATGATAGTGCTCCTACGGTAGGTGCGTGGTTGCAGAAAGTGCCAAAAGATGGCGAGCGCTACGCGAACGAGGGAAAATTCAGCTGAATTCTTCGACCAGAGGGGTGTGAATTAAAAACCTCGCTTGCTTTTTATCCGCATGTTAGGACAAAATGCTGAAATTGATTTTCGGGCAATTGGACGGGCACCGTTTGCAAGCAAAACTGAATGCGATGTATCAACTGGCTGCGAGGGGATTGACGAATGTGTAAAAACACTGTTTTCCCGAAGTTCTACTTGCCTCAATTAGGTGGATGTCATAGAAAAATTTTGAACAGTGTTTAGATACCTGAGGAAGTTACCTATCTCAATAAAAACCAGTTCAATATCTCAAATAGCATGCGCAAAAAAATTAATATCTGAAAAACTATTTTACCGCTTTTCACTCTCCCCATGGTGGAAGTTTTAGAATTTTCAGCAATATTGACCTCCAACACCCTAATGACATTGTGCTCATAAAATCCTAAACCGCTTGAAAGAGCAGTTTGGCTAGGCGTGGACATCACCTGTTCGGCCTTTTTGGCTCGCCAGCCGTGTCATTTGTAAAAAAACAATTTGGCCCCTTTAGCGGCGTCGCAGGGCGAAATCCTTAAAAAATGTTCCCCGAATTTGTATGACTAACATATGCTGGCAAAAATCAGTTGGATAAAAGAACCGGTGGAAGATTTCTTTAGAACCTTTAGGAACACCATTTTTTTCCGGAATGCGGAATCGCCTCGACAGTGTTGGTTAGGGCCAAATCCAAATACTACTTTTTATATATTCTTAACGGTTACATATATCAGCAAAAAGCGCTTCAAAATGTGAGCGAGGGAAGGACGTAATCACGAATTTAAGAAAACACAATTCCCCCCTTTCTCTTTGTTAGGAGTATAATTTCCAAAAGTCTCCTATTAGTGAGCCTCTACGTAATGTTGCAAATGTACTCCCGAAATTTCAAGTCTCCAGATGCAGCAGTTTTAGCTGGGCTTTGATGAGTAGTCAGTCAGTCAAGTCAGTCTGTCAAGTCTGTCAAGTCTGTCAAGTCTGTCAAGTCAGTCAGTCAGTCAGTCAGTCAGTCAGTCAGTCAGTCAGTCAGTCAGTCAGTCAGTCAGTCAATCAGTCAGTCAGTCGGTCGGTCCGTCGGTCGGTCCGTCGGTCGGTCGGTCAGTCAGTCAGTCGGACACTTCATTTTATAGGAATCGATAATACTGGCGGCGCGCTGAGAACTTCGCATGTGTCCGTACATTGGAGCATTTCCTCGAACATTGTTCCATTTCTGTACGACCAACTTTTGCTGCGACTGCGTCGACAGCATGAAATTGTGGCTTATCCTCGCGCCTTCTATATCTTGCTGCCGACGCACCTCGCTGCGGACCATGGCAGTCAATGGCGGAAACCGAAATAGCAGTGCACAAAGGCCAGTGATGGCGATCGGGGTGCCAGCCCCAACCGTCGCTTCAGCGAACAGCGCCGCCCGTGACGAACCGCTCGTCAGTGGAATGCCGGTGGTGGTCAGCGCAGCGATGTTGTGCATAGCTTTCTGTCGTTCTGCTGCGGTGCGGTTTGCAAAGCGTAGATAACTACAGGGGCTTTTTTCAGATAGATAAATCTTGAGCGTGGATGTGACCTTTACGAGGCACGCCATGTGTGTGGTTTACACCCATACTCAGTATTTAGAAATAGCAGACGACGCTCAATGCGCCAAGCTGGAAGTGAAAGTCTTTTCGTTCATGCAATTTTTTCATGCCTGCATGCAGTTTCGCGTATCGAGGAGTATATTGCAGCTAAATGCTCCCACAAAGCCTGTGTGTGCAACCGATTCAGGAATGCTGCGGCGCTGGCCTTTGGCAGTTGACGACGAAACAGTGTCGTGCACAATCGAACAAAGTTGGGGGGTGCCTTCTAAGATTTACCTCAAAACAGAAATTGTGATGGACGATGCTTCCGTAACTTCATTAACTATGGCTGAAACGTGCTTAATTTCACAGAAATGCCCTTACTGCAGTCATCGGGAATTGTTTACAGAATAAATACCGCATGGTAGAACGTGATTGCTTGTCGTGGAGAAGCATTGCTTTACAAGAATTGCAATGGTTGCTGGCTAGTATTGGTTAATGGTTTTTCAAAAACCAATTCCTACGTGGCTGAAGGACGATAGACAGAAGGGTGCCGAAAACCTGTACCCAGTTTCACAACTGAATGCCGCGGTCGTTTTACAAGCTGCCACGTACCCTTGAAAAATCATGCACTTCTCCGTCTAACGACGATGATGGTTTCTCGCAAAACTTTCTCGTGCGGGTTTCATTGGTTGCCTTCTGGATTTAAAATTTGACTACTTGAGCTTCGACTTTGACCAGCACGCAGTTTGGTCTTTTGATCGCAGCGTCTTTGGCCAATTCCCATTCGATTTCGTGCGAAGAAAGCTTTGCGTTCAACCATGGTAATCATTAGATGGAGAGCTAGATGATCTTGCTGTTTAATTTTGAACTTCCATGCACCACTCTCTAAAGCTAAACTTTTTCCAGCGTGTCGGAAATGTGTCTGTGCTGGAGGACTCGGGCTGATGCACTCCAATTTGAGGCAACTAATCGCGCGTTTTTGGCGTCTTCACAAGGCATTACACGATTTTTTAGGTACTCTGTAAAGAATACTTGAGCATTAAAAAACACCGGCTGACGTTAACACTGTCACATTTCTAACTATCGGTGCCAGCATTTATTCCACGCAGGTGGTAAAACGGGAAGGGAGGAGGGATGGTTTGTAGCTTGGGGAGTTGGGTGGGTGAATAACTTTGGCTGATAAAATGACCACCACAAACGTGGGAGTTCCACTTTTAAATTCAGGCTCCCATGCTGTCACAGTGCCGCTCAACAAAACCGAAGGCACAAAGCTCACGGTTACAGAAAGAAATTGTAAACTACCGCAACATTTCTACGGCTACACGGTAATCCATCAAAGCACACGTATCGAGGTATTCCAGCGCTAAGGCTGGAGGGGAAACCGTAGTCATTAAAGCCAGTGAAGATAATTTATTGTGGCAGAAATGAATACTAATATTCATACTAGTTTTATTCCTACTCAGATCGCGCGGAGCTATGCGCAGAGCGCTGCAAAAAGCGCTTATGTCAGTGTAGCCCGTTCCCAAACTTAGAAACGTCAAATAAGTTTATGTAGCCGTTAGTGCATTTAAGAAATTAATACTAATAAAAACTCCCACCTCCCCTCGCGGGAACCCCTGTGTAGATGCGACGCATAGGCGGAGCGGCGAAGGGACCGCGTTTTATAGCGCGCATAACGTTGAGGGTACTGTGTAAGCCGGTCCCAGTCGATGACGACGTTCGCGTACTTGTAAAGCGGCGTGGACCCTAGGTGTTTGAGCCAAGCGTGGATGTTGCTTCGCCGGAAAACGGAACACCGGTTATATGCGCAGCGCTCCCGAAGGAGAGGAAACCGCGGAAGAGAGAGTACTGCACATGCGCCGGCCCCAGCGCGTCTGCCGCGGCTATGACGCAACGTGCCGAAGCTATGACGCAACGTGCCGCGGCTCTGACGCAACACAATCCAACACAATCCACTTTAATCCAATCCAAATTCAATCCAATCCAATCCAAGTCAGGCCAAGCCAAGCCAATCCAAGCCGATCCAATCCAACCCAAGCCAATGCAATCGAATCCAATCCAATGCCCCTCGCGAGAGAGTGTTCGCTATCGGAGAGGAGAGGGGGTGAGCGGCGGAGAGCGCAGCTGGCGCGGCGAGGAGAATGGGGGAGGGGTGGACAACGCCGACGAAGACTACGACGACGACGCCGGAGGGACAAGGCGAGTGAATCAGATGCTCTGCATCTAATAGTACTTTTATTCGTACTCAGAACGGGTGGAGCCAAGCGTAGATCGCTGCAAAAAGCGCTCATGCCATTGTAGCCGATACCCAACTTTAGAAGCGTCCGACAAGTTTGCGTAGCCATTACTGCATCCAAGAACCCAACACATCTGTCTTGACTTCGTTTAATCTCATATGTCCGCCCACAACACCACTAAAACATTCAAAGCACCGAAGCAAACACGACAAAAACAACAGGAGGCTGTGCAGTCCAATGCACCGACTCATTCCACTGACGAGGGGAGCGCCGAGTGGTGGCGCCACCCGTCCAGCTGCCTGGTCCCTATTGACGGTGAGCGCGAACACGGGCGGCGCTATGAAGCGCGCCTCTGTGACGTCGGCTTAGGGATTGTCGCATTTGTCGTCTTCTTCACTCAGGCTCTCTCTCTCTCTGCTGTTTCTTAGCGCTCAGTCGACGTCTGATGCTTGTCCGCACCAGAATTGGCGTGTGCGTAACTTATTGTCATAATAATAGGCCTAAAATCGCATACTAAAGTTGTGAGTTAAAGTATTACTTTTCGATATTGCTTCGGAAGAAACATTGCCGGCCTAGCCCCATTCCTCACGAAGCCTGTCCTGTGCGGAGCGCGAAGATTCAGAGCGAGGCGTCAGCTTTTGTATTACGTAATCTTTCGACAAAGGGAATAGCCCGCTGCTAGTAAGCGACAACAGCGAAAACACAAGGCCAAAACAAATTGTAGGTCTTCAGGGCTCTCGGCTTTGACACAAGGCATTACGATTCCCGGTAATCATATGTAAGGTATAACAGTTCTTGCAACCTTGCTGAGCGCTCGAAAATATTGTATCATATCTCTTTGCGTTGCCATGGCATGACAGTATGCCCACATGCACTATGGGCTGCAAAGCCTGTAGGCTGAGTTCCAAAGAACCCAGTGTGTGTATAGGCTGGTTTTATACCAGGCTTCCAGGCTTCTACCTAGTATGGAGGTTTGTTGAGCAAAACGAGTCACGTATACGGTAAAGATAAAGTAACAATATGTTTGTTCAGACCTGGAGGGATATTTCGGTATATTTCCCACAGCGATATCTTCCCAATATTCGGATATGTGTTAAGGAAAGCTGCAATCAAGAGGAGGAGGAGACAGAGGAGGATAAAACTTTATTTAACAATGTAATCGAACTGGTTAGTGGGCCGGGTCGAGGACAAGAGAGTACGAGTAATTTTCTTCAATTCATAGAATGCCATCCTGAGTACAATAGGATTGGTTCATTGCACCTCGAATGGTTGGAAACCAATAAAGAGCTGCTTGGGAATATTCATCAGTTTCGATTCTTGTAATATATGCACATATGCTATTTACTGCGTTAGTCAGCGAGTATACCGTGCCTTCAACACAGTAATCATGTTATCATTATGATAACAACGGTTACGATAGACATTCGGAGCCCAAAAGCCGCCTTCGAGTACTCTGGACAACATTGTCTGGGGCGCGTACACAGTACGACTCACGGCTTTGGGACTGCACAACACCATCGAAGAGCTCATGGAGGCCCACCTAACGGCGCAGAAAGTAAGACTCGGAGCAAGCCCAACGGGTAGGGAAACGCTAGCTACGCTTGGTTACACGGCACACGGAAAACGCAGTGGACATCCCGCCTGAACTAAGGACCAGAATTCTTGTCCGTCCAATACCCCGGAACATGTCCCCTCAACATCACGAGGGAAGACGCCTAGCCAGAGCAACTGCGCTAGAAAAACAGTACGGAGGACAAGACTACGTCGTATATAGAGACGCGGCGGAATACGCGAGGTACGGGGTAAGATCGGCGGCCGTTACCTCCTCAACCGACCTCCTTTCCTGTCTGACGCTTCGGTCGTCAAACACCCAGCAGGCTGAAGAGACGGCTATCGCCCTTGCCTTTTCCAATACAAAGGCCAGCGTAATTATTACGGACAGCCAAGCCGCCTGCCGAGCATACCAAGCAGGTAGGGTTTCAAGACAAGCGCTTCGGATTCTCCTTCAACGCCCACCGCAGAAGCAGGTCACAATAATTTGGACCCCGGCCCACTCTGCTCTTCGCGGCAACCAGACGGCACACGTCCTGGCCCGAAAACTCGCCCACCGGGAACCGAAAGAAGAGTCGGAGCGAATAAGTCGGAGCGAAGAACAGGAAGTCATCCTGAGACAACTACAGACTAATACCTACCCCCACCCAACACGACTATAGGCCATCCATCCTACTCTTTACGATCCCCTATGTACTCACTGCCAAGCACCAGGCACGCTGTACCATATTGTCTGGGAATGTCAACTGAACCCAGATCTTTCCCCCATCCCCAACCCCTCACGCGAGCAGTGGGAGAGTACGCTGACCAGCTCTTCTCCTGAAACGCAGCTTTTGCTAGCGGAAAGGGCGAAGACAGCCGGTCGTACCAACGGAGTCTTGGACTGAAGACCTCGACCACAAATATGCTCACTTCAACTGTGATTAAAGTTTCTCTCTCTCTCTCTCTCTCTCTCTCTGGGGCGCGATCGCGGTGGCGTAGCACAAACGTCCTCATTGTAGTTGCATGTGAATAAACAACGCACGCTGCCGATATGCACCTTCTTGCGCGCAGCCGTAACGAAAGCCAATTTGTGAACAAGTAAATGTATGCCATACAACCTGAAGAAAAAAATTACGCCCACCTCCCCTCGCGGGAACCCTGGTGTGGTGCGACGCTGAGGGGGGTTCAAGCGCAAGCGGAGAGCAACCGTCGACCGAAAGGTCGCCGGAGAGCGGCACACCGGTTATATGCGCAGAGCGCCCGAAGGAGACGAGACCCGGGAGAGAGTGCCGCGGCTATGACGCAACATAATCCAACACAATCCACTTTAATCCAATCCAATCCGAATCCAATCTAATCCAAGTCAAGTCAAGCCAAGCCAAGCCAATCTAATCCAATGCCCCTCGCGAGAGAGTGTTCGCTATCGGAGAGGAGAGGGGGAGAGTGGCTGCGGACAACGGACGCACGCAGGAAGGACAGGGCCGCCGACAAGAGATGCTCTGAGCGTCGCATCTACAATCAAAACTATCTTTGTGAGCCTACCAAACATCCCCAAACCTCCGAATAAGACGTTTGTGACGGTGCAGAAAAATTAATGCGTTGGTCACAGAAAAAAAAAAAACCATCTGCTACAAGTCAACAACAACGAAAGAAATAGAAGACATCCGTTTTATATCCTGCTGTGCGATACGCGTGTAGGGGCCCGCTGCTTCGTAAGTAGCGTTAGAGTTCTGAGTCTTCATAAGAGCATATCAATATACCGCAGGGGAGCCTACGCATTTTGAGTACTTATCGAGGAGCTCTGAGCGCTGGTCCTCGCTATTAGGCTGGAGGGCACGAGCTACACGGGATCTTCTGACCGATGCTCTGAAGAAAGTTGTTCTCTATCTCCTCGTGTGTTGCAAACTTTTGGGAGATGCATCTTGAAATTATTTAGATGTGTCAGAAACTGGCAAAAATAACTGAATTACTAGAACTGTGATTTTAATGCACTAAAGCAACACAGCGGGCGATTTCTAGTACAGATGCTGCTGCCCCTCACAAGCGGAGTGTAGCAGACGACAGCGGCGCGAATCCCTAAGCCGACGTCAGGGCCAGGGGGCGCCACTCAAACATCTCACCGCCAATAGGCGTGGCCACTGCTCGCCGTAAATGGTCTACATGCGTGCTCACAAAGTATACGCCTCGAGCTTCGCGCTCGCTGCGTCGCATGCCGCCGCTTCTCCGTTGCGTTTACGGGATTTGCGCTGCGTGTCTGATAGGGGTCGTGCAGTGTTTCGGTTCTGTTTCGCTTCTTTTCGCATTTCCGCACTCTATAAAAACTTTCTATGGTGACGTCTATCAGCAAAGGGCACGTTTAGGTCATTTAGAAAGCGGGTGGGTCTACGTGGAGTACTCGAACGCCAACAAGAGCTACGGGACGCGTTTCTGCGGGCCTCGTCGCCCCTCTACCGGGCGTCGGCGACGGCAGCAACATATCACCCATGTCAGCTGCTAATACATCAGGCACAAGTGCATTCTACTGTAGCCTAGTTTAGACCTGATACTGGCACAGTATACTGTGCCAGTATCAGGTTGGTTTCGTTTTGCTGCATGGACAACGAATGCGGCTTCGTTTCGAATATATACATTGCAGAAAAATATGTTTCGGGTACGTGGTTAGCTAATCCAAGACAATAAATAATGCTTTTTAAAGAACATAAGCCATGCGAAACTGTTAAGTATATTACAAGGCTGTGCTAAGTTAAATATGTGCCCACTCACGCCTTATAGCAAGAACCAAGGAAAGGTAATGAAACCGCGAAAAAATAAAAGCTGTGCTGGTCTGAAAGAAACAGAATAGCTCTAACCGGAATGAAAAAACCCTGTGCAGCTTCTGATATGGTAAAGACGTTCATATATAGATACTTAAGCCAGGTAGGTCTCACCAGAACAAGTAGACGTGGTATGCACTGCTATTAAATGCAGAGCATCTGATTCACTCGCCTTGTCCCTCCGGCGTCGTCGTCGTCGTCGTCGTCGATGTTGTCCGCCCCTCCCCCATTCTCCTCGCCGCGCCAGCTGCGCCTGACCTGGGGCCCGGCAATCAAACAGCTGCTCGGCCAGTCCAGTCGTGTCCTGAAAGCCATCCGTCAACTCTTGGCCAAGAGGCGTGGGTGCTCACACACTTGGGCACTACGAATTTACGATGCTATGGTGTGCTCCGCAGTCCTCTACGCTATGCCCCTTGTCACTGTCAAGCCAACGCGGTGGAGGAAACTCGAGATCGAGCACAGAAATGCACTTCGGACCGCTCTAGGTTTGCCCTGATCGTTGCAATGCGCGGGAACTCATGCTGAAGCCGGTGCCTGGCCCCTCGCACTTCGCGCCCTACAGCGAGCTCTCAATCACGTCGAGCGGCTCCATAGGGCACCAGACGGAGGCGCCCTCCTCGCACGGCTACGAGAACGACCTCATTCTCGAATGGGTATGATTGTCCGTACCTTCGAAACGGTGATCGGCCAGCCCCCGACGGATCACATCATACCTCCTCCACCCCACGTGACGAGTAAGATCACCATAAGTGCAACTCTACCACACGTGACCTCAAAAAGGAATAACTCCACTCTGTGAATTAAGGCATGAAGCAGCGGCCTGCCTGGAGAACCTTGAGGGGCACGTGCTGATATTCACCGATAGGTCCGTGTTTCCAGACAAGGGGGCGGCGGCTGCAGCATCCATCGCGCCTGCCTTCGCTTCCAATGCCGCCTGCCAGTGGCCAGCAGCTCCACAACGGCAGAAATCGCAGGCCTTCACTTGGCTGCGGACATCATTAAGGAGTGCGAGCCGAACCTCACCAACCGCAAAGTAGCAATCCTCTCAGATTTGAAGGCTGCTCTCCTGAGGCTCGACCGGGCCCACCTCAGCTGTCTCGCTGTGCAAAGTCTTGCCAGAAAACTGCACAGCCTCAGCACCAGAGGCCTTAGCATTCATCTGCAATGGCTACCGGCTCACGTAGGCATCAAGGGAAATGAGGAGGCTGATCGTCTGGCAAAAGAAGCGCTTCATCCATCCACTTCGATGAGTGAGGCAATCAGGCCCCTGGACGTCGCGCGGTACCTTATCCGAAGGGACCTGCAAGCCATACATCCTGACTCGCGAGTTGCATCTGGCAAGCCACCGCACGTGCTTCCTTCGAGGGGACTGACCCGAGCTGACCGTGCTCTCCTCCTTCGTCTGCGAATCGGCTGTCACCGCTGCGCGGAAAGAAGTCACAGGCTTGGCATCGCCAGTTCACCCGCCTACCCACACTGTCCTGCAATAGAGACACTCGCGCATGCACTGTGCGAGTGTCCACAACATTCGCAGGCTCGATCAGCGCTGAGAGCGTCGTATGCGAAACTGGGACTGCCTCCATGCACCTCAACAAACCCGTTGTTCCCGGATTGTCATAAATCAAATCGCGAAAAAGCGTTCCGAGCCCTGCTGGACTTTTTAAGAGACACGGGATTCTCGGACCGTCTATGATGCCGTCAGTACTGTCCATGCTGCGCGGCTTGAACCGTTGTCTTACAAGGCTGTGAATATAAAGCGGCATGCCGCGCTCCGACAGTCTCGACGGTCGTCCGCATTACGCTTGCACTCTCTCGCAATAGTCGACGATTTCTTTTCTACCTTTTTCTGTCCACCCTCTTCTATCCCCCTCCTAGACTCAGTCTTGATTGAGGTGCCCTCAACCCGAGAGGCAGTTATCGGGTGAGTCAACTTTCGTTTCTCTTTAAAGGGGTCCTGAAATACCTTCCGCCGATGCGTGGATGTACATGTAACCAAATAAAGCAATGTATTAGCAATCTCCTCCCGCAAGAATTTTGTTGAAGCGATGAGTATTAGCTGAGAAATCGTAAATCAAAAACCGCGCATTATCGTCGCGCCGCGTTTTCTCCACCTTTCAACTTACTCTCCGCTGTTGACGGCGAGCGAGCCTTCCCTCCCATGATGCTGCGCTCCTCCGCGGTGACGTACTTCCGCTATTGCGCTGCTCACACAGCCGTCTGCTACGGTCAAGCTTTGTTCACACCATGAATCCCGCACTCTGCTCAAGGCTGGAAAAGCGAACGAAAAATCTGGCCCCATGTGTGCGGTGGCCTGGCCTTGCCCTTTCGCGGTGTACGTTGCTGCAGAACTTTGCTATCGGCGGCACGCGACTCTTTATCGGCGGTGAACTCGCAGCCGCACGGGGAGGATCCTGCGCTCGCTCCCTTGAATGCACAGCGCACTGTTTATCCAAAAAGCGCTGTATCAGATGTGGCCCCGCTGGTGCCGGGTCTTATTTTGTGGCGGTGGTAATTCCTGGCGGCGGCATGTGAAAAAGACATTTTAAACCGATACAGAACCCGTGCAAAAAACGCCAGTTCAGCTTGGGGCGACGCGTGGTGGAGAGCGGCAACGTTGGCAAAACATGCTCCGCCGCGGCTCTGAGCTTTCTAGAGCTGCAGCGAGCACCATTTCTTTGACAATATCAAACATCGGTTTCCCTGGCAACAAGGCACAAACCGCTCTAGAAGTCAGTTACGGTTGCGTGATCCCGGTTCAGCTTGGGGCCCCACCTCGCGGCATATGGGCACTGCAGGCATACTACTCACTCCCATTTGGAAGTGCGAGATGCGTTTGGCATTACAGGAGGCGATGGTGTGTGTGTTGTGAACGACTTTGTTTCGCGATGAAATGCGACGTTGTGCTTCTGCGGGTGGATAGTGCTTCCCATGGTCTGGATCATCTTTCTCAAGCGGCGTACGACTCAACCTCGCATGGCGTATGTGCAGTGTGCGTGGCTAAAAGCCATCTCGGCTTGTGCGCCAGAGTTAAGTGACTTGCTGTTCGTCCCCGCAAACCGCGCGCGAGGTGAGTGCCGAAATTACGAGGGGCAGGAGGAGGCAACCCATCGTCTGTCAATCGCGGTTCGGACTTGCAACGTATGTTGTGACGTCGAAACGCATCTCTGGATTGTTTGGAAGTTGAATAAAATGTATGCGTCAATCCCGGGCATTCGGCTCAGGGCGTTCTCTGCGATTGCAAGAAAGAAGTGCCACGGGGCTTCAACGCTTTCTTTCAGGAACGTACTCAAGTAAGAGAATATTCATGTCGTGTTATGGCCCTGTTGCATTCAATACAAACGGTTAAGCGTTTGTTTACACTTGTTTCGTTTGTCGTAAAATGTCCAAGCACTCCGGCACTCCGCTGGCAAATCAGCCGGCGAGCCGACGCTGAGCAGACGACTCATCTCTTTGCCGGAAGTGCGTGAAAAAGCCGCTCAATAGCAGGATGTCTAGCTCATGACGAACATCTGGGAATCGATGATGTAGACATGTGAAGATGGCGGCGTCCAAAAACACGAAGGAAAGGGTGAAAAAAAAGCGACAAACTTTGCAACAAAAGTGTGAGCTTTCCGCTGCGCGTAAAAGAGTAATACTTGGCACAGATGATGTTGACGACCCAATCTAACGATTGCGCTAGTCAATTTAGTGTGCTCAAAACGCCTTTCAGGGCCCCTTTAATAAAGCAACTCTCTCTCTCTCTCTCACCCCCTCTCCTCTCCGATAGCGAACACTCTCTCGCGAGGGGCATTGGATTGGATTGGATTTGGATTGGATTAAAGTGGATTGTGTTGGATTGTGTTGCGTCATAGCCGCGGCACGTTGCGTCATAGCCGCGGCAGGGGGTTCACGGCACGTTTCACGCGATGGGAGCATCAATCTAACGGAAACAACAACGGAACCCCCTATGCGTCGCATCTACACAGGGGTTCCCGCGAGGGGAGGTGGGAGTTTTTTCGCTAGACATGGGCGGGGGAGGCGGACGCTGTGGGTGTACAAATTCGGAGCGAAATCAAGCAATTAACGTTTTAGTAAGCAAACGCACAAACCTTTTGATTTTCGACTTCCCCGAACAGCTGGTCGTTCAGTGGGCGCATTTTTGGAAGCATTCAGGATAGGCAGTTCACAAGCGATGAAAGGTGTCGTTGGAACATGGTTGTATCTGATAAGGCCGCCTGATTTTAGTTTGTGCTTTATTCTGCAGGCTTCCTGTGCCATGTGACGATGTTTCGAGGAAGCGCTTTGTCGCAAACGTAGATTGTGTTCCATCTCCGCGCTTCTCGCGGAGGATATGTGTAGCAGATCAATGCTTACGGGTGCTCACGTCACGGCAAGACGACCCTTTATCGTGTGCTGATCCCCGAGTATAAGTCTGCATTATCCATCGAGCTTTCGTTGAACGTTCGCGAAATTAAGACACACTGGTTTGTCAATGGTGGTGGTCAATATAGGAAGTACAACATTGGCAAATGCAACTGGCATGCTTCCAGGTATGAGTGCTCCGCTAGGTTATGTACGCACACAAAACCGATTTACATCGTAGTGTGTAGCCGTGGCATGAACATGTGAGGAAAAGCTGTATATGGAGACACTATCAGGAAATTTCAGGGCAGTGTAACTACAACCAGCTCCATGCATATGACGGTTCCGTGATGCTGGCCTGTGAAACACACTCCGCGCTTGCGCAGGCCGAATGCACCACACTAAGATCGCGTCGGAAACATTTACACTCTCGTAAACACACCCCATTTGCGAACAGAGTGGCTGCTCCACATGAACATGCTGCTCTTGCACGATGCTCCGTGGTTGCCACAACCGAAGCGTTTCAAGATTTCTTTAAGTTGATTTGCTGCGATTATTCTCAATTTGGCCATCGAATGCTTTTTAAGCAACTGACCGCAAGCAGGCTAAAAAAGTGCAGTACAACCTATGTGATATCACACCGGCAAATAGAATGTATGGAGTTGTAAAAATGTGGAGACATGCGATGTAAAGCGTAAATTGCGAAAACACCTGTACACTCCTTATGATTTGGGGATTGCAAAAACATTTGTGTCAAATCAGCGAACGCTTTCTCTCATTGTGCTTTATCTTTTTTTTTTCTCGCTTGGTAAAGTATAGCAACGGTGACATTCAGTGGGAAGCCGCTGCAGTACTCGTCGAATTGCAGTTGCGTTATCGGCGTCCTTAAGCCACTTATGTAGGCTTCAATACATGTTCCTAGCCCACGTCTCCAATTCAAAGGCCTCGACGCAATTACTGGGTCCACTGGCGATACGTTCTTGTGAACAGTGTACCCGCCAGGCTCGTCTAGTAGGGAAACCCAAATTATCCTAATTTTCTCCGCTGAATTACTTTGTTTAAATCAGCGTATAACTTTACGCTGATAAAAGCATTCCTTGATATGTTAAAAAAAATCTTAGCCTTGTCCTTATTTGTGTGCCATCTCTTGGCCACAATCCCGGATTGTTAACTGTTCATGCCTTCGCAGTAACATCTGCCTTAGAAATAAGCTGGCCACCTAATGTGATGGAAGCGTTCGTCGTTTACGTTCTGAAAGCGTTCCAACAACTTGAAAGCGGCTCAAAAAGTGCAGAGACCGTTTCCTTAGAGACCAGTGGTGTATATTCAGAGCAGGAGTATGAGGAGGTCGAAGGACCGCTTACCCAGTTTTAATTCGGTCTTAAGTGTTTCAGAACATCCGGTTCCAACACAAACAGAGGTAAATAATAGCACACAGCTTTAAACGACTTTACCCTTTCAGCCATCACTTTTTTTATTTCTGGGAAAAAGCTTGAAGGGGCCCAAAAAGGCATTTTGAGCACACTAAATGAAGTAGCGCAATCGTTAGATTGGGTCGTCAACGTCGTCTGTGCCAAGTATTACTCTTTACGCGCAGCGCAAAGCTCACACTTTTGTTGCAAAGTTTGTCGCTTTTTTCTCACCCATCCCTTCGTGTTTTTAGACGCCGCCATCTTGACATGTCTACGTCATCGATTCCCATATGTTCGTCATGAGCGAGACATCCTGCTATTGGGCGGCTTTTTCACGCACTTCCGGCAAAGAGATGAGTCGTCTGCTCAGCGTCGGCTCGCCGGCTGATCTGCCAGCGGAGTGCCGGAGTGCTTGGGCATTTTACGACAAACGAAACAAGTGTAAACAAACGCTTAACCGTTCGTATTGAATGCAACACGGCCATAACACGACATGCATATTCTCTTACCTGAGTACGTTCCATAAAGAAAGCGTTGAAGCCCCGTGGCACTTCTTTCGTGCAATCGCAGATAACTCCCCGAGCCGAATTTCCGGGTTTGACGCACACACTTTATTCAACTTCAAAACAATCCAGAGATGCGTTCCGAACGAACACAACGTTACAACATGCGTTGAAAGTCTGAACCGCGATTGACAGACGATGGGTTGCCTCCTCCTGCCCGTCGTAAATTCGGCACTCACCTCGCGCGCGGTTTGCGGGGACGAACAGCAAGTCACTTAACTCTGGCGCACAAGCCGACATGGCTTTTAGCCACGCACACTGCACATACCCCATGCGAGGTTGAGTCGTACGTCGCTCTACAAAGATAATCCAGACCATGGGAAGCACTACTCACCCGCAGAAGCAAAGCGTCGCATTTCATCGCGAAACAAAGGCGTCCACAACACACACACCATCGCCTCCTGTAATGCCAAACGCATCTCGCACTTCCCAATGGGAGCGAGTGGTACGCCTGCAGTGCCCACATGTCGCGAGGTGGGGTTCCGAGCTGAACCGGGATCACGGAACCGTAACTGACTTCTGGAGCGGTTTGTGCCTTGTTGCCAAGGCAACTGATGTTTGAGATTGTCAAAGAAATGGCGCTGGCTCCAGCGCTAGAAAGCTCAGAGCCGCGGGGGAGCATGTTTTGCCAACGTTGGCGCTCTCCACCACGCGTCGCCCAAGCTGAACTGGTCACATGATTGAAGGGTTTTGTGCACGGGTTCTGTATCGGTTTAAAATGTCTTTTTCACATGCCGCCGGCAGGAATTACCACCGACGCAAAATAAGACCCGGCACCAGCGGGGCCACATCTGATACGGCGCTTTTTGGATAAACAGTGCGCGGAGCATCAAGGGAACGAGCGCACGATCCTCCCCGTGCGGCTGCGAGTTCACCGCCGATAGCAACTGAAGCAACGTACACCGCGAAAGGGCAAGGCCAGGCCGCCGCACACATGCGGCCAGATTTTTCGTTCGCTTTTCCAGCCTTGAGCGGAGTGCGGGATTCATGGTGTCAACAAAGCTTGCCCGTAGCAGACGGCAGTCTTAGCATCGCAATAGCGGAAGTACCTCACCGCTGAGGAGCGCAGCATCATGGGAGGGAAGGCTCGCCGCCGTCAACAGCGAAGAGCAAGTTGAAAGGAGGAGGAAACGCGGCGCGACGATAATGCGCGGTTTTTGATTTACGATTTCTCAGCTAATACTCATCGCTTTAACAAAATTCTTGCGGGAGGAGATTGCTAATACATTGCTTTATTTGGTTACATGTACATCCATGCATCGGCGGAAGGTATTTCAGGACCCCTTTAATACTTGGACCCTATAAGCGTACAAACGAAACTTCAGCTGGGGTGAAAGTTATTAGCGATAACTCGCCATGACGTGTTCTTAGGTCATCAGGTAATCAAAATATTCAATTCCAGCAGAACTAGCTTTTTTTTGCTTGTTTTCCGGAACTTTGGACAGCACTGAGCCCAAAAAGAAAAAAATACAAAAATAAAGCAGGTTGTGCAAATATTTTTAGATTTGCAGCCATGTCTTCGAACTAAGAGTTCGGTCGTTTGGGTAACCCCAACGTCGGACTGGTCATTACTGCAACGCCTTCCTCTTGCTAGCGTCCAGCTGTAGTAAAAAGCAAACAATGGTGATATCTATCGAAAGAGGCACCCTTGAAGAACTATTTCCCAGAAAATTACCTGTTTTGTTTTTGTTCTCAAGTTGCTAGAATAATTTGGTTAATGTCCTAAATATAGGACACCAGCGCCGAAGGTAATAATACACTAAAACTGAAATGGTACAAGCCACAAACAGGCCGTCGAGTTTACTGGCGATCATTCATTTCTAAAACAGCTGCGAATGACATGAGAGGGTGCATGCCTCCTTTAGCGCTCTTTTCCGAACGCGAAGTATGCAGCTTACGTATTGCACAGGCTTCTATTTCTACTATTATTAGCTGTATGCGGAAAGAGAGAAAACACGATACACTGCGGGTAATTATTTACGCACCATTTATTCGCGATAGAAAAATATTTAGCCAACGCCATGAAGGCATCGTAATAAACATGTAAAAAAACCAGCCGCAGTCATTGCTGTGGTAGGCGACACGCCGGAAATCGTAGTAAAATGTCGGTGACTTGTAACACTTCTTAAAATGTGAGCCTTTTGCTGGCAGCTTGTCGCAGTTCACGCCACGGATTCTGCAAAAGATTTGTGCTCTTCTTCACTGGAAAAGGAAACGAGTGATGGAAGAGGAACCCACAAGTGGACGGTGCAGCGGAGAGGCTCAATTGAAGTAGAAGTCCTCCTTGACTCGGGCAATTCTGTCAAAGAATTCCGGTATGCACCTCTTCGTGGCATCCACCATGTGGATGTTGAACAGGAGGATCGAGAAGTTTTTTCGCGGAGGAAGGCTCTTCACGAAGGCGACCTGCGGTGCGCGCGTTTCGGGAGTGCGTATGTTCAATTGTAGGACATAGGATAGCATTTAAATGAACACCGAAGTCAAAATATAGATTCGTGTAGAACAGCTGCATAGGTCACCGAGAACACAAATACACGACTCTTACGCGTAGCTTTTTAAAACTGAGGTAGCAGATAGCAAAAATGAGAAGGCGATAAACCTTGAAAGCAATAAATAAAAGAAAGCAATAAACGTTGACTCATCAGCGTAGCAAACTCGTTACGTCCGGGTTAACCGTCGCAACGCCTTCGTTACATAGAGGTCGCAAACACATGGGCTCCAATGAAGGTGGGAATGGGGAATCGGAAAAATTCCTTAAATCAAGCAATTCGTTACATAGAGGTTCGTTAAATCAAGGTTTGACTGTACTCACTAAAAACTCTGTTAAGTGGGCTTCACTACTTTACCCAAATGCATTGCTGCGGAAACATTTGCTTTTATTATAATATAAAAAAACATTTTAAGAACATTTATTATAATAGTTCCACCTGCAACGAAACTGACACGTCAAGAGTTACAACTGGGAAGCTTACTCGATGTGTCCACAAAGAAAACCTTAATTGTTTAAAGTGTTAAATTATAAGGCTTTCTGCTCCTCGATTTCTGAACTTTTGCATTAAGTGTCTCGTACTGTGCACGTCACTTTTAAAAGTGTTTAGGCCTGGATACGAAGCGTGGTAAAATTTTAATATAGGCATCGAGGAATTGCCAGCAATAGGCAGGTTACCGTGGTGACAGTATGTTGCAGCGGGAAATTTTAAACGCGAAGGTGGGAAAAACAGCCTGAGCAATGGCAATTATTCGTATTAATAAAGAGTAAAGACTACAACAAACTACTAGCGTTTTGCCTCGGAGCAATGTGTCAAAGGGCCCCCTTTTCACATAAATGATGATGACACACGCAAGCTTCCCAGCCGACTCTAGTAACTGAGCAGTTTGCTTGCACGTAGAAGTGAATCCTCGTTATATAAAAACCCTTGATACAGTAAGCATTAGGTATCTTGTTATAACAACAGTATTGACATTCGCAGACCTCATTGTTTCCGACGTGTCATTTGCAAATGCGGTACACCCTCGTTATGATGAAAGCGTTTTTATCGAAATCTCTATTTACTAAAAGTGTTTTAGATTACGCAAAGCTGCGTATATCCCTTCTCAACGAAGCACCTCTTATAACGAAGCCCCCTTCTCATCCGGAAGAGGAAGAAGAAACTTTATTTGAGAGTCGTTCGTTGCGAACTCCACACTGGACGGAGGTGGTTCCCTGTTCACGGGAATCCATATGCTGCTCTCGCCACCTGGCCCCTGGTGACCAGTAGTAGCTGATCCTCCAGGGCGGGGCTGGTCAGCAAGATCCTCCATCTCTCATTAAAGGGTAGAGTGGGGTTGGTGGGGCGAGACTCGGGTAAGGGGGGCGGGTGCTTCGGGCTAAACCTACACTCTCCTATCATGTGCTGGAGTGTGCCTAGTTTTTTACATATTGGGCAAGTTTCTTCGAATTGGTTTGGGAACATACGGTTGAGTAGACGGGGGTGTGGAAAGGACTCTGTCTGGATTTGCCGGTATATAGTTTGCTGTTCCTTCGTGAGTGCTGCGTGTGGTGCTGGTAGCGTCCGCCTGTCGTGCCTGTAATAAGTGGTTATTTCCCTGTAGGTAAGCAATGGTTGGTTTTTTGCCTCTACTCCGGACGTGTCCCGGTAAGTGAGTGCTCGGGCCTGCTGGTGGGCAAACTCGTTACCCTCCACCGCAGAATCAGCCGGTATCCACACTACTTCTACGGTTTCCTTCGGAGGTTTTTTCTCCTTGAGCACTCGGAAGGCCAACCGGGACACCCAGCCGCACTGGAAGCTTCTGTAGGCTTGCTGGGAATCCGTGACCACCTTGGTCTTGTCCGGTAGAGTAAGGGCCACAGCAATCGTCAGCTCTTCTGCCTCTTCAATGCTCTGAACTACAGTGGATGCACACGTCAGCAGCTCTTTCGCGGTTGTCACCGTTGCTGTTGACCGGTTCATACCGTCATTCGTGGAGGCGTCCGTGAAGATAGCCCCTTCTTCTTTTGCCAGAAGCCTGTTGAGAGCACGAGCTCTTGCCTCCCGCCTGCCGCCATGGTACGCTGGGTTCATGTTCTTGGGGATGGGCTTGGATTTGATGGCTTCAAGCCATTCATCTGGCAGCTGCTCTCTGTCCTCAGATAGCGTCGCCTTCCAGCCGATTTTCTGCAAGATGCGTCTGCCCGCTTTCGTTTGGCTCAGCCTTCGTTTCTGATTGGCGAGATGGGCCTCAATGAGCTCGTCGACCGAGTTATGCAAGCCCATTACCAAGAGTTTGCATGTAGACGCGCTCATAGGAACTCCAATAGCTTGCTTGACGGCTTTGCGGATGATGACGTCCAGCACCTGTCCGCTTTGTTCAGGAGGAGGTAAGGTGCTACATATGTTATTCTGGTTACCACAAAGGCTTGGACGAGCCTAAGTGTGTCCCTCTCCTTGAGGCGTCGGGGAATTGACGCCACCCGTCGGAGCATATGAAGGATTTGTTTCGACGTGCGCTTTAGTTTTGCAACGGGTATAGATGCCCTGTTGTCGGCCTGAATAACTAATCCTAGAATTTTTGTGCTGGGGCGTGGGAGGATATCTTCGCCCACCAGGGTGACTTTTATGTCCTCTATTTGTTTCTTAGGCGCCCTTGGCCGGATGATCACCAGTGCTGATTTAGCTGGGGAGCATCTAAGGCCACACCCTTTGGCGAATTTGTCCACCACATCTGCGGCTGCCTGCAGCGTGTCTTGGATCCATCCTAAAGAGCCTGCTTTCGTCGTCCAGAGCGAGATATCGTCGGCATATAGCGCATGCCCCAATCCTTCGATCGCTCTGAGCGCCTTTGGCAGGCCCAGGAGCGCCATGTTAAACAAAAAGGGTGACAAGACGGATCCCTGGGGTCCCCTGGCTACCCAGTTTCACAGGAGGGGATACCTCTTCCCCCACTTTGATTCTAGCCTGGCGGTCAGTCAAGAAGTCCCGTACATAATTGTATACCCGTTCTCCGCATCCGGTGCCCTGGTGGTTCGATAGGACGCTGGCGTAAGAGACGTTATCAAATGCGCCCTTGAGGTCAAGTGCCAAAATGGCTCTGGGCGAATGTCTCGTGGCCTGCTCCATGACCTCCTCTTTTATTTGTAGCAACACCTCCTGCGTTTCGAGGCGCTTTCGGAATCCAAACATGGTATCCGGCATCTGATTGGTGTTTTCTAGATGCTTTTGCAGCCTATTTAGCACCATCCGCTCCATCACTTTACCCACACAAGACGTGAGGGAAATGGGCCTTAGATTGTCAATGTGCGGGGACTTTCCGGGCTTCGGTATAAACCTGATCTCCACCTCCTTCCATCGCCTCGTTAGGTTGCTGCTCACCCAGGCCTCGTTCATGTGCCGCAAGAGGTCCTTCCTGGCTCTGTCGCTCAAGTTTTTAAGCAGCCTATACGTGATGGTATCTGGACCCGGGGCACTATTCTGACGGCTCTCGGCAATTGACACCTTAAGCTCAAAGTCGGTGAACGGTTTGTCCAGCGTCTCGTTGGGTGCTCCCCAATAAGATCCTGGCCGGTGTAAACTCCTGTCCGTCTTGAGGTATTTGTCTCTAAGATCCCCAAAGAGCCTCTTCACATCGTCATTATAATTGTTCAACGTTCTCGTCATATTTCTGTTTATCTCACCCTTGCTTGTCACTGGATCAATAAGGTGTCTAAGGAGCTACCACGTCTTGTGAGTCGATAGAGTTCCCTGAAGTTCGTCGCACAGGCTGAGCCAGCTCTCCCTGGATAGCTCCGCAGCGTATTCCGCAGCCTGTTTGTTGACTTCTTGGATTTTCTTGCGGAGCTTTCTATTGTGTCGCTGCCGCTTCCAGCGTTTGGTGAGACTGCGCTGAGCTTGCCAGAGATGTGCCAGTTTTGCGTCGACACGTGGGGTTTGGTTTTTGGTTGCAATTCTCTCGCTGTGCTTTTCCACCAAGGCGATTTGCTCCTCTTCCCAGTGCTCGTAGGGCTTGCTCTCCGTCGTTGTCTCTTCTACCCCCTCCTCCTGTTCCTTCCTAAGGTTGTCCCAGTTCGTTATTCGTACACTACTACGAGGTGGGCCACCGTAACACGGCCTGCCCACGCCCAGGAACACGCGCCTGCCACGAGTGCGGTACGCGCGACCCAGGTCCTGACCACACCTGCATGGCAAAGTGCTCCCTGTGCGAAGGCGCTCACGTTACGGGCGCCAAAGGATGTTCGAGGCGCTTCGTCACTCCGTACGTTATTCGCCGGAGAGAGCAGCACCAGCGACGACAGGCGCAAGGTCAACATCAGGTGAAGTCGCAACAAGGCCTGCAACAGAAAGCGTCGGTGGAGCAGCAGCGGCTGTCGAGGCGGGACCGGTCTTCGAGCCAAAGTCGAAGGGACCGATCGGCGACTCCAAGACGAAAGGGGAGGAGTACCTCCAACAACGGTTAAACACGTGTCGCTGACGGCAGCAGACAGCTGTCGAGGTCCAGCTCAAGGTCCAGGAACAAGACACCAGCGAGGAGCAACCTAAAACAGGTGGGCTGGTCAGACAGACCCTCCATCATAGATGACAACCAATTTCCCCCATTATTGCAAGAGCCTCAGAAGCAATGTAAACAGTACGAACAATTTAAGTCATTGGTAGCCAAACAAAATGAGCAGATTGCTAAACTAACTGCACAAATAGAAAATAAAAGTGAAATGTATCGATCGATATTAAATAAAAGTGAGACTGAGAGCTGCAGCCAAACGACGGACACCAACGCAAGGAGAAAGGTACCCAAGCGGGACATCCAGCCAGAGCAGCCGGAACACCAGAAGTCACCAATGTCAGCCACAAAGGATGAACCAGAGGGGGTGCATCCCATGCAAGAAATGAACAGCACCATTGCGCAGCTCGCAAACAAGGTATCACAACTGGTGACGCAAATGACCTCAAAGATATCTAGGATAGACAGGCTTGAAGCCAACGTTAATCAGCTTCTACTGACGCAAAAGGCAAGGAAGGGGGTACCGTATGCCAAGACGGGATCTGAGGGTGGTCACACAACCAGTAGCATCACCCCAAATCAAGATGGAGCGTCCTACTAAAGAGCCAAGTGAGACCACGACAATTCTCCAGTGGAATTGCCATGGCTTTAGAGACAAGGCAGGTGAGCTACAACAATATATGTGGACTCACTCGACAGCAAGCCAGACAACTTGGTCATGCAGGAAACAAACAAGAAACCCAAACTCCCGGGCTTCGTAACGTACGTCGATCCGACGGAAAGAGGAACAGCAGTGCTGGTGCGGAACACAATAGCGGCAACACAACATCTAACAACCCAAAGAGGGTGCGAGCACACCTTGATTGAAATCCACAGCCGGGGTATAGGAAGTGTACTACACAGCGTTTTTATACTCAATATGTACTGCAGACCCTCCAAGAAGGACCTTGATCTAGCGGGGACATTTCAGGATGCCATGGACAAAGCCGGCTATAGACCTTTGCTCGTTCTTGGTGATTTCAATGCGGCGCATACGACCTGAGGGTACAAATTCTGCTCGAAAAGAGGGAGACAACTAGCTAGCCAAATGGATCAGCACAATTTGGCCTTGCTCAATGAACCAGGCACTGCAACACGAATGGGCACTAATACCACGCCTGACCTGTCGCTCTTGGCAGGTATCCTGGACGCTACGTGGCAAAACACAGGAGTGAACTTTGGGTCCGACCACGACGTCCTGAAGATCACGGTAAGAGGTCTCATCCGGATGACTTCGTTATAACATGGAAGGAATCTGTGAGCTCAAATCGGGGTGAAAAAAGCAGCGCCAAGAAAAAACAGGGCGGAGTTCACCACGACGCACTCGGCAGGAATGTTTTCTTCACATTAATGATGCAGCAATAACTTATGTTGCCAAACTAAATACAAAGCTGTGTGAGGCACCTACTGAATTTAATTCTTGTTCCGCTTTACTAAAGCGAGTAAAAGATGTTAACGCCGGTGCGAGAAAGATCTTCCTTCAGCGACGCAACCAATAGCACATTACGCCATAACCGGGCCTGACGTCATGACACGACGTGATGTGTCATTCTTTGAAGCACATCATGCCGGTTAACGGCGACGCCGGAAAGAAGCAGTTACAACCGCCAACAGTCATACGGCAGATTCTTCAACATGGTGACGTAATCAGTCGGGGTGAAATGGTCTTATTGCTGGTGATGGCTAAACTTCGCGGGAAACTACTGTTACCAGGAGGCGAAGTTCCGTTCCCTTGAGGCAACGAGCCCGTTATTTCGAGGCAACGAGCCCGTCAGTTCCGGCTGAGTTGCCTAGGGGTAGAATGGTGGGTTTCTTTGCGAATGACCTGGGTTCCAACAACAGCAATTCCAACTTTTTTGCGATACCCGTTGTAGTATCTCTGCCGAATGTTCTGTTGGCTCAATTCTACGCATTTTTTCGTAAATAATTGGTGGTTTTGTGACTTTAAATCGGTTTAGGGGCGGGGTGCGGTATATCAACATGTTCAATTAACTTTCTGCACCACAGCGGGAGTGTCTGGCTTGTACCCACTTCGGAACGGAAAATCGCTTCCGTAAGACGGACGTAAGTGGGCCATTGGATTCACCAAATCATCTGAAATGAACACCCATGAAAGGCACTTTAACTCACCTTCTTCGCAATAGTGCTCACTGTATCCGCCAGGAAGACGAACTTGTCTGTTGCAATGAAACCTACTTGATACTCCGAGCGGATAACCTCCCACCAGGTGATATTACTCGGGCAGATCTGGAACAGACCGCGGAGGGCAACCTTTGAGGACATCTGAAGGATTCCGCGACAGAGCAGCATTATAAATGGGTCGACTCGTCCGATGTGCAGGGAAGAGGGACTAAACATCTTTACTGTTTCCTAGTAAAAAGCGGCGTTTGAAAGACTCCCTTAAAGCTATTCCGATTGCAATTATCGGAGTGTATCCGTACCTTATCAGAACAGCCCTTAAAATTGGTGAACATTGAAGGCGCTGCCCCTACAGTTGTAGTAAAAAGCGGCGTTTGAAAGACTCCCTTAAAGCTATTCCGATTGCAATTATCGGAGTGTATCCGTACCTTATCAGAACAGCCCTTAAAATTGGTGAACATTGAAGGCGCTGCCCCTACAGTTGTAATTCAAAGGATTTCATTAACTGATGGCCGGTTTAGGATATTCAATAACTGGTGGATAAGCGTGAGATTTCTTATGCATCTCTTTCGTTAAAGGAGTACTGACACGAAATTTCTCGCTTTCAGTTTTTATGCTGTAAAGAATACCTATTGGCCTAGCAATTACGAAAATCGAACCGAAAGCCGTCAGCCGCCAACACAGAATTAATTATAGCACGTTTATTGCAACCAATTTCAAATTTGGTCGCCGCGCAGGAAAATGGCCGTTCGAAGGCCAGCCTGCAAGCGGGAAGCCTTACGTCACGGTCTCACCCGTGACGTCAGGGACGTTTTTCTTTCCTCCATGCGTTCGCCGCATCGTCTGCTACGATTGCGCATGGTCCGCGACTCGCCCGCGCAGTCGACATGTCGTCTGAATCTTCAGTCTCGGATGAGTCACTGCCACTCGACAGACAGAACAACCTTATTTGGCCAGGCGATTAGGCAGGCGATGTCTTTGCCGTCGTCCGTTTTTTAATATCACTGCGGCTCGAACCGGCGCAGACCGTGATAGCAACAGCTTGTCGCCACTCTTCTAATCAATCTGATCACGAAAAAGCTCTACATGCGAGAAACTAGATGTTAGTGTGTTGAAAATTGTGCTAGGAGTTGTTATCAGCGCTGAATTTAAAAGTGGCGTTCAGATATTTGCCGCAATGGTAAGCCTACGCTGACCGGACGCGGGGGTTCGGCGCTCCGACCACTCCGACCCAGCACTGTCGGCACCACGGTGCGGCGAGCGGCCGAAAGATGGCGCCACCTGCGCGCTAGAATCAAAACAGGCCGCGGCAGATGTCTTGGTCACCGATCGCAGAAACGGAAATTATTGCCAAAATAAAGCTTCGTATGCGAAAAAGGGGATGATAGTGTGGTGAAAAGTTGCGTAAGGGATGGTCATTCGCAGTTGTACAGATACCAGAGATCAAATAGTCGCCACGATACTAAGTTCCCAACGCCAAGGTGACCCGTGCAACCCCGAGCCCGCTGGCTTGGGCGACAGTTCTTGCGGCCGCCGGCGTGCACGAACTCCACGAAGTCCACGTTTAGCGCTGCATGTCGTAGCGTGGAAAATAATGCATCTTGGCGTCGTCGTCGATTTGCTCGGGCAGGCTTCCACGAGCAGTACTTCGCATACCGCGAGCTTGCCATATCACAACTTGGGCGAGCTCGGCGACGCGCACCGCCGCGTCGCCGCGGTGCCCGTAGACATCGCGCACCACGCCGTTTTCGGCACCAGTGCCGAACACCATGCGCCGGCAACGAACTGAAGAGCAAAGACGTCGAACACGCAACGTTTACAAGCATTGCTCACAAAGCTACGCCCACGTCTCCTGCCCTACCCGCCGCGGTGGCTCAGTGGCTAAGGCGTTGCGCTGCTGAGCACGAGGTCGCGGGTTCGATTCCCGGCCGCGGCGGCCGCTTTTCTGATGGAGGCGAAAAGCAAAAACGCCCGTGTGTACGAGATTTCGGCGCACGGTAAAGATCCCCAGGTGGTCAAAATTAATCCGGAGCCCTCCACTACGGCGCGCCTCATCGTCTGCGTTGCGTCGGCGCGTTAAACCCCACAATCATGGAGGAAAGAAACTCAGGAGAGGCCCCTAGCATCCCAATGCATTGCGAAAAGTGTGGAGGAAGTGGCGTCATTTTTCTTGAGCCCATGGACAGTGTTGCTTACTTGTTTACAACTGCGGGGGCCAAATTTGGGCAAATAGAATGGACAAATTTTTACGGCGCTTGGTATTTGGCTGCCTCGCAACGCTTGCAAACCAGTACAGTCTCTACGACAAACGTTTTTAGATTAGGCCAGTTTGAAAACTCCGCCGTCGGAGGCGGCCTTAACTCGTCTGCGTTCGCCATCCCGCGAGCCTGTTGCTATGACGACGACAAACGCTACTTTGCCAGGCTTAAGAGCTGAAAAATCGTCCTTCTATCTCAAAAACGAAGGCCGTTTTTTGATTGAAACTTTGGGTGAGGGTTAGAATGGGCAAATTGAAGGCGAAATCAACAGCTTAGAACATGACATCGCACCGAGGAATTAGCGACGAAGCTGTTTTCGCTGCGAAGCGGGAGGGCAGGGCGACGCCATGTTAGTCAAATCAAACCGGAGATAGCAAAGGATGATGGGATAGAGTGCTGGGCTCAGTGGGCTCAAGTCATGGTGGGACTCGGCTTCACAAATGTGACGTCAGGGCCTCTCCTAACCTTTTCTTTCCTCCATGCCCACAATCAATCAACGTCTCCTGCCCAAACGAATACCACCGACAACAGCAGCGCAGGATATCGTTTCCGGTTCTGAAAACGACTATATGACGTCACCCTGAACCGGCCAGACACGTAGGCCAATGTTTCGTCACGCCGAAAGCGATTGCGCTAGTGCTGCCGATTTGTGGAAGCTCGCGGCCTGGACAATCAAAATCGATTTTAGATGTGATTCCGGCCTCGGATCGCTGCAAAAATTTCTGTGAGGCATCTGTACAAACTACTGAAGCCAATTATATCATTTTTTAGGTATCAAAATTTGGTGTCAGTACTCCTTTAAGAGTAGCTGATGTCCCTGAAAAAGTGTTCAAACCTTACTGTCTTGTTTATTCCAGGAGGAGGAAGAATTTTAGTTTTATTCAGAAAGGGTGGCAAGGGAAGGTGGGTTATATGTCACGGTGGTGGTGACAAGGCCATGTCTTCCAGCGACCCTCCAATGGTCTTGTCACGGACTAAACTTGAATTAATATGTCGGTACTGAGAATCGGGGCCTCCAACTACACGGAGTTAGACAACTGCACACCACTAGGAGGGGGATCCTGGGAGAAGCCACACAAGATATGGGTTAAATATGTTCGTATAGCATTTTACAAGGCGCAGTCCTGTCTGTAATCTCCTGGATAAATCATGATATTTTATAGGGGTTATAGAATGTATTAGTCTGGAGCTGCTTCCAGTATACTTGCTGAATATTGCTAAGAGATTTATTGGGTAGAGGATATTGAAGTATCTCGAGGTCGTATTGCATGGCGATCTTTATTCCAAGGGAGAAATTGTGGTTGATCGCTCTTTTATAGGAATCGGTAAAACACGAACGGGAAAGGGGCCTTCACAGGAGAAATTGAATGTTAAGGAAACCTCATTCATGTGGGAAGGGTTCACGAGCCTGACCCCGCCAGATGAAGTGGCGCCGACACACAAGAAATAAAAAATAACCGATTTATTCCGGGAAAGAAAATCAAATACACATGAACAGAAACAGCAGCTGAACACATGTAACGGTCAGGGGAACAACGCTACAGCGGACGGTGCCCCAATTCACGTGCGTCCCACGTACACGAAGGCCTTGGAATCGAGGCGCCAACTGCCGGCGCTCACTAGCGTCATGATGCGCTACTTCTGTTCTCCTCTGGTAGACGGCAGCACCACCTCAATGTGTCCTAGGGAAGGACATAAGACGCGTTCGGAGAGCGGCTACGTCTCTGTTCATAGCGCAGTCGCCAGAGCGCCGCGTTCCTCCCGTTGTGGCGATAAAGGAGAGAGTTCGTTGGCTCGAGTCCGGGCGCCGCCGCGTCAATAACACTTTTCTGGCGATGTCCCTTCCGGGATGGATATGACGTCACTGAGATCTTGGTGTACCCGGGCATCGAACACTTTCGTGTCAAAAAGTTGTTTCTCGTGGTGTCGGGCTCCAGTTGTGCACACCTTTTGTGTACACAACTTGTTTGTGGCCTGGTTTTTGTCAGCTTGCGAACTCCTAATGGAGGGTCTTCAAATCCTTAATGTCCTCAAAGATTCGCATCTTGTCTGTGTGCCAGTGAGCCTGGCAGTTCTTTGCTGTAGAGCAGAAAAAATTGGCTCAGCTTGCACCAGTGGTGCAAGGCTGGCGGAACAGCAGAGCTGGCATCCCCTCTCCCTTCGTCGGAGACCCGGCTGTCGATCGTCATCATCACCAACCCACTAGGTCCACTGCAGGACCAAGGCCTGTCGCATCGACTTCCAACCGCTCCTTCCCCGCGCCATTCGAGTCCGTTCTTTGCCTCTGAACATTCTTATTGCATCAAGCCATCAAGTAATTGGCCTTCCTCTTTTTTAAGACCCGTCCCTCATTGCCCGCTCTGTCACCCTGGTAGCCCAATTGTCATTTCGACTAATCACGTGGCCAGCCCATGTACATATCTTTTTCGTTATTTGAACTGTGAAACATCAACTATAGTTTGTTTTGTGATCCACGAAGCTTGTTTCCTTTCGCTAAGTGTCACTAAGATCACTATTCCTTCCATGGCCTGTTGAGCAGACCCAAGTTTGCTTTCAAGTTGCTTGGTAAGGCGCCAGGGTTCCGCTGCATACGTCATCACCTCACTTTCATGAACTTGCCACTGAAAGTTCTCCATGACTGGCAGGCCTGGATCGTTTCGTCTGCAGGCGTTCACATCTCTCCCAAAATGAACCACGCCAGCACGCGCTCGAACCAGCAGCCAAGTCCAAAGCCAACGTCCGCGTTACGAACCCGAAGGAAATGCTGTGCGCGTAGGGTGAGATGATAGCCAAACCTAATAATTAAAAAAAAAGATGATAGCCAAACCTAATAATTAAAAAAGAGATGAGAGCCAGACCTAACCATTAAAAAAAGAGATGATAGCCATCCTTAATAATAAAAAAAAGAGATGATAGCCAAACCTAATAATAAAAAAGATGATAGCCAAACGTATAGACGCTGGTTTCATAACGCGAGAGACCCCGGTTCGATACCGACCACGGGAAGCACTTTTTTGTCTTCCCATTTGGCTGCACATGTTATTGTTCCCTAGCGCTGATAACACGCGTCCCTCGGTCCTTCAGAGTGGCCTAGTGGTTAGGTTGCCGGATTCATGGCGTGAAGGTCCCGGGTTGGATTCCTGGGACCACATTAACCTCATTGAATTCTTTGGCCAAGGGGTTTTCAAGGGCGAAACACCGTAGGGGCTCGGGCTGTCGGCGTCTCCTGTCGTCGTCACGATAAATTGTTGTCCAACGATGGTCAGTAAACACGTGTATAAAAGACAAAACCGGTTCAAAATATACTAACATGAATTAACGTACTTTCAAATACAATATTAATCAGAATTTAAGTGCTTTATTTGAAGAAATTTGTTAAATTGTGTCTAAATTGGTTTCGATGCCTGGTTTTCTTCTGTAAAGCGTGCTTCTTAGTATGCTGTTGCGTGTGACACGAATATAGCTACGGCAAATCTGTCTCATTTAATTGCTTAAATAAGGGTCAACGCAAGAGAGGGCGCCACCGCCTCAGCAAGCACACAATTGTTCCACCCCCCCGGCGCTTCTCCTGCGCCCAATCAGCGCGCATCGGCTTCAGAAACGCTCTTTTCTGCGAAGGAGGTTTTCCCATTAGCAGCGATTTTGCTACGGGAAACACGGGGCACACTGCATGCTTCTCCTCTCTACAGGATTCACGTTCGTGGAGATTGCCCCGGATTTTTGGTAACATACGGAATTTGTTTCCGGTTAAACCGCTCTGCAATTATTATTTCAATTTTGCAGTAGTTGACAACTTTCTTTATGCGTGGCTGATATCACAAGTGGCCCTACCGGCGTTGCAGTCTGATGTTTTGTTGTCACAAAACAAAAAAAAATTCCCCCGCATTTCCCCGAGGGGGAGAATGTGAAAGTGCGAATGCACGGTTGTCGGCCCGCTTGCGGCGCTTGCGCTCGGCCCCCGCAGCCCACCGCCTTCTCTTCCATCTCTTCCATCGGGTTTGTAGTATCACGTGTACACCACGCAGTTATCAAGCCGCTATAACGCCGCTGAGTCGCCAACGCACGCCGCTGACGACGTAGTTTGAATGCGTTAAAGATATAAGGCGCGTTACTCACTCTGATATCAGCGTGGCTTCCGTGGCTTAGTCGGTAGCGCGTCGCGCTGCGGCCGCAAAGTCCTCGGATCGAAACCTGGCGCCGGATGCTGTTTCTTTTTTAAATGTAGAGGAGCACTGCGGACGCCAACGCCGCCGACGCCGCCGCCGCCGCCGCCGCCGGCGGTGGATGGTTTGGGGTCGCTTATAAAGAGCATTCGCTCTTAAAAAAGGTCAGACGTTTTGTTTTATGATTTGCGCCAAAAAAAAAAAAAACGGAAATTTGTTTCAGTCAGACACTGATTATCACATAGTTATTCCGTTCGCACTACGGCTAAGCGCTTGGGGAATATCGTGTAGAGAACGGGATAAGAGTAACGTGACAGACAATGTGATCCTTTTAAGCAATCGTACTACGCAATGGTAGAACTGTAACACAAGGCATCTGCAGCGGAGGAAGATCATCCTTGGAAGGCACTGTGGTGTTTTATTCCACTTCTTGCTGGCGTGAGGAGTCAGTTCATGATACCATCTCGTATTCGGGAGGAGGAGAAAAAACTTCCTCGGGGAACTTAAGTCTGCTTACGTGCTTTGAAGGCGAGCGCCTGGCTATTGGTATCAACTGCTACACCGTATTAAACGGGGACCCGTTGTAGGTCGAGCCTTTTCGTTTGTCTGCCGAAGGTCGTCCGTCACGTATGTGTAGGATCAGGTTCCCAGACTCTCCGGTGGCCTCGAACATGGCTTCCGAGATAACCCGGCGCGCGCTTTGCTCGAACGTACACAACCGCCCAATGTCCCACGTACGGCACCAAATATAGAACTGAAAATTGGCGGAGTTAATATTTAATTGATCGCAGAAAGCGTAGACAAAGATAATTATTCGAACGAAATTTAGACAAAAACAAAACACAGAAAGTAGAAAAATAAGAAAAACAAAACTGATAATAACAAATTCAAGAATATAAAACCTACACAGCTCTTCCACAAAACAAAGACAAAAATAAAAGAGCAGCTAAAATAATGACAAAAACGTGACAGAAAAAACATCGCGCGAACGAATAAACCGTGTAATGCCCTCCATTTGTTCGAAATGCATAATTGTCGGAGTTAACAGATTTAATTGTTGTAATAGCACGAATAGAGGCAATTGAGCGAACGGAATCTTAAAAACAAAAAAATACTAATCATAGAAAGATAATAAAAAGTGAACATACAAATTCAAAAATCGGAGATTTAAACATTTTCCGCGCATAGCGAAGACAAGAATAACCTGACAAAAATTAACGTGGGAAGCCCTATTAAAAAAAAGAAACTGACCGAATTGAAACGCCCTGCATTTGCGCAAGAAATGTTTAGTTGGCGTACTTTACCTGTTAAATTAATCGTTATAATAGCGTGAATGGAGATAATTGGTTGTATGCAATCCTAAAAGAACCAAAAATAAAAAATTATACAAGCTAGTTTACAAAATTAAACATGCGCATTTGCATACCGCCTCCAAGAAAGGAATACTAAAATAAGAAAAGCAGTGAAAATAACTACGAAAATACGCATAGAAGTATCGTGAAAACGACCAACCGTGTAAACCGCTGCCTATGCATAGAACTGCATAATTGGCACAATAAGATTTCTAAACTCTTTAAGATAGCGTTAATGGAGTGAATTAATTGAACGAAACTTGAAACCAGAAGAGACAACCGAAAAAACAAACAATACAATTTTAGAAATGATGTTACAAAATAAAAAAAAAGGGGAGTTAGCTCATTTAATCGTTCAATTGATATGATACGGCTAATCTTGCTGAGCCATCTGCTCACACATGTATACCAGCAAAAAGCATTCGACGTTGCAAACACACTCAAATAAGTAACACATCACGCGATAACTATGCAGCTTCATATGCTCTGATGTATCGTGAACTGCTTCCAGGCCATCATCAGCATTTTTTAACTGCCGCGGCTATGCGCTATATAGTTCACAAAGCGCTTATGCGCGTTTGTCTACCTCGCCAATACTCACTGGCACTGCATTGCATGGACGATGGCGTCTGAATGCACCACGGCTGGTTTGTGTCGGACTTGCATGCTTACGATTTTCTAAGCCTGCCTTAAAAATCCGCCGCAAAAAAAAAAAAAAAATTATCGTGACATGCATTCAGAAGCAATCTTAATATTGTATTTATTCGACAGATGCTTATGCAGGTCGGAACTCAGGACGCGCGAGGATTTTCGGGGCCACCGCGTCTACATTGATCGACACATCGACAAATCTAAAAAAATTAAGAGTGTCAGAGAACATCTACATTTGATTCTTAAGATGTAAGGCGTGCCATCTGTTGGGAATGCGTGTCCTTTCTTGTATCTCCGACGTAGTATTATTATCCCTCTTTCCACACTTCTGTGGCCGTTGTGTCATACTGCAGATTGAAGCGAGCACTCGCCTCTCGCTGCCTCAGTCGTAGCTTCCGGGCGGCAGCGATGACGTATTTCTGTAGAGGCTTGATGGGCACGGCTGATAGCAGACGGCTAGCAGGCACGGGAAAATCGAAAAATAAGCCTAATAACGCTATCGCGTTAAACATAAGGGCGTGAAACTACAGCAGAGAACGCCATTGCCGACAGCACTTCGTTCGGGTAAAGGCGGAATAATCGTTATTAATAATAATAATATATGTTTATTGCAATATACAAGGTACATTTGCGGGCCTGCCGAAGATACAGAAGGCTTGAAGGGCAGTAACCGGCAGTTGGCGGCACCGAGGCCAATCGCTTCGCCGGTGCGAACAAAAAAAAATGTGGTGAGTGATGAGCAAATAGTTAATAGAAGAGTTCAAACAGGCATTTCTTAATTAATTTTCGGCTACTGAGAGAGAAAACATCGTCTGGTAACTGATTCATTGTATGCGGGGAATAAAAAGCGCGAATACGTTCCCCGTACCTAGTTCGTGTCCTAGGCAAAACGAAACGATTGCGCTGACGAAGGTCCCTCACAGGAATGTACGGAACACGGTACTCTTTTGTCCAAACATATTTCAGAACTACTGTTTGTGTATACAGAACTAAGAATTTTGGCATCTGAGACCATGAGAAAATACAGACATTTCCCTAAATATTTGTACCATACAACATCGATTTCAATACCAGTTTCAATAAACTGTCAACTTTGTTGCGCCAAAAGGCCGAGCAAAAATAAAAGCAACAAATACCATAGCGTAGTACGCTGTAACCAAGAGCGTGCACGATCTGTTTACGGAGTGAAACCGGACATATTAAGTGCATTGAAAATAACAAACAGGCAATTTTACGAAGATGGGAACAAGTGTAGACCAACTGGCTGTTCCATAACATGTCAGAATCGAAAAATATTCCCAAGTACTTAGCAGTCGAGACATAATGAACCGGAGAACAACTGCAATTATTACAAGACGACTTGTGTAGGAAGATTGGTATTTCTTGGGGGGTAGGTTTGAGAGGATTGTGAAAACATACAAGTTGTGTTTTAGTTTTGTTAATCCCTATCACGTTGTTTTCAAACCATTCCATTAGTTGTTCACAATGGTATGGTAAATTCTTCACAGCTATTGCATATTCAATGAGTACTTGCGCGCCTCATATTATTAAGCAAACCATAATAAAGTTATTGATTATTGTCTTCTACGTGTCATCTTGAAACTCGCGGCTCGACTCAATTTTACTGTAAGCTGGGAAAACGCGTGTTTCCTCGCTTGCGCCAAGCTGCAGCGGAATGACCTTTACCCGCCGATTCCTTCGCACGAACCATGGAATTTACGCGGCGCCGGCGATGTCATTCTCGGTCAAGCGCCCGCTCACGTTCGAGCCGGCCACTGACATACCCATGGCGGGGGCGTTCGAGGAAACCAGGCCCCTCTTCCCACCCCCCTTCCCCTCCCCTGAAATTTTACGGACGGGGTAATTTTCAAGGCTGAATCAAACCGAGCCGTTTTTTTTTTCTTTTTAAAGCAGTGCTTTACTACTTTCTTTCAGCGGTTTCACGGAGGATGCGGAAGTTAACCTTTTTACCGAAGACACACCCCCGGCGACACACCCCTCGAACCGCATCTCGTGATTCGCCGGGCCCGCTCTTCGGCGCTGCGCACAAGGCCCCATTTTAAGTCGTTCTGCTCACATCGAAGGCCGCTCCCGTCACGGCGGCAGCGGAGCGGCCGCTCAGCTGATCGACAGCCGACCACACCCGCAGCCTTTCACGCATGCGCCGCTGGGGCATCTCGGGCGATGTGACCCATCTTGCGCCACGTTAGCCGTGAAAGAGAAACGCCACGTTCGCCGAGAATGAAAGCGAGTCCGGGCCTCATTCAGCGTCCGTTGCACGGGACCGAACAGCTTTGAGCCGTGGTGCAGCTACATCAAAGGTTAATGAAGCGAAACCAAGACTCAACCACACTAAACCAAGCTTTTGCTTTTCATATCCAGGGTTAGCTGGGCTAAATCTTTTAAGCGTCCTTCCCGCCCATTGCAAAATTCTGCCTGCGCCACTGAAGCCGACATAAGAGATGCCCAGCTCCGGTGTTTCATCAGATTTCACACTGTGTGGTACTGGGTTCAAAGTTTTCCGTGTCTACCATCGCTATAGTTTTTTTTTCGTCTTTTGGCGCGAATGACTTAAACCGGCTCTCCTCTTTTGACGCGCTCGTGGCGTTTAGTTCAGGTGTCACGCGACGCGCACTATTCTACAAATTTCACGTTTACATGTCACAGTTTCTCCGAATTTTGTGTAACGCCTGCATTAGCTTCTCAAAGCCCCCGATTTCTGGCCTATTACCAAGTCGGTATGTTCCACGATGAAAAAAACACGTACAACCACAACTGAAATAACTCTTGTTCCACCGCTGGCAACATGCCGAGATATTACCGGGATAGCGCATCGTCCCGCTACAATGAAGATACCAGCTCGAATCTTTTGGGATCTTGTATGTGCAGGTTTTGCATTTGTTTACTCCATACAGCAGCGGTCATTTACTTTACCGAAACAGTAACCACGGTTTTTCCACTAATGAGGCACTTGAAACCTTCGCCTAAGAAAAATCCGGTTACTTACCTCCCTCTTCAGGGAGCAGAGGAATTGTGGTGCACGGTCACACGACACAATTGTTTTTTAGGATACTGCCGCACGAACAGTGTCTGCGTCTCAGTAATGCATAAGGCCTGGGCAATGAGTGGTCGTAACACTCACCGACGAAAATTGCTCGCATTCGGTTCCCGAAACGGCTAGACGACTGCAGTCAACGATTTAAGAGTAAACAAAATGAACTCTAACAAGGTTTCAGGGCTCAGCAGCAAGTCTTAATCCGAAAACACTGTTCACATTTATACTATAACGTTCCAGCTCCAGGCAGATATGATCCTAAGTTGAGGGGGGACTCACAATTTCCGCGCTAGTCAAGCCACTGCTGGTACACTTTGCGTACTCGATCTGGTGTGGCTTTTGGGCCTCCTGGTCCAACATGTAGGTCAAAGTGGCCATCTCCATAGAGAGGCCCACGAAAGCTCCGGTGTTGTTGTACTGGAAACTCGGCTTCACCAGCTCCCCGTGGCGCTCCTGCACACGCCGACCGTACGCACATGGGTGAGTTAGGGCAGTGGAAAGGAATTTAACGAACAAATTGGCCGTGTATCTGCTCACTTCGTTGCAAATGGCGCTCAAAGACGATAGTCATCGCCGCCCCTGTCATGTAAATGCCACCCTTCTCTTTCCCGCTCTGCTCTAATGATCTCTTCCGTCTCGCTCCTCCCCAAGATAAACACGACAGCGGTTTGATGAAGTCAAGGTACATTTACCGCTTTCCACTGCTCCACGCTGAAAGCCTCGATGCCAGTGCTGCCATACGGCGGAGACGCGCGTGAATCGAGGCGCGATGTTTACTCTACGTGCGTTCCAAGCTGAACGCGGAAACTAGGGAAACCGCGGGCGGGCACTTTTTTATTTTTCTGGACGTATTTTTTAATAAATCAATCATCCGCGTATTATTCATAAAGAAAACACTGCGAATGTCACTTTTGTATCAGTCTCGCCTCAGTTATGCGTAACATTTTTTCGGCTTAACAACGTTGACAAGTATGAACACTGCCACGGGACTTGCGCGTTTAACTTTGGCTGTGGATAAATAAACCTAATATGCAGCATCTGTTTAACTTTGGCCAGGCGGCTGAATCGCGAGAAAGACAGACAGACAGAACGATAAAAAGATTGGCATGTAGACATACTAAAATTTCCACGTTCAAGTAGCCTAAGAAAGGCTATTAACTTAGAAAGTTGACAGCCCTTATAATGTTTCTGATCAAACACCTGTCACAGCGGAACTCAGATGCAATAAGCTCTCATGGCAACAAAATCCTAGGGCCGGAAAACTGGATTTGTGGTAAAAGACACTTCAGTACACACGGTATTGACTTGATGGCAGGGTTTCAGTGCTAAAACTCACGAACACGTGAAAGGCGAGAGGCAAAAGACGACCCCGTCGCTTTTCGGAATCGCTTGTTCTGTCGCTTTTCAAGTGTTCGCTTATTTTAGTGGTAAAACCGTGTTGTCCAGTCTTTACCCCGAGCAACAAGTTCTTTTCAAGGGAGCGATTTGGCCTCTTTGCCCGGCAGCGGGAGCACGAAACACTTCAAATAACAGTAGTGAAAGTCGAGCTAGTTGGTATGGTTGCATTCTTTGAACAGTGCTAACAGAACGGCGACTGGGAAAGAAGGATGAACACAGGCGCTCACTATTAACTAACATCTATTCAAAGGATAACAACATACACATGCATATATATCAGGCCATGCCCAAATAATTGCGCACATCGATAAAAAGACCTGCAAGAATTTTTATCGAAGAATCCAGAATTTCATTCAAGAATCGAAGAAAGTTCTTATCGATGAATGCGTGCACCGATAAAAGCAGCTGCAAGACTTTTTTAGCACGATAAGCGCAATAGAGGGTGGTACTTCTCATGCGCTTATCCTGTTATGGTGAGAACTTGAAGGAATAAGTCAAAAGTATGAAAATAACCAGTGTACATCCGCGTCAACCATTATGCAGTAAGTTTGAAGCCACAATAAAATTTCATTATAAAGGGGGAGGCAAATTAAAACAACCCTCAACGTGCAATGGCGCTGGTAAACCCTCTTTAAAGGGGGTGGGGGCAGGTGTGCTCATCGCTAGGGGGGGGGGGGGGGGGTTGGTCTCTGATCCCCCCTCCCCCCGGGACAGACGGACAGACCGACTAACAGGCAGACAGACCGACAGACAGACAAATTTTCACATGACGATAGGATAGCCTAAGAAAGGCTATCCTAATAAAAAAAAATGCTGTTATCAATGCTCAAGCTGCCGCGGTCAGTTTCACTGATCAGGTTGCCATTTATTCCCGTGTTTTTGTTTCGTTAACTTTTAGCAACATCTTTTTACCTACGACAGTGCGGAGCAAGGTAAGGTAGGCGGTATATAGTCAGTACTTAGCGGTTTTGAGGGATACTCACTAAGGAGGGGAAGGAGTAGTACGGTGAAGTGGTCGCCGTGGGCGGTGCCGCTCGGCATTTTGCCGGGGATTGGCGGAAGCCCGTCGAGCTGATGGCGATCACAGTGTCCGCCTTGATGGTGCTGCATTGAGAAGAAAAATGGACGGGAATGAGGCATCAGCTCTCGCTTCTGTGCGTTGCTTTTGGCGTGGCGTGGTTTAATTATTCATCGGCAATCTCTCTCCACCTAAAGGAACCTTCTTAAGTTTAAAAATCGGTGACGATTACGGTACTCATTGATGCAAAACTTGTGCACAGCGCGAACAGCCTCCTTCTCAGTCAAGGCGCATATGTGCTGCGTCTCAAGCGATGGCGCCAGCGAACGCACGGCGGCGCGCGCTACACTGCCTTTGTCTAGCAGTGCGCTGCCGCTGCCGAGCATGTCGTAAAGCGCGTTTCAATCTCCCGCGCAAATGTCACGTGGTTCGTATGAGCCACGTAACGAGGACGACGACGAAGGACCTGAAGGACTGATATACATGCAGCACGCAGTGCGCGCACGGCTTCTGTGCTTTTCGTGAACTTGAAAGAACAAGACGCTTGCTTGCATAGATACCTGGTTTTGCGTTTCCTTTCTCTGGCGCCACTATACGGCGAGGGCGGTTTTCACAGTCCTGTCTTACGCGGCCTTGGCATAGTGCTTCCCTCGTACTTTCGGAAGAGCTTCTCGCGCCGCCTCAGCCCACCGACCTCCTGCTCACACTTTGGCCACACTTTCCGCATACGTTTTTTTGTCTTCGGTGTCCCACCGTTCTCTCGGTAACGAGGCCAACGGCACGGTCAAACTACAGGGGCGGGCGCAAAGTGCTAAGCACTAAAATATTCGCATCTGCTCGCTCATCTTGCGACTAGGATGAAACACCGCATTCTTCGAGCATTTGAGCTGTATATCTTTTTTTCTTTCTGATGGTAGATGCATGTCCGGAATGAATGATCCAGGAATTAGTAGTGGTTACACACACTGCACCAAAACACAAACTGCGCTTGGCAAGAGCCACATGTGACGTATCCACAGCATATAAGCTGTTAATTCCTCGCTACACTAACGACTTATTCAAATATTCATTAAAAAGGAAAACAACTGCAACATAGAAGCACAGGGGATGACCTTGTTGACATTTGGCCAAGTCACCAGGCGCCTACTTTTGGGCTCTATACAATCTCAAAAACGTCATTTATAGATAACGTCCTTAGTGTGGCGTCTTATAACAGATTTTCATGTTTCATCGCTCTCGGAAAGAAGCTCGTATATAAAGTAGTCAAATTGCCAGTTTGACTATTTTCTACAGCGGAGGTATACCTTATTTTGTCAGACGTATTCAAAGCGAAGTGTACACCTTTACCCACCAAGGATTCTGTCGTGGCCGTTGGCGTCAACACGACACTCCAGGAACAAATAAACGAAGTCCCTGGCACCAACAGGAATCGAACCTGGTACGAACGGAGAACGGAGAAACGGAGCAAGAGCCCGTTGTTTTACCGATTGAGCTACGAGCCCACGTGGTGACCGGGGAGACAGACGGTGCACTTACCGAGCACATCTGCGGGTTTACACCCTGCGTTCTCGCTGAATACCACGTGATATCGTTACGCAGCCTCTCGCGCCTCTGTGCGCTCCGCCCACGGCACGTGTAGTGGCCATTTGCGCGCCATGGTATGCGCTAGGAGTTAAAAACTAAGGGAAGGTCACACCAACGCACGGCGTCTCACTTCTCCTCCATCTGTCGCCGATCTTGTCTTCTCCGTAGGCGGCGGCAGACACGGAGAAGAAGTGTGATCGGTTAACACCGGAGCTACCTTTAATTTTACATAAAAAAGTGTTTCCTCACGCCAGGTGCTTCACCGGTACAACAGAACCTCCCTTCGTTCATGAATCATGCATTGATTTAACCTTAGCAAAGAATGTCTCTTTGAAGTAATAAAGGGCGTGGTTTAGTGCATTTCGCTAGTCTTTGGTATCACTCTTTGTAGAGCGACGTGTGTAAATTCAAGTGATGTCGCATGGATAATTGTTGTGGGTGTCGTGTACAGCTTCGCTTTCCAACCACCTCCACGGGGTGGATTGGCATGCATTTTTTATTCAATGCCGCCATGCTCAACTGCAGTGCTTGTCCGCGACCGACGGCTTCACGTACAGGCCTTACAGGCAACCGTGATGCCATTGGCGTTGCAGCTACGAATGCGGTGCCGTGAAGCGAAGTGATGCTGGTTTTAGTGCCCACGCCACGACGATTTTCAAGACAGTCACTCTTGAATGAACCGAGCAATGGCATTTTTTTTATGGCAGAGACGACTGAGTGGGCCTAAATCGCAACAAAATTAGTCCTCAATAAAAATTTCTCGTGACGGTTATTCGCGATGCGAGTCACGGCGTTCAAATGAAAGCGGCAGTATTTTCCCAATTACCCAGGGAGGAGTAGGACGTAGAACAGGTCTCATTCTTTCTCACGTTGTTGATTCGAACTTCCTGCCTTCTCGATTAATCCGGATTATATTTAGAAACCACGCGCCGCCACATAGAATTCGAGCTCAATCCTTGTTGTTTGACTGATATCATGGTTAAAAGCGCTTCTTGCATTGACAAAATGGGAGAGCTAAAGTTGAAATTTTGTCATCACTATACCGCCAACAGATCATTATTATAAAGAGCTAAAACTAAAAGCTATTCACTCAGTGTTTTTCTCTGCTTGTGTATATATGTCTCCGGTGTGGTACTGCTTAGTGTACCTATTTTAAAGCAAAGCTTTTTACATTTAACCCATTAAGGGTCCCGTCGCGACCGTTGGTGTCAACAGAAAACTCCCGCGAACAAATAAAGAAGTTACTGGCACCTCCACGAATCGAACCTGAACAAATAGAGAAACGGAGCGAGAGCCCGTTGTCTTACCGGCTGAGCTACGAGCTCATGAGGAGACAAGGGAGACAGACGGTGCACTCACCGAGCACATCTACAGGGTTTACCCCCTGCGTTCTCACTGATCGCCAAGTGATAGTGTCAAGATAGTGTCACGCGAGCTCTCGCGCCGAAGTGCGCTCAGCCCACGGCACGTTTAGCGCATGCGCTAGCAGTAAATAAAATTAAAGAAAGCTGACCACCAACACACGGCATCTCAATTCTCCTCCGTCTGTCTCCGATCTCGTCGCCTCCGTCGGTGGCGGCAGAGACGGAAGAGGAGTGAGATAGTATAACATCGGGTTTGAGCTTGCCTTCATGTTATAAAAGAAGCACTTTCCACTGATGCGCTTCACCAATACAACTCAACCAACCACCATTCATGGATGATGCATTGAACCCTTAGGAACCCTATTTTAAGTAATAAAGTGTTGGGTAATGTGCATTTCACTTAATTGTCTCTGGTTCCACTCTTTGTAGAGCCACGTGTCTGAATTCAAGTGATTTCGCATGGGTAATCTTTGTGGGTGTCGTTTACATCTTCGCTTTCCAATCACCTTCACAGGGTGGACTGGTGAGCATTTTTAAGTAATAGTTCTATCTTCAATTGTTTAATTTACCTCCATAAAGTGGAACGTTGATTTTGAAGGGAAAGGGAAACGCGACGTTCAAATAATACTAACTTGTTTTCAAACCGGTTATGGCTAACCTAACTGAAAAAGGGGATATAATCCGCCATTCACCTTTCCCGGCCGTTGCTTACGCTGACAATTTCTGCGTGACTGTATTTACATTGTTGCAGCAGCTACGAACGGCGGGGACTACGACCGGCCTTAAAGATAGCGACCTGCCCATGATCGGCGATTCCACGTGCCGAATTTGTTATTGCTTATTTCGTGCTTCTTTTTGTTGTTTTTTTCCGACGCCACTGCAGCAGTTTCCGCTGCATTAGCCCCATTTTTCTGTTGTATACGCAACTGTTCGACCACCCGTCCCTTCCCTGTCCATTGCCCTCAGTTTTGCCGATTCACCCCGAGAGAAGTGCACGCCTTCCGCTGGTACGATGGTGTGGGAAAATAGGAGTTTTTAACGCAATATGCTTCCTTGCTAAATTGGCAAAATGAACTCATCCGGCCGGAGTCCTCCGAACGGGCAACCACCCGGATATCGTCCACAAAAAGCGTACACAGGTGTCAACCCTTTGTTAAAACGTCCCATGCCGTTTCACGCTTTGGTTAGCGCAAGCACATCGGAAAGAATAGAACACAAAAAAATTCCCGCGCCTTCCCGCGAGGGGAACACGAGTAAATGCAGAGCATTGAGGCCTCAGTACTGGTTGAAGGCAGTGTTGCTTCCATCGCTTCTTCCGTGATGCTGGAGTAGCAGACACGAGTAAACGTGGGAGCGAGCGTCAACCAAGGAAGGAAGGAGCAACGCAGTGACTGAAGCAACTGAAGCAGGAGGGACCGCTAGCCGCTTTATATTTGCAGCGCGCGCAGTAGAGGGAGAGCGGTACGGGGGGGAGAGCGCGCATGCGCAAGCAGCGCGCGCCCTTCCACGCCCCACCACGCTGCTATCACGCACCTGTTACGCCGAGACCGCGACGGAGCGAACGGGCTGACTACGACGCATGCGCGCGCCAGCTGCTGTTGAGAGAGAGGAGGGAAGGAGGAGAGGCGCACCTGCTGCGGACGCGGAGCTGTGGACGCCGTCCGACGCAGGAAGAGGCGAGGCTAAGAAATGCTCTGCATTTAAAACATTCAGAGCACTCTGTTTTATAGGATCTATCTAAAAATAAACACCGAGAACCAAAAAACCAGCACAGTTTTCTATGGTGCTTAAAGAAAAAAAAAAGAAAGGAAGCGCTCGGTGCACGGTCCATTTTCATTGGCTTAATGCGTTTTGTACCCCGAGTATAACACGAAACACGAAAGTATAACACAAGAAGACAGACGTTTTGCCTGCAGCTTGTTTGGCCTTTTAAGCTTCTGTGGAGGCAGTGTTGCTGAAGCATGCACAGTTATCATAAAAAAAGCGTGATAAGGGGAAATACAGCACAGCTGCAAGACGGAAATAAGCTGGACATACACGAGCGCTGACCTGCTGCGCAAGCACAGACCAGATTCACGCGAAAAGAAATCCTCGCGATGTAAAGGCACAGTCGATCTTTTTTTCTAATGCGTAAACAAAAGGCAATGCTCGGAAATTTAGAATACTTGTCGAGCAGGCAGATATGGTAGCAGCATTGCTGATTGATTGATTGTAGGGTTTAACGCGCCGACGCAACGCAGGCGATGAGGCGCGCCGTAGTGGAGGGCTCCGGATTAATTTTGACCACCTGGGGATCTTTAACGTGCGCCGAAATCTCGTACACACGGGCGTTTTTGCTTTTCGCCTCCATCAGAGAAGCGGCCGCCGCGGCCGGGAATGGAACCCGCGACCTCGTGCTCAGCAGCGCAACGCCTTAGCCACTGAGCCACCGCGGCGGGTAGCAGCATTGCTTACTTGCGTACATTGAAGATTGCATAGCTAAGTGGGCCCAGACTGAACCGTAAATTCTCGGTCTTGGCAGGTACCATAAGTACTGCAGCGCTGTTCCAGAAGGCCCGAGATAGCTCGCGCCCGAGTTTTCAGCTGCTCGAGTTAACAAAGTAATGATTGTAGAGCATCCGATAAAACTCGAGCGACAACGCTTATTCGCGCGGAGCACGCTTGGAAATCCCAGGGCGCCAAGCTGAGGCCACTCACGTTGAAAAAGCGTGGCTTGTGCGGACCCCCGCGTGCAGCGCCGTCTAGAATGGAGTTGTAATATGCACTCCGTTGTGTAAACTGGTAACTTAGCTATTCCTTTTACAACTTCACCCTGGCCCCAGCCTCCTTTGAAAGTTCCGCCCTCTAAAAGCGGTGTTGGGCGGCTCCGATTTTCTCGGTGTTCTGGTCTTTAACAGAAATGTGTTTGCTACGTTCGTTGCGGGTGGCTACAGTGCAACTCGCCGCAAACCCAAAGCAAGTCAGCTGAGGAGTCCATTGTAGCGAAAGGAGCGGGCCCTCCTCCCGACTCTGTCAAACGTGACAAAGTTTGTTTACGTGCGGACGTCGGGCGTAGTATCAGAAATCGCCCAAATTTAGCGTGTCATGCGCATGTTTCAACATTGACGTGTGCGTTTTAGACGTTGAAGATGTGTCATCTGGCGTCGATTGTGTTTTTACTGTGTATAAATACGGCTGCCATGGAGAAATTTTGTCGTCTTGGCCGCTCTTACCGTTTGGACAAGATTGAACTCTTAGTTCTGACCGGACACCCCCACAACTGGCAGCATTTGACTGACGGTGGCCTGGCGACTTCCGTTCATTGTTTTATGTTGGAATTTGTTACCGGAGCATCAAATGCAAGTGACTTCGTAGCTGCGACGCTACCCCACCCGCGAAGCTGCGGTTGTGGCTATTCCTTTCTTCGTGGCACAGTCCCACCTGAGGGACTTAATTGGGAGCTTTGAGAAGTGAGTGGGCCCGGCTTTGAAATTCACAAAACTGTGAATTGTACAAGTATAAGTTGTAGAATAATGCGCGTGGCGTGACTCGTGAACGTGATGGAACTTCGCAGGTAAGGTGCACACCAGCCGCAAAGAATACCAATTGCAGGGAGGCTGCGGTGTGTGCCAGTCATATTGCTGCATAGCTAACTGCGAAATGAAAGAAAAGAAACTGACCAAACACGGTATAGCAGAAAAGAATCTGCTCGAAGTAATGCCAAAATTCACACCGAAAGACAAAGAAATGATAGCGAGAAAGAATACGAAGTGCAATGTATCAGTTAAAATAATCGCAGCAACAATATATCAGTTATTAGTAAGTATCACAAGTACACTGAACCAGTTGTTATTGAGTATCGCCAAGGTTTCGCCTTGAAATCATGGCAGCAGACTTACGCGCCCCCAGCAAATTTCGAAACGAAAAGTCAACGGAGGGTTTCGATAACACCGAGCAGCAATTACTTTGAATGCGGCGCGTTTCCATCACCCACTTTCTGTATTTGCCAGACGGCCTTAGTTACGTGATTGTGTTGTCTGCCACCAATGGAAGACATGGGCAGACACTGCTTCGTAGGACGGGAAAGTTCAAGCAAAAAGATCACATGAACTGCTGAAATAAAACATGAATCAACTTTGTAGCGCATTACTGATAAACAGAATAAGAGCGCGCTAAAGTAAAATACATGGATATTTTAGATGCAACGCATCTCTTTAACTCGCCTTTTACCGCGTCGTTGTCGCTGCGTAGTCCGCATCCCTCCCCCATTCTCCTCGCCGCGGCAGCTGCGCGCTCCGCCACTCTCACCGCAGCGCCATCTGTGCGTCAGCGCGGTCAGCGCGCAGCTTGCGCTCGGTTAAAAATTTACACCATCTTCCCGCGAGGGGAACCATGGGGCAGATGCGACGCATGGGGGGTGAAAATGCTGCGTAAATAGGATACACAACAACATCAATCCACACGCTGACATTGGTAACATAACGGAAACGCAATGGCAACCCCCGATGCGTCGCATCTACCCCATGGTTCCCCTAGCGGGAAGATGGTGTAAATTTTTTGCACAAGTGGTCACCAGTGCAGTAGTGGAGCGAGAAAACCAAATGAAAAAAGAAAAACGTGGCATGTCCTTGTTGCGACTGCTTGAGTGCGCTGCCTTGGACCGGTTACGTCCCCTCAATTATCAGAATATAGCATGAATGGCATATTCAAGCACTTGAACTCCACCTCAAAATATTATCATTACGTTACGTGGGCGTCGCTAGAGCTCGTGTATCCTAAGTTCCGCTCAATCGCGGGCTTTCTGGAATAGTACCCCTGATCAGTACACTTGCTATTTACTGATGCGGTCGCTGCATTTTACACAAATGATCGCTGGTCGCACAGGAAGCGAAGCGAAGCTGGCGATGATGATGATGATACTTAGCGGCTTCTCCTTTGTAAAGGGGTGGTGTTACATCGCGAACTTAATTGCAACGCCCTGTACAATCATCTCGCCAAAAAAAAAAAAACTCCTAACGGAATTTTTGTGTTAGTGTGAGTTCTTTCTATGTCTTTTTCACATTCTTCTCTGTTCTTTTCCCACCTTTCTTTTACTAACCTCTACTGTTGCCCAATTCATTATTTGTTAACATTAAAGCCAATGCATTCCGTAAGCCGGATGTCTCCCTCACCAAGAACTGGATGGATACCTTGGCACTCCGCTGCAATATGTCACATTTTTTTTCTGGCTCCCAGCCGCAACCTGCGCACAGTCCTTCCTGCACCGGCTCGCGGATAAGCGTTTTTTGCCCGCAGGCAACCCACCCGAGCATTAAAAGCAATGCACTTCCTTTGGTATTATCAATGAACTTTTCCCTCGCCATCAACCGCTTCCCAATTTTGTAGATATATAAGGACAATTTTCGTTTCCATCTTTTTTTTTCAGGTCATTGTCTCTAATTCTTTCACTTCATTCTTTTATTAGCTTGGTCGTTTACCCTGTGCTTCCACGTTTCATAAACTTTGTCCTTGGCGTTCTCGTTCTTTTTGCACACCGTGTGTCCACACTTTTTATGCAAAGATGCCGGAATGCTCTGGTCGGCCATGTCTGGTCATCAATATGTCAGTCTTCGAAACATATTTTGCACTCTGCTTCTCTCACTTGAAATTTAAGGAGGCCCATCCCATGTCTCCCTGCACTGCCTCAATTGTTGTTTCATTCTACGCTCCTAACGCCAATCGACCTACCGCCCTCTGATTTACTTTTATCCCTGAGGGAATCTCTGATTTGGCACACACTACTGCGTTTGAAAAGGTGAGTGCTGGTACCACTACTCCTATCCTGATTCCTCTCACTACTTTATATCTGTTATATCCCCGCAGGGGTCTTTGCTTCATGACTGAGGCGTTTCTTTTGCATTTCATTCTTAAATGCTCCTCACGAGTTTTTAGAAACGCCTCACATTCGTTTATCCTTATACCCAGATATTTGTATTCCGTTACCCACGCTATTGCTGCTTGTTGAATGAATACCGATTCGTTACGGGCGTCGTCATACAAAACCAGAACCCCTGACTTTGCTGTGTTGAACCCTAACTACAGTTCAGTGGCTTTTTCGCCGAATATATCTGTGAGCTGTTGCAGACACTTTTCCCTATCTGCAGATATCAGTACCGGGATATATTGTTCCATTTCCTGTCCTTTCTGACTATAACATAGATGAAAACCTAATTTACTGTCTTCAAGCTTTCTTTGTTGTCCTGCCATGTACAGCATGAGCAGCAATGAAGACACAGGATAACCCTGCTTTAAACCACTATTTTTGACTACCGGTTAGGTGCACAATTTAGGTCTTCCCAGGTATTTTCCACCTCGCTCTCGTTGTAAATTCCCTGCAGCAGCTGTATAAAGTCCTGGAGTAATTACTCCCGCTAAAGTAGCCTCCATAGAGGTTCTCTATCTACAATGTCGTAGGCTCCCTTTCTATTCAGCAATTATATCCATTGTGGTCGCTTTTGAGCCATTGACACCTCTATGCATTGGGTTAGGACAAATAAAATGTCATCTAAGCGCCTGCTTCGTCTGAATATATTTCGTGGTTCTCCCAGAATGTCATTCCCCTTGTATCCACGCTTGCAGTTCCCCTTTTATGGCTTGCATTGCCAGCCTGTATGCCTCTGAGGTGCCTGTAATAGGCCTGTATACGAGTAGGCACCAGCCCTGTCCCCTTTACCTTTATAAACCAGCTTCATCCTGCACTTTTGCGAATTGTCCAGTACTTGGTTAGCTTTTATCCCTTTTTCTATTGCTCGAATCAGTTGTGCTGTGCTTTTAGGTCCCAGTAGGTCGACCAGCCGTATAGCCGTTTCATCCGAAGCTGTTGTCGTATTACCAGGAACATTTTCATCTGCTTTTTTCCAGTTTAGTTTCTCCAGCTTTGCCTCTATCGGTACGCACCTCTGTGTCCCCACCCTGCAAATGCTTTAGTCCTTTTTCCGTTCTTGTGAACTTCTCTTGTGTGATTGAGCGAATGATAAGTACCACGTCTTCCATTTTAGTACCTGACTTTCTGTCTTGCTTTGCATTGCGGCCGGTGTTGCACACTGCGCCTCGCTCGCGTAACATGAGCGCGCCAACAACCATAGGGTTTGTTGTAGCCGGGGTGAAGTGGACCTTTTTCCCTTCTGCCTTACCCGAGAAGCAGTTCTTCCTACGCACTAGCGCCACCGTTCAGCGAGGTGTGGTGGGATGTAGCATGACGAGAGGACGGCATCTTGCCTTGGGGATACGGTTGCGTGGAGACGTTTCGGCGTGCTGGTCTGGAATGGGGGAACGCTCCACAAAGGGACGCTTCCGGGCGAGCTCGGAGACTGCACCCACGCTTGCATGTGCACGCACGGCATCCCGCTGCTCCGGTATGCCATCGGTGAGTCGAACCATCTCGACCTCTAGCGTTGTTTAATACCCGCTCCCAATATTACCGTTATGGCCTACGATTAGTCTGTACGCGGTATATTTGATTAGCACGTTGCAATAAACGCTGCCATTGGTGTTTCGCCATTGTCGACTCCTGGCTTTGTCTATCTCCGAAAACAACGAACCCGTCCGCAGCCGGCGCTCGCAAGGCATGTTTTGCTGAGCATGGATGGCTGCGGGGTGGGGATAAATAGTGTGTGAAATGCAGAATCCCACAACTATCACCGTTTATGACATGAGGTTGTACGTTTTCGGTCTTCTTGTTTAATTCCTATACATGGTTTCATAACTTTCTCGGCGCGCCTTTATCCTTTGCCCGTATCTTTGAGACCCATCCGTCACTTTCTCGTTTATGTTATTGCTGCACAAATTTTTGTACTTCCAGCTTTTTGAACCGCTAACCAATTCCACTTCAAAGTTATTTCCTCTGCCTGCATTCCCACTCGCTTGGCCTCCCTGTGCTTTGCCGATGGTTGTTGTCTCTGTGTTATAAGCCGGGGATTAAATTTAGTGCCACCAGACGAGCGAGCCGTCAATACGACGTAATTTTTCGGCACGCTGGCTCCCGTTGTCCCGGGCTGCTATGGGGAGGTCGCTATATATAAAGCCGGTCGTACTACGAACTTACTCGACTGCCTGCTTGAAGAGGATTCGGTACGTGGCCCATGCGTCCCGTGCGCTGTAGTCGGTCAAGCCTATGGCTATGACGGTCCTGCGCTTCCCATCGCCGCCTTGAATGTTTTTCAGTTCCTGCATGGGACGAGCAGAAATATCGCAGAAAATGAGAAAATTCTTACAAGTACCCTATTGGTAATTGTCAGAGGGTGCATAGGCCTACACCACACTGATACACACAGAGCGCTTTTAAAGTCGGCTTCACTACCACACAGAAATGCATTCCCGGAAAGATTTCTTTAGAGGAATCTAGGCAGTTTGATACGAAAGTGGGAAGTCCCTGGTACGATTTGAGACTCGGTGTACCCTAGCAGAAATGTGCACCGACTCGAGTTAAAGGGACTCTGCAACTCTTCAGATAAACGCTTTCGCTCTTTCCTTTGCGTGTGAAAGTACTGCGAAAGCTGCATTTATCACCAGAACGGAGTGGCACTGCGGGATTGGCTCGTCGCGGCAGATGCGCTTCCCCTTTCCGCTTTGCTTTTGTGGTTTTTATTTTGAAAGCGTCATTCCTGAGACTAGAGCACACCCGGCCGATAGCCGCTACACCCCTGTAATGACATAATTTCAGCGGTCGAAGAATGCCAAGACCGGAAGAAAAAACTGTCTTGAGCAGGTTTTGGGCTATCTAATAAGCATAGAGCAGTAATTTTTGGGGAGGTACTTCGTGGCCTCTTATTCTAAGTACAACATTTGTCTGGTGAGTCCGTTAAGCAAACAATTCAGATTACGAAACAGTTGCAAAAAGTGTTGGAGGGTCCCTTTGCAGTCGGCCGCACAGCTCTACACGAATGCGTTGCTATTGTAGAAAGCTAGCGTGAAACGGATGCGGATGCAAGCTGCTGAGTGGACGTTCCATCTGTGTCGGCAGGAACTCCCCACGCGACACAGATGGAACGTCCACTCAGCAACTTGGCGACCACTCGTTCTGGCTGGGTCTACGTGACCTAAATTATAAACGTTTTTTTTGAGGAAACGCGGAAGCATGCGAACATTCCAAACCGGCTGATGATGGTGGCATTCATGATATGCACACTCATAATAAATCTATGAAGGCCATAAAGCATTTTATTACCCATGTTATTCAGAGACCATGTATTCCGGGAATTTCCGGCTATACAATCAGTGCATTAAAATTTGGGTTCTTCACCGCTAAGCTCATGTGAATTGCTAGAAAGGTACTCTGGAGAGGCAACATCCGTGGTCCTACGAGAAAACAAAAATATTTACGCATTAAAATATGAGCAGCACGCGTTCATTTGAAATTCCGTCCGTACCAATATACCATATTGGTCACAGAGCAAGCACAGGCATTGCAGTCGGCACTCGCCGCAAGTGCTAGTCGCACATTCACTGCGTGCTATTATATGTGCGCAATATGGAATTGTTCGGCGTCGTCTAAGTTATCTTCGAGGTCAGACTTCTCAAGGCCACAAATATGAAACTCGTTTCGCATAGTTTTTGTTGGCGGCGTTGCCAGGTTGACAGTACTCAGGCCAGCAGCCCGCAGGAAGTTCAGCGAGCAGGTAATGGGGGGAGAGAGCAACAGGGAAGTGGCTGTTTCACCATTATCAGCTGACGCGACGGGCATGCAATGTTGTACAGGCGGCGTCGCCCGATATAGCAAGCGTCGAACGCAGGGTGTTTTGTATGCCTCAATCTGTGCGAACAAAGTCCCGATTGAGACTTCCGTTAAAGAAAAAGGGCAACACTTCCCATAAACGCTTTCACTTTTAAGAGCGAATGCTCTTTATAAGCGACCCCAAACCATCCACCGCCGGCGTCGGCGGCGGCGTCCGCAGTGCTCTTTAAAGAACCGCATTTCCCCGAGGGGGAGAATGTGAAAGTGCGAGTGCACGGTTGTCGGCCCGCTTGCGGCGCTTGCGCTCGGCCCTCGCAGCCCACCGCCTCGCCGCCTTCTCTTCCATCTCTTCCATCGGGTTTGTAGTATCACGTGTACACCACGCAGTTATCAAGCCGCTATAACGCCGCTGAGTCGCCAACGCACGCCGCTGACGACGTAGTTTGAATGCGTTAAAGATATAAGGCGCGTCTAACACTGATATCACCGTCGCGTCCGTAGCTTATTCGGTAGAGCGTCGGGCTGCGGCCCGCAAAGTCCTCGGATCGAAACCTGGCGCCGGATGCTGTTTCTTCTTTAAAGAGCACTGCGGACGCCGCCGACGCCGGCGGTGGATGGTTTGGGGTCGCTTATAAAGTGTATTCACACTTAAAAAACAGCATCCGGCGCCAGGTTTCGATCCGAGGACTTTGCGGGCCGCAGCGCGACGCGCTACCGACCAAGCCACAGACGCGACGGTGATATCAGAGTTAGACGCGCCTTATATCTTTAACGCATTCGAACTACGTCGTCAGCGGCGTGCGTTGGCGACTCAGCGGCGTTATAGCGGCTTGATAACTGCGTGGTGTACACGTGATACTACAAACCCGATGGAAGAGATGGCAGAGAAGGCGGCGAGGCGTTGGGCTGCGGGGGCCGAGCGCAAGCGCCGCAAGCGGGCCGACAACCGTGCATTCGCACTTTCACATTCTCCCCCTCGGGGAAATGCGGGGGAATTTTTTGCTCCGTGCCTGAAAACGTTCCGCAAGCACTAGCGTTCAGTGATGCAGCAGATACAACTTCCATTTCGGGATTTGCTTTTTTTCCGGATTCCTAAAGCTGGCGGTAGGATGCGACCTAAAGAATGCCGCTAATAGCTCCGGTATACGTTGAATGACGTCAATCGAGCGCCGCCCCAACAGCGCCGAAACCATTAACGAGAAAATATTTTGAGCTAGTTTCCCGGTTATGTGATGGACATAGAGCATGGTGCAGTAATTTTTGGCTGTTGACTTTGTGATCTCTGATCTAAGTACTAAATGCAGAAGTAACACGGAAAGTTGGGCGAGTTTGTAAATCATCTTGAAAGAACCTTTCCCCAGAACATTTTTCTGGGAAAAGTTGATGTTAACCTGGAAAAGGTGCTTGGAGGCAAGGTGGTTCGTGTCGCAAGATACGTAGACGATTATTTGGTTTTTGTGCACCGGAATGAAGCATCAATGAAATGTGATGGTATTATAAAGGCGTTCGAAGACCGCGGTATGGGACTGAAGTTCACCAAAGAGCTTCCCGCAGAGGGTAGCTTACAGTTTCTAGATCTAGCCATAAATTTTGCTGAGAACCACACTAGCTGGAAGTAGAATCCTGGGTCGGCTAAGCCGCTTCTTAATTATGCGTCCTGGCATTCAAAAATAGTAAAAAGGGGCATCGCGATGTCTACCCTCGGATCAGCATTAAAAAAGTCATGCCACCATACTGCGGAAAAAAGCTTTGGCGATCAGATAAGCCGCCTTCAGGCAGCAGAATTTCCATACCATGTTATAATTTCGGTGTGTCAGACCTTAGCCCGAGAGATTAAACACGAAAGAAACGAGGTACAGAAGGAAAAAGAACGGGAAAAAAACGAGCTGTCATGCCTTACATGCACAAGTTGGCACATGGGCTGAATAATGTCTGGTCAAGATATGGTGTAGAGGTTATCTTGTCGGCAAAGAACAAAATAGGCAGGCTTTGTTCCCTGGTGAACAAGAGACGTCCACTAGGTACCAGCCAGAACACGTGCGGTGTCAATCACAAGCGAGCCGTTGTGCCTTGCAAATTAGGTGTTGTGTAACGCATTCCGCTGTGCTGCAAAAGAGTGTATGTGAGCACGAGGTCGCGGGTTCGATTCCCGGCTGCGGCGGCCGCTTTTCTGATGGAGGCGAAAAGCAAAAACGCCCGTGTGTACGAGATTTCGGCGCACGGTAAAGATCCCCAGGTGGTCAAAATTAATCCGGAGCCCTCCACTACGGCGCGCCTCATCGCCTGCGCTGCGTCGGCGCGTTAAACCCTACAATCAATCATCAAAAGAGGGTATGTGGGGCAGACGGGGTGGTGCCTGAATATAAGACTAGGGGAGCCCGCAGGGACAATGAAAAATTGCACGTATGCAAATCTGCCCGCACTTTCTAGAAAGTGGGAAACGCGTGGATGTGAACCTCTTTTCGCTGATACCGAAGTGTTCTTCGAGCACAGAAATCAGAAAGTTCGGGAGATAGTAGAGGCCTTCTACATTAACATCTATCAAGACGACTGCGTTAGCCCGACTTCCATCACGCTCCACGAAAAGGAAGAAAAGATAGTTGGCCATATGCTTGCGTGAACTGTCAGTTACTCGGCACGTGCCTCTTTTAAGTTGGTGCGTGTACTTGTTATTTTATCTTTTAGCGTATTACGGTGTGATGTGTCGCTTTAATCGTATGTGGTTTTTCTGTGCATATGTGCACACTTGTGTGTATATATTCTTTGGGTTTCTAATAAAAACTAGTTGAGAGTCAGCGCTTGTGTTGTACATCCCTCCGTTCTTCGTCCTGGTTTTTTTTTTTTTTTTTTTTTTTTGCGCACTGTGTGTGTTTCTTTCCAGATACTAAATGCGCTTAACAACGTGTGGGAACGGGCTAGTTGGTAATCCACTGTACGAATTTCGAGCGGAAAAATTCAGACAGGTGGCGAACGGGACAAAGACAAGTGCTACGGACGTACCGCTTGTCTTTCTCCCGTTTGTCCCATGTCTCAATTTTTGCTCTTGAAAATCGTACAAAATACGCGCTTGTTGACTAAATTTTGACAACATTCCAGATTTCGAGAATAGTTGACAAAAAAATGAAGCGCTTTTAAACAGGAACATGCAATGTCTTGTACTAAACTAAACCCTACAATTTCTAACGGGAATAGGACAAACACCCTTAAGTGTCTTTTTGAAGAAAATTCAAGACAGAAGGAGCAGGTATATCCGGACCATTAGTGCTCAAAAAACGTTTTAGAGAAATTACTGTTTAAGGTTAACCTGTGACGTGATAAACTACATGGACCCACGTTGCTTGATAATTAGCCTTCAGGGCGTGACAAAAGGTTGTGTTGAAACATACTCACTTGCATTACTTCTTTTGTATTGTCTAGCAAAGTCTTCAGGTCGTTCACTTCGGCCAGGACGTTTAGGACACCGTAGTGCGGAATGTTCTCCTGAGCCAGCCCGACCAGGACGCTTCGAATGCCCCTTATATCCTCCGCTGTAATGTAGCTGCAACACAGACAGGCCAAAATAACAGTGGTGTGAGGACTTGTTAACATTGGCGTCAATTCTAGTGAATGCCGCTGAGGGTGGACTAATTATTTCGCAAAAGACAACGAATGACAATGCTGCAAAAATGAAACACGATTCCTTCAAGGGCTGCACACCGAATGAAAGCATTGGCAGTGCACTATCGTTAATATAAAGTCCACAGAGACAGCAAAACTCTTCGAATTACCAGAACTTCCAATTAAACAAAAAATGTGGTTGATTCTTCTGTCATAGGAATCGGTAAAACACGAAAGTGAAATGTGCAGTCAAATCTGCAGCTGAGCATGATTTGCTGGTCAGCGGTGGTGTTGTGGGTGTGCTTGGCGGCCGATGTCCTGCTGGGGGGTTGCTTTGGCAAAGATGTACTGGCGTCATTTCCGTGATGGATATGACGTCAGGGAAATCTTGGTGTATCCCGGCATAAACTTTCGTGTTAAAATATAAAACCCTAAAACGAACTATCCTTAGTACAACGTACTCTTTAGTACTAAAAGTTGCTCCCCCAACAGAAGACCCAGTGTGCAGGGGTGCACCCTTTAGAGGCCGCGTGCTTAGTTGTACTGGCGTCATTTCCATGACGAATATAACGTCAATGAAATCTTCGTGGATCCCATAATGAAACACCTTCGTGTTAAAAGTACACGAGCCGAATTGTTATTAGTCCGCAACAAGTCTCTCTTTCTTATCCAAGTTGAGCGTACGGCACGGGTTGCCATAATAGTGGAGACCTTCCTCTCAAATCGAAGCCTAGAGCGGCCACCCCAAAAACCACTCACACGGCGCTCTACGCAACAAAGAAGGTTGAGGACCTCAAAAGATAAAAAAACTTCCGCTGGCGCGAGTCTCCACTGGCCTGCCGCTTTTGAAATTGTGAGACCGTCGCTTGCGACAGCGCAGGTTGTACAAAACACGGCACTGCTTTTGAGCTCAAACATTTAGAATTTTTTCAAGAAAAAGAATATCCTATTAATTTATTAATAATTAATTAATTAATTAATTAATTTTAAATGTATTTATTTATTTATTTATTTATTTATTTATTTATTTATTTATTTATTTATTTATTTATTTATTTATTTATTTATTTATTTATTTATTTATTTATTTATTTAATTTTTTATGTATTCATTTATTTATTGAACACACTGCTGCCCTATAAGGGCTATAGCAGGAGTTGTTGAAATACACAGCAGCGATTAGAAATGCATTCCTTCAGCTAACAAGAAGTACAATTTACACACGTAGTACACGTACACACATGGAAGTTCCATTCAGAACAAAATCTCGACCCTGTAGATGCCAATGTACACAGATTTATCGCTATACATGCAATAAATTGGCACTGCAGGACGGGGCGCACATACCAACACAACAGAGCAAGGAACTTCTTCAAGGTAAGAAGCACTTGTGTGCTTCTTACCTAAAAAAATTTGAATTAACCGATTTAACTTCTAATTATCAACAATCTTTCCAATAGCATGCATGTTAAATTGCCCGAACGAGGACGTCATTTCTAATTACTCGAATTTTCAAATTACCGTCTTCGAATTAGCGGGTCAACTTATTGATTCAATCGGGTTGACAAAATTTGCAGTAAGCGTGCGCCTAATTGTGATATTTAGATTCTCTGGCGCAGTCGCGACTGACCGACCGACCGATCGACTGGCTGGTTGACAGACTGATTGAGATTGTTAATCGGTTGGTCGATTGAAAGAACTAAAAGAAATAAACCAGACTGATTGAGATGGTTAATCGGTTGGTCGATTGAAAGAACTAAAAGAAATTTCTCAGGGAACTTAAATCTTCTTACATGCTTTGAAGGCGAAAAGATTATTGCTTCCCCTTGTCATGCTGATCGATGACTTTTTTACTGGTACATCGTGTTTGCGTCCCTTTATTCGTTTCTTTTTGGTCTTTTGGTGCCATTGCTTCGACGGGCAGACTGGCGGAAAATCACGTCAAAGCTTCCCCATGATAACGATTCTCCGTGGCTGGGCTGCTCATGTTCTACTCACGGGCCGTCACGCACAACTGTCACGTGATATGACGTGAACACCACACGAACCAGGCTAAATCTTATTCCAACGCAGGCAACGTGCTTATGTAGCATAGTAACAACGCACTTGGCACATACGCGAAGACACAGGTTTAGTTCCCATAAGAACTCGAAACTGTTTTAACGTGAAAGCTCGCATAGCGGAACCGATGCCATCCTGTGAAAAAAGGTATGCCTTTCCACACAGACCGGTTCGTAGAACCAAAAGTTCTGGTAAGGTCTCTGGACACACTGCGCATGCATGAAACAGGGCTTCCGATGTGCCAAAACGTTATGTGAACATAGCGAAAAAAGAACGGTTCTAGCTAAGACAGTACACGCGTCGATCACAAAGAAGGAGTACAATAGTATGCCTTTATCTCGTAAACCACGTATCATCATCATCATCATCATCATCATATCTACGCCCACTGCAGGGCAAAGGCCTACAGCATGGCTCTCAAATTATCCCGGTCCTGTTTATCCCCGCAATTTATCCAATTTAACCCCATAAACTTCGTGACCTCACCTGCCCATCTAACTTTCTGCCACTCCCTTCCACGGTTGCCTTCTTTAGGATTCACTCTGTTACACTTAATGACCAACGGCTGCCTCAACTTCTCATTACGTGCCCTGCCCACGTCCATTTCTCCTCAATTTCTACTAATATGTCCTTACCACGCGTTTGTTCCCTTGCCCACTCCGCTCTCTTCTTGTCCCTTAACTTTACACCTATCATCTTCCCTTCCATCGCTCGCTGAGTCATCCTCAATATAAATTGAACCCTTTTAGAGAGACCCCAAGTTTCCGCCCCGTAGGTGAGTACCGGTAAGATGCAGCTGTCATACGAATTCTTCTTCAGAGGAAATGGTGGGCTCCCATTCATTATCTGAGAATGCCAGTCGAATTCACTCAACGTCATCCGTATCCTTCTTATGATCACGTTATACACAAAACCACGTATCGATATACACTTCATCAAAATTAACACAGGCATAAAAAGCATACACATAGCTTAAAAGATACAGCATAAAACACAAAATCCTAACGCACAGCACAAGGGGTTTGTTGTCCGTACAGATTCCTGCTTGACAAACATTTTTATGCAGTCTCATCCTGATAATTCAGAGTGACTCGAACAGGTAAAGCACAGTATACAATTTCTTCCTTGAAGTTTTTTCGAGGAATATATATTATTTTTCTCAAGACGGTTTACATACAATGGTAAAATGTAGCACAATGACTGTAGGCGATAGCTAGTTCGGAAAAAGGAAGGAACCACGCCAGGTGCTGGCGTACGTCGTAAGAAGTGGCGTGACGTGTGAGTTGAGGTATGGAAATAAATGAATCATTGTTTCTTGATATTGCATTTTTATACATGAATAGAAATTGGAACGCGTATAATGTATTAACAATAAGTAGACAATATTTGGTCAAACAGTGTTCGGTGTGCGCATGCCGTGGTACATTTGCAATTAGTATGAATCCTCAGTTTTGTGCGACCTGTTTAGAACCTTCTTCTTTGTTGTTGTTCCCCATATGGCATGGCAATATGTCATTGCTGAAAGGCAAAAAAAGCATTTTATATAACTAGCTTTACTCCCGTTAGCAGAGAGTACCTGTGTTTACATATTACACCGTTTATTTTAATCATTTGATTGCGTATTTGGTCGATTTCTAGATACCAGCTCTGTGTTTATGATAGACTACGCCTAAGGACTGTTTGAAACAATATAAATAATTATATTTCCATACACCAGTTGAATAGCATCACGCCCAATTTGGTTTTTCGCTCGACATATTAGAGCTTTAGTCTAGTTGGTATTTACTTTTAAGTAGGTTTTTCCGTACCATTGTCGAAGGTACTCCAGAAATTTGATTGCCACATACTGACAAAGTTGCTTTTGTATTCCCCGAAACTAGCATGGTGAAACCAATCAGGCTACCTTTCAATGAACTATAAAATGTATCATTAATATATAAAAGGAACAGCAAAGTACCTAAAATGCGGCCTTGTGGCACACCAGACACGATCGGTTGCATGTGTGAGATGTTATTGTGAGCTACTACTTGACGACGTTGTACCAAGCATGATCGCATAAGAGTAGCGGCAGAGCCTCTGATGCCGTAATGAAAAAGTCTGTCCAATAAATTGTGTGCATAATTACGTCAAATGCCTTCGAAAAATCTATAAATATCTCGAGAGCGAGAAGCTTCGCCTCGAATGCTTTAATTATTGTTTCTTTTTGTTTCAGCAGGGCAGTCTCTCTTGATCTGCATTTCCTAAAAGCACACTGACACTCTGAAAGCAGGGAGTGCTTAGATAATATTGTTCATTCTGATCTATATGACCTTTTCTAAGTCCTTTGATAATACTGGAAGGATAGAAACTGGTCTATAATTGGAAAAATCAGCAATGCTTCCACCTTTATATATGGCAACACATTTCGGAATCTGCATTTGTCTTGGAAAACTCCCAGTACCCAGTGAAAGGTTATAAATGGAAGCAACACAGGGGCTAGTTGGTCGATGACATATTGAATGGCTGAACTTGAAAACCATCGATATCGTGAGCCTTGCGGAGTCTGAGATTTTTGTATATTTGTTGAACTTCTATTTGAGTGGTTGTTGACATGAACAAAGATTCCTTCACGCTTGCAGCTTGATAAGCATAACGGAATGGTCATAAAGAAAGTGATTTACCAGTTAAAACAGTGCCATCATGTTCAATTGTTTTTGGTGGCACTATTGATCATAGGTAGAGTTCGGAGTTTAACTGAGCCCATGAGTCGCGGTAGTACTTGTTGGAGGTGGAAGAGGAAACGCTATTAAAGTAATCTAATTTTGCATTTTTAATTCTTTATTTAATTGATTACAATATTTCTTGAACGCGAGTAGTTTATTAATGTCTCTAGATTTCATGAACCGCGAATATACCTTCAGTTCTATTTTAATTTTTTTGAGCAAATCCAGAGTTACATATGGATGTTTCGCTTTTTTCCTCGATGGTACAAAAAAGCAAAACAGTTTTCATAAGAAGATATAAGTTTGTCTATGAGGGCTTTATACGCGCTACCCGCGTCGGTGTGTGACAGTTCTCCCTCCCAGTTCGTTGCTCGAATATTATCCCGAAAGCATTCATGTCAAGTGTGTTCACGTTAATGCGTTGATAGCGTGCGCGAGGCTATTCGCAGTCGCGTAAGGAAGCTTTTGCGCTTCCCACATACAATGTACGGCTTTCACCCCCACTTATCAGCACAGGACTTCCTACTTCAGATTAAAGACGACGTTCTGGATACCCTGAACAATCACAGCAAAAAATCAATACTAGCACTAGACATCAAAAGGGCATTTGATATCGTAACGCACCATGCTATCTGTCAAGCTCTTGCCTCTACCAACTGCGGCGAACGTACATTTTCCACATCGCTTGCTTTCTGAACAACCGCATGGCAACGATGCGCATTGGACATCGTATGGACCCATTCCCAATGGCACTAAAGGAACCCCACAAGGATCCGTATTTTCACCATTACTATTCAACTTAGCTATGAAAGATCTGCCGGCGTTCCTCGCAGCAATTCCCAATTTACACCATGCACATTCAATGCTTTTATATAGGCCTACCCCCCTCAACATACTCAAAAGTTGCTCCAACTGGGGGCTCCAACTTTGAAGAATTGCAGGAAGCTGATCGTTGTTCCCAAACAACCCGTCTCAAGCTCACACCTAATGGACGAGACACCCTTACACGACTGGGATACCCGGTACTGCCCAAAGAAAACCAGCCCTAACGTGTCCCCCTGCACATCGGTCAACACCTTCGTGTAGCTCCCGTGCCACGGAATATGCAACCCCTTTACAACAAAGCATGCCGCAAAGCACGGATCGATGCGGTTATGAAGAAGCACGCAGGGAACCCTGCGACACGCTACACGGACGCTGCGCGCTACTCCTGCAAAACCGCCCACGCAGTCACGGTTATGGACCACAAGGGTACCGAAGTCACAGCCGCCCCGACATGCACCAGCTCTACAAACACAACCGAGGAAATTGCTGTCGCCCTAGCAGCCACAACAAACAGCGAATACGTTACAGTCATTACGGACTCGCGAGTAGTATGCCGCAACTAACAGCTCGGCCGCATATCACGTTTCGCCCTCAAGATCCCTAATACCGTCCCGCAGCTTCCCGACATCCATATCGTTTGGACCCCTGGATACGAGTTTCTCTACGGAAATAAGGCGGCACACGCCCCTGCCCGAGTGCACCCCTCCGGGCGATTTCTGAAGCCCCCTCGCCCCCCCCCCTCCCCACACACACACTGAATGGCTACGCGGACATTCTCGCTCACTTTAGACACGAGTGTCGACGGTTCCCTCCACCCAACTGCTATTTTTCCAGAGCCGAAGCGACCACACTCCGCCGGCTACAGACAAACTGCTACCACTCTGTATCCCCCTCCAGCATATCTACCCCACCCAGTATTATAGCACCTGCCACGTTTGCCCCCAGCTAGGCACCCTGTACCATCTGGTCTGGGAGTGCGAAGAATCCCCATCCCCCACACCAAATTTCCGTTCCGCGTACGAACAGTGGGTGGACCGGCTGTACAGCCCGGACCTTTCGACCCAGCGCATGCTGATAGAGAAGGACGAGCAGCCAAGAAGGACCTGGGCATCCCGGACTAGCGGTCGCCCTCCACTTGTGCTCTCACCATCCTGCACCATTAGGCTCGAAATTAAACATGCTTATTCTCTCTCTGTCTGTCTCTCTCTCTCTCTCTCTCTCTCTCTCTCTCTCTCTCTCTCTCTCTCTCTCTCTCTCTTCTCTCTCTCTCTCTCTCTCTCTCAATTATCTTGAGGAAGAGATGGTAATTTTTTTTACTCTTTACAGTGGGGGACCTTTTTTTGTACCAAACAACAACGCTGGCGTTTTGCTCATCAACGCACTCAATGCTTCCACCTTAAAATTAACCCAGCTCTGCCCTGTGGGAATTGTGCTGCGACAGCGGAGCTTTGATTTTCTTGTGTGGGTACCAAACACGAAGAACGAATATATATAGGGGAAAAACGGCAATTTGCGGTTGGCGCGGGCGAGCACCAGATAACGTTACAAATAAGACTAATGCCGAAGAAAGCTCCGTAGCTGCAACGCCGAAAGTAGCAGTAGCGGCACTTGATGGACGAAATGGTAACGGTCACACTTTATTCCGTGCAGTGGAGCGTAGTGAAGTGAAATGCCGATCGCAGCAACCACACCGTTTATCCTCCAGCTACAGATGCGGTTAGCTTAACCTATCCAAAGCGTTGAGGCGTTATCTCGCCGCCCTAGGAAGCAACGTTCCCCCGCCCTGCCTTTTCTTACTCCATCGCTTGAACGTAAACGGACGCTCGTCGCAGAACCGCAGCACTTTCACCCTCCAAATTTCTCGGTTTATACAAAAAAGTCGGCAGCCAAACATACACAGGCGGAGGGTCCCTCCCGTCTTCCCCCGGGAGCAAGAGGGAGAGGAACCTTCCCCCACAGAGAAAGAAACCACCCCCGCGAGATCACTGCGCCCTCTATCGCTGCGTCTGAGAACTGCAGGTGAGGCGGTTCCCAGACAAACACGTAGAAAACTTATGACAATCATGGCCAGCGTCCATGTTGCCGTGAAGTCGTGTAAACAACTCACTCGGCATCAAAGGCGGCCCCGCCTTCAGTTCGAGTGCATTTTTTCATCTCTTTCTTGAACCGCTTCCAACTGATGTCGCCTACAGCCTCGTGCAGCTCGTACTCTTGTTTCGAGTTCTTCGTCACGATGAGGTCGCTGTAGTAGATGTAGGTGCACATCCCGTCCGGAGGATACACCCACGGAAGTACCGCCACTGGGTTAACGCTGCACAGCAGCTCGCGGATGACTGCGGGGAAATAAGGCACACCATGCATTTCTGTGCCCGTTGGGGTTGTCTCTGTGTGGCGAGTGTTCAACAAGATTTGGCAGTCCATGTCTTGGTAACCCGCGAACAGAACCCATGATTCCTAGAAACAGGAAACCCAGTTACGCAGCAAATTTACCGCCTACAGTAAATATGCTGCGTCGACAGCAGTGGTGACACGACGCCTCCAGATACAACTAACGTGCAGGCGATATGCTGTTGAATAGCACACGCACGGCAGCGCTAATTAGCGTGCTTTAAATTACTCCCGCGGGCCGCTGTGCATGTCTCTAATACCTGTGCTACACGGCCGTTTCAAATGTCTTCCAAAGACCTTGGGACCGATTGTCTATAGAGTGCACAATTGCAAATATATAGCGCGAACTTCAAAGGGAGCATTCAACTGACTATTAATAGATACATAACGCACTTTCGTTGGTTGCACATTTTGCTTCCCATGTTTACAATGTTTGATGGGCAAACGTCGTTTCTAACTAGACAAACTTATTGATGTTGCTTCAGAGAGCACTTCGATGTAGTCTTCTCTTGTTAAGACACACTCGGTTATAACGAATTTCATGGTTAAGACGAACCACCCTTCCGCTCTCCACTGACATACACAATGCAAAAAAACGTCCACTTAAGGCGAATTTCTGATAATGCGGACAGATTTTTCTTGTACCCTCCTGTTTTTCTTAACAGGAATATGCTTTAATATGAGGAAGTGGAGCCATAAATTGGATGGTGTTGTGCAGGCTACATGTGGCGGTTCTTATTGTGGCCTAGTGTCACAAGATAAGATAGAGTATCGTCACTGAGGCAGGCAAGTGAGTAACAGCGGCCATTTTGGTGTTTTTCAGTGCTGCCAGACGGCCGCTTCTGCGGCCTTACCGATAGCGAGGCAAATCATTGACCGCAAGAAGTCTGAGCATCCATACGCCCTTCCTCCATACAGTACGGCCACCAAGCGACTCCGGTTATGCGGACTAACCAGAAAAACAATGCCGATACCTCATCTTCTATAGACGCGGAGGAGGCCAGAAATCTAAGGAAAATCCAGACCAATGCCTACCTACATAAGTCCAGATCAGCACTTATGTTTCCAGATAACTACAGCGAAGAATGCCATAAATTCCATCAGAAGGCAGACCTTTTCCGCACTGCATGAAACTGCCCGACCACATGACAACAGAACAATTACAATACACCAATAGATCCCTGGAAAGCGACACTGTGCAGCTCGAACCTCTCCAGTGAGCGAGAACTGCTGGAAAGAGCCAAACTAGGGACTTTCGCCTCTAGAGTCCTGGAAATAGGATTCAACCCTTAACTCTACCCCCTCCCCCTCAAGCTTTGTTGTGAATAAAGTTTACTACTACTACTACTGCTACTACTACTACTACTGCTACTACTAGTACTACTACTACTACTACTACTACTACTAGCGCCAACTTTGACAAGGTCATTTGTAAGCAACACTGCCGACGACGCAGCAACACAGCATCTTCGGACACATTTTTCCAGCTCAGATGCTGCGAAGCGCGTTATCTTTGATTCGCGTTCGTGATGACGCAGTCGCGAGCAGCCTCAAAGCGAGGAGGACAAGCGGAGTGGAGACTACCACAACTGACCGACAGGAAACGCATCATGAACCGTGGGCATGAACCGGTGGGCATGAACCGTCGCACTGTAAACAAATATCACGTGATGCGAACGGACCAATGATCCTGGCAGTGGCACGGAACAATAGGAGAAAAGAGTGCGATACTCTGTAAACTTTCTGAAAGTAGTGTGTGCATGATTCCCATGTTTTCAATCCTTGCCCACTTTTTTTGCAACGAGTGGAAGGGGCGCACTTGCTGGCATGATAGTTTATTCGTTATCGCCTTCACCACGGCTCGTGTGGTGCTGCGCTACGCGGTAGGCTGCACCCTGTGCATTTCATCCCTGCAGAAGCCGGGTATCGCAGTTTAAATTTCACCGAGCGTGCGAAGCCTACTCGCACGTGCTCGCCTCTACCCTGCCCCCAACCACCCTGAATCTCACCCCTCTCTAGCCGTGCACGCATAAGTGGGCGGTTCCCAGTGACGTGTGCGTACCTGGACGGGAAGTGGAGCGGCAGAAATGTCGCTCCAGGAGCCCCTCATGAGAAAGACGGTCCGAGTCTTTGATCAGTTGGCCATATTTTGTATGACATCGTTATCGCTCTGATTTTCTGTACTACCGATTTTATTTACGAAACTGTGCACCTCACGAAACATTAAGCTAACTATAGAGATATAAGGATATGGAGATATATGAGCGGGATTCCGGCATGGCTTTTATTTTAAGGCACAAGGTGACTTGCGAGCTTAAGCCGCCAGGCACTTCGAAAAAACAATCAGACATCCGCATGGCCAATAGCTAAGTTACATTGGAAAAACACCGCAAACTTATGTAAGAGGGGTGTACGGTGCTGTCTACGACGTAGAACGCTGCTTTTCATGCCGTCGCATATACCATATGCTGTAACGACACACAGCAGCACGTTGCTCATACTAGATGGATGAAACTTCCTTGTTTAGGGCTCATCGATACTTTTTTGAAATGTCTTTGATGTCGGGCAAGTGAAAGGATAGAATTGTCCAACCAGTCTTCATTTGAAGCACGACTGGCACTGTCTTGAAAGACCTGCCCAATGATGAAACATTTGGAGAGTCGCTAAGCTGAAATAGAACCGCTAGCCGAGGTTACTCCGAACATTCGCTTACGTCTATTGCGCATATTGCAGACTCGGGGGGAAACGTCGGTGCAGAGGACACGGACTACCAAAGAAATGAAAGGAAGACAGCGCAAAATCAATATTTTCTGCACCGAATGGTTTCCCACTGATTTGGATAAAGTTTGCGACTATGTTTTTTCTTTCTGTGGAAATATAAAGTTGGAAATCAGACGTATTCTTCGCTCATGGTTTAATTATTTGGAGCATTTTTTCTGTTCATTTTTCAAGATCAAGGAACAATATGTCGTCCTCTTTACGTCTTTTTTCATTTCTTTGTATATATAAATTAGCTGCACGCACGTTTTTAGGTCATAAACCCATTGTAACATTACTTAGCGCGCAATATTTGTCGAAAAAACAGTTTCACGAACCCCCAGTCAAGTAGGAGGTTTGACGGGGACTGAAATGTCAAAATAGAAGGCTTCCGACGACTACAAATGAGCTATTAGGCAATTGCGTCTCTATGACGCTTTTACAGCGTATCAGAACCACATTACGGGTATATGTTAAGGTAGCATATTCCCATCCACGACAAGAATACATGCGACTTCCCGCGTCTTCAGCGGGGCCTTTGCCGGTATATACCAGCGACCATTACAACCCCTACTATTGAGTTACGCACTGTCGTCTCAAACAAGACTTTGAAGGCGTGTTTGCCTTCGAGGGCACCTGCTTACTCGGTGCCTTTGTGGTGGTCGTAGTGGTTGTAGTTGTCGTAGTGGTAGTCGTAGTCGGGGTCACAGTCAAATTCTGGGGCCCTGCAAATTGTACACGTGGGCGCACTGCATTTAATAATGAGATGGGAGAAAATGGTGGTGGCTGCTTTATTATGAATATTGCCCGGTCTTTACGGATGAGTGGAAGGTTGCATTCCATAATTAACGACGGCAATCCCATCCCCATAATCAACAACAAAATTGCGTTAGTGCTCTTTTATACTTACGCACAACTTAAGGCCTACAAAACAAGTTTTCCTTCCTGCTCCTCCCCGCCCCCGGCCGTTCCTCCGTTACTAGAAAAAGAGTCCGTTACTGCGAGTACTCTGAACGTGAAACAAGTCGTTTCCCTGCTTTCTCGCACTTAATCTGCTTCTAAATAACTGCATGGTTGGCTAATAAAATACCCGAGAAAAATTAAGCCCCGCCACGCATTCAGCACAATTTGCTCACAAAACGCGCACGTTGACGTTACGGGTCCGTAGCTTCGGCGGGGTGACTCACTACACCAGCTATTGCCGTTCTAAACACGCATCCGGATATGTATACTGATTGCCTGTTTATTTTTCTCTTTTGCTATGTTGTCAAGATCGCTCACCAAGTTGGCGAAAGCGCATCTATTTCAAATCCTCTTTGGCTTTCGCCGAATGAAAGGACATGCACAAAGAAGACAGACGTTACTCTCACGAGGGTATTTCTTTTCATTTTACTGTGTATTAAGACGTTTAGGTAGACGGTAACATATTCATTACAGCGTTGGTAAATGCAACGCGGATGTTATGACAAGTACAACATATTCACCCTTCCTTTTAATGTAGGACATTACACCAACTATGAAACAGCCACCTTGCATAGGTGGTAGTGAAAAGGTTTTTTTCCTGGGTTCAAGTACCTCGGACACAGCACTTGCTTCTCCAAGGTTTCAGGAAAGAAGTGAAACATCAGTAGCGCCCCTATCCATCAAAACAATAAACGCAGAAGCAAAAGTGAAATTATAGCAGGTGAAATAAAATGTTATTTCCTTCGTGTAAACAACCCCTAATGCAATTACAAAGTATGTTTCAGTGTTACATGAACGAGTTATTGTTTTTACATTCTGAATACCTTAATGTGCACCAAATGCGCTAACACGTGTATATCCTAGCTTTGCTGTTATAGCCGAGTCATGGTCAGTTCACTGAACTGCCCGGTGAAGTTCAGGGTGTTCGGTACCGGGCATACTGGTAACTTATGAAAAGCTTTGGAAAATAGAGAAGTCTACGAAGAAGTCTACTAGCTATTGCCCGCATCCCAAAGGCTATTTACGTGCGGAGGTTGGGTAACAGGATTGTGCTGTGCGAGAAGAAGAAAACACCGATTATTTCTCGAAAATATTTAATGAACAGCTGCGTCAGTACAAAAAACAAGACGAAAAAGACCGCATGAAGATTGCAGCAGCCCAGCTGACACCAATCTTAAGCTAATGCTACGCGGTGGGCCTGTCATTATCGCCAGAAACCACCCTAATATTATAGCGGAGCTCTTTAAGCTTGAGCTTACTCTGGCGGCATTAGCAAACAAAGTATAAAAAAAGGAACTGGAAATTACCAAACTTCCTAATGCGATATTTGGGTGCAGCAGCAGTTCGCTGAGGCAGCGATCACTCGTGCGTTCTCTCGCCGGCAGCTATGACGAGCCTCTGCGGCGGCGCGCTAAGTGCGCCTCAGGAAGAGACCGCACATCATAATCACGTCCACGCCCCCTCCCGTTTTCGCCCCAGCGTCTTTTTCTCCAGCACCTCATCCTCTACCCCGTGCATACTTTTGGTGAGCGCCGGCTCGCGCCGTCACGGCGAACAGCCCTCCCGTCCCAATTTCGGGACCCTCTTCTCTTCTCTTTCTTTCATCATTCGCTTTTGTTTTAAGTGCGAAAGCACTTCTTAAGCGAGCCTGAATCGTCCGCCGCCGTAGTCCGCATAGCAACAGCTGCGGGTGCGCGCGCTCCTCGTCTTCCCTAGCAACGGGGGGAGATGGGCGCGCGCTGCCTGGCCGCGTCCCCATGGCTCATTCTTGTTGTTGTTCCTGCTGACATGGCACATACCCACGTGGGGGATTGGCCAGGAATCGGGCGTGAGAAGGGCTAATGCACCCGCTTAAAGGAGTACTGACACGAAATTTCAAAGCTGAGATCCGCTCTAGCAATCAAGTACAACGACAACACAAATAGGTGTCTGTGAATAAATGCATCTTTCTTTCTTTGTAGTTGTGTGTGTGTGTGTGATCTCTCTTTCGCGAACATTACCGAACCGCGCAAATTCAACTCGTGCATTCGCACTTTCACATTCTTCCCCTCGGGGAAATGCGGGGAATTTTTTCCCTCGTCGGTACAGGCCAACATTCCCTCGGTTACGCCGACAACCGGCTCAGCACAAGAGACGGCCGCCAAAGGGCTTAGCCCGAAAACTCCTTTGTTGCGAGGCGCATGGCATGGCTTTCTCGCAGCTGCGTAGGCGGAGCCAAGCCTCGCCCAGACATGACGTCGCTGCGACAACGCGGGGACTTCGGTTCACATGGCTGGGCCGAAGAAGTATGTAACTGACTAGGAAGAAGAAGGGCATCGGCAACGCGGTCGTGTTGATGCTGCGTCGTACAAAGCCTAGCAAAGCCAAGCAAAACTTGGCAGAACCGAAAGAAGCTAGGCCTACCACCAGCAAGATCCGCTGTTTCTCCAGCCTTGCACCATTAGCGCAAGCTGCGCACACTATTTGTTTAGGTTTCGAAAACCAATGAAGCCCTGTGTACAGAATCGCTCGAGAGCGAGTGGAACTCATCGTCCTGTCTTTCCTGGACTCCCCGCCCAGTGCGAGGATAAGTGAGCCAATCTTCGTCGATGCATTTGTTCATTGTACAACCACATCGTAACAATCACGGTGAGCTTCCCGACGACGCACAGACTTCGGTACTGGATTAACTATCAAGCCCTTTGGCGGAATTGCTCTTGGGGATATTTGTGGAAGCTTCTGCATTGCATTTAACTCTCCTTCGCTGAGCATTGCGCAGTGCGGTTGCCAGTCAGACACACATATTTGCCAGCAGCACTTTTATAGACGATTAAACTAGCTCTTTTCTACGTTTCTACATTTTATTACCAAGTCGACGAGCATTTTCCGGTTCCTCGTTATCCTGAGGTCCAGATATGCCTGCGTTTTAGTTGCACTTGCAATCTGCTTCGTATTTTTCAATGTCCTATGCTTTTATAACTGCCCTTGTCGATGGTGGGTTGTATTCCGTTACCGTCGCTGTTACTGGGGTACCTAGGCATTAAACACCGGCAATTTGTCAGTAATATTAGCTAGAGGATTTGTTCTCCGGCGCATTGCCACAATAGTTAACACCAATGCGGAGTTTGTCGTTGCAGTGCAGGCGTATTGTAGAGACACAGTGAAAGGGCAAAAAATATGCCATTTAATTTATAATACCGGGTTGATGGGTCATAAATTATAATAAATTCCGAAAATAAAGCCTGCACATGTTCAATAGGCTATGGCTTGGATTGAAAGCTACCTTTAATGTGCTGGCATGTTGGCTATGGCGGTGTGTGCAAGGACATTGCTTTAGTTTCGCAGGCTTTGAACGAGATTAAGAGCAAGGTTTGGAATACAGTTCTGGCTGTGCGTCACGCCGCGGTAGGAGCATGCTCCCCGACCACCGCGGCGGTTTCCATTCCAACCGATAGAGGGCGAAGTGGTCTCGCAGAGGGGGTTCCTCCTCATTCCGTCGCTGGCGTTTCGCTACCGATTCCTTCGCGTGGACCTTAAAATTGTCGAGGCGACGGCACAGCCGTTGTCGGGAGAGCTGTCGTTGACATTTCGGCTGACAAAATGGGACCACAGCTTTATTGCTTCAGCTGATTTCACACTGGATGAAACTGGGATTAATTTTTACTCTTTCAGTAATCCCGCCAAATCCTCTCAATGCCAGCGAAAATTTCCGCCGTGGTTGATGAGGAACCCTTATCAGCACCATACCACGTGAATATCCGCCGCACTTCTATTTTTAGTGCGGAGGGTTTTCAGGTGGAGAACTATATTTTCTGTTCAGAACAATGGCAGGTATAAAGATAGAGACGTACCAGTATGCACTGTAATCACTGTTTTGTCTCCACCCGTCGGCCCAAGATTCGTTAGGTCCACCGCATTGGGAATAAAGTCTTCCTGTTCTGTGGAAATGGTAAAGCATTACAACCACCAGTGTATCAGCGTTCACAGTGTCGACGGTCAGGTGATGCCTGAATGACATCAACGCTTAAGCACATGCAGTGTATAAGGGTAACCATTTAAACAAGGCAGCGGCGTGTTTAAACGCTTGTATGATGCACTTCAGAGCCGAATAACACAGAGCACAATGAAACCATTCCATCAAAGCGATGTTTAGCCTGCAGTGAGGCTTTTCTCAGAACGCTAACCAAGCGTTCATTTTGAATCAATCAAACAATGACATTTTATTTTTACCAGGGTCAGTACAAGGGGTGAAAAAGCGGACGTAGAAAAGGCTGCAACCATGCAGCTTGACAGGGCACCATCCGCCGACGCAGCAATGAAAGGCTAAGAGCTTAAAATGTACAAAACTAAAATACAACAACAAAAATGACGAATTACAACACTTAAATAAACGTATCTATGACGCCAGAATATCCGTCTCCTGTTTGCGAAAATAATTGAGCGTGTTGGGAAGTGTATGCTTTAGAACCTGCTGTCCATAGTGAATCAGTTATGGTGGGGTTTTCCACGGAGGCTTATATCAGTTTGCGTATATATTTACAGTTTCATTTCAATATGCTGGGTCTATAAAAGTATACAGTTTGCTTCGTTTTGCTAAGTGTAGGTACGGATGAGTTTATATCGACATATGTTTTCAGTCTTTAATATTTGCTGTTTCAGAGACAGCAGTTCTTTTGTGTCCGCTAGAAAAGGAACATTTTCAACTGCCTGAATGGCTTTCTTTACAGTGTTATTATGTTATGCACCTTATGCGAGGTCGTGTTTGCCCAGACTAATGCACAGTAGTTAAGATGCAAGTGAAATAGCGCCTGGTATAAAAGTCGTTTTACGCCAGTGGGTAACAAGAGACAACACCTATTTATCATACCACCCGTTTTCGCGTTTTTAAGCACAGTGAGTTAACATGCTCGTAACATGACATATGTTTTGTAAGAATTACACGAATCGTTTTAAATCTTTGACCATAGTGATTTTGTACGGCCCAGAATAATGCTGTCAGGCACCCTAAGCAGCAGAAAAGTGCTCCTTTCGTTTTAATTAATTCGGCATTGGGAAGTTTTTATGGGACCAATCTTGGATCGAGTGACATATAGAACATGACACATGCACTATAGTCTCCAAGTTTTTACCAGAAACAAACAGAATGCAATCATCGGCATATACAAAAAACTCAAAATTTATCTGTATACGTGTAAGGTAATTTATGATGGAAAAAAGATCCTCCGTTTTTGCAGCCGCCCCTTCCCATAGGGGCGATTTCCCGTGCAAGCCGGGTGAACTTCCCAAGCGTTGTAGTCGCACACAAGGGCCGAGCGCCAGGCCGGGGAGTCGCTTGTACCTATTTTACTGGTAGGTGAACGGCGCGACCAAGGCACACGAATGCACATGGAGCCTTTTACAGCCACGGTGGACGCTCAACTCGCAACCGCCTGTGGCAAAACATGCCTCCAGACTCTTTCACCCCCTGGAAATGGCGCAATGTGGTACGATGGTCGGGGTCCCCGAAAGATGGACAAGGGTCAGAGGCCCCTCGCAAGGGTAAAGGCAGCTTTCCAGGGGTGGATTCCCCTTTCAAGGGTCCGCACTTGAGCAGGGTCGCCCGGTGGGTGCCCGGTGCCAACAGAATGCGAACCCAGTCCCTTGAAAGAATAGGTCCGATAATGCTCCCTTGAGGCGCGCAAGTTTTTATAGTTTACGATTTATGGTTATTTACCCCTACGCCATGAAAACGCACCAAGAAGTAAGACTGCATAAGATTATAGGACCAACCTTGAAAACCGTCGTTTTCCAATTTATTAAGAGAAGAAGTGTATGATTGACACGATCAAATGCCTTGCTTAAGTGTAGTTCTGTGTCTAGCGTAAGTAGCCTTTTTCGAACTTTTCCAAAATCGTGTCTTTGTGGATTAATAGCCCGCTTTCACTAAAGCGTTTTGTTTTTCTGAAACTGAACTGGCTGTTAATTATAAGGTTGTGTAGCTGGTAAAAAAAATCCTTTTGGTTATATATTGTTTCTCGAGACATTTGTAAAAATACGGTAGGACTGAAATTGGTGTATAATTAGCTATTTCATTCTGTTCACCACTTCTATGTATCACGCTCACTTTGGCGATCGGATTGCTTTCGGGGAAAACACCTGCTGAGAGGGCTGCATTGTAAATGTGAGCCAATAATTCTGTCCTGAGATCGAAAACGTACTTAATAGGTCTAATGTGTAAACGGTCACCATCACTGCTTTGACTACTTTTAGACTTAGTGGTGATGTCTATTACTTCACGCATACATGTGCGCTGAAGAAAGACAGTGATTGGAAGCAAAATAGAGAGACGAGCTAGTTGGTGAACATCCATGACTGAAACTGAAGCGCCAACAGACACAGGGGCGAAAAAGGGAACCGGCACAAAGGTTATTAAAATTGAAAGCACATATATACCATGTCAATACCCAACAATCAGGCACGTGTGACCGTCCCACATGTGTATGGCAGTACATGAGGACAACTACCCCATTTCCTTCTTTTCTTTTTTCTTTCATCCTCTACCCCCCTCCTAAAGAAGTAGCACTTCTTTATCTAGAATACTCAGTGACGGGTGATTTATACAATCCGAACCCCTAATCTGAATATGTAAGGCTTCAGCAATTTCCCTGGTAGCATGGTCTCTGTGTTTAAAAAGCACTTGCGTGCCTGTGAAGCATGGCTTACAACCGCAGTATGAACAGTGCAGTGCCATGTGTGTGTGTAGGGCCTTCCTTTCAAGGAGGAACACGTACCTTTGAACACGTGTTGGGAACGTGATTATGTTTGTAAAGCCATTGCTCTGGATTACTGAAGCAAGCTCAGTTGCAGGGGCGGTGTTTTTTTTTTAACAACGATGATAAGATCACCACCGACGAAAGGCAGCAATTGTTTTTACTTGCATAGGATAGTAAACGGTCAAAAAATGCGAAAAAAGCACGAAGGCTACCAGATTGTGGGCGATATATAACAGTAAACATGTTCTTCTTTGTTTGTATGCATAAAATTTTGCATTAAGAAAAAAAATGCATTGAGACAGCGGCGGGTCTGGCCGACGTACACCTGGCCACAGGACATCGGAATGCAGTACACAACATTGGTCATACACCGAACAAACTGTAGTCTGAGTTTAATGAAACACCCACGTGTGGAAACACTGTCTCGGCAATCAAGCCTGTTGCTCACCATGGTGCATAGTCTACCTAGCTTATTCCTGGCGGAGAAAACAACCGTAACCCCGAATCTGGCAGCCGTCTTCTTAAGGCGATGCGACAGCGCATGTACATACAGTATGTACGCTTAAAGGAGCATCATTCCTCCTTGAAAAATTACGCCCACCTCCCGGCGCTGGAACCCTGGTGTGATGCAACACATCTCATGGGGGGTTCCATTGGCGTTTTCCATCGTATTGATTACGCTTATAGCAGGGATTCTCACGCGAAGGGGACGTTGGCGGACGACCGTCGACTGAGACCGCCGGAGCGCGGCATGCCGCTTTATATTCACAGCGGCCAAAGGAGAGGAGAGCGCGGAGAGAGAGAGAGTACTGCACATGCGCAGCGCGCGCAGCGCCGCCCACCGGCGCCTAGCAACGGAGTGAGAGCGCGCTGCGCCAACCCGCAGCTGTTTGGGAGAGAGGGTTTGCTATCGGAGAGAGGAGAGGAGGAGAGGCGCAGCTGTGCGGACAACGCCGGAAAGACGCAGGAAGGACAGAGGGGCGAGCATGAGATGCGTTGCGTCTAAAAGAAAGGTCATGCACACACCTGGCGCTGCACTGTTCAGACTGCGGTTGTAAGCCATGCTTTACAGACACGAAAGTGGTTTGAAAACACAGAGACCATGATGCCAGCGAAATTTCTGAAGCCTCTAATATCCGCATTAGGGGTTCAGATTGTATAAGTCACCCGTCACTGAGTATTCTAGATAAAGAAGTGCTACTTCTTAAGGAGATGGGGTATAGGATTAAAGAAAGAAAAACAAGAGAAGAAAAGGGGGCGGTTGTCCTCACGTACCGCCGTACGCATGTGCGATGGTCACACGTGCCTGATTGTTGGGTATTGGCATGGTATATACGCGCTTTCGATTTTAATAAAATTTTCAGTTGATACTAAGCGCTGGTGTCGTTTCCCTTTCTGGTCCCTGTGTCTGTTTGCGCTTAAGTTTCGCTGATGGAGTGTTTGGAAAGGATTCAATGTTTTGGGAAGTTTGTTTTAGGTTACTAGCATCCCCACGTTGCACAAAAACATCGTTAAACTTGCCTGAGGGGTCAGTTCTACTCAGTACTTTGTCATTCAAATCGAGAGTATCTTTGGGTAGAGCTCTTGCCCAGTAGCTTAGTGAGTCTCCTACAAACGATATCACCCTGCTTCAAACAACTTGCAACGAAAATGCGATTGTAGTATTCTTGTTTCACCTTTTCCTTTTTTTTATTTAGGTTGTTTGTAAACGACTTGTATTCATTCCACTTGTTTGAACACCTAGTTTTCGCAAACAAACGGTACAACTTGTTTTTATTCGCAATTTGTTTTGTTAGGTACCCGGTAATCCATGGCATGCGTGACTTGTAGGTGTTAGGTGCATTTGAATGGGAAATGAACTAAAGTAATGCGAGTGGAAAATTTTTATGAAGCTTCCATAATAGCGGAATGTACCTGTAATACGACAAGGACATTCCCGCAGTTTGTTTCAGCTATGCGTTTTCGAAAGTTTTCCCGTGCATTTGGTGATAAGTAAAGGCGTCCTCATTTTCGTGCGTATCTCTGTCTTGCAGGTCAGTTATAAAGGAAATGGGCATGCCATCACTGATATCCGTGCTTAGGACTACGGGCGTAGTGTATTCTGTGGCGGATTTGGTAATAAATACAAGTAAGGATGCTGTTGTCGTGTGACACGTGTTGGGGACGTGATTATGTTTGTAAAGCCATTGCTCTGGATTACTGAAGAAAGCTCAGTTGCAGGGGCGGTGTTTTTTAAGACCGATGATAAGATCACCACCGACTAAAGGCAGCAATTGTTTTTACTTGCATATAGGATAGTAAACGGTCAAAAAATGCGAAAAAAAGTAGGAAAGCCACAAGAGTGAGGGCGACATAAAACAGCAAATATGTTTTTCTTTCTTTCTATGCATACATTTTTTTAATTGGCAGTGCTAACGCTATCGTTATAGATACGTTCACATAATGGGAGCATAGTTTGAAAAGTGAGACGGTAATCGCGTACCTTCGTCTCCAGCTGGAGTGAGGAATAGGACGAGTAAGACCAAGCCGAGGCAGATACACAGGGTGCAGATGATAATGGCTATGATCTTGCTTCGGTCGTACTCCCTGAAAGTGAAATTATAAAGAAACGCTGAAGAACTTTTTTATCCCCAGGTATTTATAAATCGAAAAGGATTTCAGAACATAGTCAACAAGCGCGTCCGGTACGAACTACAAGGGACGTTCAAAATAGGCCCGAAAATACGACCTCCGTGTAAAGTTTGGGCACCAAGAAAGAATCGGTTCGTTCGGGAAGAATTCTTAATTCCATGCATTTGCTGTCGTTACACGCCGAATAAAGCCAGCCGTGGCACCCAGAAAAGTAATGGCAAACGCTTGGCTTCAAGCACAATTGCTTCAACGATGTCCGGTGCGCTCCCAACAGCATGGCCGATCTTGACACGAGAACGGGCTGGGAATGCAGCATGTGGCTTCTTTGACATTGGGATAACACTCCTGGTATGAGTACCGTTAAAGCAAAAGCTTTCTGAGTGGGACCCATGGCGTCGAGTCAAAAATCTAATGCATTTTCCCGTAGACTGGTTGGTCGACCAAAAAGTCTCTAACAAGATCTCTGCACACACGGCGCGTGCGTAAAACCCGAGCCCCTTCTATTGTGTCAAGACGGTTATTTGAAAATTAATAAAAAGAGCCCTTCTAGGTAGTACAATACGCGCATCGGTCATGAAGAGGTGTACAACCGTATACCCTTATCTTATAAACTAAGTATATGTATACATTTAGATTGTTTGTGATGCGCTTACTTAGAGCGCAAGAAATCGTAGGATGTGTACGTTCTTTGTTGGCGATGCGGGTCTTTTAAGGTTTGTCAGTCGAGTGCACGCACTTTTAGCAAAGCTTGGACGCACTTTTATCGCAGGTTTTGATGCACCCTTGACAGTTTTTTTTTTCGGAGAAAGTGTTCGAACGTCTCTCTACTTTTTATTAGAAGGGAAGTTAAAATTTTTGTTTAGGCTGTGGCCCTCAGATTGCAGGATTACGCGTTCAGGCTACATGCCTGGCTTAACCGGTTGCAAATGGCGTATAATCTGAACAAACTCCCGCATACGATCTTGCTGCACTGTGCTCTAACCTGAACTGTGTCTTGCATTGTGGCCTAACTTCGTTAATTGTTTTGAAGCAGTCAATCTAAAATACGACCGAGAAAGAACGTTCCCCGTGTACTCTCCGTCACCCGTGTTAAGATTGTTTCAAACTGGGATCAAAGTTCGGTGAGAAAGGAGCAAGTTCTCAGATCAGAATTGTGTAGCTTTGAGATATGCCTCGCAAGAATATGCAAAAAAGAAACAAGACTTACTCCTCGTCCCTAGTCCGAGCTGAAAACGAAGCCGGAAAGAATGCAGAGTTAGACGCAAGAAAAATCAGAAGAAAAATTTTTCCCCGCTGTGAGAAGCGGTCGTACGTTTACCCCATCAATCGAACATATACTGTTGGGGGTAATTCGCCTCATTATCGAAATAAACAGTGTTTACAAAAAATGACTACTTCAAGTTAGCTGCACGAGCACATGTTTACGCCTCTCCACCTTGGAGGAGGTCAATGACGATGAAGACACAACTAGAAATCTTGGCCGCTTACTTGTTCACTTCACTGCGTATGTCATCAAAAGATGATACATTTCAGCCGCCCGTGCCCTGTAAATGCCCCTTATCTCTTTACTGCCCCCACCTCTCCCCTTTTCTTTCTCTCTTGTCACTCCTAGGAGTGGCAAGGGAGAAGCACACACCCAATATCAAAGACTTCAGCTTCCCACAGGTGTAGGCACGTTGCCTACGTCACATCTTTAAATCGACATAAACCGAGTCACTTTCACCCTCATTCAATTGTGAACAAGGCTCCTGTACGGCAACCAAAAAGCCTTTTATAAACTTTCATGGTCGGTGTGACTTTTCGTTAATAATTTCGGAGGGACGAAATTCGGAGGCAAAAAATGGACTCGCGCAGCGCGCGAATGGAGCGGTTGAAGGTAGACATTAGAGGCCTTCGACCAGCAGTGGACCTAGTAGGCCGTTGTCGATGATGATGATGAAAATGAAAAAGAAACACCAAAAATAAGACTGAGGAAACCACAGACTTGACGCTTCTTCAGAAGATTTCACTTGGCTTTTCTTAGGCCTGCCGCCTTTTGAAGAGAAAGATAGCTATAAAGCGAATCTTTATCTGTGCAAAGTGAGCTAAACGAAATTCCACAATCCAGACTCTTAAAGTCTGAAATCCAAAGTACCAAGGTCTAAAGGTAAAGTCCACTCCACCTCAACCAAATTCCAAGGCCAAAACCCGTGCTACGAGCCCAAAGAAAATGCTGTGCGCCTATTATGCGGTGATATAACAATTGAATAGCCGCCGGTTTCGTGTCGCGAGGGACTAGATTCGATCAGACCATGTCAAGGATTTTTTAAAAACGATAGCCTTTCTTGGGCTACTTCAACCCAGAAATTTTGGTCTGTCTGTCTGTCTGTGATTCGATTCAGCCACCCGGCCAAAGTGAAACGAAGTCTGCGCAATATTCTTATAAACTCACAGCGAAAGCTAAACGTCTAAGACCAGTTTATATGTGCATACTTGTCAACATTGTTGAACAAAAACAAGACATAATGCGAATATAAGGCAGAAAATAATACACAAGGGATATTTACCGTGCTCTTTTAAAAACTCATAGGGGCCTGATTTTTGAGAAATGAAATACTACACCCACTCCAGAAAAAAAAAATCTCTCCGTCGCATGCTGTCGGCCGCGCCACTTTAGCTTCGGGCGGTGTTGAACAAAAACAAGACATAATGCGAATATAAGGCAGAAAATAATACACAAGAGATATTTACCGTGCTCTTTTAAAAACTCATAGGGGCCTGATTTTTGAGAAATGAAATACTACACCCACTCCAGAAAAAAAAAATCTCTCCGTCGCATGCTGTCGGCCGCGCCACTTTAGCTTCGGGCGGTGTTGAACAAAAACAAGACATAATGCGAATATAAGGCAGAAAATAATACACAAGAGATATTTACCGTGCTCTTTTAAAAACTCATAGGGGCCTGATTTTTGAGAAATGAAATACTACACCCACTCCAGAAAAAAAAAATCTCTCCGTCGCATGCTGTCGGCCGCGCCACTTTAGCTTCGGGCGGTGTTGAACAAAAACAAGACATAATGCGAATATAAGGCAGAAAATAATACACAAGAGATATTTACCGTGCTCTTTTAAAAACTCATAGGGGCCTGATTTTTGAGAAATGAAATACTACACCCACTCCAGAAAAAAAAAATCTCTCCGTCGCATGCTGTCGGCCGCGCCACTTTAGCTTCGGGCGGTGTTGAACAAAAACAAGACATAATGCGAATATAAGGCAGAAAATAATACACAAGAGATATTTACCGTGCTCTTTTAAAAACTCATAGGGGCCTGATTTTTGAGAAATGAAATACTACACCCACTCCAGAAAAAAAAAATCTCTCCGTCGCATGCTGTCGGCCGCGCCACTTTAGCTTCGGGCGGTGTTGAACAAAAACAAGACATAATGCGAATATAAGGCAGAAAATAATACACAAGAGATATTTACCGTGCTCTTTTAAAAACTCATAGGGGCCTGATTTTTGAGAAATGAAATACTACACCCACTCCAGAAAAAAAAATCTCTCCGTCGCATGCTGTCGGCCGCGCCACTTTAGCTTCGGGCGGTGTTGAACAAAAACAAGACATAATGCGAATATAAGGCAGAAAATAATACACAACAGATATTTACCGTGCTCTTTTAAAAACTCATAGGGGCCTGATTTTTGAGAAATGAAATACTACACCCACTCCAGAAAAAAAATCTCTCCGTCGCATGCTGTCGGCCGCGCCACTTTAGCTTCGGGCGGTGTTGAACAAAAACAAGACATAATGCGAATATAAGGCAGAAAATAATACACAAGAGATATTTACCGTGCTCTTTTAAAAACTCATAGGGGCCTGATTTTTGAGAAATGAAATACTACACCCACTCCAGAAAAAAAAAAATCTCTCCGTCGCATGCTGTCGGCCGCGCCACTTTAGCTTCGGGCGGCATTTGAAATATTCAAGCGGCAACAGTTACGAAGGGTTCCGCTAGATAGGTTTCACGTTCTGCTTGGAACGCACGTAGACTAGGGTAATGCGGCTCTATAAATGTTGAAGTAAGACGCCTCGATTCACGCGCGTCTCCGCCGTACGGCAGCGCTGGCATCGAAGCAACCGGCCTGGAGCAGTGGAAGGCGGTAAATTTAAATTGACCTGAGCACACCTTTAGCGTGTTTACCTTAAGAGGAGCGCGACGCAAAAGGGACAACATCAGAGGTTAGCGGGGAAGCGAAAGGAAACATTTACTTGATAAATTTCGACAAATACTATCGTCTTTCGTCGACATTTGCGAAGAAAGCTAGGAGCACATACGCGGCTAATTTTTTTTTTCGTTCCAGATGGCTGCACATGTTACTGCTCCCCGGTGCTACTAACGCCGTAGCCCTTGTTGCTTTGGGGTGGCCCAGTGTTAGTTTGCGGGTTTAAGGCGCCTTTATTCGAAAGGTTTCATGTTTTATAGTGGCCCCAGCGCTTTTCGGCGAAACGATGCTTTATTCAATGAGAAATTGTTTAAGTTAAACTTTTGATGCCCCCGCCAAAATTGTGTGTTTTATGATGACGGCGATGACGTAACCACGACTGGTCTTTAAGAGAATGTTAGCACGCTGTTTAGTCTGCCGCGGACTGCGGAACTCCTTTTGCAGTAAGGCCACTTAATTACGTCTGGTCTGGGTTACCCAGGAGGCGCTGTCGAACAAGTGCATCAAGACGTGCGAAGGACACGTGGAATGGACGCGAAGCTGCAACAAAACAGGCCCAAAACAACCGCCGTAAAGCAGACAACACAGGAATGCGTCCCGCAGTCACGCCAACCGGGGTGAGCAAACTCCGGCCAGTGGGGAACGCTTGGAAACAGCGCCATGCGCCGCGCCGTCTACCCTGTGCTCCGTGAGGGAGGGACAATAAGGGCCCATTGCAGAGACCAAAGTCGGCGCTCCTCTTCGCGTCCAAAAGCACCCTCCGCCTCCCCAGCCGATGAATCAAAACCAGCGTCTATCTCCCCGTCGTGACGTGTGTTTGCGTAGCGTAGTAGGTTAGACGACGGTCTCTCGCTCCACTTCGCCTAGGGTCCAGGCTCGATTCCTGGCGGTACCATAGTTTTCATCAGCGTTGTGGGGAGTTGCTTGTGGCGCACGCCACGACCACACCGTTGTTGCAATATATACTTTATATTTCTATTCCCGGCAGCGCTGGCTGGTAGCCGAGTGACCTGACGCTTAAGGTCCATTGTTTTCAAAATCCGGAGTTCAAATTCCTTGCTGCGTGCTGTTTTTGAATTCGTTTATTTGTTTTTTTTTGGCAATGGTTTTCACCCTGAATTCACCATTTTTCTGCAGTAATGTTCATTGCTTCCCAAGCGAGTTCGCAGACCGCGTGCAGACTGACACTGACGCGCTGGCGAGATCTTGCTGGCGTGGTGTTACCATAAGCACCGCCTGCTTGCGGCCACAGTCCAGAATCGGCGGACTCTTGGCCTGGTGCGAATACACCTCTCACTACACAGGCAATAGACAGGCATGCTCCAAAGGTGGGAGAAAAGGGCATCGCATTTGAGCGTAGACCTGCGGTTACGCGGGGTGCGTTCATCCACTGCGTTCGCCTCGGCTAAGGATAGTTACAATTTGAAGTCGTGCTGACAGGCCTATCTGACGCACTTTACAGCCGAAAACATGGCAGAACTGCCGTATGCCGATTACTGAGATATCGAGAACAGCCATCTAATGATAACGTCGGATGTCAAGCATGTTGTTTCCAGAACCGGAACCGAAACTGGTTTCAATTCTAATCTTGGACATCGCCAACTCACATCGCACCTTGTATGGACGTCACTCCATTACTTGGTGTGGCCTTTGCGAACCGCAAATGGTGGTTTTTCTTCTATCAGGCCTTATAAATAAAAATCGCCTTAACGACCGAATAAACTACGAGAAATGAGTTTATTTGAGCTGGTCTACGCAATGCAAGCAAAAAACGGAAGCTTTAGAAAATCACTTCAGTGTCACTTTAAACGCCTTAGATTTCTCGGTTTCGTGCAATTCTCAGTTGCTATGGAACTAGGAGCACGACAATAATGAAGGCGTCGTTGTACTTACGTATGTGCCCCAATCTGGCAACTTGAAAGCAATGAGAAAAGGATGTTTGGCAAAGAATTCGTGCAATTTCTCTTAATACGGTAACTGCTTGGCTGGCAGATTTTGTGAGATGAACCCAGCGTAGGATTATCACTGCACTCACCCGACTGGGCATACGGGTCGCTGTGATAATCTGCAAAGAGAAAACAATTCCACTGAAACTCAGGTCTGCTTGCTTACTTGGAAACCAAAAGGAAAGCAAGGCGGTCCTCAAACTTTTCCACTGCTACATCGTGTTTGAATCTTTCTCGCTTTCGTTTCTTCTTCTTTTTGAGCGGGTTACCACAACAGGAAGATCGGCCACAAATCACGCTACGCCTTCCCCACAATCAGGTCTCCATGGCTGGCGGGTGCCTGTTCTACCGAGGTGTCTTCACGTACCATCACCTCCAGTCTAACTTCTAGTTTCCTTCTGCTAATACGTCAAGTATACGCAGTGGTAACGAACTTATTTCGGCTTTATAGTCACGGGTGGGTGCGAACCCCACACGCACCCAGACGTGTTAGAGTTTGCGGCACTTAAGCGTCCTCCACTGTGGATTGGCGGCTTTGGCGGCCGCGTAAGCGAGCGAACGACGGAAACACCGAAGACAGAAGAAAAATGGAGGAGGAATGTGGGGCTAAAGTTTGAGGGGAAAGCAGTATGCCGAGGCAGCGCGAAGGAAGCCCAGCACGCACTGCCTGGTGCACGTGCAGAATTCTTTCGCCGTCCTCCTGGTAGCACCTTTCTCTTTCAATAGAGGAACTTTCTATCTCCTCCGCGTTGGGTGGATCATACGAACCACGTGACATTTACGCGGGAGGTTCAAACATGATTTGCAACAACATGCTCGGCGGCGGTGACGTGTTGCGAGATAACGGCAGAGTAGCGCGCGCCACTGTGCGTTCGCTGATTACGCGATCACTCCTAGAGACGGAGAAGCTATGCGGAGTGCCCGAGACGACTGCAATTCGCGCTGCGCGCAAATTTCGCATTAAGGAGTATAGTAATCGTCAGCCATTTTTTGTTTTCTTATTCAGTTATTTTCCTATTCCTTAGTTATCTTAGTTATTTGTTATTTAACCCTTTTGGTGTCATTCGTGTTGGCGCCGCCGCTGCTGACGACGGCGGCAATATCTTTTTGCGTTTGATGGGGAATTTATAACGCTTTAAAATTGAAATTTCCCACAACAAATTCCTAGTATTTACCTCTACGCCAGAGTCCAGTTCTAGCAAAAAAAAAAACGTGTTCGCTTGGATAATGGGAAAAGCCGCTTTGAGTGGCTCCCCTAATTTGGGTCCTTTTTTGATGGCGCCCATTTACGCCTGTTATACTATTTCCCTACTTATTTAATGAATTGATGACTGGCCCAAGATAACGCGAATGATATCAAAAGGGTCGTTTGCAGGTTGTATGCAATTTTTAGAACTCTCGTCTTCTAAAGAAGGTGAATCTTTTAATGGGAAGCTCACAGGCAAGCGTTCGCCAGCGGGACGTTCAATTTTTGGCCTTGCCCTAGTGCTTTGTAGTGGCGCTAGGTTGTACGCTAAATAATCGAAAGCACGTTGCTCGCAGCGCGTGAAATGAACCATTCAATTTCCGCAAATTTCAAAGTAAAGGCCTACAAGCGGCTACGCGAACGAGTTTATAAAATAGTGAAGACGAAGTTATCATCACAGGCAAACTTGCCACACCAGACTTGCAATCCCAAAAAGTTTAATTTAAACTTTGATAAATTAAGCTAGTTGATGGGGGAAAAGATGCTGTAGCCGTACTGACTCACACCCCTTTTCCACCCCACTCTTATGACGTCACAGGTACTAGTTTGTGCGACTGGGGACCGGTGAGAATACCGCTTATAAACTTAATCTGAAATTCTATCAGTGCCTGTAGTTTTATTTATTCAACACGTGAGCATAGAGTAAACACACCGGTTAAACATACTTTATTAATGACGTCTTAACTGACGGTTTAGTTGTGGGAAATTCGAAAGTTAGTTAATTTTGGGGATCTCCTCTTGCTAAACACAACGTGCTTCGGGGCTAGGTTGGATTTATCTTTTGTTAATGGCGCGTCCAGTTTGTGCCCGCAGAATTCAGTTGCTGTGTGAGGGTGTAATCAAGCGGGGCGAGTTTCTGTTATGTGGCATGCGTCTGCAATACATATGCATGAGACTTGCACTTCGCATTCTGGCGCGGACATTTTTTGTTTAAGAGCTCTTCAATTTATTCCAGACGAATAAGGAATGTTTCAAATGCAAGCGACCCTACATTGCAAACAAAAATTTACGCAGTGTACTCCTTCATTGGTAGTCCGATAACAGTCGTAACAAAAAGTTTCGTCTAGTTCACTATTGTTAGGTTTTTATTTTGGCGGTATTATGCTGCAGTGATTTACATCTTAAAGGGGAATTTTCACTGTATATAACAACACCCTTCCACCGTATCAAAAACAAGAAACAGCCTTTTAAAAAACTGTATAGTGCAACTAATAACTTTACACCCTCGAAAAACACAAGAAGGCATCCTTTCATGGCGTGTTTTCTCGTTTATAACACCCTAAATTCGGTGTTGAGTTTTTGGTAGGGTGCAAGGGTGTTATGGACAGACATTCCCCTTGGAGTGTAAATCATTTTGCAGTGCAATGACGGTCACAAAATTCCCTTCTATCATATGGAATATGCCCAAATAGAGGGTTCACAGAGCCGCTGATGCGCGACAACCTCTCAAGCTGCCCCTTCTAGATACTAGGACATTCAAAAGTGCGTTTTAAGACGTACTGAAAGGGAACATAAATACAATTTGGATACAATTTGGTTGTGGTCGAATGACTTCAACATTAAATGTGTAGCTGCTATAAACCCCCTATGACTCTTTCAAAGGGCAACTGACCGGCCAAACACAATGTTGCGCACGCCGTTTGGTATTCCTCTAAAGCACCAAAGGACTGCTTGCTCCAAACGAAGAAGGGGTGCCTTAAAATTCGTGAGGCATGACAATGCATCCGAATGAAGTGCAGATAGAAGTTGAAGTGCGCATGAGTCGGCTTTCAAAACCCGTTCCCCTCGCCAACTTCTTCCTAATATTGTTCCGTATTGTACCGTATGGTGTATTGTACCGTAACTGAAAGTGGTTTATATTCTAATCTTGGACATCGCCCAATCACACCGCATCTTGTATAGATGTCAGTGCATTACTTGGTGTGGCCTCCGCAGACCGAAAATGGTGGTTTGTCTTCTTTCAGACCTCATCAATTAAAATCGCCCTAGCGACAGAATAAATGACGAAAGCAGTTTATTTGAGCCAGTCTACGCAATGCTATCAAAAAACCAAAGCTTTACAAATTCACCTCAGTGTCCCTTTGCAGCCTCTACATTTCTCGGTTTCGGGAAATTATGAGTTGCTATCGAAATAGGAGCACTACTTTAATGAAGGCGTCGTTGTACTTACTTGGGGGCATCCATCTTGCCACTTGAAAGCAATGTAAAAAAATGCTTGGCAAAGATTTCGTGCAATTTCTCTTAATAGCGTAACAGCTTGAAAAGCTGATTTCGTGAGATGAACCCAGCTTATGATTACAACTACACGAAAGGAAGGTAAAGTAACGAAGCTTCTTAATCGCATTGTTATTCATTCATTCGTGATATTTTCCAAAGCACTCACCCGAATGGACATACTGGTCGCTGTGATGATCTGCAAAGAGAAAACAATTCCACTGAAAGTCAGGTCTGCTGGCGTACTAGGAAAGCGAAAGGAAAGGGCGGCGGTCATCAAACTTCTTCCCTGCTACATCGTGTTCGAGTCTTTTTTTCGCTTTCGTTTCTTATTCTTTTTGAGCGGATTACCACGACAGGCAGATCGGCCACAAATCTCGCTACACCTTCCCCACAATCACGTCTCCATGGCTGTCGGATGCCTGTTCTACCCACGTGCCTTCACGTGCCATCAACTCTAGGCCAACTCCTACTTTCCTTCTGGTAATACGCCTAACATACGCAGTGGTAACGCACTTATTTCCTGCTTTATAGTCATGGGTGTGTTCGAATCCCACACGCAACCAGACGTGTTTTAGAGCGCGGCACTTAAGCGTCCTCTACTGTGTATTGGGGGCTTCGGTGGCAGCGTAAGCGAGCGAACGAAGGAAACACCGAAACAAGAAAAACGGAGGAGGAATGCGGTGCTAAAGTTTGAGGGGAAAGCGGTTTGCTGAGGCAGCGCAAAGAAAACCCAGCGCTCACTGCATGATGTACGTGCAGAATTCTTTGGCGTCATCCCGGCTGCTCCTTTATCTCTCAATAAACGAACTCTCTCCCTTCTCCCCGTTGGGTGGATCATACAAACCATGTGACATTTGAGCGGGACGTTCAAACATGATTTACAACAACATGCTCGGTGGTGGCGACGCGTTGCGAGATAACGGCAGAGTAGAGCGCGCCACCCTGCGTTCGTGGATCACGCGATCACTTCCAGAGGCGGCCGAGCTACGCACAGTGACCGAGACGACTGCAGTTTGCCCTGCGCACAAATTTCGCATAAAGGAGTAAAGTAATCGTCAGCCATTTTTCTGTTTTCTGATTTAGTTATTTTCGTATTCTGTAGTTATCTAATTTATTTCTTATTTAATACTTTGCGTGCCATTCGTGTTGAAGCCGCCGCTGCCGGCGCCGCCTCTGCAGGCGATGACGACAATAACTATTCGCGTTTGATAAGGAATATGAGGCTTTCAAATTAAAATTTTCTGCAACAAACTGCTAGTATTTAACACAATGCCGTAGTGATGTTCTAGCATTTAAAAACGTTTTCTCTCGGATAATGGGAAAAGCCGGCTTGATTGCCTACCCTGATTTGGGTTCTTGCTTGATAGCATCCAGTTATTCCTATTGTACTATTTCCCTACTTATTCAATCAATTGATGACTTGATCAGGATAATGCGAACGATATCAAAAGGGTCGTTTGCAGGTTGTCTACAAAATTATAGCTGTCGCCTTCTAAGGAAGGTGAAACCTTTTAATTAGGAGCACTCAGGGAAGGGTTCGCCAGCGGGTCCTTCAATTTTTGCCATTAATCTAGTGCTTTCTAGTAGCCCTACGTAGTAAACTCAATAATCGAGAGGGCTTTGCTCGCCGCGGGTGACATGAACCATTCAGTTTGCCCAAGTTTCAAAAACAATGTCTACAAGAGACTACGCGAACAACTGCGCTTAATATGCATTGCACTTAAAGAATAGTGAAGACGAAGTTATCTTCACAGGCAAACTTGTCACACAGGACTTTAAATCACGAAAAATTTAAAGTAAACTGTAATAAATTAAGCTTGGTGACGGGGAGAAGAATCAACAGTCGTGACTCACCCGCAGCCTTTTCGCCCCACCCAATTACGTCACAGAGAATAGCCTGTGTGACCGGGGACCGGCGACAAAAACGCAAATAAACTAAATGTGAAATTACATCCATGCGTATGGAACTATTTAATCTGAATGGAAGCATAGAGTAAACACCCCGGTTAAACATATTTTCGTGATGTCGTCTCAACTGACGGTTTATTTGTGGGAAATTTGAATGTTAGTAATTTTGGGGACCTCCTCTTGCTAAACAGAACGTCCTTCGGGGCTAGCTTGGATGTATTTTGTTGATGGCGCGTCCAGTGTGTACCCACAAAATTCAGTTGCTGTGTGAGGGTGTGAACATGCCGGGCGAGTTTGTTATGTGGCATGCGTCTGCAATACATCTGCAGGAGACTTGCACTTCGTATTCTCGCGCTGACATTTTTTGTTTAAGAGCTCTTCAATTTATTCGAGACGAATAAGGAATGTTTCAAATGCAAGTGACCCGACATTGCAAACAAAAATTTACGCAGTGTACTCCTCTGTTTGTGGTCGGCTAACAGTCGAAACAAAAAGTTTTGTGCAGTTCACTATTGTTCAGTTTTTATTTTGGCGGTATTATGTTGCAGGCACACTTTAAAGTGATCTACATCTTTAAGGGGCATTTTCACTGTACATAACAACATCCTTCCACCGAATAAGAAACATAGAAACACCCTTTTCAAAAACTGCGTAATGTAACTAATACTCTTACACCCTGGAAAACACAAAGCTTCCTTTCGCGGCGTGCTTTCTCCTTTATAACACCATAAATACGGTGTTGGGTTTTTGGTAGGGTGTAAGGATGTTATGAACAGACATTCCCCTGGCGGTGTAAAACATTTTGCAGCACAATGAGAGTCAGAAAATGTCCTTCCATCATATTTCATATGCCCACTTAGAGGATTCACAGAGCCACAGCTGCGCGACAACCTCCCGAGCTGCCCCTTCTAGATACTAGGACATTCGAAAGTTGGTTTTAAGACGTACTCAAAGAGAACATAAGTACAATTTGGATAATTTTTGGTTGAGGTCCAATGACTTCAGCAATGAATGTGTAGCAGCTATAAAACCCTAAGACACTCAAAGAGCGACTGGCATGACAAACACAATGTCGCGCACGCCGTTGGGTATTCCTTTAAAGCAGTACAAGACTGCTTGCTCCAAACGAAGAAATGGTGCCTTAAAATTTCTGAGGCATGACAATGCATCCGAATGAAACACAGATCAAAGTTCAAGTGTGCGTGAGTCGGCTTTCTAAACCAGTTCCCCTCCCCATGTTCTTCCCAATATTGTTCCTTATTATACCGTATTGTATATGGTACCGTAACTGAAAGTTGTTTCAATTCTAATCTTGGACATCGCCCAATCACATCGCATCTTGTATGAACGTCTGTGCATTACTTGGTGTGGCCTCCGCAGACCGCAAATGGTGGTTTGTCTTCTTTCAGGCCTCATAAATAAAAATCGCCTTACCGACCGAATAGACGACAAAAACAGTTTATTTCAGCCGGTCTACGCAATGCGAGCAAAAAAACAGAAGCTTTACAAATTCATTTCAGTGTCCCTATAAAAGCCTGTGCATTTTCCGGTTTCGGGCAATTCTCAGTTGCTATGGAAGTAAGAGCACGACTCTAATGAAGGCGTCGTTGTACTTACTTGGGGGCATCCATCTTGCCACTTGAAAGCAATGGGAAAAGAGTGTTTCGGAAAGACTTCGTGCAATTTCTCTTGCTACGGTAGCTGCTTGGAAGGCAGATTTCGTGAGATGAACCAAGCTTAGGATTATAACTTCGACATAGTAAAAGGCGCACTAGACGGGGACACAAGAAATGACAGGGACACGGGACAAGACAGGACGAGAAAAGACAGACGGGACGAGACAGACGGGACGAGAAAAGACAGTCCCGTGTCACTGTCTTTTCTTGTGTCCCCGTCTAAAGCGCATTTTACCATGTCGAAGTCGTATCACCTACTAGCCCAAGTTTCTGCGTTGAATAGGATTATTAATGCACTCTAAGCAGGGTAAAATAACCATTCCTCTTAATCGCATTGCTATTCAGTCATTCGTGATATTATCTAAGCACTCACTCGACTGGGCATGCGGGTCGCTGTGATAATCTGCAAAGAGAAAACAATTCCACTGAAACTCGGGTCTGCTTACTTACTTGGAAAGTTAAAGGAAAGGACGGCGGTCATCAAACTTCTTCACTGCTACATCGTGTTTGAGTCTTTTTTTCGCTTTCGTTTATTTTTCTTTTTGAGCGGATTACCACGACAGGCAGATCGGCCACTAATCACGCTACACCTTCCCCACAATCAGGTCTCCATGGCTGTCGGATTCCTGTTCTGCCCACGTCCCTTCACGTGCAATCAACTCTAGGCCAACTTCTAGTTTCATTCTGGTAATATGCGAAGCATACGCAGTGGTAACGCACTTATTTCCTGCTGTACAGTCTAGGGTGGGTTCGAATCCCACACGCACCCAGACGTGTTTTAGTGTGCGGCACCCAAGCGTCCCCTACTGTGGTTTGGCGGCTTTGGTGGCCGCGTAAGCGAGCTAAAGAAGGAAACACCGCAGACAGAACGGAAACGGAAGAGGAATGTGTGGCGACAGTTTGAGGGTAAAGCGGTTTGCTGAGGCAGCGCAAAGAAAACGAAGCGCTCACTGCATGATGTATGTGCAGAATTCTTTGGCGTCCTCCCGGTTGCTCCTTTCTCTCTTAATAAAGGAATTCTCTCTCTCCTCCCCATTGGGTGGACCATAAAAACCACGTGATATTTACGCGTGAAGTTCATACATGATTTGCAACAACATGCTCGTTGGCGGCGACGCGTTGCGAGATAACGGCAGAGTAGAGCGCGCCACCATGCGTTCGCGGATCCCGCGATCACTTCCAGAGACGGAGCAGCTATGCACAGAGACCGAGACGACGGCAGTTCGCGCTGCGCACAAATTTCGCATTAAGGAGTTTAGTATACGTCAGCCCTTTTAGTTTTCTTATTTAGTTATTTTCGTATCCCTTAGTTATCCTAATTATTTTTTATTTAATCCTTTTCGTGCCATTCGTGTTGACGACGCCGCCGCCAGCGCCGCCACTGCAGACGTCGACAGCAATAACTGTTTCCGTTTGACGAGGAATATAAGGCTTTCAAATTAAAATTGCCTGCAACAAATTCCTAGTATTTAACCCTACGCCCCAGTTCAGTTTTAGCATTTAAACACGTATTCTCTTGGATAATGGAAAAAGCCGCCGTGATTGCCTGCCCAAATTTGGGTCTTTGTTTGATAGCGTCCAGTTACTCCTGTTGTACGCTTTTCCTACTCATTCAATCAATTAATGACTGGCCCAGGATAACGCGAACGATATCAAACGGGTCATTTGCAGGTTGTCTAGAATTTTTATAACTCTCACCTTCTAGGGAAGCTGCAACTTTTAATTGAAAGCACACAGGCAACCGTTCGCCAGCGGGACCTTCAATTTTAGTCGTTGATCTACTGCTTTGTAGTGGATGTAGGTAGTACGCTGAATAAGCGAAAGAACGTTGCTCGCAGCGCGTTATATGAACCATTCAATTTGCCCAAGTTTCAAAAACAACGGCTTCAAGTGACTACCCGAACAACTGCGCTCAATATGCATTTCACTTTAAAAATAGTGAAGACGAAGTAATCTTCGCAGGCAAACTTGTCACACCGGACTTGCAATCACAAAACGTTTAAAGTAAACTGTGAAAAATTAAGCTTGGTGACGTGGGAAAATATGCTATAGTCGTTACTCAACCGCAACCTTTTGCACCCCACTCTTATGACGTGCCAGGTACTAGTTTGTGCAACTGGGAACCGGTAACAAAAGCGCTAAAACACTTGATCCGAAGTTATATCAATACCTAAGGTCCTATTTATTCTCCATGTGAGCATGGAGTAAACACACCGGTTAAACATACTTTCGTAATGACTTTTCAACTGACGGTTTAGTTGCGGAAAATTTGAATGTTAGTTAATTTTGCAGAACTCCTCTTGCTAAATAGAACGCCATTGAGTGCTAGCTTGGATATATTGTGTGTTCATGGTGCGTCCAGTTTTGTACCCGCAGAATTCAGTTGCTGTGTGAAAGTGTGAACAAGCCGGTCGAGTTTCTGTTATGTGGCATGCTTCTGCAATAGAACATCAGCACGAGACGGCACTTCGTTTTCTGGAGCGGAAAATGTTTAAGTTCTTAATTCATTCGAGACGAATAAGGATAGTTTCGAATGCAAGCGACCCGACATTCCAAACAAAACTTTATGCAGTGTACTCCTCTACTGGTGGTCGGCTAACTGTGAAAACAAAAAGTTTCGTCTTGGTCACTATTGTTAAGTTTTTATTTTGGCGGTATTATGCTGCAGGCACACTATAAAGTGATTTACATCTTTAAGGGGAATTTTCGCTCTATATAACAACACCCTTCCACCGTATGAAATACAAGAAAGAACCTTTTTAAAACTGCATAGTGTAACTAACACCCTTACACCCTGGCAAAAACAAAAGAAAGCATTCTTTCATGGCGTGTTTTCTCGTTTATAACACCCTAAAAAAGGTGTAGCGTTTTTGATAGGGTGTAAGGGTGTTATGGACAGACATTCTCCTGGGGGTGTAAATCATGTTGCAGTGAAATGAGGGTCACATAATTCCCTTCCATCATATTTCATATGCCTAATTAGAGGGTTCACAGAGCCACAGCTGCGCGACAACCTCTCAAGCTGCCCCTTCTAGATACTAGGACATTCAAAGGGGGTTTTCAGACGTACTCTAAAAGAACATAAGTACAATTTGAATACAATTTGGTTGTGGTCTAATGGCTTCAACATTAAACGCCGTTGGGTATTCCTTTAAAGCACTACAATTATCCTTGCTCGAAACGAACAAAGGGTGCCTTAAAATTCGTGAGGCATGACAATGCATCCGAATGATGTCAGATCAAGTTCAAGTGCGCGTACGTCGGCTTTCCAAACCCGTTCCCCTCCTCATCTTCTTCGTACAAATGGTGCCCCGTATTCTGTATGCTACCGTAACTGACACTGGTTTCAATTTTAATCTTGGACATTGGCCAATCACATCGCATCTTGTATGGACGTCAGTGCATCACTTGGTGCGGCCTCCGCAGGCCGCAAATTGTGGTTCGTCTTCTTTCAGACCTGATAAATGAAAATCGGCTTACCGACCGAATAAACGACGAAAAAAGTATTTGAGTCGGTCTACGCAATGCCAGCATAAAACAAACGCTCTAAAAATTCACTTGAGTGTCCCTTTAAGCGCCTCTACATTTCTCGGTTTCAGGCAATTCTCAGTTGCTATGGAACTATGAGCACGACTCTATTGAAGGCGTCGTCATACTTACGTTTGGGCCTCAGTCTTGCAACTTGAAAGCAATGGGAAAAGAACGTTTCGGAACGACTTCGTGCAATTTCTCTTACTACGGTGACTGCTTGGAAAGAAGATTTCGTGAGATGAACGCAGCCTAGTATTATCACTACACGCTAAGGAGGGTAAATAACGAACCCGCTAAAACGCATTGTTATTCATTCATTCGTGATATTTCCCAAAGCACTCACCCGACTGGGCATGCGGGTCGTTGCAATATTCTGCAAAGAGAAAACGATTCCACTGAAACGGAGGTCTTCTTGCTTAGTTGGAAAGCGAAAGGAAAGCACGGCGGTCCTCAAACTTCTTCACTGCTATATTTGTTTGAGTCTTTTTCTGCTTTCGTTTCTTATTCTTTTTGAACGGGTTACCACGACAGGCAGATCGGCCACGAATCACGCTACACCTTCCATGCTCGGTGGCGGCGACGCGTTGCGAGATAACGGCAGAGTAGAGCGCGCCACCGTGCGTTCGCTGATTGCGCGATCCCTTCTAGAGACGTAGAAGCTATGCGCAGTGATCTAGACGACTGGAGTTCCCCTGCGCACAAATTTCGCATTAAGGAATATAAAAATGGTCAGCCATTTTTTTCCCTTATTTAGTTATTTTATTATTCCTTAGTTATCTAATTTATTTCCTATTTAACCCTTTTGCTGCTTTCCGTGTTGACGCCGCCGCCGCCAGCGCCACCACTGCAGACGACGGCATCAATAACTTGTCGCGTTTGATGAGGAAAATAAGGCTTTTAAATTTAAATTTTCCGCAACCAACTGCTAATATTTACCACTTCGCCATAGTCCAGTTCTAGCATTTAAAAACGTGTTCTCTTGGATGATGGGAAAAGCCGCCTTGTTTGCCTGCCCTAATTTGGGTTCTTACTGGATAGCGTCCAGGTACTCCTGTTATACTCTTCCCCTACTTATTCCATAAATTGATTACTGGCGCAGGATAACACGGACGATATCAAAAATGTCGTTTGCAGGTTGTCTATACTTTTTCCAACTCTCGTCTTCTAGGGAAGCTGCAACTTTTAATTTAAAGCACACAGGCAAGCGTTCGCCAGTGGGATTTTTGCTGTTGACCTAGTGCTTTCTAGTGGCTCTAGGCAGTACGCCGAATAATCGAAAGCACGTTGCTCGCAGCGCATGAAAAGAAACATTCAATGTGCCCAAGTTTCAAAAACAACGGCTTCAAGTGACTACCCGAACAACTGCGCTCAATATGCATTGCACTTTAAAAAATAGTGAAGACGAAGTTATTAGCACAGGCAAACTTGTCACACCGGACTTGCAATCCCAAAAAGTTTAAAGTAAACCTTGATGAATCAGTCTAGGCAGCGGGGAAGAGATGCTATAGCGGTTACTCACCCACAACCTTTTCGACCCACTCTTATGACGTGCCAGGGACTAGTTTGTGCAACTGGGAACCGGTGACAAAAGCGCTAAAACACTTGATCCGAAGTTATATCAATACCTATGGTTCTATTTATTCTCCACGTGAGCATGGAGTAAACACACCGGTTAAACATATCCTAATGGCGTCTCAACTGACGGTTTAGTTGCGGGAAATTTGAATGTTAGTTAATTTTTGGGACGTCCTCTTGCTAAATAGAACGCCATTGAGTGCTAGCTTGGATATATTGTGTGTTCATGGTGCGTCCAGTTTTGCACCCAAAGAATTCAGTTCCTGTGTGAAGGTGTAAACAAGCCAGGCGAGTTTCTGTTATGTGGCATGCTTCTGCAATACAACATCTGCACGAGACTTGCACTTCGTATTCTGGCGCGGAAAAGTTTTGTTTAAGAGCTTTTCAAGTCATTCCAGACGAACAACGATTGTTTGAAATGCAAGCCACCCGACATTGCAAACAAAAATTTACGCAGTGTACTCCTCTATTGGTGGTCGGCTAACAGTCGAAACAAAAAGTTTCGTCTAGTTCACTATTGTTAAGTTTTTATTTTGGCTGTATTATGCTGCAGGCACACTTTAAAGTGATTTACATCTTTAAGGGGAAGTTTCACAGTGCATAACAACACCCTTCCCCCGAATGAAAGACATGAAACAGCCTTTTTAAAACTGTATAGTGTAACTAATACCTTTACAAACTCGCAAAAAGACAAGGCATCCTTTCATGGCGGGTTTTCTCGTTTATAACACCCCAATTACGGTGTGGGGTTTTTGGTAGGGTGTAAGGGCGTTATGGACACACATTCCCCTCTGGGTGTAAATTATTTTGCAGTGCCATGACTGTCACAAAATTTCCTTCCATCATATCGAATATGCACACCTGGAGGGTTCACAGAGCCACAGCTGCGCGACAACCTCTCAAGCTGCTCCTTGTAGATAGTAGGAGATTGAAGAGTTGGTTTTAAGACGTACTCAAAGAGAGCATAAATACAATTTGGATACAATTTGGTTGTGGTCGAATGACTTCAACATTAAATGTGTAGCTGCTATAACCCCCCTATGACTCTTTGAAAGAGCAACTGACGGCCAAACACAATGTTGCGCACGCCGTTGGGTATTCCTCTGAAGCACCAAAGGACTGCTTGCTCCAAACGTCGAAAGGGTGCCTTAAAATTCGTGAGGCATGACAATGCATCCGAATGAAGTGCAGATCAAAGTTAATGTGCGCGTGAGTCGGATTTCCAAACCCGTTCCTCTTGTCATCTTCTTCCAAATATTGTTCCGTACTGTATATCGATACCCCTCCTGTGCTGAGATACTCTTTTTCAGCGTTTCCCATCCATAAAGCTTCTTGCGCACTAATCCTTTCCTTTCTGTTCAACGCGTCATTTCTTTCCACATTACTCGGCACCCTTGTCATTCATTGAGAAGAACTCAACTTTTTTGAAGCCAATACCCGAGCAACCCTTCTTTCTTTTTCTCTTTCATCGTGCCATGAAAGAGAGGGGCGGATATGTACTGTAAACGCATAACTGAACGGATCTGAGTGAGGGCCGTATTCCGAGTCCCTCCTACCCTCCATTTTCTCTCTCCACTCGGCTGAGGGGAGGATTGCGCAATGCTTATGCAAGGGGAAATCCATTTCAGGGCTCTCTTCCACTGGAGGCTCCAGTGGAGGAAGTATTCAGAATACCAGGCTAAATGTCCAAACACACGTGTGGGGAACGACACGTTTTCGCACGCATTTTCATTCTCCCTTAAACCGGCATGCATCAAACCTACAGAGCAGCTTTTGGAAAAGAAAAAAAAAATGCGTGCGGAAACGCGTCGCCCGCCGTACGTGTCTGGCACCTAAATAAATGTACAAAGAAACGAGTTTTTTGGGAGTGCATGCCCTCTATCTCAAGTGAAAGCTAGCGTTTTACATATTTGGGTAACGGCAAGGAATTGCCAAATAAAGGAGCAAAAATAATTCGAATTTCGCGGTAAAATTTTTGAAGTTTGAAAGATGGCGGCTTGTATGTCTACACGTGACACTACGTTACGTGTCCAAACAATTATGTCGATTTCAACGCGTCATTCCAAAACCGCATAAAAATTGGAAAGGTCTCACATTATTGTGTTGCCCCACGGCGCACTGCACGGTTGCCAGCATTCTTTTTGCAAGACACTTACGGCTGGTCGGCCTAAAAATTCCGATTTCAAAAGTTCTGGGGAGCTATCAGCAAAACAGCTGGGGCGTTTCTGTATTTTTTTTTTTTTTTTTTTTGCGGAGGCTCTTTCATTTGGGACAAAGAAAATATACTCGCCAAAAAGAGGTTATCGAGTTTCGGTTGCCGAAACCACTATTATAAACAGGAGCATGCAGTATCACTCATTTCAGCTGTACCTTTGTGCAATAGGCACCGTTTCACAGAGTTTAATTTTGTTGCTATTACAGCTGAAAGGAGGGGTTTCGCAGCAAGAAAACAGCGCGAGCGTAAAGTTGTAGCCAGGATTGTTCAACCTTCTTCCATGTATCAGGCTCCTAGTACGGCGGCCAGTCTCTGCGAACACCGAAACGTTGGGTCTCGAAGGCTGAAACGAAAGTTAAAGGAGCCATGAAGAGAAAACACAAGTTTGGTTCATTTAAAAGATTGTCTCGTTAGAATCATACTGACACCACTTTTAACGTAAACTTCGCTCAAATAAGCTACATAATTAGGAAAAACGGGAATGGTCATGCGACCCACCAGCTCATTTCCCGCAACAGAACCTATGTCGTCACATGAGCTAAGCTCTGCGATTGGCGGAGGCTGGCAGAAGCAGACGCAAATTAGGTAGAGCTTACAAACTAGACGAACGAGCGATTTGCGCTTAAATTTAGGGCACATTCTTTACAAAGCAATAAGAATGATGGGACAAACACTGGAAGTTACGAAAGCACATGTAAACATTGAAGGACTGATGCGTTCTGCTGTTCGTACTGCGCACAGCATGCTTGGTTTAGCTGCACAGCACTACGGGGCTTGGGGTTGTCTCAGACGACACTGGCCGATTGACGCAAGCAACGGTGTCTTACGTGACCCCATTTGTCGAGCGAGCACTGTTTCAGGAAACAAATATTTTCTCCCAGAACAAAAACAAGCCAGGTTTAAATGCGGGCAAAAACAAACCAAAAGCTTGCCACGGTATGGTGGCGCCATCTAGGTTACGGAACGTAAAGAAACGCGGGAACAAACCAACACCGCTGTACAGGGTGGAGACAACCTTTGAACGGTCCCGTGCCGCCGCAATTGGGCCAACGGGCTCAACGCGTTATTCTTTTCGTTTCCCACGAGACCTAGCAACGCGAAACAGACAATATGATTCAAACTTCTTCTGTAAACCGCGTTGCGGCGATAATTTTAGCGCGGTTTTGACACAATGACTTGCTTCGGCGGCGAGCGAGCAACCGAAAATGGCGGCGCCAGCGTATACGTGTCTCTACCCTGTACGGCGGATGCGTCAATGAAGGTATTCTAGGCTGCAGAGCAGTCGGTTCCTGTGATGTCACTTGGGACCACGAAAACGCACGATTGAGGGGGAAAATCAAAATTTTAACCTAAATTGTTTAATCTCTCAGTGAATAAAGCACCGTTTGTATCCCGACAAGCGCTGGGGGCACTATAAAACACGAAATCTTTCGAATAAAACCAACTTGCATTTTCTCTTAATGGCTCCTTTAATGACGCTGTCATGTTGGTGCTTTTTGCGAGCAACATCAACTATGGCTTCACGCTTCAAAGAGCACGGAGAAAATACACCTTGTGACACTTCTCAGCATTTCACATAAATAGTACTGCATAACGAGAATGAAGCAAAATTTTATCCACATGTGTGCAAAAAACACCCGGGAAATGAATGTTTCCACAGACATACCCATAAGTATTTAAACACTCAAAGAAGCGAATTAGATGGCGCACTTTAAGAAACAGAACCTTGTTATATTACAATCAGCTCATCAAGTGCAAACAAGTTTTCGAAGCTCCATGTTTCACTATAAATACATCGCGGCTTTGTTGACCGGTGTCGTAAGCATGGAATGAAAATTATCTTCCGAGGTTAACGATGCATACTGTATTTATAAAATGTGTACTTTAAAACTTCGCGGTGAGAGCTCGTCAAGCTATCCATAGCAGCTTTTTCTCTCGCCCCGTCATGTCTTATAAAGAGCATGAAATAAACGTCTATTCGTTTCTATTCTATTTTATTTCGCTACGGCTGCTTTGCTAACGCGGTTCAAATTATTGGTTCAAAGCCCCAATATAAATGCGAATATCGGCCGAAGCATTACGACATTTTCATTGCGGAAGCTATCGTTCTGGGCCCGCACGAGGTGCTCGATGGCGCGACGCTGGGTCGAAAACAAGAGGGGACGTGCGCGTGACAATGATGTGTGCTCACTTAAGACGCAGTGTGCTGTCCCTTCATGAGACGCACTTCGCGCCGCCGCCGCGGAGGCTCACCATAGCTGCCGTCGAGAGAACCCATGAGGGAGTGCTGCCTCAGCGCACTACGGCGGCGGGTAGCATTTCGGCTGGCGTACCCGCAAATTTTCCCGCAATTTTTTCGTGGGGCTACCATGGTTGCCAGACCAGGACTGCCCTCTGTTGATTAGCGCGCATCATCAGTAAAGGCCGCGGACCTGTCAGCCCGCTCTGGTTACAAATCCCTGCGCACTCGCACCGCGGGCTCGGGCTCGATCCTGGGGGTTTTTTTTTTCGCCTTCTCCCCATGGTTTCCAGACCAGGACTGCCCTTCCATTTACGGACTCCCTTTATGGGCCCCATACGTTTGTAGTACATCCCACAATTGGAAACCGGCAGAGCGTCAGAAAATAGACGCCCTGATAAGGAAAGTATACAAGACAGCGCTCGGTCTCTACACGAATACCAACACCGAGAAACTCCTCGACCTAGGCGTTCACAACACGCTCGCCGAGATCGCCGAAGCCCAGCGAACCACACAGTTCGTAAGACTCACCCAGACAAAAACAGGCGCGCAATCCTGGCCCGCATCGGTTACAACCCCCCCCCCCCCCCCCCCGGCCACATCGGCCCTACACCCACCGGCCCACTGCCACTAGTCTCCAGCCGACGGCTCAGGATCCCCCCGCTGCCCAAACACATGCACCCCGACGCCAACCCCGAACGTAGCACGTGGCCCGCGCGAAGGCCCTAACTAAGATGTACGCACAAGACACAAGCGCTTACTACGTCGACGCCGCACCATACCCCGGCAGACCCGATGCTTACGCGGGCGCCCTCATATCAGCTGCCACGGAAGCCCTCAAGACAGCCGCAAGCATACGCACAACACACACGACTCTGGCCGAGGAGTTCGCTATCGCTCTGGCCCTCACCCAACTTCCGTGTACCACGCGTTCCTCAGCGACTCTCGCTTAGCGATCCTCCGTTTCGCCACCAACTAGTTAGCCCCCGCCACCCTACGGATCTGTACACCCTCCCGGGCACCCGCAAAGCTCGCCCGACTCACATGGTTCCCGGTCCACACCGACCTACCGAACGGCGAAACTGTTAACAGGAATGCGGAGGCCCCCCAAACCCACGCCGCTCCTCACATACGGTGAGATTCTAGCCTGGTACCGCGACACCAGACGAAAGTACCCAGCGCCGCACCCCGACCTCCCACGAGCGGAGTCGACGATACTCCGTCAACTCCAAACGGAAGCGATATGCACACCCCTATTCGCCAAGCACATCTGCCCCACGGTTTACCCGACCGACCACTGTCAACACTGCAACGCAGCCAGGGCTACAACACCACATCTTTTATGGTACTGCAGGCCCCCAGAAGACACCCAAGACCCAATGCCACCAAGCATGGCACTCGCCATAAGAAGCGACGACATCGGCCATCAACGCGGCACGGTCCGGCAGGTGATGGACATCCTCGCGCGGCAACGGCCGAAAACGCCGTCTCCACCGAGACGCGCAGTGAGTAGGCGGCCGTAGCGAGGAGGTCCACCACACACCTCGCCGCCCCATCCCTTTTTTCCCCACCCCACTACTGCTGGACAAGATAATAAATGTTTTATCTCTCTCTTTCCCGTGGGGACGAAGCGAGAAAAAAAACAAACCCGGGCTCGAGCCCGAGCCCGCGGCGCGAGCACGCAGGGGTTTGCAACCAGAGCGGGCTGACAGATCCGCGGCCTTTGCGGATGATGCAAGCTAATCAACAGAGGGCAGTCCTGGTCTGGCAACCATGGTAGCCCCGCGAAAAAATGGCGGGAAAATTTGCGGGTACGCCAGCCGAAATGCTATCGCTACATGCAGTCCAATAAACACACCATCGACGTTTGCAGCCTGAATGCGGCTTTACAAGCTTGAAAACAGTTTAAGCCCGTGTTAGGAATAAGCGCTGTTTATTTTTACTTGGTCTTCTTAAAGCATAAAATTGTTATTTAAAACCAAGTCGCTCCTTTGGATTAAGCTCAGTAGAAACGTGTGTATTTTTGCGATTTATTTCCCCTCTAACATAAGCACGTAGGTGGCTACCTGTTTACGGCGGTCTCCGCGACGTATTGCGGGCAAGCGCGCGCTCGGGCACGCACGGAGCCGTGTGTGTGGGTGTGTATGTGTGTGTGGGGGAGGAGGTGGTTAAATAAAGTATGAAATTCATACTAAAGTTACTCGTAAGTTTTCGCTTTTAAATGCGAATGCATTTCTTAGTCGGGGGTTGTCGTGCGTTGTCCGGCGTGCGCCTAGCAACAGCTGTGGCGCGCCTAGCAACCGAAGCCCGTGGTAGCTCGGGCGGAGTAGCGGAGAGTGAGTGGAGAGGAGGAGCGCGCTCGGGCGTGTGAGGGCGCTCGCATCGCGGAGCTCGGCGGAGAGAGCTCGCGCGCGGGGCGGGCGTGTTCCGCGGGTCTCTCTCTCCTCTCCGCGTACCCTCTCTGCGCTCGCTGCGCTCGGAAAAATATATATAAATGCAGTGGAGCGCGCGCCTCTCTCCGTGACTGCTTGCCGCAGCGCACTCATCGGTGCACCCAATGCATTCGCATTTCCGCACGATGCCCTTCGGGGAGGTGGGGGGAGTTTTTTTGTCAAGTGTTCTCTTTCGCTATCATCGTCGTTTGTGGGCAAGGAAAAGCTCAATAATGTATACAAACTCGCCCAAAACTACACCTCATCAATCCAAATTTTCTCAAGAGCTTTCCAGGAGACATATGAGGCGTTCTATCAAATAGGCGAAGTTAAAACGGGTTTAAATCGTACAATGAACAACACAGACTAATTGACAGGTTGAGGCCACGAGGAGGGAGACAGTATTAGCGTAAAGTCCAATGAACAAAGCGCATGGAGCTGTTAGGTGATTTGCTCACATATTCGGAACGTAATTTCAGCAATATTATACTACATAATATAAACGCGATATCTTCGTGCGCGTAACCACTTGCCTGCCTACAGCGCTGATTCTGCAAGCCGCTTAATCTACCGTAAACCTTGTTACTATCAGTCACTAATTTCAATCATTCAATCATTCCTCATTACCTGTAGTCACGTGTCAACATCGCAACTGTGTCCGGACTCAATTATCATTTGACATGCACCTCGATGACTCTTGTTTTCTTTTCCACAAAGAGCAGAGTCCGCTCAGTGATAACGCACTCGGACCCTGCTCTAGTATACGCTGTCCTTCAAATCCTATGCAAGCAGAAATGTTGTTTTTTTTTCTTCTATGGCAGCGGCCGTTTTGTTACCGTTCCTGTTGCCAGCAAGAAGATTTGGTACACCATCTGAAACTAGTAAAGTTTGGAACATCCCAGGGGAGGAATTTTAGAGCGATTAGGTAAATATATGTTTGACGTTTCCAGTGCATGACATATTTTTGGAGGATTTTATTTTACAGTAAAATCTGAGGATACGAATCTCGCGGGACCACGAAAAATATTAGTATCACCCGAAATTCGTATGAACCAACATAGACCAAAAATTGGGCACTAAAATAAGTTTTCGTTTATTTCTTTATTTTTTTGCGGGAACAAATTCGTGACTTTTTTCTGCTTTTTTTTTTCCTCGATGTCACCACACGATCCTTTCTGGTCTTTCTTCTCCTCACTCGCGGTGCCGAAGTTCACTTCACGCTGCAAAAGTTTTTTGGTTGCAGCTAGGGGTCCACAACACCTGGCAGGAAATACAAGAGGCCCACCACGCATCTCAGATACGCCGACTACAGATAACGCCCACGGGAAGAGCAACACTTCTCCGTCTACACTACAACGTCCCACCACGACAAGATTAGAAAAATCGAATCCCAGCAGACATTCGGCAACACATCCGCGTAGCCCCCATACCCCGAAATATGCACCCGGTTTTCAACAAACAGTGGCGCACTGCACGCGCTCGCTTGATTCATAAGGACAATCACCATTTACCATGCACTGGTACACAGATGCATCGCCGCACCCTCATCAGAAAGCACGTGCAGCCTGTGTCGTTAGCACGCAAGGCACAGAACTGGCAGCAGCGACCGTTATCACAACTTCCATCGAGACTGTGAGGAGTGTGCTATCGCCCTTGCAGCTACAACAGGCGAGGAATTTCTTACAGTTATAACCGATTCACAGACCGCCTGCAGAAACTTTCTCATTGGCCGCATCTCTCAACCAGCACTGCACCTTCTACGCCAACTAAAAAGACTACCAGAAATTAACATCATCTGGTCACCCGGCCACCAGTCCCTCGAAAGGAACGAGGCGGCACACGCCGCTGCCCGTGCTCATACACACCGGGACGTTACCTCAGAGGGAGAAAACAACGATCGAAGCTGCTCAAAGCCAGCGCTAATCCATACATACACCGAAATCTTATTTCACTACAAAAACGACCGCCGTCGCTTCTCGCCACCTCATGCACAACTAACACGCGACGAAGAAACCACTTTCCGGCGCGTCCAAACCAATTCGTAATTTCGTATCCCCATAATGTACCCCACCCAATACCCTACCACTTGTAACTTTTGCCCTGTTGCTGGCACCCTATACCACGTGGTATGGGAGTGCTAACGGACTCCCACTCTAACCCCAAATACCAATCCTACATATGAGCAGTGGTTGGAGCAGCTGACCAGCTCCGAGCTCTCGGACCAGTGCCGACTGGTGGAACTGGCCCGGACGGCCAGCCAGCTCCAAGGCATCTTGGAATAAGGATGCCTCTCACTGGGTGAAGGCCCTAAGAACATCCTCCTGCTCATTACTAAAATAAATGTTTGTCTCTCTCTCTCTCTCTCACACTTCACGCTCCACTGAGCCGCATGGCGCATTTTTGCGCGCGATTCGTGCACGTCAGGGCTGCGCGCGATATTTTCAAGCCCGCGTCGGCGATTTCGCGACCGCGGCCGCCTGTCTCGGTCAGAAAATGGCGCACGCGGCAGTGGGAGGAGACTGACGACTTGCGCCAATTAGCGTCACTGTATAAAAGTCATTTAGTGGCTCTAGCGCCAATGGCAGGCGCGGGTCTCATGGCGGCAGTTTCAAAGCACTCGAGACAGCCGGCTGGCTCCGCCGGAAATGTTTAGGCTTAGTACCCCGGCAGATATTTCAAGAGCGCTTTCACTAGTGGCGTGGATGATGTTTTATACCACCGTTTTCGCAGGCATTATTAGCTCATTTAACGCTCAAGAAACATCGTGTGTGCGGCATTTTAAAGAGTGGTTTGAAGCGGTCACTCGAGCACCCCGCGCCACTTCGCGACTGAAGCCGCCGCCATGCCGCGGCAGGCAGCGCCCCGCGCAGCGTGCGGGTGGTTTCGCGGCGGTGTCAGCGCGCCTGTGGAGTGCGCGGCGCGTTTCCGCGAGCAGAAAACAAAACCGCGGCCATTCCTGTAGAGCACGGTGTACTGTAGAGCGAGCGACAAAGAGGGGAGATAGAGCCCGTACGTAGCCGTCGTTTGCTCGCTCGGCTGTCGGGGCGCCTGGCCGGCTCGTTCGTATCATCCTCCGGACCACGCAGGTCCATTCCTAAGAGCCGAAATTTTTCCAATGGCAAACAATGCAATTTCGCCGGGACTTATCAGAAATTCGTATCATCACGAAATTCGTATCACCCAGAATCGTATCATTGAGATTCCACTGTATTTTTATTTTTATTTTCGTTGCTTTAGCGAACCTGTTTTTGCCTGAAAAATTCAAATGGAGAACAAATACTGTCACGTCCCTATTGTTTTAAAATAGGAGTTCCGTATCGCAGTCATCTCTACCCGAAAAATGCGACGTGAAGGACCTACGCTACTAAGGACCAACACGTCGATAACAAGTCCAGAGTAAACGTCTTGAGCTTCGCGATCGCTGCGCCGCCTCCCGTCGCTTCTCCGCGGCGTTGGCGGGATTTGCGCTGCGTGGCTAATAGGGGCTCGTGCAGTGTTTTGGTTCTGTTTCACTTCTTTTCGCCTTTCCGCGCCCTAAAAAAACTTGTTATGGTGAAGTCTATAGGCAAAGAGTACGTTTAGGTCACTTAAAAAGCAGCTACGTCTTCGTAGAGTACGCGATCGCCTGCAAGAGCTACCCGGGGACGCGGTTCTGCGCGCTTCGTCGCCGCTCTTCCGGGCGTCGGCGACGGCAGCAGCATATCACCCATGTCACCACCAAAACATCAGGCACAAATGAATTCTACTGTCGCCTCGTTTAGACCTAATACTGGCACAATGAGAGGTTGGCTTCATTTTGCAGCGTGGACAACTAACGCGGCTTCGTTTGGAATATATACGTCGCAGAAAAATGTGTTTCGGGGATGTGATTACCCAATCCCGGACAATAACTAATGCCTGTTGTAAGAATATAAACCATGCGGAAATGTTAAGTAAATTCCAAGCCTGTGCGTCGTTAAATATGTGCCCACACACGCCATATAGCAAGAACCAAGGCAAGTTAATGAAACCACGGGAAAAAAATGCTGTGCAAGTGCGGAATTAAGAAACATAATAGCTCTAACAGAAATGAAAAAAAAAAACAGCGCAGCTTCTGACATGCTAAAGACGTTCGTCGAAACTTAAGCCAGGTAGGGTTCACTAGGCCAACAACTATACGCGAAATGCACTGCTTTTTCGTGAGACATCGGTGGGGGGGAGGGGAGGGGGACGCTGTGTACAAATGCGGAGCGGAATCAAGCAATGAATGGTTTAGTAATCCCACACACAAATGTCGCGTTCCCTTTCCTTTTGTTTTCCTACTTCAACGAAGAGCTGATCGCACGGCGGACGCATTTTTGGAAGTATACAGGGTAGGCTGTGTTGTGTTGTGCGACGGTGTGCTACCCCTTTTTGGGAGGAGGGGATGTTGTGTAATGTAGTTCAGTTCATGCCACCAGGTGGCGCATAATGCTAAGGTGGCCAAATTCCACCATCATCATCAGCAACCGCAAGCCCGGTTATAAATATCGTGTAAAAAGAATAAAGGCTCTCTTTTCCGTGGGTACGTGGTAGCGTCTGCGTCTCTCTGCCACGTATGGTGCGCGGCGGATACAACATAATGGCGACGAGGATGGGATTCGTTGAGGGCAAGGCGCAGCCACGCTCGGCAACGCCCGACGTCGGTGTTGATTTGGTTCAGGCCGGCGATCTGGGCGAGGACGTCCTTGTGAGAGTAAACCATTGCCACGGGCCAGAAGTCCGGCGATGGCGCTCGGTCCGAAGCGCTGTTGCTGAACACGCTGGACATCTTTTTGACGATGTTGTCTTTGAGCGCGTGAATGAAGATTGCATCCAGGCAGAGGCATACCCTGGAGGCAGCCTCGCCACCCGTGACTATGGGCTCTGCGTTGACAAGCTCTTGCTGCAAGTCGTGCACGCTGCTGGCGAGCTGTTTGGTGAGCGAGCGCTTAATCATTATGTCCCGCGCAGCTTCCTCTATGGTCGGGGACGTCGCTTTTTTCCACAGGGGGACCATTTTGGTGGCGGCTGGGCCGAATACTTAAGGTTGAAGGATGGTGCGCAGGCCGTCCGGCATTCCCCCCTAATCGTCCGGCGACAGAAAGAAGCCCCGCATCTGCGCGCACTGGCCAGTTCTATTTACTCTTCTCCCGTATCAGCCGGCCAGTGCTGAAAGTGCGGCTCCACGGCGATCCACCAGAGATAGACGCAAGCCTGCGTGGCTGTCTGAATATGACTTATGAGACAATGCAGTGACTGTGCGCGCCCAGGGGATGTTGTGTTGTGCGACGGTGTGCTACCCCTTTTTGGGAGGAGGGGATGTTGTGTTGTGCGACGGTGTGCTACCCCTTTTTGGGAGGAGGGGATGTTGTGTAATGTAGTTCAGTTCATGCCACCAGGTGGCGCACAATGCTAAGGTGGCCAAATTCCACCATCATCATCAGCAACCGCAAGCCCGGTTATAAATATCGTGTAAAAAGAATAAAGGCTCTCTTTTCCGTGGGTACGTGGTAGCGTCTGCGTCTCTCTGCCACGTATGGTGCGCGGCGGATACAACAGGCTGTTCAACAATTAAGCGATGAAAGGTGTCGTTAGAAGAGTGTGGTATGTGATAAGGCCCTCTGATTTCAGTTTCTGCTTTATTCTGCAGGCTCCCTGTGCCATATGACGATATTTCGAAGAAGCATTTATCGCGGACGCGGATTATATCCTAAGCCCGTCTCCGCGCTGCTCGCAGAGGATATATGTAGCAGATGAATGTTTGCGGGCACTCACCTCACGACAAGACGACTCTGTCCTGTGCTGATCCCCGAGTATAATTCCGCATTATTCGTCGTACTTACGTTCAATATTCCCGAAATTAACACACACTGGCTTGTAAATGGTGGTGAACAATATCTGAGGTATATTATTGCCAAAAGTAACGGCGTGCTGTCAGGTATGTGTGTTCCGCTAAATATGTAAGCGCACAAAACTGATTTACATCGTAGTGTATACCCGTAGTATGAACATTTAAGGAACGGTGGTTACGGAGACAATGTTAGTTAGTAAATTCAGGGCAGTGTAACTACAATCAGATCCATGCATACGACGGTTCCACGACGCTGGCTTGCGACACACACCTGGCGCTTATACAGACCGAATATACCACACTAAGATCGCGTCAGAAACATTTACACTCTCGTAAACACACCCAATTTGCGAACACAGTGTCTGCTCCACATAAACATGGATTTCCAACGCCCGCAAAAGCTAAATCTCAGTCGTCAACATGCCGCAAAAGCAGCGGCGACAGTGGGGAACGGGACGGAGACTCCCGCGCCTGCTTTCGAAACGGGCCGCTAGGGGGATTTCAGTGGCGCCCCTACAGGCCGCGCTCGAGGCGTAAAGGAGATAATGTGAAAACGGTCACGTCGACAGATGAGACCTCAATGCGATTATGTTTACTGTTGCTCTCAACGGATGTCCCCACCAACCCCGTTTTAGCGACTTTGCGGCATCGAAATCTCGAAACGCTGCCCCTTTTTATCCTACCCGTACGCCTACAGTGCCTACAAAAGCTGAATGGGGGAGGCAGAAGCGGTAAACTCACATTTCCGTCAAGCCGCGGCAGCTCTCGAGGGTGGCGGGAGCCGAGGATGCGGAATGCGCTGTTGTTTCAACCGCTGCTCCTACGGCTTTCTCTTCTTCGCCTCGTGCCCAAGGACAGAACGTGCTTGATGGCCATGTCGATGATGCACTGGTGGTCACACCGTGGTCAGCTAAGATGGCGAATCCCCTGCGTAGGTAATTGGTCAGGAATCGCTCTACGTACTCTTCTGCTTATTTGCGTCTGGTCGTAAAAAAGATAGAATTAGAGCATAAAATAAAGGAGCCACACCGAGAAAATACAAGTTTGATTCATTATCAGCACTGCTTTTTCCCTCATAACAATGGCAACAATTTTAAAGCAAGAAGGAAGGACGACGAGGAGGTGGTGGTGGTGAAAAACGTTCTTTACTGAGCTCAAGGGGTAGGGAAAGGGGTGTGGTCAGCCTCCTTCGTCCAGGAGGCCACGGGCCTGCGCTGCATCCGTGGCTCGTTGCACCAGCGCAAGTTGACGCTCCGGCGCCGAGCTGGTCAGCGCAGACTCCCACTGCTCAGGGGATGGGGATGGGATGGGGTGAGGGTGGTGGGGACAGGAGTATACTAGGTGTTAAGAGAGAGAGAGAGATGAAACTTTATTAGGCAGCTCAAGACCGAGCCGCGGAGTTATCAGTCCACGGAGGAAGGGGGTGTTCCACGGTCCTCCGACGGTGGTGGGCTTGGCGGAGGTGCACAAAGAGTTTCAATGTGGGCAGCCAGGAGGTACCACAGGGCTGCCCGTAGGTTTTCAGGGGGAGCGGCCCAGCTAGACCACGAGTAGGGAATATCAGGGGGGAAGGGCTTGGTCGAAAGAAATGTGGAAGACGAGGTCGCCCGTACACAGCGCCAATATGTATGTTCATTGTCCGGATAGCCACCGCATACCTGACAGTGCGGACGGCCTGGTGACTTTTGTATGTAGTGGAGGAACAGATCACAGGGGAGGGACAATGTCTGCGCCTGTCTAATATATGTAGCGTGTCTCCGTGACATGAATTTAGATGGGGAGGGAAGTGCCATTCTTGCTTTGCGGAGGTTGCCGAGATGTTCGCGGCGCCTTTTATGGTGCATTGCTCTATCCTCTTTTGGATTGTATTCTTCAGGCCACGGCTGAGGGCTGCCCGGGAAATGAGCGTCGCGGGCCAGAGCGTGAGCTCGTTCATTACCCTCTATGCCTTGGTGGCCAGGGATCCATTCGAGGAAAACGTGTAGGTGGGGATGAGCGTGCATGTATGTTGTCAGGCTAGTGTGGACAGGGGATGGAATGTCATTCGAGGCGAAGCTTCGAAGTGCTCCCTGACTGTCCGTGCGGACTGTAATGTGGGCGGTCCGATGCTGGTGAAGTGTAATGGCTTCTGCGATGGCTTGAGTCTCTGCAGCTGTGGCCGAGGGGACGTTGACGGGATGCCGTACGTGAACTGTGCAGGGGCCAACCGATGCCGTAGTCGTTGTATGGTCCACAAAACGGGCGTCCGTGTAGTAGGTGTCATGGATTGGTTCGGGCAGATGTTGGGCGCGAGATGCTCTACGTTCTTGATCTGTGGCTTGACTCAGGTGTTTTGGTATGGGTAGCACAGTGATTCTTGGTATGCTTTCCCAGGGTGGCGGCGAGGGAGTGGGAGGTGGTCGGTGGGATACCCGAGGGCGCGAATAATCTCCCACCCTTGCATTGAAGTTGTTAGTCGGTGGTGCTGAGCTTCATGATAAACTGAGGCTTTTTCTTCAAGAGTGTTGTGGAGGGCAGCGTCATTAATTAATGCTGTGGAAGCGTAGAGAGGCACTCCCATTTCTATGCGGATGCATTTTCTGATGGCTGTTTCGATTTTGTTGGCTTGTGTCTTGGTTGTAGACAGTAATGCCGAAGCATTGTGGAGGGCAGCGTCATTAATTAATGCTGTGGAAGCGTAGAGAGGCACTCCCATTTCTATGCGGATGCATTTTCTGATGGCTGTTTCGATTTTGTTGGCTTGTGTCTTGGTTGTAGACAGTAGTGCCGAAGCACAGCCGTTTATTTGGGAAATCCCAAAGCATGCGAGCACAATGCTCGACGGCGTTCACGAATCACGCCGTCCGGGTCGTGACCGCGAACGGGAGGCAGGCACTCACGGCGCGCGACTAACAAAGCTCCCACCTGAGATTCATGTATCCGCCGACATCGCCGCGATGTTCCGCCGAACCAGCCCCGACCGGGTTTCCGACGAGAGTCCCCCGACTCCCGCGCATACACGTTCGCGCCGCCCGCGCCCGCGCGCCTATGCCCGCACTAAAGATCGGTGGTGCCATCTCACGGGGGACGCCGACGAACCAGCGGAGCGCCGGACCGGTTTCCGCGCACAAGTCTCTCCCGAAGCGCGCGCCGGCTCGGGATCGCGGGACGCGGTTCTCCACGATTCCCACAACTTATAGAAACAATGATGGAGTAAAGGTCGTTGCGGTGGCGAAGAAAAAGCAAATGAGCTGCAATCGTGGACTTAAAGGGCGATGATGGTCGTGAAGGTTTCGTACAGCTTCGCTACCTTAAAGTCTTATGCATTAGTGGGATCTCCCTTCATTGTTTTCTCACCACTGAAGACGTGAAAGGAAAACTTAGTCTATTCTGATTAAGCATCCAGAAAAGACGTCCGGTTTGATACATGTCTAATTGCTTAGGATTTTAAAGGGTGCTTCTCAGACGCCCACATATTAGCTGTGATTCCATGGGGGAAGCTTATCTGCATGTGTGAACACGAAGCTGGACGTTCAAGGACTTCTTTACTGACAAGAGTAAAGTCTGCGCTGACCGTAGTTGACTTGTGATCTTAGCGCGGAAGTATAGGGCACCACCGAAGTTTTTATGCGTCGCGCATGCATTAGTCGCAAGTAAATGCAGACGGTAACAGGTTAACTAGGCCCTTCAACTCTTTTTCAACTTCTTACGAAATCCTAAATTCTTGGAAAAAGTAGTCAACCAAGAGGTTCGGTCCTTAGATTAGGGGTTCGCAAAGGTACCTCACCCAAAAATTACGACTCTTTGCACACCAAATAACCTAGGAGCCTGCTGGAAACGGTTTTCTCTTTCCAGTCTTGACCCCCTTTGACTGCTGGAATTACGTCATTGCAGCGGGGTAGCCGCTATTGGCCGGCTTTCATTCAGTTGCAGCAATTAACGCATTCGACAGCCACTTAAAAAAATCCACAGAAGCACAGCAGAAAACGGAAGGCGTATCTGCTGCGACGAGGAAATCCCGCATGCCGCTTTGTACTGGCGATAACTATAGCTTTCGCATGCTTCCCGACGCGACGGAAAGAGTGAAATCGTTTATGGGCTGTGTTGCAGAATCCCGTTAAGTGAAGCCAGACAAACACTGCCGTTTCGGCTCCTGTTTTACCTTTTCACTATGTCGGAAACCAATCCAAAGATACAGGCTTTGTTCCTATTGCAATCTCGCGGCAGGTGATACACCATATGTTCGAAAGGTCGACTTAAAGGGACACTGAAGTGAATTTGTCAAGCTCCCGTTTTTGCTTGCACTGCGTAGACTGGCTCAAATTAGCACACTTTTCATCGTTTATCCGGTTGACAAATCGGTAAATATTTTACAAAGCGCGAAAGAAAAACTACCATGCGCGGTTGGCGGCGGCCGCACCAACTAAGGCTGTGACGTTGGGAGGAGGGGCGCCGTGATTGGACGATGCCCAAGGTTAGCAATCAAACAAGTTTCGGTTTCGGTTTTGGTTCTGTAAAACATAACCAATGGCGTTGTTGGATGGGCATTCTCAATATCTCAGTAATCATCGTACCGCGCTTCTGCCATGTTGTCGGCTGTAAAATGCACAAGATAAGCCTCCCAGGACGGCTTGTAGTCGTAGCATTCACTAGCCGAGACCTACGCAGTGCATGAACGCACTCCGCGTACCCACAGACGCCCAAATGTCATGCGCTTTTCCCCCATATTTGGAGCTTGCCTCCCTCATGCCTGTATCGTAAAAAGCGTGTTCGCACCAGGCCAAGGGTCTCTTCATTCTGGCCTGTGCCCACTGCCTGCAAGCCGTCGGTGCTTATGGCAACAGCACGCCAACGAGAACTCGCTAGCGCGCCAGTGCCAGCCTGCGCGCGTTTTGTGAACTAGTTCGTGTAGCCAGGAACGTTGCGGCCCAAAAAAAGGTGAACTCAAGATAGAAAACATCGGCGGAAAACAAAAAAGTTAACTTACAAAAAAAAAAAGCACGTACCCGCGGGGATTCGAACTCGTGACTTGCAAAACACTTGCGGTAACATACCAAGCGCCCAAGACCACTGAGCCACGGAAGCGGACGCGGAGGCCCAGTTAATATAGGTTATATATTGTACAACCGGTTTACACTTTTATTTAGTTTTGGCATTTCAAGCCGCTTAGGTGACTATTTGTTGTACTGCGATCGTGCAGTAAGCGTCGCCCGAGTTTCCACAGTAGCTCATGTCTAGCAATTGCATTTCGTAGACGGAAAAGCGTTCGCAGATGCGTAGTCGTGCTGCTGACCGCTGTGCTTCTTCGCCCAGCGCAAAAAAGTGCTACCCGCGCCCTAGTTTTACGCTGTACGGTAAAAATATCAGTTGATTTTATTTCCTTAGTACCTATATTGACTTCGCTGACTCTTCTCCCGCCTTCAAGAGGCCTTATATTTTCCTACTGGCGTACCAGTCAGCGAAGCGTCGCATGTGCGCTTGTGCAGCGCTTGTGTCAATCCGCCTCTTTCATTGCGGTGTGCTGCCACCTAGCGTGCCCAGCGGACGTTGAAGCTGTAGGGTTTGTCGGCGTTTCCTCCGGCTGCGTTCTCGTTGTATGCACGGCAATCCCGCATTACGGCGAGGAGCAGCCGAAGTTTTTCTACTGTGTTGGTGTTATAACGCCTTAAGATGACAGCCCCTGGTCATCACATAATACCAGGCGGCTTCTTATCACTGAATGAGGGCTGGCAGAGAAATCTCGGATAGATCCGTGTGCCGTCCGAGTAGCAGAGCGAGCACTGCTTGGAGTCGTCTGGCATGAAGTGCGATCGCCAGCTCAACAAAGGCCGGCAGTTCACAAAATGCCTTTAAGCGCTGCACACATGTACGATTGGTACACGCTATTCGCATGCGACCGATCGTTATGACTGTCACCACGACTAGTCATACGCGTGAATTTGAGACGGCCCGATGCGCGCATGAAATGCGTCGTCGGCGTCGCTCCGCCCACTGTTTTTGCTCCGTGGTCAACTACGATGATCGCTGAGCTGAATTTGTAGATTCTGCGCGTTTGTTCGCAAGAAATGGATAAATCAAGCAATCGTGAAGCGTTTTCTGCCTTCGGAAACAGTCCGCGCACACGCCGGCCGCGCCTACCAGCTCGGCACACTCAGCGGCTCCAACCGGCGCCGACTGCGCAGACCCCGGTAGCAACCGCGCTTGTCGCTGCTCTTCTGGATCAATCTGATCGCTAAAAAGTTCCACATGCGAGAAAGTAGGTGTTAGTGTGGTGAAAAATTGTGCTAGGGATTGTTGTCAGGGCTTATTTTAAAAGCGGCGATCAGATATATCTGCCGCGTTGCAAGCCTACGCTGACCGGTCGCCGCGGCGCGCGGTGCGCCGAGCAGCCGAGAGATGGCGATACCTGCGCGGAAGCATCGAAACAGGCTACGCAGATGACTTGGTCACCGATCGCTCAAACGGCAGTTATAACTTAGAGTTCCACATGCGAGAAAAGGGATGATAGTGTAGTGAAAAGTTGCGTTCCAGATTGTCATTCGCAGTTGCACAGATAGCAGCGATCAATCACCCGAGCCGACGCGAGCGACGCAAGCCGCCGTAGCCGATCGCGTGCGGCCGACGGGAAGCGATAGAAGCCGACACCGTTCCCTTTTCGGCACTCCGAGTTAGAGCGGAACGCAGCACAAGTTGTGGGCATTGTTCCGCGTACAACGAGCACACAAAAAAATCAAACGATGTAAATACAACCACGACCCCTTCCCGCTTGTGCGGGAGCTGTGGGGAATGTCGTCTGCTGCCCCTACTGGACTGCTTAGGGACTTGGCCGCTAGGGGATTGCGCATGCGCATTGGGGTTGTGAAAGAGGCGGATTCTTGACTTGGAGCTAGATACAGTGTACAAACAAACCAAGTAAAGAAAGGCACATTCTTCCATTCACAAACGTGTCCTGGCTTCGTTTCAACTAAGCGAACGAATTGCGACCAAGCAATTTTTTTTAACCTCCTTGATTGCGACGACCCGCCGCCGGCCGGCGGACGAAACGCTGGGCCGACTGACTCTGCCGGCCGGGGAGCCGTGCAGTAGCGCAGCCAATTGCCAGCTCATCCCCTCCTGACGTCACACGAAAACGCCACAGAAAATGGGAGAGCGTAAAGAGAGGAGGACAGCATTTTCGAATTAGTTTTTCTACTAAATAAAATCGCGTAAACGCGCCTAGAGTGGTCGAAACATGGCCTGGGGACTCCGGACTACAATTTGCGCTAGTAATCCCGCAATGTTTACATATCACTTCAGTGTCCCTTTAAGAAACCCAATAATTTGGGCTGCAGGTAATACAAACAACAGATGACTGCTAAAACGATAGTTTATATAATAAACCAATTAGGCCTAAGCAAGTGGAGGTGTAGCAAGTGTTACGTCCTAATATTTAACCCGGCCCTAATGTCATATAGCGTTTTCCACACACGATGTTTGAGGTTGAGGTTTGTCTTATGATCATGAAAAAACTGAAATCAGTCATGTAATGACATCATTTACGATAGGCCCGATTTTTCCTTTTTCCCTGCAGTTAACAGAACCGTCAGATTTGCAGAAAGCTAATTGTAGGAGAATATATATGTGGGTTGCTTATCGCATTGGTAAGTTGTGGATCGGTAAGTGGGTAATACTTTTCAGGCGTGGCCCATTATTTTGTCAGAATGACATGCGGCGCGCCCAGAAATGAATGAACGTGAAAGTGAAAGTTTACTTAATCAAAGCAATACAAACATATTGGTATACAGAATGGAACCAAGAGAGGGAAAGAGAGAGTTCCAGTAAACCCGGAAGTAAATACGGGTGGCAGTTGCGGTCGACCTCTGAGCGTCACCGTCGAACCCGTAACGATCCCCCATACGGATCGATGCCTATCCGAACGAGCTGTCGGGCTGCCCCGGAAAGTTTTTTTCGTCCGACATCTTGCCCCACCCGGTGCGGTATATCTGTGCGAGGCTTCTTTCACGCCGTCACCTTGCTGCACGAAAAAACTCCTCGCGTCACTGACGAGGACGAAAGCCTGGATATACTTATTAACACGTTTTTTGCTGCAACATTATCACCTCGTTAACTCAAGGTCATATAACCGATGAGCTAGTGCTGGTATGAAAAGCTCTATTATAGTGGAGCTTTCCTAATGAAGACGAAACAATGCGCAGGATAGACGAATTTTAATTATCGCGGGAGAAAGAACTGCGTGGATCTTGCCTGTATCGCGTTCGCGTTTGGTACAGAAAAGTGTTCACGTGACTACTTTTACGTTGGGAAAGGCGCTTACACATTAACGACATTTTCTATTCGAGCCTACCCTTCGCGGGCAATGGAAGTGCATGTCGGTAAAAGGGGTCTGCGAGGCAGAGGGTATGTTTGGGTTCACAAGTGCAAATACCGAGTATTTGATTAGTTATTAAAAGAGTACTGGCACGAAATTTCCGTGTTTTGTTTTTTCACAGCTATGGGTGCCTACCAGCTCTTCAATTACAGAATGGCGCATTGGGGGTCGATCGGAGCGTAAATAATTATTTAAAGCCTCATTTACTCTTGTCACTTTCGGTTTCGACTAAACAAACTCAGTGAAAGCCGACGTTACAGACGACGCTCCTGACGTCACTGTTCTCGTTGCACACGTCGCGGGAGCCCTGACGGCTGCAGTTTTGGGGCGAAGGCACACATTGCGTCATTCTGATGTCGTTGCTGAAAGAGTATCCGTTGTGATCTTAACTTAACCTGGGCAGCGGTTAACCTCTGCCCCGGTTAAGTGACTGCTCCGGTTAAGCGGTGGTCCCGGGTTGGAATCCTGGACTAGGACGAATTTTTCTTCAACTGCGAAGTTTCTGAGGAAGCTTTCCTTTGTAGCCGTACGGCTGCATTCAGGTGGATGTGAAACGTTCCTTCGGAGAAAGTTACTCCACCTTGGGGATTTCCCCTGAAAAATCTGGTCAAAACATTTCGTTGTTTCTTTCCCTTTAATATACGGTCGTACCAACATTGCGTTGTACATTCAAAACACCGGGACTCCGAGTGCTGGAAAAATCAATTCTGTTATGTCACTGCAGCTCTTACAAGTGCGAAAGAGCAAGCACCCTTACAGAAGAAATGTCCGAACGCAAGCAGAGCCCTTCAAAATGTGCTATGGCAAGGGAAGGTTATCGGCGTAAATTTGTTGTCAAGCGTGAATTTATGGGCTAAAAGGTTCTGGGAACAGAAGATCCCGAGGGCGAAAAACGCTGTCAGGAAGCCATGGAACCCCCGTTTAGTGCCGGCGCGGCGAAAGCCAGAGGTGAGGTTTTTTATTTGATTATTGCTCCGCACTGCGGCCATGGTGAGCAGCCGGGATGTACGAGTTTTCCGCGCTAATTTCTTGCATTTGTGCCGTGTGTCTTAAGTTTATATTCGGCGCAAATGTTTGCAGATTTGTTAATAGGCTCTTGAGGAGTTTCATTCATACACTTAGTCTCCGGCTGACCATTTTTCCGTTCCGCTTTTTGGGTCGCAGTGCTGGGCTTAGAATAGCTTTTGAGCCGCAGTCACAGGCTGTTCAGCCATCGTTTGAACTTTAAGTGCACGCGACCGTTTCTCTAAGGCTGCGCAAACTTCCACATTTGTCTGAACTGTAGTCGTATTCTTTGATGAACCCTGCACCGTAAGTACGACGGTGGTTGGTTCCGCCGAAAAGAAAGTTGCACAAAAGGACAAAAAGGTGGCTAGCAACCTTGGTAGATCGGACTTCCAAACACTGGAGCTGCACAAGTTCGAATATCAAAAGGTGTGCGAACCCGAAGGTGCACGCAAAACATGTCACCTTGGCAGTACACCAGAAAAGAGAAGAGCGGGTAGACAGAGTCTGAGCTTTAATCGCTCCGCTACTGGCTGGAAGCTAAAACTGCAGCGAACTGAGCTCAAGTTTTCCCAAGTATGCGTCAGCAATGTGCGTGGGGCAATAATTCCCATTGGAATAAAATATTTAAAGTTTCAAATTTGCGTGGCAAAATTAGGCAATGACGTCGACTTTATATTTAGTGCAACATACTTACGAAACTTCGTGTGTATGTGTTCAGCTGTTTCAGCATGTGTAAATTAGCGAATTCACAGGTCAGTTCCAAAGCTTTGTACTTGCCACAAAACCATCTTCGTGCCATAGGCAACAAAGAGATCTTCTGGTTTGTTACTTGAACATACGGAGGGTGCTGTTTCAACAAAACTAAGCAAAGCTTCACAACTATGATGGACAAAAGTTGCTTCCTAATTAGACGTGAAAATCTAAAAAACACATTTAGTAATAGGGACCCAAATTCTGGCAGCTGAGACATATGTAAGCCAACAACGGATATGTCAAATCTTATTTCTATGCAACAGGTTATGAATTCTCGTAATATTTTTTCATCTTACAAATTTAATTTTCTTTTCAAGTGTCCTACAACAAGCTCTATTTGTTGGAAAAAAAATGCCGCTCTAGTGACTTTCATAAAAATATATTCGAAGCGCATACTGAACCGCAGCTAATGATGTCGGATATTTTTAACCTCGTGGAATGCGCACAGAATGGTAAAAAAGTGGAGTTTTTAGGCTTGAACTCTTGCTTTGTCTTCCAAATAGCAATGAAAACTGAAGCATTTGATTCAGTACCATTCCAAAGTACAGAACGTCTGCGCTCTGATGATACTTTAGCCCCATATCTCAAGCGGAACAGCGGCCGCACAAGCATCGCCACAACTGGCTGCTTTCGCGAGATTGGGACCGCAGCATATAGCGCATCTATTAGAATTCGTGGATGCGACGGTGTTACCCCGTGCTCCGGAAGGCATTCCCGGTTACAAAGTACAGTGATTTGAATATTTCACACTCGCTTTTGTGCACATGGTTTAATTTAGAACATTAGGATGGCGCCGAACTCGATGCTGGGAAAAACGCTTTATAGAGTCCACATTCTTGGTAGAGTACAGCGGTTCGATTTCGGAAGGCTCCCCTTGCGGCCACCAAATGCGTTACTGTGGAGGGTAAGGTGCACCAGGAGGCATAAGCGCTCGCGTAGGTGGAAGCGGCTGGCTTGGGAAGCGGCTGGCCCGTCACTTATCCCTTCTTGTATCGAAGCGGGTATAGGGCCATCTCCATCTGGCGCGCCCCCTACAATGGGAGAGAATAAAGCACGATTAAAATTTAGGCTTACCGCTCCCAAGGTACCCAGCAGCTATGGCGGCCACCATCGAGGGCATCACCGGATTCCGCGCACGTTACTTTCTTTTACTTGTGAAGCCTTCAACAAAGCCAGCTTAATTTCTTATTTGGCACTTCACAAAATCACCAACGATTACCATACTCCGTATTACAGAATTTCATCGCCGCTGTGCAGGAACTTGATATTTTTTTCACATATTGTCACAAACTATTCATGGGCAAGCGGTACATACAGCTACAGACCACTCTTTAGTGTATTATTCCGAAAACATTTATTTTTAAGTGAGCGCAATAAACAGTGTGTTGCGCGGCACGTTGCAAACTGATCAGAGTGCAGCGCGTCTGTCTCAATCAATGGGAGATTGCGGTGATGATTGAGTGGACGATGCGTGCACATTTAACAGCAGTCGCTGCAACCGACCGCCGCACATGAAACGTCTGGTTTTTAATTACGGTATAAACGGACACACTCGCCGCATACTTCTATGGCATACTGCCCTAACGCTTTGTCTTGGTGGGTCGCCTCTCTGCACACTGCACCACACCATTGTGAACTGCAAGGAAAACCCCGACCAACAATTCCTCCCAACTCCCCTCTCCCCTCCCGTAATCAGTGGAAGATAATGTTGACCAGCGCCCGCCTGGAAAACGAAACACTCCTGGTAGCGCTGGCTACGACTCGAGGTCAACACATCGATAACCTGGGATAACGATCCACTAAACCCCAAAAACCTTTTATACCTGTCTCTCTTCTTCGACGCTGGTGCGCCCTCCCCCCTACCTGATCGCGTCTATGTGACAAGTGGTGCACCTACGCGACCACTGCAACTTTCCCTGTAGACTCAAGCACAAACACAACCAGATCGGCGCGTGCAGCAACGTGACAGTGCTGTTTTCTGGTCCTGAAAAGCTCTGACAGCTTTGCAAGGTAACTTACCCCCGAAAAAAGCGGAAAACTAATTGCAAGTAAAACCACGAAAATGAATTCGTCTCATGTGCCGGGAATGTGGCGAATGTGATACCTTTCCCTGTGGTCGAAAAATAATTGGGGCAGCCTCTCCCCAGTGGCGCGAAGACTGGGCAAATAGCGAAGCTGGTGGCCCCACCTATCTAGTTCTTGGTTCGGCTAAGTTTATTCGTGCTTGTTCTTGGAGACTCCGACAAGTCTTCTGTGTGGTTATGCTTGACACTCGGTGAAGTTTTCTGCGTGGGGTCGTCGTTAGTTCCCTAAAGAGCAATGAACACTCGGTCATTAAACAATGTACAGTGTACGCGTGCCCACTGGCTTTCCGGTGAAGCTCCTATAGTGGCTGAGGGCAAAGCGCGACGAGCGTTTGCACAAAAGTTTTGAACTCGTTCGGCGGCCACCGCTTGGCTTGTGTGGTCGGGCGTGGGGGACACTAATTAGTAACTTGGTTTACGTTATCGCTTCTCGGACTTTCGGCTTCTTTCACTTTCGCATTATTTCTTCTCTTAGCACCGTAAAAGCTACCCCACTCGCTGCTACAAGCGATGGAGCGAGCCACCCCGCGATGCGTTTCCAAACCCGTGCTTGTATCAGTAGTATCATGCTTCCCGCGACACGGTGGAGGGCGGTCACACGCATTTTGTATTCCAAAGCCATGCCTATATATATCGCGCCTCTGACAGGCAGCGGCACAAGTCCCGCCGAGCTCGGCGAGGCAAAGCTACGGTGGCACCGGCGCGGGCGTAGAGATCATCGCTCGGCATTGTTCTTTCTGCGCACGTTCGCCGGCCCAACCACCCGATTAAACAGCATCGCTGTTAATACGCAGACCAAACTTTTCTGTGTTTGACGCAGATCTGCAATGTCAAAAACGGGAATCCTGGGTACATAGGCGCACGTTGCAGGGGTGGTGCTGTACACCTGCTTTTAACAATACCACAACAGCGAAACATAGTGATCAGCCTACAGTGGAGATTGTTTTATGCTCTGAAGTGGGGCACCGCAGTGGCGCATGCGTGAGCCTTGCGTCCATGATCATATCCGCGAAGGGGATACCGGATCTGTCCACTGCAGCAATTAATACCTACAATTGACCATGAAACCAGTTCTCTGCCTTTTAACAGCGATGTTGTTTACGCTGGTGGTTGCGCCAGTGAACGTGCGTTGGAAAACCTCGCCGAGCGATGACGTCTGCACTGGCGCCGGCACCACGGTAGCTTTGCTTCGCCGATATTGGGCGCGACTTGTGCCGCCACCTGTCCGAGCCACTGGGGCACTGGTAAAAGCATGGCTATGGAATAAAAATGCGTGTTACCACCATCCACCGTGTCACAGGGAAGCGCGGTGCTAGTGGTACAAGCATGACGTCAGAAACGCATCGCGGGGTGGCTTGCTCTATCGCTTGTTGCGATGAGGGATGCAGCTTTTACGGTGCCAAGAGACGAAATAATGCCCAAAGTAAAGAAGCCTAAAAACCAAGAAGCGATAGCATAAATCAGATTCCCAATTAGCGCCCCCCACGACAGAACACACCGGGCGAACGGCGGCCACCGAACGAGTTCAAAAATTTTGAGCAAATTTTTTAACTCGTCTCCTCCGCTACTGCTGGAGCTTCATAGCAAAGCCGGTGGGCACGCGTATATTACTGTAATGACAGTGTTCATTGCTCTTTGGAGGGCTAACGACGACATTCCACAGAAAACTTGACTGAGTCTGGAAGCATAACCACGCAGAAAATTTGTCGTGTCTCCAAGCATAACCATGCACAAACTTAGCCAAACCAAGAATACACTAGGTGGGGTGGCCAGCTTCTCTGTTTGGCCAGTCTTTGCGCCAGTAGTGTGAAGCTCCACAGTTTTTTGGCTTTTTTGGCACCTCATGGTACGAAGTTTTGTTGACGTGTGACTCGTTTTTGTGCGCTAAATTTCCAGGTATAAACTACGTGCGCGTATTACTTAAGGTGAAGGTGTGTTGAAACGCCGCGGGGGCCCAGTGGCTAAAGCGTTGTGGTGCTGAGCTGAAGGAAACGGGCTCGGTCGATGTCGCAGGGGCTGCCTTTTAGATAGTGGCCAAAAGCGAAAACGCCCGTCGACCGAGATTTTGGCAGGAGTAAAGATCGTTCAAAATAATCCGGAGTTCTCCACTTTAGCGGGCCTCATAGTCCAGTCGTAGCTTCGGCGGATTAAACCGCGCAACCAATCAATACATCTGTGTGTTCTTCTCATAAAAAAAAACCTAAGCTGAAAGTGCGTTTTTCATTGATATTCTTCGCGAAATATTAAATACCGAGTTTTGCCGCTCGCGGAACATAATTTAATCAACTTTGTCCAATGTTTACCTTGATCAGTTATGAGTGAGATTTCTTCATGTCAGCTGTGAGGGATTATTCGTAAGTGGACCTATGTCTCCCATATTCTCGAGCGCTGTTCTATCTCGTTATCGTAACTTTGTTTGTCGTTATTATCCGCTCCCACACTGCGATTCTCTCGCATAGTATCATCACTCACACAGAACAGTTACCCCAAATATGCCCTGAATATGTACCAGTGTCAGCCCTTTGTTGCTACTTTGTGTATTTTTATTTCGATTATTATTTGGTGTGTAATTGTTTATAGTTTAATAGCATAATAAATTACAGCTTAACAGAAAGACTATAATTTATTTCGTTTTTCTCGTTATTGACTCTTTCTTGCATATTTTTTTTATTCTGCGCTTATTAATCTTTTGCATTCTATTATTTTGCAAACGTACCTTGTAAACGATTCTTTCTAAAACACCCTTACAGGTCCCCCAAAGTAATTAAAACAAGTAAATGAATCGTACCTCCTCCTACATTTACGGCATCATTCCAGCGCAAAGTTTTTTTTTATTTATATAACTTAGATTCGTTAATTGATCAGTTTGGCCATTTTTAAAGGTGTTTGCTCACCGCACACACCGGCACATTCGGTCTTCGGGAATCGCATAGGCGATGGCCATGATAATGGTCGCCAAGATGACCCCGACCACCAAGCACACAAGAAGGCTGAAGGCCGAGTCGAATGCCTTGGTTGACGGTTCTGCAGCACAAGCGCGCACAAGCGCGAGGTTAGAAGAGTTTTACCGAAATCGTAAAGCCGTGAGCCGCTTCATTTAGTGTGCGGTTCTTCCGTCTTGCCCGTCCTGCTGAGTGCAGAGTATTCGACACTACTGTCTGTGTGTCTGTGTCACAATGTCCCCTCCCTGCCTTACGAACGGACGCGCGTAATGGTATTGCAGCTTCATACCGCGAGCAGGACCGATAGAGGGAAATTATGTTTATTATATTATTTTTATTTTTATTTACTTTTTAGTTATTGTTTAATTAGTTGTTTATTATTTTTCAACTGGTTTTTATTTATTTATTTATTTATTTATTTATTTATTTATTTATTTATTTATTTATTTATTTATTTATTTATTTATTTATTTATTTATTTATTTATTTATTTACAATACACCTAAAGGCCCACGTTAGGGGGTATTACATAAGGGGGTTACATAGCCCACGTATTGTATTAGCACAATAAAAGGAAGGCTTAAGACAAAACAAAAACAAACAGGAATGTTCAAACCGTAAACGCAATAAATACACATTGTAAGCTTGAAGGAGAGATAAGGCAAAATTTAATACATATAACAACAAGAGGGGCAGGAGTATAGTATAAATGGTGCAAATTCCAGCACGACACAATGTAGAACCTATCGGCACAACACCAACAAAAAAGAAAATACTGACCAAAACACACATGTTAAGCGCGGAACTCAGTCTTTGATGCTAGTAGTGCATGGTGGCCCCCGGTTTTAACCTGGCGGTGACGGTAGTTGCACTAATAGCCAGGAGTGTTTGGGCTGCCAGGTCCGAGCTGCGCAGTGCACCTTCCCACCACTCATCACTATTTACATACGGGAAGGGATCTTGGAGACACGCCCACATAGAGTGGACAAGTGTGGCCGGGTCGCTACAAAGGAGGCCATTCAGTAAGGGAATCTGGGCGGGATAGATGGGTTGGAGTACTGAGAAGTGCTCATATTACGACACTTCACTAAAGTGAGCGAGTGCTGGCAATTCGAACTTGTTTGCACATGACTGCCACAGGGACAGCCTATAGTACCAACTCCTGCCAATAGAAAGTAACCTTGTCCTTGTTGATGGGCAAGCAAGAACAAGGGACAGGGGCATATCGAACAAGGGAGGGGGGGGGGGGGGGTTACACCGGGCCCGTGACCCCTCCACCTCTCCCCGAAATGTTTCGTGCCAGGCTGGGGTGCGGTTCCAGTAGCCTGAAGAACAGCCTGGTCACCTGCAGACGCAGAATTACCCTCCAGTTTTATTTAAGGAGATTCTTGTTCATATAAAGCTGAAAATACGGGCTACGTCAACGTCTGATCCCTGTGCCCTCTTCATATGCTGTACATGTCAACATATGCAGCCCGGGTGCATTTCGCGTCGGATACCACCGAGCAGCGCCGGGAACATGCCGCGAGACGATCGAGGCAGTCCCGCTGTTTCGCTGGCGGACCAGTACGGCCGGGGAATGGCGGAACAGCAGGAAAAGCCTCATATAGGCATACATGGGGTCTGGACTTTAGCGTGTCATTCCTTATCTTTACACTGGTACAAAGGATAATCACATGACAGAGTATGTCTCGTTATTTTGTTCAGTCAACTATCAATCATTGATATGTTTATTTTTCTACCGACATCGCATTTCATTCACTATTGCAGTTCAGTAATTTCTGCTGTATGAAAAGCATTGCTCTGCCCACCTTGTATTTCCTCCACATCAACAAAACTGTACAATTCTCTTTATTGCGGAGCTTTGTCTTTTTGGCGCTATTCCATTGTTTTCTTGACCTCCCCCTTTGTTAAAATCTGCATTCTGTATTTGCTTAACCGGAATTTTACTGAAGCCATGTCTGTTCGATTTTACGGATAGAATATAAAATGAAATTTAAGAAACGTGCATCAAGCTCAACATTCAACAGCAGTGCAATAAGGTGTTCCGCTAAGCGTAAGTTTACTATTAACAGAAAGGAGATTACTTAAGGACGAAGACGCACGTTTGCTAGCTTCACTGCCATAATAAACGAATGTGCCGCACGTACAGTCCACTGCGATTTACTGAAGCCATGTCTGTTCGATTTAACGGATAGAAATAGAATGAAATTTATGAAACGTGCATCAATTGCTCAACATTCAACAGCAGTGCAATAAGTTGTTCCGCTAAGCGTAAGTTTACTATTAACAAAAAGGCGATTACTTAAGGACGAAGTGGCACGTTTGCTAGCTTCACCGCCATAATATACGAATGTGCCGCAAGTACAGTCCACTGTGATTCGAAGGTTATCAGGCGAAAGCTACTCTTTCAAATGAAGCAGACCGAACACCAGCTTTAGCAAATCTTTCACGTCAGTTTCGTTATCGTCGGCGTAGATAAAAGGCAACCAAGTCTGTGCTTGATAACAACGAATGTAAAGCTTTAAACCTAAAAAAGTGGCATGTCAGTCGTGCGGGCCATTGTTGTAGCATGGAACAGCCAACAAGGGAGATAAGAGTACGAAATCTTGATTTTCAGGGTTCCGAAATGAAACCGTAGGACAGTGGCACGCGTGGCCACTCGATCCTGGTGCGATGGCCTTCAAAGCGTGCTGGACTGTACTTCATAGCTGATAAGAAAAATTATTAGTGCATTTCCTAAAGAAAAATCTAAAACACGCGAATCTTGATAGTAAACACCCAGTGTTGGCCTCCACTTTCGCCTGAAGAACTTCGGGGACCGCGAGCCACTCACGAGCACACTCATGATCACGCTCACGAGCGCGTGCCCGCATAACCGCCTGCTCTACGGACGAACGAATCACCCATGGCCTACCCATAGACCTGCGAAGAGGAATTTATTCCATCATCATTATCATCATCATCATCTAAGCTCCTTAAGGTGGGCTTTACTGTTGTTTACCATACACAAATTGCATGTTAAAGTCAGTTATTTCAAGCTTCGTTTGAAAAACAACGCGCAACAAGCCTTGCCTACATATTTCCCCGTCCCATCTTTTGGTCGACCGCGGTCCCCCCTTCCCCCCCAAAAAAAAATTCCTGGCTACCGGCCTGATTTCGAATAGCCTTTATTACCAAGACTCGGCTGCTTCCCAGAAGTTATGGCTTGTATTCCAAGGTAATCATCTAGAACCTGCTATGGAACTTTCAGTCCCGGAAATCTGTAGCAGCATTCGGTAACAAAATTCTGATAACCAGATGACGTGTAAAATTACGTTCCTATTACCTAAAGACCGCAGTATTTTTGGTCGTCTGGCGAATTACGAATGCACGCCTACTCTTATTCACGAAAACATAGGGCAGTTCGGGTGCGCAGAAGTGGACCATCGCAAATTCTACGCGCCCCCCCCCCCCCCCCCCCCCCCCACAAAGCTGGACTGAATATCCAGTCTAGTCCTAGTGTACAAGGCTGAGCTGAGCTAGTAACCAGTCTAGTCTCGCATGCGCAGGTGGTGTGCGGACGCCGACGCCGACGGCGGAGGGACATTCCCCAGAGCAAGAGATGCGTCGCATCTAAAAGTAAGTGCGCGTGCTATCAGAAAATGATACGAGGCACCCAGCGCTTCCTGCGCTTGCTCTGTGAAAGCGCCGAATCTCTGATTTGTTTGAAGGGAAGGGTGCGGAGAAGGAAGTAGAAGGAAAGATTAAGGGCACGTGGATTACATAGTAGTAAAAGGAAGCGCTTGATGCACCAATGTTTACTGCACGTTTGCACGTAGACTGGTGATTCTGCCGGGCAACGCCTGTGTTTTGTCTGACGGTGCAGTTGTGTGCGTGCTCACTGCGCGCTCTCGGCGGGAACTCCGAGCAATCGGTCGACAAATTTAGGTTCACCGGGCTCAATTACGACATATGGGTACTGCTGTATGTGTGCATCGTGCCCTAGACGAACAACTTTCCTAGGGATGACCATTGTCAATGCTCGAGAGAAATAAAGTTTTCTTGTACATTTAGCCTAAATTAGCCGTGTTAGGCTAAAAAACTTCGATGGTCACCCACGTTCACAGAGTCGAATGGCTTCTAATTTTTACCGCAAAGCTGCGTACCTCTACCCCCCCACGGTTTCATCTTTCATCATGGCAAAATCGCTAACGCGCGAAGGCCTAAGAGGCCGAGCACATGCATATGGCTAATCAGGCATACAGCACAGAGCTCAGAATTCGCCTAAGAAAACCACAAAACAAGCGTCGAAACCACATTAAGGATGATAAGGCACCTTTGATTAATGGGACGCCGCCCACCATGCGCTCCTGGCAAAGATTACGTTTGCAGATTATCTTTGAAGGCTACGCAGGAATGGCGTTACTAAATAGACCGGCTCTTGCCCAAGACGCCGAGCGCATGCATCAGGCTAGGCAAGACTTTGAATTTGCTGCCCGAGAAGCCTAAAGTAGTGTCAGTCGATAAAGTACTAGAGTACCGTCACTGAGCCACGTTTCTTGCAATATACACTAGAGAGGAATCTGGCGCTAGCGTCTATGCGGCTCACATCAAGGCCGTCTGTGCAGTCATGGAACGCCATCACATCATCCGCTCGCCTTAGTTTCATCATTGGCTTGGATTGAAACGCATTAGTTGCCGTATATTCGAACACAGTGCCACACAAAAAAACACAAATAATGGTGTGTTATTATATAAATGGAAAATAAAATACTCTGTTTTAAAGCTAACAGAAAAGCAAGCAAAGCGTATATTGCAGGAAAGGATGTGCCTACTATTCTGCAGGCAAAGTTGGTAGTTAACAACAATGTCAATATTTTGTGAGAAACTCATTAGATACTCTTATTTTGTTAATGTTGCTATAATTTTAGATAATAAGTTGTTTCAAGAGTTTGGGAAGCTTTTTCAGCGTGCCTACGAAAACGTCGCGTTCGTAGTGAACCGGTGAACGGACCATCAGCTACAGTTTAACAAAACTTGTTGCTCAGCGAGTTGGTTCATACTTGAGGAAAAAAAGAATTCGTGGCGTTAAACACTCGCGGAAGAAGACAAGATAGGACAGATTCAGGCGCCCATATTTGTCGTATCTTGTAAGTTCGTTTTTTTTTTTTTTTTTTTTACTTTTTCCGTCAGCTACAACTTTTGCGGCAGCATATTACCCGCCCAGTCATACGTCCTTCGACTGCGGCATGGCCATCGTCAGATACGATCACGCACTGCCTGCTCTTCCACCGACCACGGTTACCGCAGGACAGGGAGGATTTCGGCTTCCTCGTAGCTCGTAGATGCATTAATGCTATGCGAAGGAAGCAAATCTCAAAAAACCGCTCAAAAATTCAATTATCATGCCAAGCCCAAGCCCAAGGGTTGGGTCTTCCCATAAACCCCCACGACGACATGGATTACCAGGTGCAGTTTCCTCTCTTGTAAACTTACTAAGAAACTCTATAAGGCACGCAAGTCAGCAACGGCAGTCATTTCGTCATTCATCGGTGTTGCAAGACTGTCGCATCTACGGTCTCGCCTTAACAACAGTAAGATGCAGGAAAACGGCATCATTTGATACACTTATGCTGCAGAAATGCTGTTACACGCGTTGTCTCTGAATTGCATTTGGAACCACGTCAGTCGTTCGCAGCCGCAGAGCAGGGAGGACAAGCTAAGCCTACCAAAGTTGACCGACTAACACGCATAAACAACAAATTGGCGACGCGGCGCCCATGAACCGCCGCAGTCTTAACAAATGTCACGTAATGCGAACTGAGCAACGCTCATGGCGGCGGCAGGGCAAACTAGGACGAAACAGTGTCGATACTCTGTACCCTTATCTAGAGGCACTAGACGGGCACAAGCGACAAGCCCGCCGACACATTTCATGCCCTCCTCCATCACCATTTGTAGTGATTTACAGCAGTTTTGCTGGACATCCACTTTTCGCTGGCCGGGATGTCGACCAGTTTTTTTTTTTCTTTCGAATAACATACGTATTACACCATCACTCGTAAAATTCTTATTCAAAAATTTGGAAAACACCATGCTTGAACAAAACCCAAGTAAGTAAGACAGCCAGTTATAAGGTCCACTTGTCTAAAGCAGCATCCAATAAATTCGATAGCACAGCAGCAGTCGTCTAGCCTTTTCTTGTTCGTTGACCGAACACTGCTCATCAGCTGCCCAAGAACGAGGGGTTTGTTACCCCAGCCACGAAAACAAGCCGTCCATATGTCAATCCGACAACGGCCATGGTTGATACCTTTTACAGTTATTGTTTTAGTCATACATAGTTTAATAAGTCAGCAACCAAAGCCAAAAGCAATTATCATTAAAAACCATGTGAATAAAACCACTGGTAAGCACTAACTGTGATTGATTGATTGATTGATTGATTGATTGATTGATTGATTGATTGATTGGTTGATTGATTGATTGATTGATTGATTGATTGATTGATTGATTGATTGATTGATTGATTGATTGATTGATTGATTGATTGATTGATTGATTGATTGATTGATTGATTGATTGATTGATTGATTGATTGATTGTGAGGTTTAACGCGCCGACGGCACACAGGCGATGAGGAGCGCCATAATGGATTGCTCCGGATTAATTTTAATTACCGGGGGACCTTTTACGTGCGCGAAATCTCGAACACGGGCGTTTTCGCTTTTAGCCTCCATCAGAAATGCGGCCGCCACGGCAGGGAATCGAACCCGTCTTCTTGGACTCAGCATAGGTGTAAGCGTTCATTCTAGCCAATTATAGACACTCGTATGTGCGAAGCGCTTTCTGCTACACCTCCTCTCTAAAACAGCTAAACATATTCTCTATAGCTAAGGAACAAAGCAACAGGTCGATGACGTAGCGGGGTTGCATAAAAGTGCATTAAAATCTAATGATCAGGTCGAAACAAAATTTAATGTAATGATTAGGTCCGAACAAACATGGAAGTGGGATCCCGTTGTGATGCAGAATTTACAGCCGGAAGGAGCATTTTTGGGCCCGTTCACTTTGGCAGCCAGTTCCGTCCCATTGACAATTCATTCAAGCGCGATTGAGAATAACGTCGCCATTACGCAGACCTCATTCGATACAGAGGCCTACAACCTCCTTGTTTAAACAACCGGTTAGCACTCGCTTACCAGGTCAGTGACAAAGAGAAAACCATGAAGATGGTTTGCGCTTACCTTCTTCTATGTACTTGCAGTGGCATTCACCGGCTATGCAAACGCCCGCGACAATGTCTTTACCGGTACGCTCACATGAAGACGTGCACAAAGACGTCTCACACGCCACTGCAAGGTAGCAGAAAAGAAAGATCCCCGCAGTAATTGTAGCATTAGAAGAAGTTCACGTGGGCGTGAATTCAGCGAGAAATCTGCAACGTGTTACGCGTGAACTCAGACGAGGACTCCGCCCCTCGCCGTTCAACAGCCGCGCGTGTGCATTTTACACGTAACAAAAACAAAATAGTCATTTTGTGTACCTCTAGATGAATTGTTTGCAAGATAATGTGCAGCAACCTTTCTAGTGAAAGAACATCAAGCAATAATACATCAACAATACATACGAGCAAGTTTACAATCTAATATAAAGCGAACGTTTCTCATACAAGAGCGTCAAAGAGCTACACCGAAAGTAAAGATACTTCGTCACGCTACACCTTATAACCATACAAATGTATACCGCATATCGCTATGCACGGCAACAGCATTCACAAAATAAATTAAAAAAACCTCAGCCACGTAATGTGATCAAAATGATAGGCAGTATCAATTGATGTAGTGCAAATCTACTGACGTCAATAGATTTTAATATCCTTGTTAAACGCGCTATTGAAAGTGTGAATTCGATGTTACCATCTCTATATGTATGAAGGGTGTCCAAAATGTAGCTGCGTGCTTCCAATAATTTGTTCTTGTTTTCAGCATTCGCCTCTTTGTCTCCGCGGACGAAAAAAAAACGCATTACACGACGACTGTTTCGTACTTGGCAAACGTTTGTACGTGCTGCCGTACTCTGCATATTCAACAAAATTGAAGGCGACAGCTTAAAGAGCCCAATGCACAGAAAAACGCCTTTCTTGTTGTCCTGCCGAAAAAATGGCGGCCGCTTTAAATCTGTATAAAAAAACACGCTTGACTTCGTATGGGACTTCCGGGTTTCGAGCATAAATACGTACCGCCACGCTAGCTCATGACGTTGCCAGCCTATTGCGCATCGCAGTGGTGCCATATCGCGTGAAAGATGACCGTAACAGCCCATGAGTAGAACAGGAACGCGCCAGCCACGGAGAATTCCGCGTGGATTCAAACCGCCTGTTAAAGTAGTTCACGCCAAGAGGCAAAGAGCCGAAGGCGCAGACAAATACGTGAAGACGGCGTAGCAGTCGCAACTGCCGCAATGGGAAGCCATAATGTTTTTGCCATCAAAGTACGTAAACAGACTTAATTTTCACGATGAATGTTTTTGACAAAGATCAATGACATGGCAGTGGCATTGTCATTGGATGGGAGAATTGTAGGCAAGTTTTTGTACGTTCATGTGGCTGTTAGTGCGGCAAGTCTAGGTTGGTTTAGGAGACGGGCGGAGCCTACCCCAGCGTTTTTTGTTTCTTACTAGGCATCGCGTAGTAAGTTCCTGGTTTGAATTCATCTCAAAACAAAACATCTCGCCACCAGCAGTGATGAGCCACGTGTAAGCCACGAGTTGCTCAAGGATTGGTCACTACACGTGAGTAACTATAATAACCACTCATTGTTAGTGCGGCAGATACTTTTGCACCGCGTTCTGGAAGACACCAAGGAGATAGCGTGGCCTGGATGCGGAGTGCGCGATTTTGACGTATCGTGTACGCAAGACCGTTAGCCAGCAATTTATTATACATTTTGCTTAGTCAAGAACCTACGTACAGTTCTGAATATTTTTTTAGTCATGTCACTCACGTCTGCTTAGGCGCTTTGGAGGCAAATGCCTTGCGGTATTTATCAAAGACTTCTTTACCGCTACACCATATTTGTGTATCCGTCTTCACTTTGCTTTCTCAGTCGTTCGAAACGAATGACTTCGACCGGATTTGTTTTTATTCTACGCTGTGTTTGAGCCTGTTTCTTCACTTTCGCTTTGTCCTCTTTCCCAGTGATACACTTAAACAGGCAGGGTGGTCACAAACGCCGCACCTCCTCTGTACCAGCTCCTCTTGGGTGAAATGCGCCTGTTCTACTCACGTGCTGGCACGTGCACAAGTCACGTGACAGGCACTGGCCTAGCTTCTCTCTCACCGCTGGCAACGTGTGGAGATAGCGCCGTGATAACGGACTTGGCTCTTACTGTGGAACCTGGCTTCATATCCCACGGGAATTCAAATGCGTGTTTTTAACTTAGGCTCTTCAACGGTGATTTTTTTTTCTACCAAAATGCAACAACTACAAGAGCATCGGCGGTTTCTTGGAGAATGAACACTTAAGGCCTTTTGCTTAACAAGGACCTAAAATGCAAACCTACGCCCGGTAAAATTTTTCCCAGGCGAAGTCACTTTGCAGCGACAATGGCCGTCAACACACTGGGACTCGACGAGGAAAGAAGTGCCGATGGCCAGAGGGTCGCAGGTTGTCGAGCAATCGGCTTCGTCGTAGCACTCGGCTGTGGAATAATGAAGGGGAGGAGGAGAATTACAATTGAGAATCCGACTTAATGAGTACAATTCGCAAATAACATTAAAATCATGGAGATTAGTGCAATAGAATGGTTATTCATAAAAATCTCGTATTGCTGTCTCAAGTGGAATGAACTGAAGTTCGAAATAACCAAAGGGAGGTAAAATAACAGCATACACTGCTATTGAGGAGTACCAGGGAACCTCGGTACATCTCAACAATTCAACACTTGAAAAAGTCGCGTAGAAGTCAGCCCTTGAGGCTGTACTCACGTGCCACACGCTTAAAACGGTGTTTGACCATTTACAACAATGGCAAATCACACAACGAAATATTACTGATATCAAGCATCCATTACACTTAAGAAAACCACGCAATAAACGGAACAGCAATGCGTTAAACCAAGGAATTGAAATCCGAAGCATTAAATATTTCGTTTGTAAAACCTCCATCGTCGGTGGCAGGGCGCGGAAATTTTGAATGATCAATTGAGATAGCGAATAGCTTCCATCCGCCAGCGCTGTGATACTGATTTCATCGTTCGTCCTAGAACAATGCGTACACAGCACGGCGGCTTGGACACACGAGCAAATGGAGTACAGTCGACTATGGGCAATTCCAAGTCGCTTAATTGGAATTTTCGAGTAATTGGTAGGGATGTTCTGGCCCCGGCCAATTTACATGCAATTCAATGGAAGAAATCGTCGGATAATTCGGAGCTAAAACTCATTGTATTGATTACATGGAAGTTACTTGAAAGTCACTTGGACGTTAGATTACATGGAAGTCATAGGCTGCTGCGACAGCCTATTTTGCTTATTCTGACAGCTAAATTACCTGCCACAAACATGTAGTAGACAGTAATTCACGAGAACGAGTCCAGGGGTGCTTTCTTTGTGTTCTTCACGCGCAGTGTGGCGCGATGACCATTTCTTATAGCGCCCGCCAGCTAATTCGTACTCCGCTTAATTCGGACCATTTTGATGGTCCCCTTCCAGTTCGAATTAACGAGCTTTTACTGTGTATGTACTGATAAACTACCAACCTCCGTGAGTGATGTTCGAGTACGTAACCACCACGGCGAGTGGCGTTGTGAGCGACCCCTGCCTCTGTGGGAGGTGGCTGAAGTCGCCAAATACCACTCCCGTAGTCAAACGAAAGGTTACCGTACACGATCGTGAGGGGCTGTTCCCCTTCGGCCGTGCGCGCCCATCACCGGTCCGCCACCTCCGGACTTTACTGCGGGCCTAGACATGCTCCTGAGACGACCCGACTCCCGTGTAGTGCGCGATCTCGGCTCGCACTACCACGCCACATGCATGCAGCGATAAACAACAAGCCCTCCTTGGGACAGCTTGGGGCATGGTGTAAGATATATACTATTAGGCGAGGACACAGCTTGTCAAAGGAACGGTTACTTGTTCTAACACAGAGAAGCTTCGCGAGGGCCAGCCACTCGGAGGTATTCGGACCTTTTCGGCTCCTCGTCGGGCCTTCTCGGCAGCTTTCGTAACCGGTCGTCTGCTCGCCGCAGCTTGGCCGGTTCCAGCGGCCGATGGAGCAGGCGATAATTAGGAGAAACTTAGTACAATGCTTTGTTGGGCGAGTTGGTTCATGGCTTCAAAAAATTAAAAACAGTGAAATTTACGAGGACAGTGAAACACAGTAGACTAGACGAGCGGTCGTCCAGTCTGTGTTTCTCTGTCCTCGCCCATTGCGCTCTTTTTAATTTTAAAGACGATAGTGACTCTTTGGCTACTTCATCCCAGAAATGTTTGGTCTGTCTGTCTGGCTGGCTGTGAAACGAAGTCTGCGCAATAGTCATATACTCACAGCGAAATATCAACGTGTTTATATGTTCATACTTGTCAACATTGTTTAACAACAACAAGACATTACGCAAATATAAGGCAGAAAATTAATACACAACGGACAGTTACAGGGTTCCTTTATTAAAAAAATGGAAATTCCGACGGCGCGTTTCGACCAGCGGCGTGCGGCACCACCGCTCACCACCCGTTTCAATTTGGCGCCGCGGCGTCCTGGAAGCAGACGACGCGCCTCCGTTGCTATAGCGACGGGGCGCATGCGCAGAGAGCAGTGGAAGTGCGCTCAAGTGCGAAACATCCGCCTCGCCAGGGGCACGATCAAATGCAGAGCATTTCCGGGGGCGCACGACGTTAAGTAGTTTGCGTTACGTTAATGTTGTTGCACTTGTGGCAACTGCTGACGAGAGAGCGCTCGTCAGCAGTAATTTGAATGAGTCAACGATATAAGGCGCGTTCGTAGCGTCCCATTCTGTGTCGGCTTTGTGGCGCAGTGGGTAGAGCACCATGTACATTGCGTTCCGCCCGCAGGGTTGAGGGATCGAAACCTGGCGCCGGATAGTATTTTCTTTTATATAGTGTAGGGGGAGGGGTGCGGACTACGACTACGGACGTCAACGCGGGTGACATCGTGAGTTACTCAAATGTTCTGCATTTAAAATTCATTGATGCTTGATTTCTGCGACATAAAATACTACATCTACTACAGAAAAAATCACACTGTCGCCTGTTGTCGCCCGCGCCACTATAGCTTCTGGTGGCATTTTAAGAATTCAAGCGGCATCACTTACAAAAGGTTCCACTAGATACTTTCCACGTTCCATTTGGAACACACGTGGACTAGGGCAACGCGGTTGAGTAAACGTTGAAGTAGGACGCCTCGATTCACGCGCGTCTACGCAGTACGGCAGCGCTGGCATCGAGGCACCCAGCCTGGAGCAGTGGAACGCGGTAAATTTAAATTGACCTGAGGAAAACCTTTAGCGTGTTTACCTTGGGAGGAGCACGACGCGAAAGGGCCAACATGAGAGGTGAGCGGGAAAGCGAAGGGAGGCATTTAAAGGACAAATGTCGAGACAGACTATCGTGTTTTGTCGACATTTGCGAAGAAAGGAGCAGATACGAGGCCAATTTCTTTTTTTTTTTTAATTAGAAGAAAGCCATGTGAAAGCATTTGCCCTCACCGCAATGTTTTAACATTTCTGGGTTGGTGTTTTGAGTCGTTAGCGGTCCAAAGACGGTATGAAACTGCAAACCGAAGTGAATGGGTGCCGCAAAAGCTGTTAAACACTCCCGAAAGTGAGATTTCATTGTGTCGCAACAAATGAAAATGCGGTGGAAATGCCTTGTAATGGTCGTACTGCAACACCGGCACGCTCAGCTGGCAAGAAGACGGGTCATTGTTTAGCGTTCACTGAGGTCCTAACCGAATGAATGCGTTCTCTGCAGCAATCCCTCGAAGAAAAAGATTCCACTTGCAGTCAGCATTTCTCCGAGAATACGGATCTGCGAAACGGCGCTTTACAGAGCCTTTAGGGAGTGTTTTACTAAACGTTGCAGAGGTGCGCGCTCGCAAACGATGCAGTGCCGTCGATTTTAGCGTTGGGTGCAGCACACCAGGTACTCATTACCACCAGCGGCTATAAGGAAGCGTCTGCTGCTGGAACAACGCCCCGAATTACAAGGCAGGTATTTGAGTTGCTAGAACGGATTAAACAAGTGGCGAGTACGCTGATGTTTTTTCGTCGTGTATGACGTTGCACAACTTGGGTAAGTTCCCGCTCGACGCAGCGTAGACGAAGCGATGTAGCCGAAGTCCCGGAGGTTCCCATAGTTTAGAGGAGCTGCGGCTCGGGTCTAAATGAACTTAGGTAGGACTCCCGCACTCTCGCAGCTGTTTTGCCAATGCGGTAGAATTATGCATTAATATTGCGTTGTGTGAGCTCAAACGGTGAGCTCACACAAACAACATTGTTTTATACTCATGGTGCTAATGCCTGCGAACCCCATTGCAAAAGCCGCGTGAATCCTAGGACGCTAAGTAAGGATTTCAGCCACCAGATGTCCTTTCAATCAAAGGTCTACTCGCGGCGCCTCCAACTTTATTCGACAGCCTTTTTAGGCCACTGTGTCCACACCTGAAAGTATATCTTACACCAGGACTTGGGTTACGTGCCTACCGCGGTGAGTGGAGTTGTGAGCGACCCCCGCCAATGCGAGAGGTGGCCACCATCGCGCCGAAGTCAGCTGTGCAGTTTCAGAAGATTTCACAGGCGCGACACTCAATTCAATTTTAAAGACGATAGTCTTCCTTGGGCTACTTGAACGGGAAAATATTGGTCAGTCTGTCTGGATGTCTTTCTGTCACTCCATCCAGCCAGCCGGTCAAAGTGAAACATTACCTTCGCAATAGCCTTATATACAGGGTGATCAAAGTTAAGTTGACAGGTTTTTTTTTTAAATAGGCGCTTAGATTTACGCGAAGACCACCTCTACAGGGAGGCTTGGCACCCAGGGGGACACCTAATTAGGACGTAATTATTGATGTAGGTGGCTTAATTAACTAAAATTGATTAATTAACTTTTAGTGGCTGCAGTGACCAGGCATGTTTGTATTGGAAAGTTAGACGCAATCGTGTTTCTACACAGTTTCACTTGACCGAATTCTTCTAGCGCATCCGTAGTCCGAGATATAAAATGGCGAAGTTTAATTGCCGTTCGCATGATTACGCATGCTAGAGGCCAAGACCAGCGCATAGCTCCTCCCTCAGTTTTGTTCTGTGTTTCGATAGCGGTTCCGATCAGTGCAGATTGCGATAACGCCAGCCAATAATAAATGGGTGACAGTAATCACTTTTTCCTGTGCCTCCAACCCTCTGTCGAATTGAACAGCGTACACATGCATGCACGTCACAAAAGTGAGGAGCTTTGCGCCGGTGCCGACTGTCTTGCATGCGTAATCATGCGAACGGCAATTAAACTTCGTCTTTTGATATATCGGACTACGGATGCGCTAGAAGAATTCTGCCAATTGAAACTGCGTAGAAACATGATTGCGTCTAACTTTCCAATACAAACATTCTTGGTCACTGCAGCCACTAAAAATTTAATTATTCAATTTTAGTTAATTAAGGCACCTACATCAATAATTACCTCCTATTTATATGTCCCCCTGGGCGCATAACGTCACTGTAGAGGTCTTCTTCGAGGAGACCTAAGCACCTATTTTTAAAAAAACCTGTCGACTTAGGTTTGATGACCCTGTACACTCACAGCCAAATGTAAACGTCCAATACCGGTGTTAAAGTTCGCACTTGCCAACATTGTTGAACAAGAACAATAAATACTACATAAGCTGCAGAAAACTGTCGCCTGCTGTTTCCCGCGCTACTTTTCGGAATCCTAAAAATTTCAAACGGCAGCAGCGACGAAAGGTTCAACGAGATAGGTTCAGCATTCCGCTTTAACGCTCGTGGATAGGGGCCACGTGGTTCTCTAAACGTTGTAGCGGGGTGCCTCGATTCCCGCGTGTCTCCGGCGTACGGCAGCGCTGGCGTCGAGGCACCCCACTGGGAGCAGTGGAACGCGGTAAATTTAAATTTAGTGAGCCAACCTCTAGCGTGTTATCTTGGAAGGAACGATACGGGAGAGTAACAGCATGAGGGGTGAGCGGGAAAGAGAAGGGATGCGTTTACTTGCCAGGAGCGCCAGCCGACTATCCTCTTTCGCCGACACTTGCAACGAACGGAGCAGATACGCGGCCTACCTCCACCCCAGAGGCCTAACGGTCGAACCAAGCAAGTCTGCCCTCCTCGTTCTCCGAGCCCGCACCCGTGGCCGCCCCCCACAGCCCACCACGGACCCACAAGTGACCATCCACGGCTCTCCCATTCCCCAAGTCAACTCCCTTTGGGTACTCGGAGTTCCTTTTCACTACGACGGCTCCGGCGCAATTCTTCTCCCACAGCTCCACAAAACAATCACCCAACTTACGCACCTCATTCGGCGCATCCGCGTCTCCACCTACGGCCTCAAAGAATCCGACACCTGCAAACTCGTCCAAGCCCTCCTCATCAGTCGCCTTACATACAGCTGCCCTTTCGTCAACCTCAAGACACAGGAAGCTAGCAAGCTGGACGCTCGGATCCGCAAGACCTACAAAGCAGCCTTAGGCCTCCCTACCTACAACGCACATCCCACCTGCACCGACTCTCCCTCACACCGGCTGGTCGACGGGTACTTCAGGTCATCGGACGCACGGCCCCTGCCACCCCACACGCGCCCCAACGTATTCCCCTCTACATTCGTCAACGCATCCACGTCCCTCCCGTCCCCAAGCATATGCACCCCATCTACAACCAAGGCCGCCGCAATGCCCGCGTCCGATTCCTCGAAAAACGCTAAGGCTCGGATCCCAACACACGCTATACCGACATAGCGCAGTCCTCAACCCGCCACAGTACCACCATCGCAGTCCTCAACAACGAGGGCCGCCTCTCCACCGCGGCCTCCTACCGCCACATCCCCACACTCACCGCCGAGTCTCTCGCCATCGCCCACGCTGCCCTGACCCACTGCCACCAACCCTATCTGACCATAATAACCGACTCGCAGCAAGCGTGCCGCCTCTACCAAGCCGGCCTCGCCCCGCCAGCAGCCATTCACCTCCTTCAACGCCTCCCTGAAGACATTGACCTCTCCATTGTCTGGACCCCCGGCCACTCCGGCCTGGCAGGGAATGAGGTGGCCCATGCCGCAGCCCGCGCACTCATTACCCGGGCACTTCCCTCGCCTAGCCTCGACCAAATAACTCCCCCACCCCCAGACCCAGCAGCCCTGACACCTCTCGACCCCACGTACAACTACATCCTCTCCCACCACACAAACTCCCGACGGCAATACCCGCCCCCCAACCCTTCCCTCACCACCCAACAGGCCTAAATCCTCCGCCGACTACAGACCGAAACATACCTTAACCACATCATTCTATCCCACATTTCCCCTTCTCTCTTTCCGCCCGACTGCCCCCATTGTCACATCCCTCTCAACACCTACCACCTCGTCTTCTCCTGCCCCCAACACCTGCATCCCCACCCCTCCCCTTCCCCTGAGCAGTGGGAGTCCGAGCTGACCACCTCAGCACCGGAGCGCCAGGTCGCCCTGGTGCGGCGCGCACTGGAGGCAGCCCGGACAAGAGGCCTCCTGGACTTACGAGGCTAACCACGCCCTTATACCCCTTCCCTTTAAGCTCAATAAACGTTTTGCCATCCAACTGTTTCCTGTTACATTCGATTTCTACTAGACATATATATGTATGCATCCTAGACCTCCCCCCGGAGATTGCTCGGTGAAATTACACCCACTTTTCGTTTTTTAGTGCTGTTTCTAACGACTTTTATTTTAAGCGAAGCTGTAGTGCTCTCACTGATGGCGTCTGTAAAGAGTGAACGCCCTGCTGGAAACCCCATTTTCTCTGACGATGACGATGAGTGATTGTGAAAAAAAGCACTTCAGTGGCCGGAATTGAACCTGGGTCCCTGGCGTAACAGAGTTTCTTACAATACACACTAGAGAGGAATCTCGCGCTACCGTCTATGCGGTTCATATCAAGGCCGTCTGTGTCGTCATGGGCCATAGAGTTTCATACTAATATATACTAGAGGGAAATCTGGCGCCACTGTCTAGGGGAGCCACGCTTCAGCAAGCGTTCCGTCATGTACCGGCCAGGCACGTTCCACTTGTCCTTGGCTTGGTTCCTGAACAGACTGAAAAGTTGCCTCTGGCTTCAAAAGAGTAACAATATGACTCTCAAAGGTTATTTAGATTTGTTTTGTTATTATAAAATTCAACTTCCTGAATTATTTATTTGTCAGGGATTATTTAGAAGCTTAATGCACGATGCAGAAGAAATGAAATGTCACCTTTCTGGCTTCGAGACAAAAAAGAAGCCATATGGCTGGCTAAGCCAAGTAGGCGAGCAACGTCGCTAGCTGCAATGGCGCCGCTCACGGCGGCTCGCGATTGCAGCGCCAGATTTCCCTCTGTATATGTTAGTATGAAACTCTATGTCATGGGCCTCCATTACACCATGCGCTCGTCTCAGTTTCCTCATTGGCTTGGATTGACACGTTTTAGTGGCCGTATATCGCAACACTGTGCTACGAAAATGCAAAGAATGGTGCGTTATTATATAGGCGGAAAATAAAACAGGCTGTTTTAAAGCTAACGAAAAAAGACGTAAAGCGTACTCTCGCGGAACAGTTGTGCCTACTGTTCTGCAGGCAAAGTTGGGGGTTAGAAACAATATAATATTTTGGGCGAAACTCATTAGAGACACTTATTTTGTTATTTTACCAATATTTAAAATAATAAGTTGCTTGAAGAGCTTCGAAATGTTTTTTAGCGTGCCCATGAAAAAACGTCGCCTTCGTAGGGGACTGGTTCACCGACCATCAGCTACAGTCTAACAAATCTTCGTTTCTGAGCGAGTTACTTTATACTTGAAGAAAAAAGAAAACGTAGCGTTAAACAGTCGTGGACGAAGACAAGATAGGACGGGTACAGGCGCCCGTATCTGTCGTATCTCGTCTTTGTCGCAGTACATTTCGTTTGTTTCTTTTTTTTTGTCAGCTGCAACTTTCGCGGAGGCATGTTACCCACTCAGTCATACGTTCCTTCGACTCCGGCATCAGCAACGTTAGGTACGATCACGCACTACCTGCTCTTTCACCGAACACGAAGTTGTTACGGCTCACGGCTACCACAGAACCGGGGGGATTTAGGCTACCTCGTAGCTCGTAGACGTTCTAATGCATAGTGAAGAAAGCAAATCCTCAACACCGCTTAAGAACCCGATTGTCATGCAAGCCCAAGCCAATAGCACGGGTCTTCGCATAACCCACCCCGACGACACGGATCCCAAGGTGCAGTGTCGTCTCTAGTGCACTTCCTAAGAAACTCTATGCCTGGCCTTATGAAGCCATGGTTGAAACTCAGTCCAACATGGTTGAAACTCAGTCCAAGCTCAGACGACAACCAAATAATCTGTCACGAAAAGGCATCGCGTTCAACCATAGTCGTCGTTTGACGGAGGGGTGCATGCTTTTTCTTGTTTCGCCTACCATGATATAGAAGAAACTATAACTTCAAGTCGCCATTGCTACCGTTTACGGTTACTTTAACATATCCCTGTGCTTTCTTGAAACCCGTTTTTTTTTGCATATATTACCTTCCTTTCTGCTCTAGTGGCGTAGCCATTAGGGAACCTAAGGTTATTTCAAATAAATAAAAACAATTAGAGCCGTTTCACCCCGTGAAGAGGGATGGCCACCAAAGCTGCGGTGCCTAGCCTCCACGTGAGGTTTGACTGGGTCGTAGTCCAACGGGTGCACGAAGAAAAACACGTTTGTTTGTAATTAGCGGTTGAGAGCATTGTTCCTGGTTATTAACTGAAAGTCCAGTCCTGTCCAGTCACTGCTCCTCGCGCATGCTCAGCACGCCTCTTCACGAGCCACGTGAAACGGCTATCAAGTGGCTCCGACGCAGCGTCAGACTTGGTGACTGCGCAATTGAGGCGCACACCTGGGAACGCGCCGGCGCCAGTGCGTCTGCCGCGGCTATGACGCAACGCAATCCAACACAATCCACTTTAATCCAATCCAATCCAATCCAAATCTAATCCTATCCAATCCAAGCCAAACCAAGCCAAGCCAAGCCAAGCCAAGCCAAGCCAATCCAATCCAATCCAATCGAATCCAATGCCCTCGCGCTTGTACACAAAGGCCCTTCACGGCACACGCGAAACTGCTCAACCTCGGCCAGTGTAGCTTACGCTACAAAGCACACAGGAATCGTGCGTAGAAATTTATTATAGCGAGGGTATGGTAATCACGGCGCATGCTCTATGAAGGCCCTAGGACCTTTTTAATTTTGTATGTTTTTTTCCATGGCCCGGTGGTGTGGCGCGCACTTTTCCGATTCCGGGGATTTGAGTGGGGTCCGCAACGTGGCGCTACGCTCGCTAGCTATTCCTGTCTACATCGCTCTGGGACCGGAGACGATCTGCTGGATCCTAGCCATTTACAGCTTTGCTGTAAAAATGTTCACTTACGGTAAGTCATGTCGCACAGGATTGAATTCCCTTCGCACCTCCCGGACGGATTCGTCGATCTGGGTCCGAGCGTCACCACGCAGTACGAATTGGCATGGGCGTCGTTGCACGAGGAGGAATTCCTAGTTGGAGATGTACAGGATGGGGGCGGCGTCGAAACAGCGAACGACAAAACAGCACCGAGGACGTAGCTCGCGACAAGAAGGCACATGTCAAAAGAGCGAAGGGACGAAATTAAGGGCACAGCGACTAAGCAGTACAACGACAAAACACTTCGTTTATATGTGCACTTACGGCTAGTAGAACGATGGCGGAAGGCTTGAGGCGTCAATTTTTACCGTTTTGTTTACAAAAATTCTTGATTGTGCTAATACTTTCTGTGTGCTCTGCTTCATGATTAGTTTCTTTTTTCTTGAAAAGTAAAACTGGTTTCTTCGCCTTCTATGAACACCGCCCAATGGGGAAAATGTGTGCAGAGCTATTAAGCATATACACCCAAGTTTGCTGTTTTTATGCTGGGCACATTGTATTATCGCTGAGGACAAAACAGAGAAGGAAGAAAAACACAGGATGGCCGCTACTTCGTCCTACATAGTTCTTTCTTTTGTGTTCCGTCCTCAGCGCTAATACAATTTACCCCTAGCAAACATTTGCGTCTTTAACTGTTTTTATACTTTGCTATTACACATTTTATTTCTGTTTATATGCAGTTTGTGTAACATTACCTCAAGGCGCGAAATACGTCAAAATATTACTTGCCAGTAACGTTTCTCAACCTGGCAGTGCTTTTGCACGTAATTTGCATGAATTTGCACGAATTCATCTCACGCCTACGTTTTACATAGACTGTAATTTGGGGGTATTTCTGCGGTTCAACCCACATCTTATTTGATAGCTTGAACGACGCATGTATGAGAAAAGAAAGTTTGACATACGTAACAGGGTTGATACTGTCTACAGCGTGAAAGATCATCAAACCCTTAACACATGCGTACTATGGTTGACCTTCTTTCGCGCTGCAAGTGAAAGCGCTGGTTAAATAGGTGCTTTTATGGTTAGCCTGGTGTTTTCTCGTGGTCTGGCTACGGAGAGACCTGGCTGATTCGAATGCTTCGAAACCAGGCCCCACGCACGCGTGGTATACTTTTGCCCCTTTCTTCCCTTGTAGGCCAGTTACTCGACGAGCTTGGGGGCGCAATACATGATCATTGACTTGTTTATTAGGATAACGGAACACGTTCTCTGACTCTTCCTTCATCTCCAACCCAAGTTCGTTTATGAGAATATTTGCTAGACGTGTTCTTCATGTAGGAATATTCATGATTTACCAGCGCAAATTAAACGGGACGAGAGAGGAGTACACAACACGAGCGCTACTAACAACTGAAGGTTTATTGAAAAGAAGGAAAACATATAAAGAGTTGAGCCTGCGCACTAACCACAGCCGTGACGGGAATATTCAGTCAGGTGTGCTTTTGACGGCTCCTTCATGAGTCTAAAATAATGAAAAACGGTGTCCCAACTTGCGATACCGACGGAATCGGACATCTTTTGTTTAAGTCACGTCTCGAGCATGGAAAAGGATAAAAAATAGCTGATATTTTTAAGAAAATTTGATCATAAGGTGTAACACGCCGAAGTTACACAGGTGATGCGGAGCGCCAGAGTGGAGGGCTCCGGATTAATTTCGACCACCTGGTGATCTTAAACGTGCGCCGAAATCTCGAACACACGTGTGCTTTCGCTTTTCGCCTCTATCAGAAATGCGCCCTCCGCGGCAGGTAATCGAACCAACGTCCCGTTGTTTTTAAGAAGATGGTTGAGGCACCCACTTGTTTAAATGGTAGTTGCTGCTTTAATGGCATAGGTGCATTATTTTGCAAGAGGGCTGGCTTAAATTTCCCTTGCTTATTTAGAGAGCAATGCTGTTTGCTTACCAGATCCCGACTTGCCAGAAGCAAGTCGTAGCACCAGAGCGTTCACGATATAAAGCAAGTAAACCCGCTTTGGTCCTATTACCGCCGTCGCAAGGAGCGCAATGCCCCTTCTTTGTGTTCGTGCCCTCAAAAAATTAAAAAGTTACACTCAGCGGGAAAGCAATCATGTGCGGATCCCTGATTCGCTGCAGGGGTCCTCTCTTGTCTAGTTTCAGTATCAGACTCCTGTTGGTACCAAAAGTAGTCACGAGAGGGCGCCGCAGCCCCTGAAAAAACCTACAAAAAGACACTGCATCGAGTTTTCATCCATTTGGTGTAAGCAATGCGTTATATTTCGGATTTCTTTGCTTTGCTCTGCTTTTGTATTATTGTATACTTATTTGCATCCCAGAAACGTCAGCCTCCGTGGAAACGGAACAGCGCAAATATCAGCTACAACTGTCTACATGAGTAACGTGTGTCTCCGTGACGAAACGGGATTCTGGTTCCGGCCACCACAGTGAACGGACGCAGGATGCAGGGCTCCTCAGGAGCGGTTAATGCGGCCAGTGCTGGCCGCGGAAACAGGATGTTTGCTGAAGACGATAAGGAATACCAAGTATCGCTGCCAACACTGCCTACAGGTCGGATTGTATTTAATAAAGTTTTTTTTTTCACTGTAATATGCGTGCCCGCCCATATCGCGTCGAGGATTTCCGCGATACTTTGGCTGGTTTGGGATTGCTCCCCGAAGTGCTCGCGTTGGGGGCGTTCCAGATGAGTCATGTATGGGCGGTGACATTCAATTCGGAGCAAGGCGTGAAAAAACTTTTAGAAGCGAAGGATGTCAAAGTGAAAAGTCGCTGGTGCCTCGTCATTGATCCGGCCGACCAAGTCGTGCGCCTGAAGCTACGCTGGCTGCTGTACAATGTGGCTGAACAGGATGTGCACGCGTCGCTCTGGCCCCTTTCGGGAGGGTCACCGACGTCTCCAGGAAACGTTGCCGAGTGCAGGGAGTGACTGAGAAGGGTTCGACGACGCGGTCCGTGACCCTCAAGCTCAACGCGGGCGTGAGGGCTGAGGACCTGCCCCACCAGCTCCGTGTCGCAGGCGAGCAGGTGCTCGTGGTCGAGCCCGGCAGGGCCCCGCAGTGCCTTCGCTGCTCTGGCACGGGGCACATGAGGCGCGACTGCAAGGTGCCGCGCTGCACCCTCTGCCGCCGCTTCGGTCACGAAGCGAACGAGCATGCGTGCGGACGTACGCGAAGGTGGCCGGACCGGTGGGGGATGTGGACCGAACGGAACACATCATGGACGGGGAGGAGACGGAGGCGGCCGTAGCAGGGGGCGGCGGAGACCCGGTGACGGAAGACGCGCCGCCTGAAAAGAACGCTGAGGTGAAAGAGTCGGACACTGTCGGCAGTGCAACCTGCGCAATGTGCCAACGACGGAGACCAGCTGACGTACGACGGCGACGGTGAGAGCCCGGTGAGCGTGGCGGGTCAGTTTCCGGCGTCGGGAACCCCCGTCCCCCAACAGGGCGTCGACTTAGAGACTGGCGACCAGGACCAGTCTGTGGCCAAGAGGCCGCCGCGTCAAGACAGTGTCGGGCCACGGGGAGGGGGGGACGGCTCCGCACCGGTGGGGTCGGTGAATGTGGGACCCTACGACGCGGCGCTCGAGCTCCAAGCCGAAGCCTAACACGCCCTACGACAGAGGACCCACGGCATCAAAGAATCCGTAAGAGCGCCATCCTTGCCTTCGCTTTCGGACTGATAAAAGTATTTTTAAATTGTCTTTGTGTGTCGTTGAAAAGCAAGGAAAGTACAGGGCGTGTTCTAGCGATGGGCTTAAGCTCGTAGTTGTATTTCGTGGGCTTTTGGTTTTGTGTCGGGTGGCGAAGGGTTTTACGGTCATGGCGCGGTTTTTGGGGTGTGTTGGGTGTCGAAGGGTTTTTTCTTCGTACCAGGGAGGGGGTTTTGGGTGTTTTGTATGCATGAGCGTCACGTGAAGCTCTCTCGACGGGCTCAAGTAGGCTCGGTTTTTTTGGGGGAGTGGAGGGTGGGGGTTGTTTTCGTCGTTTTGCGGTATTTTGATTTTTTTTTTTTTTTTCAAATGTACCAGCGTAACTGCTTTGAGGTCTGTTTGTTTTCTCTCTCAACCTGGTGTTAAATTATTTAAACACGCCAATTCGTATTGTCACGCTTAACGTTAGGGGGCTTGTTTACAGGGTACGGCAGAATCAGTTGTATCGTTTAGTGACCGAAGAGGACAGGATACAGTGGCGGTACAAGAAACGAAGATTGAGAGAGAGGAGCAGACAGATCGTATGGTGCGCCCGTTTGCGTCGAGGTACGACGTGTGCGTCGCTCACGCGGTCGGGATGTCTGCGGGCGTTGCCGTGTTGGTACGGCGGAGTTTGGGGGCAACCCTAGAGACCGTCACCGCGTCCGAGTGTGGGCGTTTTGTTGTGTGCGATTTTGTTTTATCGTCAAGCGAATGGCGCTTGATCTGTGTGTACGCGCCCACAAAGGCAGCGGAAAGGAAGGGTTTTTTTGAGGATGTTCGCGGGTTTTGCGATACGGAGGGCCTCGTTATTTTACTTGGCGACTTTAATTGCGTATGTTCCGCGCAAGACAAAAGTAGCCCGACAAGTTTCCGCGATGCAAGTACGATAGTTTTAACTGCTATCGTCGCTGGCTTTGCGCTGGAAGATGTGGGCGATAGCCTTGGTAGTAGCGGTACCGTTCGCTACACACAGTTCCAGGGCAGCAGTCATGCGCGTCTCGACAGAGTGTATGTTTCGGCAGAAATTCTGCCGGAGTGTGATAGCTACCGAGTCTTCCCCGTTTCCTTGAGCGATCACTGCCTTGTGACCGTAACCGTTGGTAGAATTGCAAAACCGGGCAACGCGTTCTGTTGGGGGCTTTGGAAGCTCAATAACAAGCTGCTGCAGGATGAACACTTCACTGAGGCCGTTAACGCATGCGTACGGTCGTTTTTCGGTGGAGAAGAGAGCGTTAACTTTACGCTCAATTGGGAGCTCTTCAAACAAGAAGTTAAAGGCCCTCGAAAGATCATCCGCAATCAAATACGACGAGAAACGAAGAGAAGCCTGGTTACGAAGTACCCTGGACGTTTTCGTCAAGGAAGAGTGTGAATCGCCCGGGGGGTTGAAGGATGACATTCGAGGATTAAAAGCGCAGCTTGAAGTAATAAATAAAGAGAAGTATGAGGGTGCGCTTGTGCGCGCAAGAGCTGAACGATTTTTGCACGGGGAAGCGCCGACTAAAAGAGTGTTCAGCGCGGAAAGAAAGTATGCTCGCAGAAATGCGATAGTGCAATTTGAAGCCGATGGCATGGTTTATAGTGACCAGGCTAATATCGAGCGTTGTTTTTGTGACTTTTATAAAAACTTGTTTTCTTGTCATCCTGTCGATGCCGTCAAGTTTAGAGAAGAGTTTACGTCTTTGTTACCGTGCTTGGACGAAGAAGTTATGGCGCATCTCGAAAGAGATATTACAGTAGAAGAGATACGCGGCGCTATCGACGAGTTGAGCCCAGGGAAGACGCCGGACCCTAATGGCCTGAGCGCCGCTTTCTACAAGGCGTTTAAGGGTGACATCAGCCCGGTCCTATGTAAAGTGTACTCTGAGGCGTACCACAAAGGTGTGCTGGCACCTTCTTTTCTCGTGTCGCACACTGTGTTTATACCGAAATCGGAGGAGGTTGCGAAACTCAGGCAGATCCCTGGGTATCGTCCTATTAGTCTGATAAATGTCTATTATAAGGTTTTAATGAAAATATTGGCTAGCCGCTTACAGACTGTCATAAAGGACGTGGTAGGGCCGCATCAAACGTGCGGGATCAAAGGGCGGTCGATATTTACAAATATTCATACTGCCCGAAGTGTTCTCGAGTGTTGTGACGCCATGCAAGGGACTTTGGCAATGCTCCAGGTAGACATGGCTAAAGCCTCCGATCAGGTGTCGCACGAACGTTTGTTAAATATGTTGGAACACGTGAATGTTGGTTCTGTTATTCTTAATGGCGTGCGCATGGCGTACACTGTGTGTTCTACTAGGCTTGTTATTAACAAAACGATCGGCACACCCGTTCCTGTTCAACGTGCCGTTCGTCAGGGTTGCCCATTGTCTCCGTTGCTTTTTAGATGCGGCGCATCTCTTGCTCTGAGGCATGTCCCTCCTGCGTCGTCGTCGGCGGCGGCGGCGGCGTCAGTCCGCAGCCCTCCTCCGTTCGCCTCTCCCACAGCTGTGTACAACACTCTCACTCCGGCGCATTAGCATAACGACAGCTGGCGCGCTTGGTTGGCGCGCGCTTCGCTGCGTTAACGCTGCGTTAACAGCTGCTCGGGTACGCATGTGCGCGCATGCGCGACTCTCCTCCGCGGTCTCCTCTCCTTCAAGCGCTGTGAATATAAAGCGGGTATTGCGCTGGGTGGTGGCCGCTAAAACACGTGTACGCTGTCATTTCGCGTATGCATGTGCATGAAAATGTAAAATTGCCTCCATCGTCCCGTGTATGAGAACACCCGCCGCGGTGGCTCAGTGGCTAAGGCGTTGCGCTGCTGAGCACGAGGTCGCGGGTTCGATTCCCGGCCGCGGCGGCCGCTTTTCTGATGGAGGCGAAAAGCAAAAACGCCCGTGTGTCTTAGATTTCGGCGCACGTTAAAGATCCCCAGGTGGTCAAAATTAATCCGGAGCCCTCCACTACGGCGCGCCTCACCGCCTGCGTTGCGTCGGCGCGTTAAACCCTACAATCAATAAATCAATCGTGTATGAGAACATCCGTATGTGATGGAAGGCATCCTACGCGTTCACAATACGTTTCACGCGATGTAGAGAATCAACCCAATGGAAACGCCAATTGAACCCCCAGATGCGCCGCATCACACCAGGGTTCCCTCGCGGGGAGATGGAGGGAATTTTTTGTTTGTACATTGAAGCCTTTTGTTTAAGTGTAATCAGGAGCAAAGACGTCAAAGGTTTCAAACTTCATTCGTGTGAAGTGCGGGTGTTAGCCTACGCTGACGACATTGCTCTTTTTTTTTTTGTTGATAGGAGAAGCATAAGTATTGCTGTAAACACCATGAAAATTTTTTGTAAGTACAGTGCCAGTGGTGTTATTGGCAGAAATGTCTAGGCTTCTGGCATGGCCACTGGGACAGTACGCCTAGTGTTTTCGAGTGTATCAGCTGGCAGACGACGCCGGTAAAGTATTTGAGAGTGCCCCTCGAGAACTATGTAGACAGCGACCATTATTGGCGCAGTCAAACAGTCGAACTGCGTGAAAAGGCCGAGAAATGGAAGGGTAGCGGACTTTCAATATTTGTGAGGGCCTCAGTGTGTAATGTGTTTTTAATTAGCAAACTGTGGTACGTTCTGCAGGTGTTGCACTGTTCGCGGGCACATATGTGCAGACCTTGCACCGAGTTTTTGCTGTGTTGATTTGGGAGTCGTCATGGGAGAGAACCAGCCGCACGAACCTGTTTCGGTGCGTGCGTCATCGCATCTGTTTTTGCGTCAAGTGGTAAATCGTTTTTTGTTTCTTGGGGATGTGAAGGACCCCTTTTTGCGCAGTGTGTGTCAGGTGAAGTTGGCCAGAGCGCTTCCTGATTTTTTTGTAACGTTAGCTTCTTTTTCTTTTGGCGCAACGGAAGGCTATTTCCGGGAGGTGGTACAATCCACCATGTTCTTGCGTGCACGCTTCACGCTAGAGTACTTATCTAGTGTGACGCGTAAAAGATTGTATAATGACCTCGTTGATTCCGTACTTCCCGTTCCTTTGTATAGATCGCTGTACCGTATAGGGCCAGGACAGGACGTGCTTAAGCGTGTGAAACGTAAGGCGATTGGCCCATGGGTTAAGACTTTTTTCTTTAAACTTCACTCGGGCGTCCTTGATGTGAAAACATGGCAGTGGGAAAAGGGAATGTTTTTTCGGGGTGGGGTTGACTGCTACCCGTGCAGAAAACCTGAGACTGTAGAACACGTGTTTTTGGACTGCTGGGACGGGGTCTTCTTTTGGGACGTGCTTCAGGAGACCCTCAAAAAAGATTTCCCCCTGGACGCTCACAGCATTAGGTTTTTACCGATTGAGAGTGACGAAGTACCTTACGACCTCGTGATGGTCCTGGCCCTACATGCAATTTGGAAATCCCGCATGGCCATACGCCACAGGGACGTTGAACACTAAATGGTCAATACAATATTTCGGTGATTCAATGCGTATGATTATTGAAGTATGGAGGGCTCAGCCTGAGCCTCCGGAGTGGTTGCCTGTGATGGAAACACTGACCAACCTCAAACAATTTTAATCGTTTTCCTGCTGGCAAGGCGATGACAAGCAGTTTTATCGTTGCAGCGTTTTGTTTGATGGTACTTGTTTTGTAGTGGAATATTGCAATACAAAAAAGTCTCCGTGACGAAATGGGATTGACAGGTTCTAAATGGGATTGACAGGTGGGGATCGACCCAGGTTCGATCCCCACCAGGGAATGCGGGGATATTTTCGAAGCCTCCGTTTGTACGCATGGCGCCACGCGATAATGGTGCGTAGATACCATCACCGCGGACGAGCTACGACGACAAGCCAAGCCCCAAATCTGCTGCTCAGTTAAATATTGGCCGCGTAACTGTTGACTTGCCCCTGCACAAAAATGCCTCTGATGTTTTTTCCGCCTACCTCCCACGCTCATCTCATCCTGTATCGCTCCTCGCACCATTGTGGTCAACGCGTCTTTTTTATTTACTACTAAAAAATCGACGATTCATTTATTTTTAATAAAGAAAACGCGGCAAATACCACTTGTGTGCTGAGGTTTTACCCGAAATATATAATGTTGTTCTTTTGTTGGAGGTTGTTGAAAAGTATAAAGGGTATTTCCACATTTTGTGGTTTGGAAACATTTTACCGATACAGACTCCTCGTTCAAGTTTAATTTTTGCCCTGAAGAATGAATCGAGGGGCAGACAGAGAGACAGCCCGAAATTTCGATTTTAAGTAGCCGAACAAAGACTATTGTCTTTAAAAGACATCGACGATAAATAGTTAAGGAATTCCACGAGTTACATCGGGAACTCGGCATATGTGCGTGCGTCATTTGAATCACCCGGGTGCCTAAATGACGGGCGACGATAAATGCGCTGAATGTGCATGTGGCACGTTTGCGCGGCCAGGGCGCATAACCCACCAAGTTCACGGGCACCATTTCCTCGTATGTTGCCAGCCCCTACTACACTTGTAACGGCTGATAATCTGGTGCTTGTTCGCGAATGAAGCCTTGTCCTCTTAACGCATGCAACAAATTTTCTCCAACACGGAACGCTTTCAATTTCATAAATTGTGCTGCCCGATACAGACTCGGGTAATGAATCCAAGTGCTGACAGGAAAAGGCTTAGGTATACGTGTTTGTGTGCTTGAACAAGCGTTGAAGCTTAATTCGTCAAAAAAATTCCTTCCTGTCCCTCCAGTGTCTTTATTGAGAGAGCGTTCAGAAGTTTTAAGTAAAGTAATAAATGCCCATCAAAGACGCTCGCCGCCGAGTCTGTACACAAAGCAGCCGCGTCGGCGGATTGCCTCGAAAGCGCGTCATCCCTACTTCATATTTGCCGCGCTTTCGAGGCGCTTTTTCAAAGAAAGTGCTACGAGTTGTGCCACGCCTCCGCCAGATGGCGCCACGGGTCCCGCGACCGAGAGAAGACGCAGTGAAACATCCCCCTCGCGAGAAGCACGATCAAATGCAGAGCATTTCCGGGGGCGCACGACGTTAAGTAGTTTGCGTTACGTTAATGTTGTTGCACTTGTGGCAACTGCTGACGAGAGAGCGCTCGTCAGCAGTAATTTGAATGAGTCAACGATATAAGGCGCGTTCGTAGCGTCCCCTTCTGTGTCGGCTTTGTGGCGCAGTGGGTAGAGCACCATGTACATTGCGTTCCGCCCGCAGGGTCGAGGGATCGAAACCGGGCGCCGGATAGTATTTTTTTTTATATAGTAGGGAGGGGTGCGGTGCGGACTACGGACGTCAACGCGGGTGACATCGTGAGTTACTGAAATGCTCTGCATTTAAAAATTTACGTTAGGATGGTTACCCTTGTAACGGGGCACAGTAGGCCGTTGGGGCGGAGCTCAGCAAAGCGAACGAAAAGAGGGCGAGAAGACCAAGCATAGTGAGACTCGGCGGTGTCGTGTTCGCCCCTTGAAGTGGACAGCTGCAAAAAGGAATATAGCGTTTAGTGGTATGAGGAAAGTATCATTTTGAATCTTTCAAATTACAGATAACACGGTGGCGACTACCTAGCGCATATATCTGGGGACACTTCTATGATGTCACAGTATCTTGTTTGTGCAATTGGCGGCCGTCCAATAAAGCCACCGCCAAGAAACATGACCGGGTGATCATAGTGGGTCCTGTAGCTCCGTTTGATAGTGTCCCTTGAATGGTGACGTGCAGGTACAACCTTATAACTATGTTCTCAGTTCTGCTTTCTAATACATCCACTACTGGCCATATTTCATCACCTTACTGCGAAATTTGAAAGTTGTTAATCATTTCTTGCCTTATGCGGTTAAAACCGTCTTTCATGGCTGGAATAAAGATGAGTGCGTCACCAAACACTCGTTCTTTCAGGTTATACACCATTGTATCGTGACTTTTTGCCCCTTTAGGGCCCTGTCTAACATTTACTTATGGCTGGTTTGGCGTTGGAAAAAGGCACACTCTGGTGGTGTAATATTAATGTGTAGTCAGTTTCTCGATAATGTTGGAGAGTAATAACATAGGGGTGCACCCCGTCTGGCGACGGCCGCATTGTACCCCAAGGCTGAAGTTTTTGCCCGTAAGTGTGACGGCTTTAGAATAACTACAAGACAAATAATAGAACTTCACTGATCACCAATATGGCAAACAGACCGCGATGGCTTTGGCAAGGGCTTATTCGGCATGTATGAGATATCCGAATACGCCATTGCGAGGCGATTATCCCGACCTACAGTTACAGATGCACGGCGCCTAGCTCTCAGAACACTAATGGTTTTAGACGTCACGACGTCATTCGCGTGAACCTAAATTCCTTTTTAGATTTTAAATAAGCTGCGTTTTAGAATACCTAAATTGCTTCTCCATCCGATTACTTAACGCATTACTTACTTACTGAGTCACGCGGAAGCTGTTCATGGTATTTCCACACGCCTAGCTCCCATTTATTTATTTTGATTTTTTTAGGCACCTCTTTGTCTTGAGATGGCTAACTGAGGACAGGAAGGAGTGCTTGAAGCTATCTACAGCTTTCTGACATTAAATATTCCAACTTCTCATATTAAATGAAGGTTACTACTCCAGGTAAAACTAAGAAAACGCCTTGTTCAGGCAGTATGACCTTCATGCTCAACTAAGTCAAGCCAGCACTCGTCAAGCTGAATTCCAGCTAAAGCTAAAGTCAAGACAGAAGTCGTTCATTAGCGCAGTTAGAGAATGTAATCACTCGTTCCTTCCAAGGTAGGGATGTGGAGAGGGGCTAGGAGAAAGAACAAGAGCATGCTCAGTTAAGGTCAAGGTAGCGCCTCGTGAACTTCCGCAGTGAACGCGTGTTATCCCTCATTTGTACCAATCAGAGGGATACAGGGAGGGGAATGTGGAGGAAAAAGTCAGGACTCGTGCGACCACACTAAAAGTTGCTCAAACCTTTCGATGTCCCAAGTTAGAAAGGCTTTGCTGACGATCATCCTTCACTGAGCAGTATGGCTCCTTATTTGTTCACCCAGATCATACGCCTACAAACACTGAACGGTTGGAGAACGAAGAGCGAAACTCACACTTGAACGAGGCAGCGACGGCGGTTCGGCAAGATGACTTCGAATCGGTTCGGTACGCGCTGCTTCTACGACTTCCTCTTTCTCGGCCCGCGCGATAGGGGCACGCGAATTCACAGCGATATCGACAACGCGTTGTTGAAAGGGAACAGTTTCTCATTAAGTATGCTAGAGAGGGCACTGCGCCTGGTAATCCATGTCGTCATGGGGGTTATAAGAAAACCCCCTTTCTGGTTTGGGCTTGACATGACAATTGGAGTCTTAAGCGGATTTTGCGATTCGCTTTCTCCACTATGCATTAACACGTCTACCAGCTACGAGGGAGCCGAAATCCTCCCTGTTCTGTGGTAGCCGTGTTCGGTGAAACAGCAGGCAGTGCGTGATCGCACTTGACGTTGGTCATACCGCAGTCGAAGGACGTATGACTGAGCGGGTAATATGCCGCCGGGAAATTTGTAACTGACGAAAAAAAAAAACGTACCTCGACGAAGGCAAGACACAACAGACACGGGCACTTGTATCCGCGTCCTATCTTGTCATCGTCCGCGACTGCTTAACACCACGTTTTCTTTTTTGTTGTTCAACTGTAACTGACGGTTGGTGCACCGGTTCACCTCGAAGGCGACGTTTTCATAGGCACGCTCAAAAAACTTTCCAAACTCTTCAAACAACTTATTATTTCAAATAATGGTAAAATTAATAAAATGAGAGTGTCTAATGAATTTCCCCATCCTAAATATTAAATCTAAACTACCACATTGGCCTGCAGCATAGCAGGCACAATTGCCGCTCCGTCAAAAATACGCTTTACTTCCTTTTTTCTTAGTTTTAAAACAGGCTGTTTTATTTTCCAAATAAATAATTGCTCATTATTCAAATTTTTATGGCACTTTCTTTAACTTTGCGGTCACTAAAGCGTTTCAATCCAAGCCAATGATGAAACTAAGGCGAGCACATGATGCAATGACCATCCATGACGACACAGACGGCCTTGATGTGAGACGAATAGACGCTAGCGCCAGATTCATCTCCAGTGTATAGTGTATAAACTCTATTGTTGAAAGCATCTTTCCTAGTGAGGATATTTTGTATTGTATTGTATGGTATTGTATTGTATATTGTAAGAAACTCTATGGTTGAAAGCGAAGTTAGCAAAAATGTCGAATTCCCCATAAATGAGATTGCGGGGGTGCATGCACATCAACGCAAAATACGCACACTGCCGCGAATTTCCTTCTTAAGATAAGTACATGCCGGCACTTCCGGTGCAACGTTAATAAAACTGGTTTGCATGCCGCACTTGACGTCTGAACTAAAAGACACCGCATCACTTTTATGTACGCAGTGGTTCTGCCAGACCTCGCTCCACTGCCCGTTGGTTTGCCCCGTGGGGCACAAGTGCTTCTGCTCAAGGCACGGGCTGGTGCCGCGCTCACCGAGGATGTGCTGGCCAAGTGGTGTGCCTGTGTGCCAAAGCACCACCAGCATGCCGTCCAAAAATCAGCAACCGGGGGCCGCTCTTGCCTGCCCCTGCAGCTGCACAGCAGAAACGCCCAGTGTACAATACATGTTGTGGGAAGTGTCCAGGACTCCAAACGCTTCGTTTAGAGAGTCTCCTTCCCGAAGTCCAGCCGCTTGAGCAGTGGATAACGCCGCTGCAAACCGCCAATACATGGCAGACACTGCTTTCTCTGTGGGAGTTCGCGCGCTCCTCAGGCGTCTAACGCCGAATGTAACCTATAATCCTTCACCTCCCCTACTTTCCTCAATCCCCTCGCTGACCAATGCATTCACCTTCTATAACAAATTTTAGTTATGTTATGTGTAAAGAGAATTCGCAGAAATGAGCTAACGGAACAATTTACAAACGATGGTTGAACGCGTAGCTTTCTCGTGATGGATTCTATGGTTGGGCAATGTTACTCTGGGTGTATATGCTACTCTGGAGGTATGCGCCACTTTCCTAGAATACCCACAGCAACAATCAGGTGTCAATTCCTTCGATGGGACTGACCAGAGCTGACCGCGCTCTCCTCCTTCCTCTGCTAATTGGCCGTCACCGCTGCGCAGAAAGAAGTCGCAGGAGAGGCATCGCTAGTTCACCCGTCAGCCCACACTGTCCTGCAATAAAGAGACTCGCACATGCACTGTGCGAGTTTCCACAACATTGGCAGCCTCGATCAGCGCTTAGAGCGTCGTATGCGAACCTGCGACGGCCTTTATGCACCTCCTCAAACCTGTCGTTCCCGGACTGTTGCCCTTCCAATCGCGAAAAAGCGTTCCGTGCCCTGCTGGACTTTCTAAACGACACGGGACCCTCGCACCGGCTATGTTGTTGCCAGTGTTGTCCATTCTGCGTGGCTTGTAAACCATAATCTTCTCCTTTTCTCTCTTTTTCTGTCTGTCCTCTTTTCTGCCTATTCTTTTCTTAGACTCAGTACTGATTCAGGTGCCCTCAACCCGAGAGGTAGTTGTCGGTGAGTCGACTTTTTTCTTTCTTTGTGTACGAACATTTCTCAGGTTGGGTACACCCCTTAGGACTACAGGCCCCGCTGCAACATACGGAAGGGCTAGGTATCTACCCACGCCGTAATTGTGAGAACAATAAACTTTGCCTCAATCCTATATAGGCCGTTCGGCGAGCGTGTTCTTTGCGTTGCGTCAAAATAATGGTGCGTCCGACTATAATACGTCATTTCGCGGCGAGAGGCTTCCGGCTAGATGACGCCTCCCCCTGCGTTGCCTGATCATGAGGGCAGCTCATTGTTGTTTTTATGGTATTAATCCGAGAAGTCAGCATATTTTTCTCGAAGAAATATCCTTTGTATCGAGAGCTCCACTATTGTGAGCGGCACCTTCAAGAGAGGGGTACATGTGCTCCTATAATGTACCCGGGCACCAAGTACAGAAGGTGGACTGGAATTGGGTGTTAATCTTTAAACAGTGATGTTGGCAAACAAAACAATCCGAAGTTTTTTTTCCGCTCGGCCTCCGCTTTAATGAAGGCCTGATCAAAAGGCCGTTCTTCAAAACAAAGTGCCTGATTACCCAAGCCCGTTGCACCCGGAATCAGCCGTTGGCGAACGGTGCGGCTGAGACGTATAAGTGTGGGCAAGGTCCTTGTGCCTAGTACGGCTCATTACTTCTTCGGGCGGGGCAAGCCGTACAGCACTCCCAACTGCCAGAAATGTGGACCGGGGCCCTGTGCAGTGCGGAACACCTCCTGTGGGAAAGTTGCTCGGCACGGTTCGGTGCTTGTAGAGAACGCTGCCTGAAGACACTAGAACCGCTTCGACCTGCAGACTACGAACTTTTAGCCAGTCCACTTTGAGCCCCACCTCATAGGAAGCACGTGCTTGACCCTCCGATGATCTTGATCGGAGAGCCGAAATTGATGAAGGTTTTTATTGCCCTTTCTTTCCCACTTCTCCCCAAACCTTACTTCCTATCCCATTTTCGACTCTTGACCGAGGTCCGGGGCATATCAACAGCGCATGTCTTTTTTCAATGAACGTGTGTTCATTCCTTTCCCCTGGCTTCATTTCGTAACCAGGGCCGACCGCTTCCTCCTTAATACAGCGATTCATTGCTTAATTTCTTTCCTGGCCATCTAGGCCTCGTCATGTCGGTTGCTCTTACGGTAACTGGCAGGATTAAAGGCGTGTTGACGTTAAAAATGCGTTTCCACGAGGCGTGGGCTTGACAGCAAACCCATCGCTACCAGGGCCCACCTTGCGTCATTCGGCGCCATGGGCGAACTGCTGCCAAGGCACCCCCCCCCCCCCTCCGCCTCTCGGACTCATTGGTGCAGAACCGTCTCCAACTACGCAGCGATGTAGAGGATACCACGCGAGCGTAGCGCCATATTGCGGGGCCCACTCAAATTCGTGTAATCGTAAAACTGTGCGCCACACTTTCAGCTTAAGAAAAATCATAAAAAGTAATCTGCGGAAGGTTTTCCTGAAGGGCCAGTTGATACATTGTACTACGAAGAAAAAAAAACAGCGCAAAAGACAAGACGACAGTGCCTGCGGTTTGTAGTCTTTACTTCGTCTTGTCTTTTGCGCTGTTTTTTCTTCGTAATAAAAAGTAATAGAAACGTCATATGGTATTCATATTTAGATACAAAACTCTTGTATTGCCTCTGAAAACAATGTTTTCATAGCAATAGATTTGTGCTTGGAGACTTGAATTGGCCTTTAAATGTAAGCTGTGTTTTCCGCATTGCGTGCTCCAAGTGCAGCATGTCCATTTACGGAGGGAGTATGATTACAGAAAACGGCTGTAATTCCCGTTTTATTGAGACCATCCTAAAATCAATGCTTTGAGAGAGAGAGAGAGAGAGAGAGAGAGAGAGAGAGAGAGAGAGAGAGAGAGAGAGAGAAAGTAAAGGAAAGGCAGGAATGTTAACCAGGCTACGGCCTAGTATGCTATCCTGCACGGGGGAAAGGGCAACAATGAGAAAAAAGAGGAAAACAGAAAAAGAAAGGGGGAGGTACAGACATGGCGTAGAGTGGTGTGCCTAGCTGTAGGACACCATAGACAAACAAGTTCAGTGAGTTCATAGCGGGTAGTCTTTTTCGCTACAGTCCTTTGTGCAATTCCGTCGTTTTGAGGAAACACAGGAGCGCTTTTGTCGCCTTGTCCGCAGACGACGGATAAGGCTAGTGGCCCAGGATTGTCCCCTCAGATAACGGGTGCCGAGAGTCTAACTTTCGTAGAGTCGCAGATAGCTGGCTTCGTTCCGATGAAAACCGTGGACAATCGCAGAGGACATGCCGTATGGTATCTGGTGTGTCACAAACTTCGCACGCTCACTGGCTGCCATTCAAATCAAATAGGAGTAAGCATTTGTGAATGCGACTCCAAGCCAGAGACGACAAAGAATGGTTGCATCAGATCGTGGGAGGCCTAATGGAAGGGGGCACTGGATATGGGGGTCTAGGGCATGAATACGAGCGCTCGTGAACCCCTGGGGTGGTCCATTTGGATAGCCTGGTCTCCCGAGCAAGTTTGCGAGAGTTCTAGCGGCGTCCGTCCTGGATAACGGAATAGATATGGTCTCCGTTTTTTTTGTGTGCCAAGCGTGCGGCAGCGTCCGCACTTTCGTTTCCGACAATGTCGCAATGACTGGGAAGCCACTGAAAGGCAATGTCATGACCCGCTTGGGTGGCACGGTCGTACAGTAGTCTTATCTCTGCCAGCAGCTGTTCATGAGGTCCACGGCACAGGGCTGACTGGAGCGATTGAAGCGCAGGTTTTGAGTCGCAGAAGATCGCCCATCTTCGGCATGAAGTTTGTTCAACGGCGTGAAGGGCACAACGGATGGCGGTAAGTTCTTCAGCCGTGGAAGTGGTAAGATGGGCTATTTTGAATTATGTGGACACGGACATTCGTGGTATAACAACGGCGCCGGAAGAACTAGATGTTACAATTACGCGGCATTCCATTCACGTTTCATAATCACATACTTCACCGTGAAGTTTCATATATTGGGTAATTCATGTCTTCTGTCAAGGGCTTCTACGGGAGGGAAACGGAATGCGCATGTTTGTCCGCTAGAACAAACTCTAGTCCGTCCAATTTTAATTCAGACAGAGTGAACTGGAACACAGAGAGAGAGAGATCTAACTTTACACTGTAAACGCAAACTAGCCGGAAATGGAGTTTTAATCAAGTAATGGGCCCTGAAAAGTACCTATAGCAAAAAATGTACTCCCTAGGCATGATCTAAAGAAGTGGACGAACCTCCATGGTAGTACCGTTGCCCATCCGGGTAGCAAAAGGGAGGATTTAGAACAACTTAACACCATTTGTGAGATGGCGTTCCGTTCCTTGTATACTACCACGTCCACAATAAACGCCCTATCTGAGGTAATCATCTCAAGCGGGCGGTCGCCATGTTAGTCTTCTGTTGTCTCCGTGCACCAGCACTTCAACCGTGGCCTAATGCTAATTAGAACGAGTAAGCAGGACGCGACGGTTGCACGCAGCTACAAAACCAATACCGTACGTATACCCGTATAGATGCTTCAACCAGCGCGATCACAGGCAGAGAGCGCGGCCGTGTTGTCTCAATCTGTTTATTTTGGCGATAGGTGTTGTCAAACTCTGCTGCTAACGAAGATGCAGTTCTCGCCGTTGCAAACAATTGCAATGTTCATCTGCTTCGCTTGCTTGCGCATACATAGACGATTTAAATTCTCGTGCCAGCGCGCCAACGCACCCGACTGCAGCGACTCAACTTGCCCTGGCGGCACGACTGGCTGCCCGGATGTAAACAACTATCAACGCAGCGCGGCCGGCATGGCGGCCGGTGACGGCGCGGCCGGAGCTTCAAGCCTCGCCTTGGGCCGTCGTTTTTTCTTATTTGTGAAGGACTAGTAGTGCCATTTGGTGGAAAGATTTTCATGTGCCCCTGTCACACGAGGAACGGCCGCAAACAGCATTTGGATACGGCGACAGGTGTGGACAGCTCGCTGGTAAGTGGTCTTTCATCAGTCGATGCATTTGTCAAACGTTTGGATAGGGTTAACAGTGAAGTACCCGGGTTCCCGTGCCGCTCACAGCTCGTACACGCACGGGCAAAGAAAAAAGCGCACACTCGTATTATTTTACTTGTTTGTGGGTTTTGGGGTATGCGTTCGCATTCTTTTGTAGGCCGGTTTGTAATAGGGCATTCGAGATAAAATCGTTTGTCGCGCGCGGCGTCGTTTCAAAGCAACGTGGCGGTTACTTCGTGCTGGCGAAAATCAGCGCAGTCAGACGGAAGCGGGAAGGAAGGTGGAGAGATCGGGAAAGAGGGCGCTAATATATAAAAGAAAGCGTAATGCAAGACGAGAAATATAACACAACCCGCCTGCATTTCTCCGAACTTCAGGACAGAGCCGCACACGGGTACGTTGTCACAAACTCGAGCGTACGACGTCTAAAAGTACCGTATATTTTTTTTTTTTCATTTTTCAACGTGACCTGAGCCACTTATCTTCTCATTGCCGCGCATGCAGACCTGATTGTGTCCCTGTGTTTGAGCGCACAGCCATCCTTTTGCGACATAAGAACCAGCGAACGCGAGAAATTGTAGAAGCCAGCCACATCAGAAAAGCTGGTTCCGAATGTATCAGTCATCCCTCTATCGCCCTGCTTAATCGAGAAGTCGCATATTTAGACGCACATTGAGCGCTATTTCGGTGCTTCTTCTGGGAATGCGTGTTGGGGGTGGGAGGGGGGGTCTTAATCCATGTATGATGCGGTTATCTTTGCTGATTTTTCGCCTTTCCTGCGCCTCAAAGTTCGTTTTGTGGTTTTGTTGTTACGGTTTTTTAGTATTTTCGGCTGAGTGCGCCGAGAACTGTGACGCATTGGGGGCGCGGCAATTGGGCGCTTGGGCATATAAAGCTTTTAATTGTGCAATAATAAACTAGTTGCGAGTGTGCGCTTGTGCCGTCTTCATGTGTTCTTGTCCTCGTTAATTTGCGCGCAGTTTATTTTTCGCAATGCATAATTACCAACTTGCCCAACTCGCAACCCTTTTACAGATCCTATACTCCGTAAAAATGAGTTGCCTGTCCTTTTAGGTACGGCAAAATCTCGCGCAGCGCATCATTCTGCCAGGGGGCCATATCCTAATGTCAATGCACACACTATGAAAGCAGCTTGCACTTAATGCGTCACATTGTCTGCTGATAAGCATTTTAGATTCGCCCCTCTCATCATCATTCACTTCGTGGAGATGGCGGGATTTTCTTTCATAGCTTGTTGTCACTGCAGTAATTAATAGCAGAATCAGTCCTACAAATCACAGAAACGGTTCGTTTCACGTTGAAAATACTCACAGTAACACACTTTGCACCACACGGAGGAAAAATCGGTTGCAGTGATGAGGCATCATCATCATCATCATTTATTGAACCCTTAAGGGTTCAATAACTTGTTGAATAACTTGTTGTTAAAGGGTCATTGAAGACAACCAGCAAGTTGATTTCAAACGGAAGTCGGACCTCCGCATAGCCATTTCAGCATTGATTTAGTGCCAAGATGCCTTAAGTGCTGAGAAATCGCTGTTCAACTGCTCATCAAACGTGACGCAAACACGACTGCAGTCGCTGTTTGCATCAGGATAAACCGGAAGCAAGTGAAGCAGCGGTGATTAATAGCAGTATACAAGCAACTGAATACAACATTACCACGTACCAAGCAGTTTGGTCAGTTCCGGTCAAATCGCTCATGCTTCCCCAAACTCCCCTGTCATTTGCCGTTCGAGACCACAAAGCAAAATGTTTCTCCATTGGACCTGTGATCAGTATTTACGCTTCACTGAAGAAAAACATTGGCCTTTTGAGGCCCCGCAAGTTTTGGCGTCGAACGATTTTCTCATGCGTAGCTCGCATGCTCCCTTGGAAAGCGGTACTGCCACCCCAAGTATGGACGAGTAGCACCATCCAGCGGCAGCCAAGAAAGAAGTTGTGTGCGTCAGGTCACTTAAGCCCTTCCGGTGAAAACGTGTTTTTGCTAGTTTCAACCTTATTTAAAAAAAAAATGCCAGGTATAAGAGGGGTATAATAGTGTTCTCCGTGAGCTAATCTATCAACCTAGAGAGACTTGCATTTTAACTTCACTGTCATTTAAAGTTGTGCTCGAGTATATTGTGCGGAAGTAATATCTTTTTTATTGCTGCAAAAGTCACGATGGTTAATGTACTGGCACTTGGTTTTATGAAGCCTTTGCATTCCTAATTTAAGTACTGAATCTTCGCAGGGAACCTGGCATAACAATTTTATTACTGTACCGAATTATTAGGTTCATTTAACCATAGTGTCTGTTTTGAATTTTACATGTGGGTCATTTTTTTTTTCTTTTTTGCTTTTTCAGGTAGATGTTCCTTTGACTCCCTGCCTGCATTCCGCGAACGGGGAAATTAGCCTCCGCATCGATGGCCAGAGTGTCTTGACTGCATCACCTTTACGGGGAGGACTGTGTAGTCTGTTTGCATCGTTCTGGGTTTTCAACATTCAATATCCCAAGAAGGCACACAGAGCTCTAACGTTTGTGGAACATGCCTTTTTGGACCTTGCCAGCACCAAACCACGTGTGAAGGATTTAGAACTAATTAACTTTTATCGCATCAATATCCCTCACCAATATTTTATTTGTTTTCAATCCTGTAATCATTGGATAGTAGTTTAAAGAATTTCGTATTATGTTTCTGACGTTTTCTTTTTTTTTTTACTGAACAGGGGATATTTGATGGGCCCTTCAGTATGCTGATAATACAGCTATCTTTTAGTGAAGCAATAATATTAACCAACTAATATAGCTTGAAACAATTATCTAAATAATGTTGGCAACTGGTGCCAAATGAATCAACTTAAAATTATCGGAAAAACACGAATTACATGGCTTTTTCTTCTCACTCTGAAGAAGCTGTCGCAAAACCACGCATTCTGTTCTATATCCTTGCAATTAACCCCTCAGACGGGGTCACTTTTCTTGGCGCATTTGTGTCTTTATCAAAACGCACTGGTATTTTCCGCAGCATATTTCTCGTTCTTTATATTACTCATTTATCCATAGCCATCTCATTGCTGTCTGTCTCCTACATCATTTATCTCTTGTGCCTTTACCATCTACAAAATGCTCGTTACCTTTCAATATCAAATCGTTACACAGCTCTCGCTCATTTCACCACCAATTGAAAAACTTTTTTGTTGTTGTAAACCACTGCAACCATTTTTTTCACTTTCTGTACTGAGTGCTGATGCGTTCTGATAAGTTCTGATAAGTACTGACGCGTTCCCGACCCGCTATTATTATATAATGATTTCACTTACCATGTGGTTGTGTTTGCGCCTATCTTTGTTTGTCGCGTATTTCCAGTTCTTGTAGTAATATTAATTGTACGGTTTGTTCAACTAGCATTCTATTGCTGTCTTCCATTCCTAACTGGCGTGTTTTTAGCAATTTACCATTTTTGCTTTCTTATAGGAGGTCGCCCAAAGTTTTTATTTCGGAGCCTCCTTGTGTACACCATGTACCATGTAAACTTGTATGCGAAAGTTCGTTTGAAATAAAGCTGAAACCGAGAAAAACCGTGTGAAATCAGTACTCCCGCAGGGAACTAGAAACTCTCCCTTGTGGCCTTGAAAAAACTCCTTTCGGAAGGCCTACAAAACCGCCCCAACTTTGCAAAACTCCATTCAAAAGAAATATATGCTTCGCTTGAACCTCCTAAAAACTCCCCTCGCGAGGCCTACAAAACGTAAAACTCCATGCAAAAGAAGTAAATGCTTCCCTTGAACCTCCTCAAAACGCCCCTAAAATAACATAAGTACTTCCCAAGGGAGCCATAATAGGCTCCTATTCAACCGCCTAAAAAGTCCATAAACATCACTTAAAAACGCCTTGAGGAAGTAAAGAATACTCCATTTTGATCTCCTTAAATTCTCCCTAACATTTCTTAACACTCCCTAACTACCTCCTTTCTATCACCTAAAAACACCCTGTTTTGAGGAGGTAAACAAAACCTCCCTGTTCCATGTACTAAAAAAACTCCTACAAGGAGGATCACTAGAGGACAGGCGAAAAAGAACCTCTAGGGAGTATATGGGTGGAAAAAAAATTTAAAGCGGCCCATGTCCGGGCTGCCGAAAAGGGGGGTTCTGGTGGGTTCGCAACGGGTTCAGGCAGGTGTTCCGCTGGTTTCAGGGCCCCGCAGGTGGGCAATGTGTAGGGCGACGCGAGGCCAAAGGATGGGGCGAAGATCACGTGGGGGAGCGGCCCAGCTTTCCCATGAGTATGGAATGTGGTATGGTAAATGGTGTAGATGAAGAAAGTGAGGTGATCGCCTGGCACGAGGACAAGTCCAGAGTGTTTCAAACGAGCTGCCAGAAATGAAGCAAAAACAGGGTAACGAAAAGGGAATCCCCTGAAGTCTTGCGATTGTCTCGCCGCCACGCGGTGATCAGTGGCAACTTGAGCTTCTGCATGGATTATTTAAAAATAAACAAACACACATATCAGTAATAATAAAATTATATAGGAATATAAACAAGAAAATAAATATTTGCATACATAAATGAACTTTATTATTATACTACGAAAGTTTTAAAAAATTCCTGTACTCTGGCAATGGCGGCGCCGCTGTTCGGCAGCTGTCAAAAACTCGCGTCGTCTGCAACATGAATTCTGCGACGCGGAGCCGTTGCATGGAAGATAATGCGCCACGTGGCGTAAAGACAGCGCATTAATTTTAAAAGCCGGACGCGAAGCGAATTGTCCCCTGGGCTAAAATATTCACCGGTAGCGCATTAGTACGGAAAATATATGTACCTTCCCATAATCTACCGTTGATTTTTCACTTTTGGTGAAAACCGCTGCTGGGCTCAGACTAGCATCTCGCAGCGGGAACACGCAATTACCAGGCGAAGAACTTAAACAACAGCGCAAAAGACAAGGACAAGGAAAGAAGCACAGAAAAGCGCTGACCCCAGTCGCGACGCTAAATCAGACGAAGATTCAGCAAATGTAATGTCGCATAGAAGAAAAGCATGTATAGGCATAGAGTTTCATACAATAATGTTTATATAAACTATGTGTATAGGTAGGCGTAGATATGTATATGACGTGTTCGGTGCGAAGAAAATTGCGGTGCTGTTATTTTCTTATAATCGCAAACTACAAATTTGCTCGTGTTTGCCTGTCCCCAGGACGCACGAATATTGATTTCACTGTCAGAGTATCACTATTGCACTTCGTGCAGGACGGACGGACAGACGGACAGACAGACAGACAGACAGACAGACAGACAAGGAATTTTATTGGTGGTCCTGAGAAACTCCGATGACCCCCTTTTCAGGGGGGTGATGAAGCCGCGGGCCGCTCGCACGTTGGGACGGGAAGTCCAAGCTCCACAGCCGCATCAGAAAATGAATACAAATGGTTGATATAGTAACCCTAAGCGTATTTACCTAAGGTTTCGCGGACAATAAAACAGAAAAACTAAAAACAATAACACTATGGCACTGGTGGGAACCGAACCTCCGCCTTTTGCGTGCGAAGCGAGTATCCCACCACTGCGCCACATTTTGAAGTCTTGAGATTTTTTTTTCCTTTAATACATCCAAATTTTAGAAAAACTCAGACAATACAATTAACGCACAATATAAACACTAACGAACAGCAAAGGGTAAGAACGTCAGTCTAAACGAGTGTCCCAGTGTTATTTTTGTAAGCGTTACGTTATAGAAAAAGGCGCAAACAAGCTTCCCGGTGTTTTAGTACTGTGACTGCATGAGACGACGATTACGACGACGACGACGACAGCAGGCGTCAGCAGCCCCAGCCCATAACGGGCTTCACCTCTGAAATATTTGAATGGGTTCAATTCCAGTAAATCCGGACATTTATATGTTTACACGGATTATATTGCCTTTTTTCGCCTCAGCCAAAGATATTCACTTGTATCTGCATTTACAATCCGAGTTAAGCGTCGTAGAATATTGAGTGAATGTACTCTCCGTCCCTTTCCAGTGAGCGGACGTCTTTATTTCACTCTTACCGTCAGCAGGCCATTTTCCAACTCCCTTTAATAAAGGGACACTAAAGGGTTAAAACAATTCGGCCTGTGCCGGTGGATTACGGTGCCGAGAAGCTAAACACCCCATTCTTGATAGTAGCCGTTGTTCAATAAGGCAGAAAACGCCAGGAACGTGAAAACTGGGAACGACGCCCCTTGCGCTCTTGAGCGGCGAGGTTTGTGACTCACAAAAGTTCTGAACGGCAAGAGCTATTGGAGAAGCATCTATAGATGTTTTCCTGAAATAAAACAGTTCCTAAGTTGTCGACCACGCGGAGCAAACATAAATCAAAGCTTTTAGTAAGCTCATCGAAACCAAAAAAGGCAAACCACAGCTTTCATACACTGTGAGGCAGGCTGTTTCAGTCACTATTCAACCAGCCATCATGTTTTCAGTTTCGTTTTTGAATTGCATTGGTGCGCAGTTAGCGAAGTCAATAACCTACGATGGTGAGGGCCCGATCTTTTGCAAGCAATATACCCGGCAAAAAAGAGCTAAAGTCTCTTCTTTATAAGCGGCAAAAGGAACAAGATGTACTGCATGTGGTTAACCCGCCTGACCTTCTAATCTCCCGTTCTCCGCTCTCGGAGAAGGAGGAGGAGTAACACTTTATTTAAAAGGTTGACATCGGTAAAGCTTGCCCGATTCGAACATAATCACCCGTGAAACGAACTTACGGCAAGTGGTTAGCGGACCCATCCCTCCGTTCACCTCGAGCCGCCGTTCAGAGTCCGTGAAGCGTAGGTATCCTTGCTATGTTCGAGCCCAGGGGAGCGCGAGTACCGAGTCGACATGGCTGCCGTGAAGAGTTTATTTCACGGAAGGTTCGTGCCGCGCGAGAAAATGTAACACAAGATAGCTGTGATAGCACTGAATGCCTCAAGCCGGGATCGAGCCCGGGACGCCGCGCTTGATATTCGAAACGGCGTTTGTTGCTTCAAGAGCGGCTTCGCCGTAGTCCTCTATGCTCGCAGCTGGCTGGATTGTGTCTGCGACACCAGCCGCTCGAGCATCTAAACGCGTTTCCGATTCCTGAAATAAATTTCCGATTCCGTCGATGAAAAATCATAGAACTCCAAGCCAGCCTCCTTGGTCAGAGAAACATTGCCGTAGTCGGACATGGTGGCCATTGCTTGGAGACGTGAAAGCTAATTATGCAGTCGCACCGGGGATGCCCTCCCTGTTTCGGGAAAATGGCAACGTCCCCCCTCCCCCCAAAAATGACAAGGAAGCAGACGTGAGAAACACTAGCTTTACTTATTTTTCAGCAAATAACACATCGTTGCTCGTCGAACAAAAGCCGAGAGAGCTATGAAACGTGTGACGTTTCAGTTAAAACCGAATGTCATTCAGCCTCTGGTGTATCTTTAATCAAGGGAAAGATGGTTAAAACTCGAAGCTAAACTGCGTCGATCGGATCGTAATGGCGCAAGCTTATAGACGTCGGCTTGATAACGCGAAGGACCGAGGGTCGATCCTGCCAGGAGGATCGTTTTCTTGAGGCGCATGATGCCTTCGCTTATCGTTTTGTTAAACTCATTGCGTAAAGTTGGTTTCCTGCAGTGCGTTTTGGCGTGACATGAAACGTCATCAGTGAGGCATAGAAAGCTTTGCTTTAAAATCCACAGTTTTTCTTCGGTTTAAAATTCCCAGGGCAGCTACAAAAACTTAAAGGCCAACTGCACTCGAAATTTCGACAGCGCGAAATCACTGTTCTTGCATAGTATGACTAAAGCGACCTCGATGTACGAAGTATGACGCCTAAAGTGTGCGTAATTACGCCGCAAGCGACCACCAATAAATCGACGATTTTGATAACGAAACTAGGCAAAACGCGGCCATTACGGGCAGGCGGAAGTTGACGGCGCGAGCCAACGTTGCCGCGACATGCGAGGACTGGCCGACGCGGCCGGCTCGGCCAGCCAGGAGGAGAACGTGAGCGCGCGCGTGCGGGGGTGTGGGAGGCGCGCGGAAAAGTGAGCGCGTGTCCTGCAAGCACGACACTATTCGTGCGTTCCGACAGCAGCACACCGCGTAGGCATGATGTCGCGACGACACTCGTAAAGGAGAGAACCGTACGGTTAATTAACGAAGCCTCTTCGGAGCCATGAAAGCCAGGCGTGCCGGCGCGAAATACCAGTTTCCTGGATTCTCCCGCTGCGAGGCAGGCCGATCAGCCTGGACGGCTGGCATGTCACTTCCGCTAAATAGCCGTTTGAGCGACACGCCGGCAGGTGCTTTGTCGTCTGCAAGGGCGTTATTTTGAGTGCCTGAAACTGAATAACCACGCATTGCACACAGCTACCGGTCGTGTCGCAGTAGTTCTCATGGTACCTACTACACATTTCGAAGGCATTTAGTTAGGGTGAAATTGGAGTTCAGTTGGCCTTTAAGTCCTTCTCACAAAAAAGGTATTCCACTGAAAATGGGCTCGACCCTTCTGTCCCGTCTCCTCCTCTGCTGTAACCGTGCACGAACTTGAACAAAATCACTCAAAGGTCAACTTGGCTCTCCAAAATTTTGCACCGCTTCTTTTGGACACGGGTGCAGCTAAACTGGGCAGTGCAGTTGTAACACAGAAAGAAGCTTCTGAAGAACCATGCAACGAGTAATAAAAGCACTTTATTGCAAATACAGAACGAAGCTTCTGAAGGACCATGTGCCAAATAATAGAAGCTCTTTATTGTAAACACGGAAAGAAGCATCTGAAGAATCATGTGTCAACCAATAAAAGCACTTCATTGCAAACAAAACAACAAGATTCCATAAGAAGTGCCGATTAAAATCCCTTTATAAGACAGAAGGAAGCTCGTAATGGAACATGTGCCAAATAATAAAATAAATTTACTGGCTTTGTTGAGCCACGGTCAAGAATTTAAAATAATTTCGAAGTATTTGCCCCATCGGCTGATCATTTCAGAGTGGGGGAAAAGAAGGGGCGCCTCTTGGATCCTGGTGCAGCACTGGAAAGTAGTGAAGGTATAATTAAGCGAAATTATTTTTACAATCAAACTTATCATCAGTAATGAAATACCGACCTCACTTTTTTTTTCAAAAATTAGCCCCGAGTGGACGAAACCTTGGATACGCAACGTGATACATTCACATCAACTGGAACGCATCCGATCAATACTAATTGTATTGGAGGCTTTTTTGTGAAGTAGTTGCTGTAACCTGTAGCAGTAACTACCTAATGCCGATTTGAGCGCGTGAAACATAAATGTTACTAAAATCCAGCTTGTTTGTACTCCATGATCAGCACTTAAGCGTGAAAATTTTCAGACGCAGGATGTGAAGGACACAGACAATAAGCGCCTGTCCTGGTGCTTCACGTCCTGCGTTCGAAATTTTTCATGCTCCCAGGTGGTTTACAAAGATGGTAGTTTCAAGGTGTAAATAATAGCACTATTTATGCACTCTGTGTTATTGCAGTTACTTGCAACTGCCATACATAATAACCTGCAGCAAAATGAAAAGCAAAAAAATGCTGGAGGGTAACCTCAATGCTTGACTAATTCAAAAAAGTGACATTTTTGTGCACAAACAGCAATCTCTGCAGTCCTCCCGCCTGCTTGACCAAAATAATATTGCACCTAACTCTTATATTTGATTGCCTGTGATTGTCAAGTGCAGGCATGTGTCGTTAATAACAGTACTCTCGATATATTTCATTTATTTTGAACACAACCACTGAGCGCTACGAGCAATGCAGTTTCTTCATTTCTTGCAGATAATTCTCTGATCTCACTGGACATGTTGCTCCCAGGTATCGGCAATTAATGCGAAACGAAACTTTGTTTAACATTCTGAAATAAATGGCCTTTGGTAACTCACTCTGCTTCATGCAGCCACGAAAGACATTTATTGTCCAAAAAATGCGACAAATATTGAGAAAAAGTCAACGTTCCCGCCACAGTGGCGTAATATGACCTGGCACTCAAAACGTAGTTATCAGTGTCCTAGGTGCATGTTAACATTCAAGTGATGCGATAAAACAGTACTGCAAGCCCTATTACAACCTCCCAGAGATGCTTCTTGGTGGTTGCTTTGCTCGGCAGCCGCCAATCCCACAAACCAGATTCTGTGACGTCATAGAGACGTCGCGGGAAAGTGATGGGAGAGTCGCCACTGATTCATTTACTTTCTCTAATACCTGGGCTATTTGTTTGAGAGAGAGAAAGAGGGAAGAGCACCTTTATTTGCCCTCCTACAAAGGCTTCTGCTTTTCTAGAGTGGGGCTGCTGTTGCCAGTGGAGGAGGGCCTCCCAGTCCTCCTCCTCTGTCAATGTAAATGTAAATGAGGAGGTGGTTAATTGCCCGCCCGCGGATAGGTACCCGCCGGTGATTTTCGTGCGCTTGCCGAGAGCGAGTTCAAGCTATTTCTGGGGGCCATCGGGGAACTACTCCGCCCAAGTGCCAGGAGAAGGAGAAAGGGAGTCTCTGTATGCCTGCCTTGTATGAATAATCCCTGCGCAGTCCCACACGTAATGCTGGTTGTTAAGGTACCCATGAACGCAGCCTGGGCAGCTAGGGTGGCCAGTATTATTTTCTATGCAGTGTGAAGTTTGCGAAAAAATTGGCATCACTTGTCTTTGCACAAGTCTTTTTAGTGAAAAAAACGTTATTTTTATTCATGGTTCCATTAAAACCTCCCCATTTACTCATATCCACGACTATCTGCCATCAGTCCTCCAAAGTACCCTCTCTGCACGGCCTGTGAATGATATTCATGATGGTGTATCTCGTTTGGAAAATTTCCTAATGCAGGAAGTAACTGTTCAAACTTATTACGAAGGATTAACGTGCCTGTATGCCACTCCTGCCTGATACAAAAGCCCCCCGCGCAACTGCGCTCAGTTTTCCAGTGCTCCATTTCTTTAACTACTGGGAAGTCTCCACTCAATCAAACACATCTGAATGATTACGGGCCAGAATACAAGCCTCCGTTATATTTCGCGGATTTCTCGATTCCCTGGTTGATGGCTTGAATGTGATTTAGCGTTATGCAACCTTTCCTAAATTGGCCGATTTCTTCAGTTCCAGGAAAGTAAGTAAGTCATTTCTGCTATGCTAAATGTGCATCAGGCATGTACAATTTAGAATTTTTATTTTTGAAGTGAATATGATGCGTATAAAGACTTCCAATGGTTTTAATCATGGCCAGCTTTTCAGACAGTCACCTCAAAAATGGAAGCTCACAATTTATAAAATGTTGACCAGTGATGAGGAATGTTTGTGGAAACACTTCTCTATGGTTCAAATATGCACACAGCTATGCTCTGCAAATACTGATTCGTCTGATCACGCAGACTTTCTGGCAACAAGTCAGAGTCGGTTTCGTTTTTCAAATCACACTCTAAAATGAGGCCTTGGAACGTGGTACGACTTCAATGAGGAACTTGTCGATTGTCGATGTCAATTTGAGAGTTTCGTCGAGTTCCTAGTTGCTTACGTCAACAAGAATTTCACCTGAGTGCATCACAGCTTGTTCCCACAACACTTTCTACGGACTTACCAATGAGGAATGTTTATACCACTGTGAATTGGTTACTTGTTTACAGATTCAATAAACACGGAACAGGGGAAGCTTTCAGCAGGTAACAATAAGAATTCGCCCTTGGTGCGAACCCATTCTGCGACCTGATAAAATGCGGCAAAGAATTTTGGAATTATTATAGGATAAGCAAAAGTGGAGGGTGTTCCAATGAGCTTTTGGCCCTTGTGCCGAGCAGGGTGCCAGCGATTCCTGCCTGGTAGACAGAGTAGGAGGCCACTAGATAGAGCATGGCCACAGCCCTTGTGAGCCATGGCAAAGGCCTTGTGCACCATGGCAAAGGGTCCTACTGCACCTTTTTAACATCTACACATCCCAGATAACTCAAAACGTCCTGACGACGTCCTCAAATGGTTTAAACGTCCTGAATCCTATTCTGGGCTTCCGGGGGACATCCACAGGATTAGATACTGTAAATGATCCATCAATGGTTCATCCTAGAGCTTATTTTGGATCACAATGGATTGCGAATGATCCCTAAATGATCCGTTGTATTACTTCTTTTGGATCACAATCTATATGGACGTGCCAACGCTGCTGCTACCGTGGAGGAAAGGCTATTACAGTAATAAATTATGCTAATTTATTACCAGTGAGGTACATTACCAGCTGGCATTGACGATATAAATTCCAAAGTTCTGAAAAACACCCTTTCTGTTTCTGTTAATATCCTGTATCACATTTTAAGACAATCATTAGCAACAGGCCAGCTTCCCATTGACTGGAAGATTGGTAAAATAGTCCCCGTGTTTAAAGCCGGCGATAAACATTCACCCGAAAGTTATCGCCCCATCTCTCTAACGTGCATCTGCTGCAAACTTCTGGAACATATAATCGCTTCTCATGTTTTCCGGCACTTAGAATCTAACCACTTCTTTTTTTGTCAACCAACATGGATTTAGAAAAGGTTTTTCGTGCGAAACACAGCTGCTGGAATTTACGTCAGAACTACATTGCAACATGAACAATAACCTTCAGACTGACTGCATTTTTCTCGATTTTTCAAAAGCATTTGATCGTGTACCCCACTGTCGTCTGATTTCTAAATTATCTTCACTTCGATTAGACTCGCTCACTTTAACTTGGCTTCGAAACTTTCTTTTGCTCCGCCAGCAGTTCACAGTAATAAACAATATCCAATCCCCGCTTTCCCACGTAACCTCAGGTGTACCGCAGGGGTGCGTCCTCGGCCCCCTGCTATTCTTAATTTATATTAACGATTTGCCAATCACCATTTCATCTCGCATGCGAATTTTCGCCGATGATTGCATTATATATCGCTCAATAACCTGTGCTGACGACCACCTAACACTGCAAAACGACCTCAACAAGATTAATGACTGGTGCAAAAAATGGCTGATGTCGCTAAACAAGCAGAAGTGCAAAATTATGTCTTTCACACGCAAGCAAAATATTTCCAATTGTTCGTACATCATTGATGATTACCCTCTGTCGCACGCATCCTCCTACAAGTACCTAGGTATTCATTTCACACCAAATCTTTCTTGGTCACACCATATCACCACCATTTGTGCAAAAGCTTCAAAATCATTGGGATACTTACGCCGTAACTTGCATAGCTGCCCATCCCATGTTCGTCAACTAGCTTATCAGACCTTCGTTCGCCCACAACTTGAATTCGCCGCATCCATCTGGTCCCCTTACCAAAATTACCTAATCAACATGCTTGAAGCGATTCAAAATAGGGCAGCCCGTTTTATCTCGAGAAATTACGACTACCATAGCAGCATAACGGAAATTAAGCTCTGCCTTTCTCTTCAATTGCTGAGTACTCGGCGGGATATTTCTCTTCTATGCCTCTTCCATAAGTATGTGTACAGTAATAAACCATTCCCATTTCAACTCGATATACCTTCCGTTCGTTACATCTCGCAGGTTGCATAATAACTTAAGTTTCACGCGATTATATGGGTCAACCGACGCCTTTAACTCATCGGCTCTTCCTCACGCCATTCGCTTGTGGAATGATCTCTCGAATGACATCGCATATCAATCAGACCACGAAAAATTCAGACAACTTCTCCACTCTTTCTTTCAGTGATAGAAACGTCGACTGGTTCTTTTTACAAGTATTTGTGCCACCTCCTGTATCGCTCCAGTGTAATTATATCCATTCGTTTTTACTCCGGTTCCTCCCGCTTACAGATTAAGGCCTTGTGTTCGGTAAAACAGCACCGCGCTCTTCTTTTTCTTTCTTTTTTCTTACCGCTTCACACTTTGTGACCGCTGCATTTTTGTAGTTTATGATGTCCTTATACACACAAGTAAAACTCTTATCCTGTGTTTTCGAAACAAGAACAAGTTGCTTTCTGCGCGTTGTTATAGAATATTTTTAACTACGTGTGTAGTAGGTGTTTTTTACTAAGTTGTTTTGCGCATATTTGCATTCCTTCCCACCTGCAATGTTCCCATGTATGTGTCACTTCAAGTGACTTTTTTTGTACATTCTTTTTCTCTTTAGTGACATATATCCTGTTATTTGCTGTTCCGTTCTTTCAAAGTTCATTCAAAGTTTGATGTTCCCTTACAGTTCTGTCACGACACTCACCCTTTGTTACCCCCCTTACACAATGCCCTGCAACAAGGGCCTGTAAGGTATTTTTAAATAAATAAATAACACCCCCCGCTTGTAGAAAATGGTCAGTCCACCCGACAGGTACAAAATGTCTCCAAAGTTGGAGGTCCCTTCACCTTTTTTCTTAGTTGGCGGTCTTTTCTTCCACCCTTTTTCTTTACGCCCTTTTACTTAGTTTCGAACACCGTAATTTGTAGCTTTACACCCTTCTAGGAAAAAAGTTGTTGAAATAATGAACACCCTTTTTGAAGGGTGTTGAAGTGGTGGGGAAGATTTGTTTGAATTTAATAAAATTCTATAAGTTACGGAACACAAAAACTACCACGTGATCAAAAAGGTTTTGCAAATCCGCGTGCTAATTTGCATAGTAAAATCCATAGTTCCAAAAGTAGCGCAAAATGTCTGTTTTTTGCGACAAGCCCACCGACTCGATTGGGGGGGCTTTCCTTTGCTGGATATAAAAGCAAGAGCACATGTATTACCAGTATTACTAAGTAAGGATGCACTCCCTGTACCGCATGCATTCACTTGGTTTTCAATTCATTTGTGTTCCAAGTGTAACTTGTGCGTATGGACTGTGTTGATTGCTGCGCGCTCCGCCGATTCACATTGCCACGCGTAGCTGCTGCCCTGGCCACACCGTTATTTTAGGGTGTTAAGCAACCTTACACCCTTTTTTAGGGTGTTCACACGAACACCATTTTTTCATCCATACACCTTTTTTTCTCCAAAACACGTTTTAAAGGTGTTCGCCATGGGACAAGATTCTTACACCCTTTTCGGCCAGAAAGGGTGTAAGAAAGTTTAGTGTGTAGTGAGGCCTGTTGCCTTAGCTTGTAGGTAACTTCAGACTAAGAAAAAATAACATTAGTTTGTATCCTGGAAGTGTACGAAAATTGTCCAGCGGCATCATTTTGACGACGTTCTGAGGATGTATGCTGAACGGACAGACGGACCCCGTTTGGACTGGCTGAGGATAAGACCTGGACAACCTGAGGATGCTGAAATGTCCAGAGTCGGACATCCTGAGGATTTACCCAGGTTTGTTTTGCGTTATCTGGGATGGTTGGATACAGCCTATGCATGGGGATTTTGGTGTCACCACCCACCACCTCAGAGAATGTGCAAGGTGCCTTGTGCAGGAAATTCTGTTGGCGAGAACACTCATCACATGCCTGTGTGCAGAATAGAAGCAAGCAAAGGTACTTTACCTTTTTGAAGCACGCCAAGAGGTCTTTTTGCCACTGCTACCTGTGCCGCCAGAACTGTAAATAGGGCCAAATAGTTTGCTTCGTGGTCCTGTGGAAAAAAATGTTTCTTCAATGTGACAGCTAGCAGTGATGCGTAGACAATGGTTACCACACACTGCAATGTAGCCAAGTGCAGTCAACCACAGGGGCAGGAATCAATAAACCACGTGGAACCTTAAATCATGGTGGAGTACAATAACATGTAATTGCGTGTGTACAAGGCAGGGCCCACGGTACATTGTATACTTTTTTTGCGAACTGTGTGGAGTAAATATTCACACTGCCTTACACAGTGCAGTCGAACATTGGGGCTTTTGCATTTTAAAAACACCTTGTTTTCCCGATCCAATTACTTCTGCCATGGACGAAGCCTGTTGTGCTCACAATAGAAAGAACCCACTGATCAACCGAAATAAGCCTGAATGCCATTGTTTCCACATGACGTTCACCCCGGCCACTGTGCCGGAAAACCGCCTGGTCGTATAAAATCATTATTGCAACGATAAAGGGCAGGTAACTGATCAAGTCAAAAAAGCTGTTTGACGTTTAGGTACCCTTACGTGTACCTTGTTCACTTGTGCCGTAGAAAGTGATGCTATATATTGGGCATTGTGCTGCGCAGTGAGTTCGCACAGATATGGTGCACGTTGCCGTCCGTTCTGTTAAAAGTGTCAGTCGTTGCCTGAGTGATGAACCCGAGCAGCAACCGAGAAGATAACTTGGGCTCGGTTGTCAGCACTTTTGCCTCGTCCCACTCGACCACGTGACATGTCCTCTCACACCGCTCCACAAGTGCACTTGTTTTTACATGGCCTTTAATCACGCAGCTCCAGTTCTGTGTTAATCTGGATTCCCCGTTTCGATTGATTGTAGGGTTTAACGCGTGACGCAATGCAGGCGATCAGGCGCACCGTAGTGGAGGGCTTTGGATTAATTTTGACTACATGGGGATCTTTAACGTGCGCCAAAATCTCGTACACACGGGCGTTTTTGCTTTTCGCTTCCATCAGAAAAGCGGCCGCTGCGGCCGAGAATTGAACCCGTGACCTCGTGCTCAGCAGCGCAATGCCTTGGCCACTGAGGCACCGCGGTGGGGGATTGCCCGTTTCGCCAATGTACACAGATTTACACTCGGAATATGGAATCTTGTAAACAACACTTAAAAATATGAAGCGTGAGTGGGAGTCGTCAACATTGATAAGGCCAGAACGCACCTTGCTAGTGGGCACGTGCGCGATGTGCCCACACACTTTTTTGAAAATGCGTGCAAGGGTTTCACTGATCTGCGAGACGTAGGGTATTGCAGCACGTTTTGACGTAGTCCTTGTTGACCCTTGCCCCTGCTGATCTCGATGCGGATTCCTGCTCGTCGCCCTGTTTGCTTGTTTTCGAATAAAATGCTTTGCCTAGCCATTCCGTTGCAGTTCTCCCACGATTGTCTTCATTTGTTCTCTCGCGCTCTTCGGTCAGAGCACGACCGTTTTGCTCTATTGACAAGTGACGTCACCACTTATGGCTTATCGGACATGGGGTGTAGGGAATAAAACCTCAGGTACCTTCCGGAGTGCGTAGGATTTCTGGACAGACTCAACTCCAGGGATGTTTTTCGAGCGTGCCCAAAAATTAATTGGGCCATTGGTTCCCACAGATATTTCCATAAACCGTGGGCAAGAAATAGAAGGCGGGAGAGGTGTAGTGATGCTTTCAGGAATTTGGTGTTTCTAAGAAGTCGATGTAGTTGTGATTGCAAGGTCAGTGCAATAAACGGATGTGATTTTAGCTTGCAACGGATGTAATTTTAGCTTACGGGCACCTTATCTCTCCCTGCTCATTTCAAAATTATAAGCACCTTGTGGCAGCTACCAAAAAAGCGATTGAGATCCTGTGGTAGTGTTTCGGGTAAGGAGACGGAAACTCACTGCTCGTCGACTATGTCTCGCTCTATGAATGTAGCACACTGCGTTTGCTAGTTGCCGTGCCATATTCACGAGAAAGTTGAAATCTATAGTTTCTATGCAGCCACCCCACCCCTTCCTAAAACAGAACAAAGCTCTGCACCCACGGAGCCTGTACAAATTGAGCCCAGAGTTTTTACTTCTCATGTGTGCTACAGTTACGATGCTGTCTACTTGGGCACTGAAAATACTGCCTTAAGGTTAGTTGTTGACAAAATTTAAGCAACATTTTGAGGAAAGCGTCCGTTTAAACTGCAGTGCGTCAGTAGCCATTCTGAATGGGAAAAATGTATGTGCTGTGACGGGTCTTGATTCACAAGAACAACTGGGCAACGAAGTGCAGTGTAATGATAAGAGGCGGCTTTCTGCGCCTTAGAATCTTAAAGTCTAGTACGGAAGGGGGGACATTTGCTACACTCGATTAGTGTTAAACAATCTGTATTTACTGCACAATGGATCAACATAATACTCTGGAGTAATACGTTGAGACTGGACTCTTTCTCAATGGTTTGACAATTCCATAATACCGGCATAGCTGCTCTCCATCGCTTCGTACCTTCATGTGCACAGTAAAGGGCAACATTTTTGCGTGAGAGAATGGCTGCAAGTTTATTTTTCTTTCCAAAGAAATCTGAGTTCTCTGCATCCCTCAGTATAAACGTCCAGCCCTCTGTTATTGATGGTGCTAAATGCAATGCAGCCTGAGGGGAGAACAGGAAAACGCGTTCGCCTTACACTATGCCCGTAAGAACATGTAAAGTGTGCGAAGCTAGTACAGCTAGTTCCCGATAATTTAAGATCACTTAACTGCAACTGTCGGTTAAATGGTACTGAGTGATGGTACCGCCACCTCCGCATGCGATCGAACGGGAAAATTCTCGGTAATTGGAAAATGAATTAAAAATATCTACTAAGAACATTTTATAATTAAATTGCTGAGGCCACCGAAACGTTTTACAAATTTGTTGTTTAATTAAAAACCATGAACTTTGATATCAAAACGTTTACTATTGCCACAATTGTTGAAACTTAGTTACAACCTCTGATGTACCTGAGGGCCTTGCCCTCGTGCAGCGGTATTTTGCTGCAGGCAAAATCACAGAACTCGGACACATCTACAGTCTGCAGAATTTGCTTTCTGCTGCAAGATTCTGCAAGCAGAAGCAGATGGCAAGAACTGAATTTTTTATAAACAGTTAGCTTCAAAGTACTAAAATGCCCATTTATTCTCGGTGTGGTTAATTGGAAGCGCATTTATTACCGAGTTTTATGTCGTCCTCTTGAACTATTTTTGACGGGAGTCGACTTGGAAAAGTGAAGTGCAAAAAAAAGACGGTCGAAAAGGATGAGAATAGCTCACTTACCGGGAGTCTTCTTCAATTCCGGGGTGCCAGTGGCCCCCTCATCGTCACTGTCACCCCCGTTCAGGATCTGCTGCCAGTAGTCCGCAGGCAGGTCCAACAGCGCCTGCATCACCTGCAAACAAGTCAAACTGTTTAAAACACAATGCAAAACACCACCAGCAGGCAGCCAAGGCTGTACTTTAATTTAAAAAAATCGAAACGAATACAAAACGTAGTTTGCGAGTGTGCAGAATGAACTTTAGTTGTACCGGAGCAGAGCTGTAAACAAATGGCGCCTGATGGCACGCACAGCACTTTCACCACCGTTTCAGCTACGATTGCCTATAAATATAGAGAGATATATGGCAGCACTTTTCTAAGCCAGTGACCAGTGGTCTCACAGCGGAAATTAAGTTACCGAAGGATGGGCTACAGTATTGCCAGGACTTAACTTTAATTACTTTGCAGGTGGAATAATTCCTCTCGCGAGTCACGGCATTGTGTTCACGCAATGCGTGTGCGGGACATTGCGCAGCCACTTAAAAGAATAGGAAGATCACCGAGTAGGCGCCTATAAGCCGGGCAGGAAACGAAAGATGAAGATCGCTTTGACTACCTGGCTTCCGGGCACAAGTTTACAATAAAAGGCCTCTATGTCATCCGCTGGACCATTCATCGCGCGAGTGTATCATTGCAATATATTCCTCCCTTCTGCTGAAGGGACAAAGCTTTTCACACACTAGCTCTAAAGTACGCTTATTTTTTATTGCCACGGCACACAACTTAAACATGGCAGACTACTCAAAGGCTGCGTGTTGCCTTCTTGAAGAGATCCTGGAGCGACGTTTTGGCCCGTGTCTGCCCAGTCTAGGGCGCGGCTCTGAACTTGGCTTCCGCTCTTACCTTAGGTATCTTCGAGAAAGCTCAGGTCAATGCACCAGAAATGGCGGTGGTATCATCATGTGCAAACCAAGCATAGCGCGAGCTTCGCAAAAGAATAAAAACACATCAATAACTGTCCTGCCAGGCAGCGCACTGCTATGGGGAGACGGGAACGTTGCAGTTGTGGCTGCGAATGCTGTATTGGGGAAATAATCAAGCATGGCCCCACAGAAATCACACTGTGGCTCAACAGCCACCATTCCTTGGAGCTCAAAACTGGACGGAACACTCAACCACTCAACGGAAGTCAATTTGACATTACCTCTATAGCTTTCACAAGTCGCAAGATGTGCTTGGGTCCTTTTTATAATTGACTACCGTATTTACCCGATTCTAACGCGCACCCATTTTCCTGGAAAAAAAAACCGCAAAAACTTGCACCTCCGATTGTAACGCGCACTGGACTTAGTGACCCAGACAAACGAATGCGAGAGAAACGGGCGATTTATTTCCCGAAGTAATCTCACTCATCTCGCTCCTCGTCGCTCTCCGCTGACCACAACATCTCGTCCTCGGTGCCTTCAAGCACGTTCGCGATGCCACACTTTTGAACGAACGTTCAACCATGGTCGATGGGATCATGGCCCACGCCTCGCACGCCCATCCCGAGAGCTCATCCAGAGGTGCACGCTACAGCCGACCGCTCGTTTTGAACGCGTGGGAGCCGCCGCTGTCATTGCTGTTATCAAGCGCGCAAGTTAAACGATTTGACGATTTGTGTGAACGCCGATAGAAAAGCCTAGGCGCCTAGGCTTGCTGCTATAGTGAGCTAGAATAAGTATTCTAGTTCATTATACTTGTTTCGTCCGAAAAATTGTTGCTAAAAGTTTTGGCGCCATCTTGGGATGGCGATGGCGATGGCGATGGGTGGGACGAAATTTCCGCTGTTTCGGCATTTTCGGTTTTGTATCCCATTCTAACGCGCATGCGATTTTTCGGCCTATTTCTTCGGGAAAAAAAAGTGCGCGTTAGAATCGGGTAAATACGGTAAGCGCGGTCCTAAACATTCGTGCCAAACTTATTAGATCGTAAAGTACCTTGCCTAGAATTAACGCAGAAAATATCTAGGTGTTTGCTCAAAAGAAAATTCTAAAGTAGCGCAGTTAGCGCTCCAGCAGCCTGTATAATAAAGATTCTACGATTGAAACCATGAGTATTTGGGTGGACAAGAAATACTTTATTAGACCAATTTATTATTCAATTACAGTGGACGTGAAACAACTTTAAATAGTTCAGGTACATACCATTAACGCAGGTTGGAATTTCCCAGGAAAATGTGCACTCTCAACAAAAACAGCAGCTGTGTTGTGTGCAGAGTTGGTGCTACCCCCCCCCCCCCTTCCCCCGCCAAGAAAAGGGGCTTGCGCTATTGCAGACCACAGATCATTTTTAATGCTTCCAGCCTTACTGAAATTATTATGGAAGCTAAGCAGTGTGTGTTAAACACAAAAATGGTGACAGTCCGTTTGTTGTCACCTTTTTTATTCAGCTTACACCTCTGTACAACTTGTACTGTGGTATATACAGCTAAACCAGAACTATACAATCCTTGTATGTGATTTAATGTGATGAATTAGCCTGGTCCGTTTACCGGGCATCCCCAGTCTCAAAACAATCACTGTGTTAACAATAGCAAGCAAGTGATACGAACATAATAAGAAGCCCCACACCAACCGCCCAGTCTTGTTTCTTTGAAGTGGCCGTGTTCTGCAGCTGCTGGTCACCCAAGAAGTTGCTAGGACATCACAAGCACCCGGAGAGAATGTAATTTGCAAGAAGACGCCACTGCTGCATCTGTTTTCACTGATATCTAGATTAGTTTAATTCAGCGTTAAAATCGGTATCATTCTCACAAGTATCGAGAAGTGTTTTGGAATGAACCAAACTTGGCATGTTGCCTTCCTGCCCCCCCCCCTTTCAAAATGGCTGCACTCTGTTTAAGACCCTGCCCCTCGAAGCTCACAGCTGTTCCCTATTGCTGGTGGCCATTCACACCAATTTTTAATCACCCTCTCGTCATTATGTCTCTCCCATACGTCGGCAGGCTCACTGACGAGTGCACTCACCCCCCCCCCCCACCCCTTACCACTCACGAGTGAGTGGTGAGTGAGCCTGGCCATCGTTTTTAAACTGGCGGGTGCCAGTGAGCTCGAGCACCACTTGCGGCGAGCCCCGCCCAGCACTCGCGAGTGAGAGCGCCACTGACCGTGAGCCCCGCTCACCACTCGCAAGTGGTGAGTCCCAGTCGCCACACGCGAGTGCTGAGCTCCCCTCACCGCTCATTAAGGGGCGTGTGCAGTCGCCCGATTTGCGGGGCTTACCGCGATGAGAGCCACTCTTGCGTTTGTACTCTGTTGGCTACTCGTCAAACCACTGGCTGAGATGGTTGTTAACGGCGCAATTTCATTAGCTTCGGGAATATGTCGTCACTGCGCACGTGCTATGGGGCACCACAGAAAAAAGTTTCTGGTGGCGTGTTGATTCAGTAATACGTTTTGGATGGACTTCTGACGTCGTAACGCACTGATACTTTTCCATTTCATCACTCAAGAACAAACTGCTGTGCACACTCCCGGGCGAGTGGTGACGACGAGTGGTGAGCGTGAGCGCGAGGGAGTGCGAGTGATGAGGCTGAGGGGTGAGCGCGACTGAGTGCGAGTGGCGAGGGCTAGAGGTGAGTGTGGGCGCGAGTGAGTGCGAGTGGTGACGGCGAGCGGTAAGCGTGAGCACGAGTGAGTGAGAATGGTAGAGCGAGTGGTAAGGTGAGTGCGAGTAAGCGCGAGTGGTGAGGGCGACTTCTGAGTGTGAGTGCGAGTGAGCACGCAAGTGAAAATTTATTTTTCTGAGTAAGTGCGAGTGAGTGGCGTCCAGTTTTGCTGAAGTATGGTCTCACCCGCTCCTGAGTGCGGGTCTCCCCTTGCAGGTCGGCCACCGAGGCCACATGGGTGGACGAGTAGCCCACCAGGGTGGGCGCAAACATCCGCGCCAGGGTTTCAAGGGGCATCATGGCCTCGGCGCTGTTGGCCACCACCTGCAGGTGCACCACCATGGCAGCCAGGGTGTCCCGGTTGACCGGGGGAAGGTCCGACACGGCATGCCACAAGCCGCACGTCCGGTCACCACTCGGAAGCTCTGCACAATATGAGAGTACAACCTTTTCTCACCTTCCTTCCATTCACAACCCCCCTCACAGCCATGGCATTCCACTATAGAAGGCAACAAATGTTAAAGATAACAAAGTTCATAATGTGTACACATCACTATTTCAGGTGATGAAGAGTTGCTAGGCTCTTGAGAGCAGCTGTTTTTAGCAATGTCAGGCAACCAGGGCACAAAAGAAACTGAACGTATCAATGTCCGCCATTAGGTATTGCGGCAAAACATATCCAGTGCAGCACAAGCCCACGATCGGTAGGGTAGCGGCAACTCGTGGCCCTACATTATTTGGGATCATCTGGGGATCAGGGTAATTGATGCCAGCCCTTCGCAAGGTCATTGGGACAGCCTTCCAAAGGACAGATGTTCCTCAAAGGTGCAACAACATTAGTGCTGCAGGTAAGGGTGTGGCAACACTCAAAACTTTCCAGTATCAAAATGAGTGGGGCAGCACTAGGCAATGAAAACACCGAGCCACAGAAGAACATATATTTAAGGGGACACGCGGGTCGAAAAAGCACCATTTTTTGGAAATACGTCGTTTTTTTTTGTTTTCACTTGCATTATCATCTTTGACTACCCCGCTTTCATGGGAAAAAAATGAAAACGAAATATGAACGAGAAATTAGTGAAAATCGTGTCTGAATGACTCACGGTGAGCCTAGAAATCACAATCAAGTCGAATTTCGGCCGTCTTTGATAGTTTTTGCTGCACGTAAGCGTGGCTGGCGGCCATTTCAGTCACTTGAGAGAGGTAGTCAAAGCCTTCTCTCAAACAAACCGCTCGCCAGCTTCGTATCTCCGCGTAAAAAATAAAAATATTTCTTCCCGCTTGTATTGAGACCTCCCACATGGGTATTTAAATCACGTGACGCGAAATCGGAACCGCCATTGGCTCTCGCCGCTTGTGAGCTGCTATCGCCTCCGTCGTTCCGTTCGTTACTTCGCGCTATATTTTCATATTCCTTATCGTGTATTGTTAATCATTAACGGTGAGAAGAAGCATGACTCATCGCCGCAAGTCCCGGACTTCACGCCCGTACAAGGGAAAGCGGAAGCGGCGCTGCATTGCGACGATTACGCCCAACGCCGGCACGACTGGCACGGTGAGGCCTAACGGCGACGCACCTTCAAGTGTTGCGAGCGCGGCTCAACCAGGCGAGGCTGGTTTTATCAGTGACGCTATCAGAAGAGTCCTTCAATGCTGTTCTGGTCATGAAACTTCGCGGTCACGCTATGGGAGAGCTTCGTGCGCTGCCCAGGGAGACCGCACCGCGGCGCTGGTGTTGATCGAAGGGCAGCCGGGGGCGTGGTCAGAGCGCGTTTGGCAGGGAACAGACCACGGAGCAAGATAAAACAGACGCTCGCCGCCTTATCAGCAGTGCGCTTTCGCTTTACGTGTCGTGGGCCGCTGAAACGGACTGATCATTTTGGGAGTGACGAAGAAATTTGGTGTGAACAGACATGCTGCTACTGCGTTCCTGCCTGCCGGTCTGGCTACAGAGCAGCGGCGGCCGCGCCCGATGGCCTCCGATCTGCGGTGGCGCCTCTCGCGGTAGCCTTTGTCCCCGTACGAAACTTGGCCGGAAGTTTCATGACCAGAAAAGCATTGAAGGACTCTGCAATCAGCTTTCTAAACGCATCGGAGAAGTTTCAACCTTCCAATGCGGGGAGACAGTCGGCAACGGGAGTGGTGCAAGCGCAGTTATCTCCGAAGTCGACGTTCTGAGTGACCTTGTGAGCAGCGCCGTGTGCGCGATGTGCGGGAAGTACGAACTCGTCGTAGTTGAGGTCGCAAACAAGCGGAAGGGCCTCGCATCGGTACTGAACCTAAATTCAATTGCAAAAACGTGGAGTGCCCTGCAGGAGTGGTTTCTTCTATCTACTCGTCGCAGCGCGCTGCCGCCATCGGCCGCGGAGGCCGCAACCCGGAACTCTGCAGGGGAAGTCTCCGTGATAGTTTCGCCATCAATGTGAAAGCGGTACTCGCTGCACGCGCGGTTGGCATCGGACACGATCAGCTGTGCAGGTTTTGTGCCATTCTTGGTCTACCAAAACCACTGCACCAAAAGACGTTCCACAACATTGCCAAGAAAGTTCATGCCGTGGCCACAAAAGTCGTCTCTGACAACCATGCTGAAGCAAGGCAAGTAACTGTGTTGCAAACTGGTCAGACTGACGTTAGCGTGATGTTTGATTGTACTTGGCAGAAACGAGGACAGAAAAGCCACAACTGTGTTGGCACTGCCATTTCTCTCGACACTGGTCTCTGCCTGGATTTTGAGGTGCTGTCAAACTACTGTCAAGATTGCAGCCGCCCCCAAAAGCTTGGCTTGATTAGCAAGAGGAGGAAGTGTGGCAAGCCTTTCATGCCCCTGTGTAAAAAAAATGTCAAATAATCATCCGTGGAGACAGAAGCAGCACTGCGCATCTGGCACACGACTGTATCGTACAACCTGCAGTTCACTGTAGTTGAGACGGCCACTGCTCTCACGGTGTTGTGGTTCAACAGGGGCCACACTATAGCTTTGAGCAAGTTCTCCAAGAACTGGGCATCTTGCCTTCAGAAGAACTGGTTAGACTAAGCAGTGCAAGTGACCAGTGGAGGATCAGGCAGATGTCTGCCAGGATGACTCCTGAGGCTAGGTCCCATCGCCACAGCCTGGTGAAACGGGCCTGTACCGAGGACTCCACCCGCAAGAACCGTTAGGGTGCAACTTATGCAGCAGGAGCGTTCTAGTTTTAGTACCTCAATGTGGACATTTCAGACTATATCCCCATCAAGTTTCATGTTGTTTGAGCAAGACTTTCTGAATCTGCCAAAGAAATAAACTTTCAATTGCGTTTTTCTCAGCTTGTTTTTGTCCGTTTTCAGAGTTTGTGCACACTTATTTTCCCACTTAATTGTATCACGATGAAATTTTGCACAGGTGTTCATTATAACACAGAGTGCACAAATCTTGTTCATTATGCAATTTGTGTCCTTAGATATTTCGGACGGTGATAAAACAAAAATATACAGAACGAGGAAAGGCACACTGCGAGTCATTTTTTTTTCGTTGTGAGGAAAATGAATATGAGGCTTTTTCAGGTAGATTTGTGCACTCTGCAGTTCATAAGGAACCACCTAGGTTATTTTAAAAGTTTCAGAAAAATTCTTACTATCAAAAAAAGTGTGCACAAAAAAGCCATTTTTCTGCAAGTCATGCTGCGTAACATTTTATCCGGAGAAGCTATTCAAAATCTGATTGCATATATGACTAGAGGAGCTCAATCTTTAGAATCTGAAAATGTTAGCCTCCCAACTTCATTATTAAAAAAAAAGTTGTCTCGAGGAGCATGTCCCTTTAAAATGGAAGGTAGCAGCTGCAGGCCAGCAGAAGCGATGTCTGGCCGAACGCCCGGAGTTGCTGGGAGCCACAGGTACCCAAGCCGTCTTTGGCGATGTGGCCACAGAAAAAGCATAATATCCAACTCAGCTTCAAATCTAAGCACTATTCGAAATAACCTGAAACGCAAATGCACCTACTTGGTTTATCAAACTGTGGCGCATGAAGCTATGGCTCGCTTGAAAAATGGCCCAAAGCACATGCAAAATGTACTCTTTGGAACGAGTGAGAACCCTGAACTAACTTTGGGATGGATGTATAGCTCTTTGAGGAACTGCGATCAACCACCACAAACGTGAACCGGCTTCCTCCTCTGCTAGCAGCAACAGGGCTTCTCCGAAACGTACCGGTGACCTGCGGCTAAAAGGCACGAGCAAGGTGCTTTTAGGAAGGGCACCTCTTTTGCACCTTCCTGCTTCCCTTGCCGCCTCCTGATAAGGTGGCGGCTCTCAAGCTGCCCCTTGAACCTTCTAGATAAGAAGGTCTAGTTCCGTAATGGCACGTTTTCTAGCCAAATGATGTACAAAGTTGCTCGTGTCTTTTTACCACTGGTGTTCCTTTTTTAAGGCGAAAACCTTAAATCTCCATATTGTTCCGTAGCCAAAGACGACGCATATTTCTTGAAGGAACAAAGTTTACTGGAGCGAGCTTGTGCTCCTAGAAAATTCAAAGAAAACACAAGCAGCATAGAAGGAGTCAACAAAGTGACGTGCGCGGAGTGGCATCGGCGAATCGAATGCCGTGGCGTCATCTCGGCCGGCATTTATCTTTCGGTGTGATTGTTTCTCGAACCATCATATTGCAGCGAGAACATTGCATATCAAATATTATTCTAGGCTAGTGGCGCAATGGAGAAACCCTCTTCCTATCAAATAAGACAGCCCGAACGGAATAGAAAAAAGGAAACGAAACGCGCACTTGGATTACAACACAGACAAGTGCACAGCCGGATGCCGCCGGCCGGTAGCAACAAAACACAGAAGTAAATGAACCCAATGAATGGTTTGCGACAGTGTTGGTATTGCGGGTGTATTAATGTACAGAAAATCGGTGGTATAGAAAAGTTGCTCAAGAAGTAATGAACTTACCAGTCGCCTTTGCGAACACGTCCCAGAGGGACTTGGTGATGAGTGTTTCAGTGAGTGAACTCAGGAATTCCCTGAGCACACTGCACACCACGTGGATGTCCACCTTGGACTGAAAGTACAAAGTGCAATAAAATTGAGGCCGTGTCACTCACACACTAATACAATAGCAGATATTGGGGCAATGAAAACGCTGAAGAATAAGCTACTTAATGATGAGGCATGCTTGCCACCACTCACCAGGTTCGGGATCCCCTTGCCTCGCTGGAACTGCGCCCTCAATTCCTGCACCTCCTGCTCTCCGCCAGACACCCTGGAAAACAACAGGGGGACACCCTCAGCCGGGAGCACACAAATGAACAACAGAGTAAACGTTCGTCATAACAAAGCCCCCAAAACAGGAAACCATCTCTGTTGTCAGCAATACTTCATTAAAAGGGAGAATGATTAGCTCTATACCCGCTGCAGTTGAGACAATGAAACAATTCAAATAAAGTGTTTTCGTATTAACGAGGACTCACTGTACTAACAAATGTACTGGACACAAAGGTTCCACTAGGGCGTCAATCAGGTAGTTTAGATGACACTGCGAAACAAAAATAAATCATGTCCACGCCGTAAACGATGCCGAGGGTGCGGAGCACTGGGACGCAAGTTGTGTATTGCTTGTGTGATGAGCGTCATCGTCCGTGCGTGCTGATGCACTCTGAGTTTTAAGTGATTTTGAGGTGCAGTAAATGCACTGTAAATAACAAGCGCCACACGAAAGAATTCGCGTCCCAGTACTTCGCACCCTCGGCATCGTTCATGGCGCCTTTTTCCGCGAATTATGGTTAGATAGTTTAGGGTTTGCTTTATTTTTGCGTTTTCTACCCTTTGAAATTCGCGCTCTTTGCTACTGCAGTTAACGGCGCTCTCCCCAGGTAGCGCGTGGATGGTAGTACAGTGTGCGCCGCTATCGATAGATGGCGTACAGTGCTGTGCGCCATAGAGTTAATCTGTGCCATGGAGGAAAGAAAAGGTTTTCTTTCCTCCATGATCTGTGCGCACGTAGAGTTCCTGCATATAGCTCCCCTAGGGAAGCAGAGTTGCGCTTGCGCGTCCATTCGCCATCTTGAGTTCCAGGTCATGCGGGAAAGCCACCCTTCTCGCGTGAAAAAGCTGCCGCCGGGCCACCGCACCAGCGGCAGCGGCAAGGAGTAGTGGCGAGGGGCGGCCGGGCAAAGACTGGCGCACGATATTATTGGGCCGCTTATCAGATGAGCGGCCGCCGCTGCAGCTGCTTCCACGACCGCCGATGGCTAGTTGAGTAGAACTAACTGTGCGCAATACTGAAAGCGGGCTTTCTGCCGAACGGGAACCCGCGGCATGTGGCAATCAGATGCGCAACTCTTGCGCTACGTGATATACAGGAACTCTATGCGCACGTAAAGCCCCTTGCGCACGGAGATCACCAGATATCTCTGTGAGACATCGGCACGGACATTGCGAGGCCCTAAATGGCTTTGACCTTAAAACATGCTCAGGTTTCCGGCCAGTGCAAAGAAATGGGTGTAAGAGACCACAAGCGGCATTTTTAATGGCCACCACCAAGTTTGTCTTTATCAATCTCGTACGATGACAGGTATACACATCAATGTCAGCAGGAGTTGACATTCAACTTTTAAAGATAGACAGCTGTAGCCTGCTCACACTCGGTTACAGGTTGCACTACATGCAAGTCAAAAGAATGCGGCATCTCAAATTGTCCAAGTGGAATGCTCACCTTGTCTTGCACTGAAAATAATTGGATGTTATAACAGCAGCTGCAGCACTGGTTTTATAAGAAGTACTTTCAATAAATTCGATGTCAAAAGGGAGGAGCATACCAGCACCTTGACATCGTAATCACGGCAACCACGGCGCTCGCCTGCCAATAATTTAGAAATGCGCTTGAAGTTCCTGGTGAAAATATCAATAAAACCGTAGGCTTTCAGGTGGAAAATGTATTCCGTGGCAAAAACCTCGCGATTTTCGCCTGCGTGCGTTTTATTGTGAGTTATGCTACGCTGCTCGAATCCGAGTGCGTACACCCTCTCTTTGCCGATGGTTAGCTTTCTCTTTGCTGATTTCAAGCTTCCTTTTATTTCCAGTGCTTCCTCGATGACTGCCATGTATGCACAAATGTCGTTTACTTGTGTTAATCAGTTTAGGCGGGTCGGCTGGTTCAATCTGACCTGCTGTACTTGACACTTTCAGGTTTTTACGGTTGGCAACAAGTTTCTTTGTTTGTTTTTCAGTTTTACAGTGTGTTCCCTAATGTTTCTACTCCTGCAGCTGCTGCTGGTTCACTGTTGCGTTGCCATTAAGCCTGTCTACACTGATCTACGTTGTGCTCGCCTAGAAGCGCGACTTTGTTTTGCAGAGTTATTTTAAACTCCTGCAACCTTGCTCTGACTGACTCCATGCGGGGTTTTAGTTTTCAGGAGTGTTTCTTTTGGCGGAAAAGGGCCAAATGGAGTTTCCTCCTCTTTCTTTTGGGATTCAGCCTTAACATTGGGCGGACACTTGTGGCACGCAAGCGTGTTCAGTGCATCCTCTGTTCCTTCGTGAGCGCCAGCAAAGCGCCTCGCAAATCAAGAGCGTCCATAACTTGGCCTGAAGCGGGTACAGGAGCTTCAGCAGTTTCTGGGTAATCAGCCTTCTCTGACGCCTCTTGTGCGCAGGAAACTAACTGCACGATTTCTGGGCCTGCTGAGTTTCCCTCGTAGAGCTCCGTAGAAACTAAACTAGATGCCTAGGTCTTTTTTTCTGGAGTGGCGCAATAATCTTCGTGGCATTCTTACCAAACGCATTCGAATCGTCCCCTTTGAACGTGCTGTTTCTCGAAAAACTTTGTTAAATCAGGAATGGTGCTGAATTTATTTCGTTAAATCGACTTCATAAAAGCATTGATCTGTATAGGCACCCGCGGGAGAATCCGAATTTGTTTGTTAGATTGAAAAATTCGTAAGATCCAGTTTTGTTAGATCGGGCTCTGAGTGTGTGTCTTTCCTGTGCTATAATAGCATCCTTGGTGGCACCGTTTGAGTGCAAGTCTTGAAACAAGTGGCCCATCTTCACACTTCACTCTAGGAGCATGCATAGTGATACATATGTATCTGGCAGCTTGGACTACGAAAATGTTATGAAGGCACAAACTTTATTCAGTAAACACAGCGCACCATACAGTCTAATTACTCCCTCAGTAATGGGCTTTTCTTCACTTCCCTGCAAACTTTTTTGCCTTCCGATGCAAATACAACATAGAAATTTATGGGGGGTTAACGCGAGAGGTATGGTATCCATTTATTACTATCCAAGCACGCCCTACACACGACAGCCAGTCGCGAAATTGGAGAGTGCTTAAGTAAGGGCTCTGGATTAATACTTTCGACCACCTAGGGATCATCAATGCATGTCAAACTCTTCGCACATGGGTGTTTTCATTTTTTGCTTCCATGAAAAAACGGCTGCCACGAATGGGATTTAACTTGTGTCTGAGCTCAGCAGCCACAGAATTATGCCAACGACGTATCGCAGGTTGCGCTGCCCGCCACAACGCGAACGGGAAAACAAAAAAGGTAGCCGAGGTTTATTTTAACACGAAAGTGTTTTATTCCGGGATACACAAAATCACTGACGTCATTTCCACCATGGAAATGGCACCAGTACACCGAAGCAAGCGGCCTGTAAAGTGTGCACCTCTGCACACAGGGTATTCTTGCGGGGAAGCAACCTTTAGTACGAAGTAGTACGTTAACCTTTAGTACTGAATAGTACGTTTTCGGGTTTTATATTATAACACGCAAGTGTTTCATGCCGAAATACACCAAGATTTCACTGACGTCATATCCGTCACGGAAATGACGCGAGTGCCCCCTTGCCGAAGCGACCCGCCAGCAAGACGTCGCTCACCAAGCACGCCCACAAGACAGCCCCGACCAGCAAATCAAGCTCACGTACAGATTTCGCTACACATTTCACTTTCGTGTTTAACCGATTCCTATGACAGAGGAATCAACAACAGTTTTTTGGTACCAAACAAACTCTCTCTCTACACGGTATTAGCAAGATGTGGCCCTTATGTTCCCAGCACACGCCCGTGACACCAACTCCCGCAGAGAGCGGCCGTATAAGAGAGAGAGGGAGAGACTTTAACGAAGACCGAGATTAGCCGAGCCGTTGTGCTGGCTTGCTACGCTAGATGATGGAAGAAAAAGAGAAAGAATGCAAAAAACGAACGTAGAAAAACAAAAAACAAAAATTATAAAATTAACAGAGATCATTTGATGCGCCCAAAATTTTCAATCACAATACTATCTAGTTCTGTGCTCCGAAGAAACTCCAACAGAGCGTTGATTGCACGTGCAGCCTGACTGAGACCTGAACAAGGTGCCTAAAAATGCCCTATAGTAACAGTGGCAATACCGCCACAGTACCACCACTCACCGGTACAGCCCCGCCTCGGAGAGGCCCCTGCGCTCGACCTCCTGAATACAGTGCACCACAAGGGCGGGCACCATGGGAGAGGTGGCGGGGGCGTAGTCAGCGATGGTGCCCCTGCGAGCGGCCCTTGCCAGCGTGGGGGTCTTAGACACGGGGACGCAGGGGAGGGGAACCTGCAACGGGGAGAGATCAAAGACACTCAAGGTTCGGTGCATGCATTTCCCGCTGAGAAATGTAAATAAGAGTGATGTTAAGAGAAAGAAGTTTGAATTGATGAGACGTCATTGAATAATAGAAATGCTGCTGGAGAAAACATGCCAACAAGAAGACTTGGGTCAGACAAGTCATTTTGCTAAAACGATGGCTCCAGCGAATTTTTTCTCTGACTATTTTTCGAAATTGTGATGTTTACAAGGATAACCATTCTCAGCCTGCTGCTAAGTTCGCGCATTTACTCGTTAAAGAAGAACGGAGCGACAGACACTCGATCAGCCCTTACGTAGACCCATGTACAATTTCTGCTCACCAAAAAGAAAAAATCGCGTAATTTAAGGAATTTAAGGATACTACATAACCTTCGCATTCCTACACCAACACGTTGTTAAGAGTGAAATGCCCTGTGAGCCAAAAAGAAAAGCCGCAAGCACTTATGGCAAGCCCTGGTTAAGGCGAACTCAGCCATGACAAATTTTGTGGTTAAGATAACGCTTTTGCCCTGTTGTGACATCTACAATGCAACAAACATTTGTATAGGAGGAATTTCTGATAATACAAATTTTCCAAGTCACTTAAGGCTCGTTAATGGGAGTTTATTTGTAAACATCGCTAAGTGTGAAGCTACACGTTATAACATCTAGATAAACTTCTCTGGCAATTGTAACATTTAACTCAAAATAGCTTCGTTTGCCCAAAAAAACACTACCTGCGCAGTTAAGTAAAAAGAAGAGGATTAGTTGATCCACACGGCTTAGTTGATCCATTGCTGCTATTAAACCCATACCTGCAGAATGAACACTATTTGCAGACCTCAAAAAGCCGAAACGACAGTGGCGACCCTTCGTGATTGGGGCACGTTTAAAGAAGTACGCCTCCTCCTCACATCTCGATCATCTCCACCCGTACTGGATAAGCAGATACACCTGGCCAGGGGACAATGAGAGGGGAAAACATTCACCTTGTCCCTGCACTCATGGTGGCAAACGGAGCGGCAGGAAACACACTTGAGGGCAGACCTGTAGAAGACGACTTTCTTCCCACAGGGTCCACAGGTCTGCGCCTTGGTCATCGTCTTGGTCACAAAGACATGCTGCTTGGACATCAGCTTTCCGGCGGAGTTGGTCCTCCGCACTGGGGTCCAAGGGGTGGATTCGCTCGGGGATGATGAGTAGCTACGTCGCTGGCACACTGGCGTGCTGGGCGCTGACTCTGCCACGATGGGGAACAAGATAACACCCACAGTAAACGTAACTGTGCCAGTAGCAAAAATATCGAGGTTCCTGGACCACTTCGGGTTTGTACAACCGAACAGTTGGCCCGCAGTACCGTGCGCAACTTACCGCTGCTGAATTTTGGCGTCGGTGAGGGTGTCTCCGCGAGTGTTTCGGACGCCAGTGTTTGTGAAGGGGTCTGGACTGACTTGCGGGGAGGTTTTGGAGGAGCTGATCGGCCGGGCATTGGGTGCGGCTGAGACGTGTACACCCGGGAGGTGGCAACCAACTCCTTGCCACCCGTGACGGTCACCGTGGTGGTGGCCACCACGCTCGCTGCGCAGCCTCCGTCTCCGTCCTCCACCTGCCCTCCCTGATACACCCAGGGTTTCCACGAATAAGATGGTGAACGAATCTCCAAAAGTCACAACAGGAGAACAACAATGTGCAGCTAAGACCTTCCTACTCCGACAGGCTGCCTCATGGGCACCAATGTTCTGGCTTTAAAACTAACATTGCACTTAAACTGCATTAAAAAGTCCTTGCATTTAGGGATTTATTTGCCAAGCTTACCAAAACAGAACTGACCTCTTTGAAAGCGTGCCTGTAAATGCATGCATTCAAGAGGAAAGATACAGAAAATTCCGATGAGGTATACCTACACTTCTAGGAGTAATAAAAGTAACTTTTGTATACTGCGTATAATCATTCACTGAAACGTTTCGAATCCAGTGCTCTGAGTAAGCAAAGACTGCTCAAACGAACCCAATGTGCATTATTATGGAAATATAAAATCGGCGCAAATACATTGCTCCTCCAGTTGACCTCGGGAAGGACTAAGCAGGAACTACATAAGGTACAACCAAGTCCCAGTTTCCAGAACACAAAGGGAAAATACTTATACAACACACACACACACACACACACACACACACACACACACACACACACACACACACACACACACACACACACACAGAAACATGCGCCGCGCATCTTTTCCTATTGTTTAGAAAATCCCAGAAACAAATCGTTGATTCAGCGATGGTTTCGCAAAGGCCGTCACTACTTTGTGGCCATACGCCAATATCCTCTAGCGAGTGTAGAATACACACCGGCCCTATTCACTAGGAAAGTCACTGTACAACGCTCGGTTGTGGGTATCACCTGCCATTTCTTACTCCCTGCACCGGGTTACGTGCCGTTCTGGCACATGATACAGCTACAGGGAACTTTCTAGTTCACTGTAATACAGCTGTGTCCAAATTCGCAACCTTCATTCCTCAGTTACATCCACAACAACACTTTGGTTTAACGGAACACAAACGCAAACTCAATGCAAGTTTGATTCATTCCAAAGGTTGTCATTCGAGAGGCCAAATTTAACACAGACACCTAAGCCGTATCAAAAATACGAGTGGCGTTTTATCAGCCATTCTCTCAGACTGTCCCACTTTGTCACGGGACAAGTTATATGTGTGCGACTGACGGCAACTGACCAACGCTCATGCCAATAAATATGATTGCGCAGTTCTTTCGGTGCCCATCGTTAAATACGATTGAGGTGCTTCACCACTGCATGAAGTTACCGCACTCATTACTCTTGGGTACGCCACTGATGGTATCACTGATCACATTGCTTAGCGCAAAAAGTGAAGAGGTAGTAAGATTAGGGATTTTGTGTGACTGAAAAAATGCCCCTCAAGGTTTGAATTAAGGTTAGCGAGTTGCCAAATACGTCCAAATCAAACAAGTTGTGTTTTCTCTTGTGGGCCTTCTAGAGATATATGCATTACACTGTCCCACCTTTGGACATAGTTCGAAGAGGTTTCCGCAGTCGAGTGTTTAACTAGGTTGAAACAAGAGCCCCTTCATTCCCCTAGAGCCTAATCAAAACCAGATTAAAGGGTTTAACACGGCAAGGCTATGACTGTGCTATGAGGCATGCTGTAGTGATAGTCTCTGGATTAATTTCGACCAGCCGGGGATCTTTACCGTACACTAAAATGTGGACGCTCTAAGAGGTAAAAGGAGCTGTCTTGTTTTGTGAAACGCTACAGCGCCAATGACAAGGCTTCAAAAAAGCGAAGATCGATGCCGAATTGCGCGATGCAAATAAACCAACTCGCCAGGCTTTCGCTCCTGCCACATTTTGTCTTGCAGGTATCCAGCAGAGGCTAGGGTTGCCACCTTTCCCCTCAGAAAAAAGATGGACGGGGGGGGAGCGGGGGGGGGGGGGGGGAGGGGGGAGTGCTATAGAGAAAGTTGAACTTGTGTTAAAAAACAGATGTGACTTTTTTTTTTTGACATACGATGTCATATGTTGTAGCGTTTTCCTACAGAGGAATCCACATAACGTTTGTACTCAAAGTGATCAAGAGTTTGGTTATTGCTCTGAATGTGCTGCAGTGAAAAGTGACCGCCGTTGCTGACTGCACCGGCGGCATTTCGTGGTGTTATTCCTCCCTTTGGTTCCCTTCCATCTGAGGAATCGCGCTCGGCCACATATCTGCTCGGATCGCGTGTCTTTTCAGAGCTTGTCGACACATGTATCGTGGTTGTGGCTGTATTGACGTTTACAAAAGGCCAAAAAAGAAATAGCTGCTCCACAATGGCCAAAAAACCGGCCAATGTCGGCCGGTTTTAGGTACAGACCGGCAACCGGCCCGCGGTTTAAAAAACCGGTCGGGCCGGTCCAAAACCGGTCAGGTGGCAACCCTAGCAGAGGCACGTAAGTAACGAGACTCGCAGCTAGTAAAACTTAATACTCAACTAAAGTAAACAGGTGGCACTTCTAGAGGCCAAGTAGAGGCCAAGTAGAGGCCCCCACTTGGCCTCTGCAGTAGAGGCCAAGCTGCATTTTGTATACGAAACACAGTGAATAAGCAGTCGATTTCACAAAGGCAAATAGGTGTTTACACTTCACTGACAATTGGAAAAAAAAAAAGGAAAAGGAGGAACTGGACGGTACCCCATGACGCTCAGAGCATAAAAAACGGACAACGGACAAAAAGAGAGAGAACCTCAGCATTTGACGGCTGTTACCCGCTTCAGTGGCTCAGTGGTTATGGCGCTGTGCTGCTGGGCACAAACAAGCGGGTTCAGTTCTCGGCCGCGGCGGCCGCTTTTCTGATGGAGCTAAAACGCCCGTGTGTTCGAGATTTCGGAGCAGGTTAAATCCCGAGGTGGTCAAAATTAATCCGGAGCCACTACGGCGTGCCTCATCGCCTGCGTTGCGCCGGCGCGTTACACCCAATAACCAATCAAGTAGACTTTTTTCCTCCCTCTGTTTCTTTCTTGTGCACTGAGCGGCGTCAAAGAACTGCAATGCAGCGGAAGGGGTGTCTCGCCTTGGACTTCTTCCGCTTCCTCTGTGGTGAAGCCAGCTCTACAAGGTGACGGGCCCTGCTCGAACGGCGTTTCCCACGCGAGCTGCGGCAACAGTCCTCCTCATCGCTGGCATCGGAGGGAGAGAGAACGGAACCAATGGACTCATCGATGGTCTGCAGCCTGTGAAGGCAAGAAACAAAGCAGAAAACACAGGAGAATCAACACACAGAGTGACGAATAAATTTGCACATGCTTCAAGCTGCTGCTAAATGCTACCCCTGTCTCTATTCTGTCCTCTTCACCCACTGCTAAGTGCACCGTAGCTAACCACCAGCTGTACTCAAAATTCCCTCTACGCACATGTATATTAACTTTATTGCTCAGCAAATCAACTCCCGAACTAACAGTTTCCTACTCCGATTCACGCATACAGTATTTGTTGGAGGCGTATCACAGCATAGAACACCGGTGGAGAACCCACAAACAGAGGAAGGCCCCGAAAAAACGCCTTGTCCAATTACACAGCGTGATCATACAACATGCCACGCAACTAAACCAGGTGCAGTGGCACCGAGTATGCGATGAAATGAGGAAAGTACTGTCCATGAAGTGCACATGGGCCCTCCTGCGTCAACTCATACACCCCGCAGCTTTTAAATTATGCACTATGCAGCGCATCAACAAACTACTGCACAAGCAGGCTACCACGGACAACAACTCATGCAGATACTGAAAACACGACACATTCCCTCAGCAGCGGACACCTCCCCACCCGACTCAATCTATTGAGGCGACCCAAACCTCACACTAGACAGAAATCACAGCGGCAGAGGTACACAGCGCCATATTAAGGCCCCGACGCGAACAGCTCCAAGCTCCAACAAAATCACCAACAAGATACTAAGAGACCTAGACGATGAAGCCCTGGACGCAATCAGGACATCATTCAACCACCCCTGGACGGCAGGGACCCTTCCAACCAACTGGAAACATAGCAGCTCGGTAATCCCTGAACCTTCCAAACCAATCAAACTAGAAAACTTCCGTCAAATTTCTCTTACGTCCTGCTTGGAAAAACGTCTCGAGCACATAATACACAACAGAATAACGAGACATCTTCAGGAACAAGACCTCCTCCCATACAACCTCATAGGGTTCCGAGCAAGACTATAAAACCAGGACGCACACATACAAATCCACCGCGACGTCATTCAAGCTCCTTCCAAAAAATGCAATGCCACGATCCTCGGCCTAGACCTACACAAGGCTTTTGATCACATCTCCTACGCAGTAATACTACAAGAGATATCACATCTCTAAACCTCGTGAAACGCCCACACAAGTACGTGCTCCCTTTTTCCCTGACAGGACTGCCACACCCTGATTTGATCGATCGATCGATCGATCGATCGATCGATTGATTGATTGATTGATTGATTGTAGAGTTTAACATGCCGACGCAACGCAGGCGATGAGGCGCGCCGTAGTGGAGGGCTCCAGATTAATTTTAACCACCTGGGGATCTTTAACGTGCGCCGAAATATCGTACACACGGGCGTTTTTGCTTTTCGCCTCCATCAGAAAAGTGGCCGCTGCGGCCAGGAATTGAGCCCGCGACCACGTGCTCAGCAGCGCAACGCCTTAGCCACTGAGCCACCGCGGCGGGTCTTTTAGGCACCCCACCTCTCCAACATTACCAATGCCAGCGAGAGTCAGTCCTCAAGGCGCTGTCCTCTAACCCCTGCTTTTTAATCTGGCAATGATACTCAGATCTTCAATATACGCAGACATCACACTATGGGTACCCCGCAGCAGCGACGCCCACATCGGGGAAGTCTTCCAAAGTGAACACGGCAGTCGCACACACAACACAACAAGCATGCTCGGTCCATATATACGAACTCTTAATCCTACACCTTCTGCAAACAAAATTTCCCGCGAAACGCAGCATCCACAGAGTAATTATTAATCACCCCATACCGCATGAAAGTAACTTACGCAACATATGCGTTACGATCCAGGCAAACAGAAGCCCAAGCCTCACACAACGTGTCCTACGAAACAACACCCTACAGACCATCGGCTTCATAAAGCGAATAACAAACAGACACCACGGAATGTGAGAAATGGAACGCCTCATTACTTGTGCAAAGCTTCATAAGCCATTTCTGCTACCATATACCTAACGCGAATCTACCCAAAGCCAACAAAAACGACTCGGACGCGTTACTCCGCAGAGCCTACACAGCCGCGCTGCTAATGCCCTCCGCCCCGGACAGAATGGAAAATTACTCGCCCTGGGTAACCAAAAAATCATAGATGATCTTGTCGAGGCCCACACACAGCTCCAACAAACAGACCGTCAGAGTCCTTTCCAGGACGAAAGATTCTCCAATGGATTCAACTCAACCCACCGGTACCCCTCGACTCACCTCAGGCCATCTCAAACGACCTACGTCAACTTCTCACTATCAGGCCAATTCCTCGAAACAAGCACCCAACCGTCCATTTGGCCAGACGGCAAGCTAGAGCAAGACACCACAACACACACTACCCACCCTTCGGAGCTTACGCTGCACAGGGGGGATTAAAAGAAATACGAACAACGGAGCACACATCCTCCGACGCATGCCGCACCGGCTGCACTGTCAGTAAACTGCATGCATGCGTGTTCTTTCAGTGTGTTTGAGAGTGTAGCCTACTGTTAGGCGAAATGCTCGATAAAGAAACGACGCCGGCCATTTATTTTGAGGACTCTTTTTCGCCACTGAGCGTCATTTTACCTAGTACATTGGGGAGCCAAGCGCGCAGCAGGCTGAATACAGCTAGCATTATGCCCTTCAACGATCATCCTGCTCAGTGGTGACACAGCGTGAAAAGGCCCCACAAAATAAATTGGCGTTGCTTCTTAATCAAGCATTCCCCATAAATGTAGTCCACACTCTCAAACGCTCTCAAAGTGCGCATGCGCGCAGTTTACCGACTTCGCAGCCGCGGCATGCGTTGGAGGCCGTGTGCTCCGTTGTTGGCATTTCTTTTAATCCCCCCTGCACGTGGACGCAGCACAGTACCAGTCCGAGGATGTCTTTACTGCAGTAGTGCTTACCTCATTCGTGGATTCACCAACCAATTGTCTAGCCATCCTCACTAACTCCCCGGTGACAGCGGAGGAATAACCAGTGGCACCAGCCATCACACAACCCCCCCCCCCCCTTCCTAAACATGAAAATTCGCACCGACTCCCAACAAGCACTTCGCAACTTTTCCAATGGAAACATCTCTAAAGTAGCACTGCAAATCTTGCGGAAGAAGCCCCCCACCAAACCTGTGTAGCTGCTGTGAATCCTGGCTTACACCGGCATAGGCGGTAATATATACATATACATATATATATACATATACACATATATATATACATATACACATATTACATACATATACATATATATATACATATACACATATATATATCGATATTTCGGCTACTCTGGCTTGGCGGCTTCGCCCGTCTCGTAAACGAGCGAACGAAGGAAACACCGAAAAGAGAAGAAAAACAGAGGAGGAAATTGCGCAGAAAGTGTGAGAGGGAGGGCGGTAAGCTGTGGCAAAGCCACAGAAGCCCACCACATGATGTGATGCACGTACAGGTCCTTCGCGTCCTTCTCGTTCATCCTTTCTTTTTTAATAAAGCATTTCACTCCCTCCTCCACGTTTCGCGGCTTATCCGAACAACGTGACATTTGCGCCGGAAGTGAACATGGTTCACAATAACGTGCTCGGCGACGGCGACGCGCTGCGAGGTAACGGCAGAGTAGCGCGCGCCGCCGTACTTTCGCTGATCACACGATCACTTCCCGAGACGCAGCAACTATGCCCCGCGACCGAAAACACTGCAGTTCACGTGGCGCAAAAATTTTGTGACCTGCCAGCTATCACGAACTGAATACTTCTCCGTGCCAACTTAGCACCACCTTACATTGCCTCACTGCTCTACGCTCAACTACATTAATCTGAGACGGGAATATACCGCTGCTTCCCACAGAGACAGAGAAGAGCGTGGCTTTGGCTAATTGGCAACGATGACCAAACGCGTAGTGCTCCATCTGATACTTACGAGCTGCAGGTTCGAACTGTGGACTTCGAACATGCACCCAAACTCTGTACCTAAACTCAGTATCTAACCTCTTGTACCTAAACTATGTATACAGCTAAGAAAAACGTATCCTTAATGAAATTAAAATGCCAGAACTTAACTGAGGTATCCTGACTAATGCGAGCTCAATTAAGATGAAATGTCTGGAACCACTAGGTCAACTGCGTTCGAAATGCTTTATATGAACCACTCCCAATCGCGAGACACAAGTACAGGGGGATAAAAAGAAATAGGAACAACGGAGCACACAGCCTCCGCCGCATGCCGCACCGTCTGGCTGCACTGTCGGTAAACTGCGCGCATGCGTAGTTCTTTCCGAGCGTTTGAGAGTGTGGCCTACTGTTAGGGGAAATGCCTGATAAAGAAGCGACACCGGTCATTTATTTCAAAGCGACTTGTTATACTCTGTCGCCACTGAGCATCCTGTTATCTACTACATTCGGGAGCCAAGCGCGCAGCAGGCCGATTGTAGCTAGCATGATGCTCTTCAACGATCATCCTGCTCAGTGGCGACGCAGCGGGAAAAGGCGCCTCAAAATAAACAACCGGCGTCACTTCTTGATCAAGCATTTCCCAATAATGTAGGCCACTCTCAAACGCTCTCGAAGGAGTGCGCATGCGCGCAGTTTACTGACTTTGCAGCCAGACGGTGCAGCATGCTGTTGCGAGTTGTAGCTAGTTGTAGCGACCGCAGTCTGCTGGTAGCGGGGCCGGTCGCCGTCGCTTCGTCGAGCCAGGACTAGGGGAGAGCTTAGAGCAAACTCAACGGGTTTATTTACATTTTTACAGTGAGTTGTCGAGATGAAGACAGAAGACAGCTCCTTGCAGGCCGCAGCACGCCCTTTTTGTTGACCCCCGATCCTTAGTTCCCTAGGTTAGGGATCCCCATACAAAACAATGCGGACCAATGGGGATGTGTACGTTCTTCGCTGTGAAGCACCGCCCTCGGGTAGGGACACGCCTTTCAGGTATGTCGGCAGATGCACAGCACACGCACACACACACACCCTTGCCACTCGTCAGTAGCTGTAGTAGATGGAAAGAACGGAAGACGCGCGGGCGCCGCGTATCCTTTTGGTGTCTGCCGCGCGCTGATTAACAAGGTTCGTGGAATCACTCCGGGAAGGGTTAATGGCTTGACAATTGCCACTGCCTTCTTCGCTGTGCTGCCGCCGCCACTGGGTCCCATTGTCCGGTCGTCGCCGTCTGGGCTTTCACGCGCACACGCGTTCAGTTGCTTAGGCCGGGGGAACCGGCGGCTCCTTAATCCCTTTTGGGGCAACAACACTCAACACCGCTCAAAAGCCGCTGTCAATCAGTGGCTGTCGCGGCGTCGTGTCGGCCTCCTTTCGTTTCCGTCGACAAGCGGTGGGGTGGTCGACCGGCGGGCGACTGACCCGCGCAAACATGGCGCCAGTGAGTCATAACAATGCGTCGGAGGCTGTGCGCTCCGTTGTTCGCATTTCTTTTAATCCCCCCTGTACGAAGGGAATTCTGCAGTACGACCCAACACTTTCTCCTTAAACAGTGTAATAAAGTCGAAAGGGCCAACCAATCTCTCTTCCCAAGCAAAAGAAAACACATCACCCCGAGCTAGTGTGCTCTTCTAAGCTTTTCCCAGTTTACTCACTTCCTGGCATGGTCGTCCTCCACCTCCTTGAGAAACGTCAGGGTTTCTTCACGGCGGTCAGTGCTGTTCATCATGAACTCCCGAATCTGCTGTAGTTGGTGTTGCTGAAAAGATATTAGCAAAGGGGGAGGATACAGATAACAAGACACCAAGAGCAGAGAGAACTGGCATAGCCAGCGCACGCATGCGCGTGAGTGCCCACTTCTGTTCGGCCCTCTCACCTTCGAGAGGAGTTCACGCTCACACTTCTCTCTGCGAAGAACCTCCTTCTCCAAGACATCTCTGGAGAACAAGAAAAGAATGCACGTGTTTAATGGTGCTTTCACATAAAAGCTGGGGATCCACTAATGTACAGTTACGTTTCTGCTCTTCGGAAGCATCAACTATACTTCAGTCAGAGTCAAAGAGAACAGTTTATGCTTGGAACCTACAAATACCCTGAGCTATGCAAACACTGCTACTTAACATTCCTGCAGCAGCAAAATGCCGCCAGAGAGCCACAGGCATTTGACTCCACCAACAATAGCTACTGCTGTTTTTAAGCGTCAATCTTTGCTTTCCACATTACTTTGCGTTTGAATGAAATGTTAAAGCGGAAAGTTTTTTTTTTGTGTGTGAAAGCCACAAACTGAGAAGACATATGCTTTGTATTAAGGTTAAGCCGTCCAGAAGATTGGGTTTTATTTATATGAATAAGGAAATAATGAGCAGCTTGCGCGGCAACAGATAGCATGTGTAACAATGAGAACAATAGCCCCGGAATTAAATCATGAGCCTCCCAAAATTTTGGAGGGGACAAAAGGGAAAATTTCAAGGATGGTGTAAAGAAACGTTCTAATGCGGCCTGCTAATTGAGCTGCTTCCCCTGCAGCCATACGCAGCTTAGTGGTTACCCTCAAGGCTTCATAACTTTAAAACTGAACACGATGAGCCCCGTGAATTCCAGTTCACTTACCGTATGAAAGGTTTTTAGGGCCGATTCTAGAAAACGTAGAACAAATGTGAATGCTTCCAAAATTTTCTTTGCAATGCATTCCATCGTGACACTGGAGCCTTCCACATGTGAAAAAACTGCATTCAGCAAAGCGTGCATCCAGATAACCTTAGAAAAGCTGCTGCGATTTGAGGCAAATTAAACAAAGCCTTGTCACAGCCACAAAGATACACAAAAAAGACAGTTTCTTTCACGCCCCCTTCTAAAATAAACGAAACAATTTGAATTGCAAGCCACAATGCAGCTAAGTTCCCATTTAAATGATATCGGTCTGGTGGTTGAATCTTACACAATACAGGAGAGTACAGGTTGGACTAAATGAATGCCCCGAACGTACAACGACCTCTGCACACAACTCATAACAATACGGACAAGGGAAGCCTCACTTCGCGTGCGCCAGCTTTCTTGACAGTTCCGTTTTGTCTTCTTGGAGCGCTGCAACCTGCCTCCTCAGTTCGGCATTTTCAAGTTCAGCAGTGTGCCAGCGCTGGCGGCATGTCTCCTGGTTTTGCACAAAGTCCAGGAACAGCTCTGCAAAGGAAAACGTGGTTTCAGGCAAAACGGCAATGCCAGTTGAGGATGAAAGTTGGGCTTGTCGGTGTTGTCCTCGAATACATATTACCATCGAACGAAGAAAGAAGCTGACAGGACAACCGCTGGACTTCAACTGACATTTTTTTACTTGGGCCACGTAACACGTAACACTAAGAAGACGGGGCTAATACTGTAAAAAATACAATGTACCGTGATAGTAGCGTACAGTCGCGTGCGATTTGAAGGTAGTCGCTACAGGCGAATGAAGTTAAATTTTCGGATGCAACAATCGAGGGTTAGGCGAGATGGAAACGCAAAAAGGAAAGCTATCTTCATGTTCTTTGCGCATGTGTTGTGATGGAACGATGGAGTATAAATGTGTGTAAGTATTTTCGTTGAATATAACAGCTGATAGAAGAGCTCGTGTTGTCCCCTTCTTGTGCATCGCCTGTCTGCGCTCCAAATATGAATCAGATCCAACTAGCTCAACTTTCCGTTCTACTGAAGCACTTTCTTGCAACACAAGAAGTACGTGGCTTCGCCCTATTACATGTACAGTCGGCAAAAGGAAATTTTTTCTATAACGCTCGAGGTGGCGTGCTCCGGCACTGCGCGGTAACCCTTAGTGATAACGCCTGGTTTGAGATTGGTACAATGCATGCGCGGCCCGTATCAGAGCGATGGCCGTGTCCCTCCTCCCTGTGCCCGTCGGCTTGGCTTCCGCACCTTTGACCGTAGTAAGCACTGCAAGCCTCCGCTGCCGGGCCAGGACCGAAGCGGAGATCATCCGCCTTAGCGCGCGATGTGTGAGATTTTCGTCGGCATTAGCTTTGGCGCACCGCTGTTCATTGCGTCATCATTCTGTCAATACGCTCTATGAGTACCGCGTGCACTACTATCCGGTTTCTCGATTGATTGATTGATTGATTGATTGATTGATTGATTGATTGATTGATTGATTGATTGATTGATTGATTGATTGATTGATTGATTGATTGATTGATTGTGGGGTTTAACACGCCGACGCAACGCAGGCGATGAGGCGCACCGTAGTGGAGGGCTCCGGATTAATTTTGACCACCTGGGGATCTTTAACGTGCATGCGCCGAAATCTCTTACACACGGGCGTCTTTGCTTTTCGCATCAATCAGAAAAGCGACCGCCGCGGCCGGGAATCGAGCCTGCGACCTCGTGCTCAGCAGCGCAATGCCTTAGCCACTGAGCCACCGCGGCGGGTTCCTATCCGGTTTCTGCGCTCGACTTTGCACGTTACTGCCGACGGGCTAAAGCCACAATACTTCATGCACTGTGCAAGCGATCACAAGCGATGCTTTTTCGGCGATTGTTCGTTTTCTTGCGAACAGAAAAAACACTCCAGTTTAAACTGCCTAGGGGGCCACGAAAATTGAACGTTGCACGTAACTGAACGCGGCCAACGCTGTACCCTTAATACTGTTCTGGCCACGAAACTTCTCCGTCACTCTGTGGGAGAGCTTGATGTGATGCCAAGAACGGCCGCTACGCGGCGCAAGCTGTCTTAGGGGGGCCATCGCCCCGCTGCGCCCGGCGGAATGCACTGGCAGCAACGGCAGCCCGAAGGCGTTGTGTGGAGGCAGCTCACGGTATTCCTTCCACCAAAGTTTCTGCATCAGCGTCACGCGAACTTCATGTGCCAGTGCACCGCGTTCAAGGTGGACGGCATGAAAATTCGAAAGCACAATGCATGTGCTGTGTGACGGGCTGCAGCTCCGGATACCGAAGGAACACGGAAAAGTCGTCGCTCTTCTGTTTCCCAAGTAGCGCCGAACTTCGAGAGAAATGGAAGAGAGCTTTACCGCGGTTGGAAGCTGGCGGTTTCAACTTCGAAAGCAAGAACATTCGGGTTTGCGAAAAGCATTTTCATGCTAGCGACGTTGTAAGAACCGACGAGCACATCGGGAACGCGGTGGTCGTGTCGCTTGAGCGAGGGAAACCGAGGCTTCGGACGGATGCCGTTCCAAGGATTTTCGACGGGCTCCAGGCCTACCTGACAAAGGCGAAACCGTGTTCCCGGCCAGCGATTCAGAGGCAACCAGCGAAGAGGCGGCGCGAATTGTCTAAGCGGCGTATCATTAGCACCAAATTTAAGATTTATTGCATGCTCTAAATCATAACCGCACCCCACCCCCCACCCCCCACCCCCAGCATCCAAAAAATTTAAAAAAAAATGTATGATGTAGTGCCTCGGTAGTGGCAAAGGCGGCCGAGCAGCCAGCACTGGCATCAAAAGGAACTTCCAGTTTAGGCTGCTGGCTGTACTTCCCTTCCCGAGGAAATCATGGGTTGTCGGCCGGTAATTAATAATGCTATAAACAGTAAACACAAGGAAACGTCAAGCGGCAGGTGTCCCGTGTAAATTGCGTGGAAAAAAAGTGATCAATCAAATGTTGGGCACGTGAAACTCGTGTTTAGAGAGGTCACGAAAGCGCTCGGCTGCTATAATCGCGCCGTCGAAAGTCCCCGCGTCAAGAAAGCGATCGCCGCTCACACCAAAACAACTGCGCATTTGGGTGTATACTCAATTGAAAGGTTTGGAATGAAACTTCTGGCTGGACCATTCACTTCATTTGAATACTTGGGTAGCAGCCCGCGAGAGGCCAGCCGGATATAAACCGATGTGATTGCTCCTGTACTACCCAGTCGTGTCTCATTCCGTTCACCCTTCTGCCTGTATTTGCAGCACTACCAGAATAGAAAGCTCACCTACCGCATAAACATAATCGCCCTTTGGCCAGGCGCAAATATAAACACGTTGTCGAGCAGATCTAGCAGTAGCTGCTCGCATCGGGAGCATGAGCATCATCTTTCAACACTTGCGAGCTATGACGTACCGCTTGGAGGGGGCTATGAGGTAATTATTAACACAATGCGTTATTGCGCGGTGTGAGAACACTTTTAAAGGCGCTGCTGTTTATAAGGTAGGCCCGCACTCCCAAGCAAACTACGCGTGCTTTCCAAAGCAAACAGCTCTCATTCGTCGTCGACACTGGATCCCGTTTCGACTTATTTATCTGGCGGCATTGATGCGTTCAGAAACTTTTAAGAAAAGGTGACAGGAAGAACAGCACGCACATAATCGCGTCGAAATGTCGGCAGTAGTGCGCATACAAGCCCAGCACATGCGGCGGCTTGTGGCCCCCCTACGACGGGTGGCGCCGCTAGCGAGAGATTTTGTCCCTATATCAACCTCCGGGCGCAGTTTCGTGACCAGAAAAGCATTGAAGGACTCTGGCTGTACTAACAATCGCTAATCCCCACTATTATTTCCCGGCCCTGCAGCGCATGCAGCGCTTCTCACGGCGAAAGAATTACGGAAGCCAAGATGACGGGAACAGCGACAAGAACAGCCATCGCGCTGGTGCGGGTCGCGCATGCTCACATTCTACAGGCACGGCCGCTGGATGAAAGGGCCGCTGGCACAGGCACGGCCGCTGGAGAGCGCTCATCCAGCGGCCGTGCTACAGGTATGGTGTACTAGAATGTCGAGGTGTGTCGTCCGGGGAGAAAACCAATGGAACGCGAGGGTCCCTTTTGCGATGAAAAATTGTAGGTGGCGCTGGCTGCAACAGGAGTTCCCTGGCGACGGCCCGCCGGCGCCGTGCCGCTTGGTGTTGCCTGCTTGCTCCGCGGGTTGCTAGCAGACGACACAAGGACTCCTTTTCACTTTGATTGTTCCTAAGAGTGCTCTTTCCCTTTATTAGATGCAGAGCATCTGATTCACTCGCCTTGTCCCTCCGGCGTCGTCGTCGTTGTCCACCCCTCTGCCATTCTCCTCGCCGCGCGAGCTGCGCTCTCCGCCGCTCACCCCCTCTCCTCTCCGATAACGAACACTCTCTCGCGAGGGGCATTGGATTGGATTGGATTTGATTGGATTGGCTTGGCTTGGATTGGGTTGGATTGGATTTGGATTGGATTTAAGTGGATTGTGTTGGATTGCGTTGCGTCATAGCCGCGGCACGTTGCGTCATAGCCGCGGCAGACGCGCTGGGGCCTGTTGCGACTGGCCACCCGAGCGCAGTCACCGGTGTAGCGATGTTGCCTTGCTCCGTCCGCTATCGACGCGGCGCAGAGCAGAGCGACGAAGTCCTCGAGCCGACGAAGAGTTGAAGTAACATTTATATACAGTATTTACAGGGTAAGCAAACGTTACATCATTCGCACAAAGGCGACAGCACCCTTTCACTCGGTGCTTCCGAAGAGACTGGTGCCGGAGAGAAGCCGCCGAGGAAAGCCGACGATGAGAGCCTCCGCGCTTCTTTTATAGCCCGGGAAGTTCGTTGTGGCCCCAAGAAGTTCGAAATGCTCCAATCAGGGCTCTCGCTGCCTGAAGTTTGAATTCCGACGAATGGTAGCGAAGCGGTGAGTCAGCTGCGCCGCCAATGGGGAAAGGGAGAGCGATGCCGCCGCCGTCTCCGTGACCTCGCCTCCGGGCGTAGCGACATGCCCTTGTTTGGGTCGTTCTCCGCAGAGAGATTCGGCCGCGCCGCAGTGTTTCGAGATGCAGGAGTCGGCCACGCCGCAGCGTTTCGAGATGCAGGATTCGGCCGCGCCGCAGCGACAAAGGGAGAGGCGTAACTCAGCCTCGCTGTCGGCGCGTCGCCTCGTGCAACGCCTTTGGGCCAGGCGCTCTGGCACAACAGGCCGGCGCATGTGCAGTACTCTCTTCCGCGGTTTCCTCTCCTTCGGGCGCGCTGCGCATATAACCGGTGTGCCGTTCTCCGGCGAAGCAACATCCACGCTTGGCTCAAACACCTAGAGTCCACGCCGCTTTACAAGTACGCCAACGTCGTCATCGACTGGGACCAGCTTACGCAGTCCCCTCAACGTTATGAGCGCTATAAAACGCGTTCCCTTCGCCGCTCCGCCTATGCGTCGCATCTACACAGGGGTTCCCGCGAGGGGAGGTGGGAGTTTTTTTGACATGTTTTATGAAACGTGATGCAATAAAATGGAGAAATAAGGCTCTTTATAAAGCAATAAAAATGGTCACAGGCGATGTAGCAGACGATACTTGTCGAGCTGACCTGTCACCTCTGCTTATTGTCGTCTGCGGCTTCGTATCTGCGTCGTCGTTCTGATACAATAAACTTACAGCCGTTTCACGCATCGTTTTATCGTTGGACATTCAACATAGTGTGTGAAAAAAGTCTCAGGAATGTGATTTCTGCATGCAATGATGGGGAGGCGTCGGGATAAGAGCTAGGACAGCTCTTGCTTTGTGCCGCTCTGCAACAGGGGACTGCGATCATGCAAAGAGAAAAGGTCGCTTTTTCGGGTGCCTGTGGAGTCCGATCGCCGTGAATTGTGGTCCAGGAATATGCGATTTTTCGAGCCTTGGCTGGCGCCTCGCAGGAGTCGTGAAATTCCCCCTCCCCCCCTGCCCAAGACTAGCAACCAACCGAGCAATGCGCCACAGCTACCGCACCTGTGAAGCCGGCTGCCGCCCGTCGTGATATCCCTGCCATACTCTTGAAACGCGACAACAAAAAATTCCCCCGCATTTCCCCGAGGGGGAGAATGTGAAAGTGCGAATGCACGGTTGTCGGCCCGCTTGCGGCGCTTGCGCTCGGCCCCCGCAGCCCACCGCCTCGCCGCCTTCTCTTCCATCTCTTCCATCGGGTTTGTAGTATCACGTGTACACCACGCAGTTAACAAGCCGCTATAACGCCGCTGAGTCGCCAACGCACGCCGCTGACGACGTAGTTTGAATGCGTTAAAGATATAAGGCGCGTTACTCACACTGATATGAGCGTGGCGTCCGTTGCATCGTATTTTTGCTGTCTTTATTTGGAATTCAACATGGGAACGCACGAGCCGAAGTTCTCTTTTTCGAAGAGTGAAGCTGGGAGGGCTCGGGCTATCGTATATATACGTAAGACAAATTGTTAACCGTTTTATGTTCTTCAGGGACTCAAATGACCCTTTCTTGCGAAGTTTTTTCCAAGTTGCACTTGCCAATGCTTTACCGCAGTTCATCGTTTCTTCATGCAACGAGGAACGGCCTACAATTAGAGGTTATCTGAAAGAAGTAGTTGACGCAGTTAAATTCCTTTCTGTGCGTTTTTCTTCGGATTATCTCGCAAATGTTTCCAGGAAGGGTTTGAAAAAAGATCTGAATGAAATTCTCTTTCCTGTACCTCTGTACCGAGCAGTGTACTCTGCAGGCCGAGGACAGGATGTGTTGTCCAGGGTGAAAGCTATGGTAATCCCAGCCTCTGTGAAAACCTTTTTTAAATTGCACACCAACACACTCCCTGTGAAAACATGGATGGAAGAGCTAGGTCTTTTTGTTGCTTGGAACAACTTGTGCGTTCTTTGTCAAAAACCTGAAACTACAGAACATGTGTTTATAGACTGTTGGGATGCCATTTTCTTTTGGGACGTCCTCATGAGAACCCTAAAGAAGGAGTATCCGGTGACACCCTATGGAATCAGGTTCCTCAGTGTAAACAATGAAGACGATGTACCGCATGATATGATCATGCTTTTAGGATTGTATAGTATCTGGCGCTCTCGAATGGCGGTGCGCCATGCGGATGTCAATGCGTAAACTGAGAGCGCATATTTCAGGGAAAAAGTGAACTATCTGTGCGAGTTGTACGAAGTGGAAAATCCTGACGCGGGAATTTTGCCAGTGCTTCAAAAATTGACATCATTTGATGTTTACAATAGTTTCCGCCAGCCAAAACATGGCAGGCGCTTTTTATTAAATCGCTGACTTGTAAAAATGTTTTAAAAAAAGGAAATAAAGACAAAAAAGGCGTCCGTGGCTTAGTCGGTAGAGCGTCGCGCTGCGGCCGCAAAGTCCTCGGATCGAAACCTGGCGCCGGATGCTGTTTCTTTTTTAAATATAGAGGAGCACTGCGGACGCCGCCGCCGCCGTCGCCGCCGCCGCCGGCGGTGGATGGTTTGGGGTCGCTTATAAAGTGCATTCGCACTTAAAAATAAGGCGTGCGGAAATTGTCGTACTCGCTCTCCGGCGCGCGCCCCGTGTCGCAGCCCACTCTCACTCCCTCCCTCGCATCCTGCCACCGCTTCCTGCCTTTGCATATTATTTTCTCTCCCCGTTCCAACTTTAACTTCTCCTCCTGCGTCCTTGCTCTTGCATCTCTTGCCTACTTTTCTTACCGCACAACCCGCGCTAATCAAGCACTCCGCCAGCACCCGATATACGCGTACGCTATCGGCGCACGTTGGCGATCGAGTACGGCAATTTCACGGCGCCTCACTGGCTCGCGTAATCACAACGCCCATCGTCAGGCCGCGAGGCGGTTATCCCTACATTGAAACTCAGTCAAAGCAATCTTCCAGGCATGCAAGTCTCTCAAGATAAGTGCATAGTTCGTGAAATGCAAAGAAAATGGTTCAGAAAGCACGGCACTGCATTTTAACTGCACCCACCAGCACGCTCGATCAGAGCTCGTACAGCGATCAACACCCGCGAAGCAGCGACCACGGCCTCCGCGATCGGCTGCCGTGCAGCGGCCGTGCAGCGACCGAGCCTGCGGCCGCCGCTGCCGCCAGGGGCGCTGCTTACAACAGGAGTTCCTCAGCAGAAATTTTCATCGCAAAAGGGACCCCCCTCCTTGGCCCCGAACGACACACCTTTCCCTTCTAGTACACTGTACTACAGGTATCAAACCAGACGTTATCACTAGATGTCTCCCGCGCAGCCCTGAGCATGCCGCTCGCGCGTTATAGACAAGCATTTTCCCGACTGTACGTTTTAAATGCAGAGCATTTCAGTAACTCACGATGTCACCCGCGTTGACGTCCGTAGTCGTAGTCCGCACCCCTCCCCCTACACTATATAAAAAAACTATCCGGCGCCTGGTTTCGATCCCTCGACCCTGCGGGCGGAACGCAATGTACATGGTGCTCTACCCACTGCGCCACAAAGCCGACACAGAATGGGACGCTACGAACGCGCCTTATATCCTTGACTCATTCAAAGAACGTCAAGAAGCTGCTGATACAACGCATTCACTACCACCAACTCCCCAAACACTAAACGTTAACGCAATACACCCACCCCCTATGCGACGCATTGACTCGAGTCCCCCTCGCGTTTACAATAGTAAACGCAAAATGTGGCAGTGCAACGCCGGCACGTGCCAGGAGAAAACCACAAAGAAAACAGAACTCCCGCTGGCGCTGTTTCAGGCAGGGGGCGCGCGAGCACTGCGAAGGCGGGAAATTTGAATTGCATGGGGTGGTAGCAGTAAGCGGATAACGGCGGTACAGTCCATTCTGGCGAATCACTGCTCTGCACTTCCGAAAGCTTTCACATTGGGTGGAACCGCTTTAATTTTTTCTTTCTCCGCGTCCTAACATCTGATTTTTGCAGAACACTCCAGCTATGGGAAGAAAAACAAAACAGACCCACAGAAGGCAGCATATAGGTGTTTAGACGACTTAGGGATTCAAGTACAAATTGCTTGAAATTATGACACCCATCAACATATGCTCCATCGTGGGGTCCGCCACCACTTTCGCAAGCCTAAAAGAGGTCCCCGGGGCACGCATGGGTGAGGACCACTGCTCTAGCCAAACCGGCGTTGCCTCTTTTCCCCTCGACTCCGTGTGGACGCGGGTAGCGTAACGCTGTGCCCCTATCGGGGGCGTCACAGAAGTGAATCAGTGCTAACTGTTCTACTCAGCTTACTCCTACTGTTCTACTTCCAACATTTACCCAACAAAGCTCCGCGTGTAGTGCGAGGGCCGTGAGAATTTCGGAAGCTAACTCTCACGGCTGCTGTGAGAATAGACACCCCGCGAAACAGAAAAGGTAATTTGCTAACCAGTATAACTCTTGGCGCTGGGTGGGTCAAGATGTTAAAGACGCTTTGAATGGAAGTGAATGAGTACTAACTGTTCTACCAAGCCCGACACACTCTGACGCTCTTTATAATGAAGAATACGCACCTTCTTCCTGGGTGTCGTCCCTCAGCTGCCGGCAGAGATCGTCGAACTGGGCGACCAAGGAGAGCTTCGGGGGCGCCGGTTCCATGCTGGCCTGCGTAAGGAATTAAAACATTGCGAACGCAATAGCATACACCTCTAATGACACCAACTTAGATGTTTGTGCTTTAGTAGTGACCATGTCGGGACAGCGACAACGACATCGCAGGTTTGCAGAACGTTACATTCGGCTTCGTAGAATAAAACTTGCGGAGGGAGGAACGTTTTCAAACATTCGGGGTTAAATGTAACGGGATGATTGGCAATGCGCTCTTTGGTAAAAAAATTGAGAGCATAACAAACGTATAGTTTTGACAGTGGAGGCACTCAGCTCAGCGTTGACGGAAGGATGCAGGGTAGTTCACTGTTAAGCAACACACATTAAAATACTTCACACATACCTGCTACTGTCAGCCCTAAGACCGAAGCATGCCAACGCAGCACAGACAGTACGGCGTCACCAAGAAAAAAAGGGGCGTCACATCGGCTGCCCGCCAGTCACTCGAACGCATCCGCCGCTCGCTCTTGCAACGCAGGGTGCGAGGCACGTGACACGCACCCTCGAGCCAATCGTTTTTTTTTTTTTCGTTTATAATTCGGTTTAAGAATTGAACTTTCAGTTGTGGTATTTTAGAAGTTAAAACATTCATAAAATGATTGTGGGAGTTTTATACAGATGTAAAAATTACGACGTTGATCCGAGGTTTCAGTTTCATAACTGTTGCGGCTAAAGTCATCTACGTCGTCTGCTAGCACGTGTTTTGTATCAAACATGGCGTAATGGTTTTTTGTGTTTGTTTTACATTGAAGCTGTAAATAGCTCGGCCCCCGGAATTTTTTTCGTGTACATCAGCAGAGCACGCTTTGTGGCAAAGCAAGATTTTTCGCGTAATTTCTGTTCTAAAAGTATTGCATATATCCTTGAGAAAATCGTAGTTATAAATCGGCCGCTAAGACTACCATATATCACTAAGCACAGCTTAGTTTACTTGTCATAGCTTGTTAGTTCGCCGCACGCATTGTTACGTGAAGCGCAAGAGCACGCTGCGCTTAGCAACAGGAAACGCATAGCCGACGACAACGAAACCGTGGGTTGGACTCGTGAATATATAGAGCGATTATGGCGTCTTGCAAATAGATGGCATCCTTCTGCGGCAACATCATGTAAATGCATCGCTTCATCGCAAATTCATCGTCTCATTTGCCCCGCTGCCACGTAATTTACGTGAACACTTCGGAATTCCCGCCCGCCACCAGTACACGGGCTTCTAATAGAGGGATATGAATTCGGAAGTCGGCTGCAATCATGTGTCTCCGAAATTATATCGAATAATATAGCGCAAGCTTCACTACGCTACCTCCGGCAGTCTTCGCAGGGTGACTGAAGTTTCGCCCTTGAGCGCTCTTTGAGGTAAAACCACCCTTCCCCAAGGGCCCCGCGCGGAGCAGCGGCCCGGTGGTGGGGAAAGATACGCGAGGAGGGAAAGGAGACGTGCGCGGGACGTGCCGGAGGAAGGCGAGGAGGCTGCCGCCGCAGCGTTAAAGGAGCCATGAAGAGAAACTGCAAGTTGGTTTTATTCGAAAGATTTTGTGTTTTATAGTGCCCCCAGCGCTTGTCCGGATACAAACGGTGCTTTATTCACTGAGAAAAAAAATTTGATTTTCCCGCTCAATTGTGCGTTTTCGTGGTCCCAAATGACATCACAGGAACCGACCGCTCAGCAGCCTAGAATACCTTCATTCACGCATCCGCCGTACAGGGTAGAGACACGTATACGCTGGCGTCGCCATTTTCGGTTGCTCGCTCGCCGCCGAAGCAAGTCATTGTGTCAAAACCGCGCTAAAATTATCGCCGCAGCGCGGTTTACTGAAGAAGTTTGAATCATATTGTCTGTTTCGCGTAGCTAGGTCTCGTGGGAAACGAAAAGAATAACGCGTTGAGCCCGTTGGCCCAATTGCGGCGGCACGGGACCGTTCAAAGGTTGTCTCCACCCTGTACAGCGTTGTTGGTTTGTTCCCGCGTTTCTTTACGTTCCGTAACCTAGATGGCGCCACCATACCGTGGCAAGCGTTTGGTTTGTTTTTGCCCGTATTTAAACCTGGCTTGTTTTTGTTCTGGCAGAAAATATTCGTTCCCTGAAACAGTGCTCGCTCGACAAATGGGGTCACGTTAGACACCGTTGCTTGCGTCAATCGGCCAGTGTCGTGTGAGACAACCCCAAGCCCCGTAGTGCTGTGCAGCTAAACCAAGCATGCTGTGCGCAGTACGAACAGCAGAACGCATCAGTACTTCTATGTTTACATGTGCTTTCGTAACTTCCACTGTTTGTCCCATCATTCCTATTGCTTTGTAAAGAATGTGCCCTAAATTTAAGCGCAAATCGCTCGTTCGTCTAGTTTGTAAGCTATACCCAATTTGCGTCTGCTTCTACCAGCCTCCGCCAATCGCAGAGCTTAGCTCATGTGACATCATAGGTTCTGTTGCGGGAAATGAGCTGGTGGGCGCATGACCCTTCCCGTTTTTCCTAATTATGTAGCTTATTTGAGCGAAGTTTACGTTAAAAGTGGTGTCAGTATGATTCTAACGAGACAATCTTTTGAATGAACCAAACTTGTGTTTTCTCTTCATGGCTCCTTTAAGAGGCGTCCCCCAGCTGCGCCGACTGCCCATAGCCCGAGACGATCGAGCGCTTACTGTCCTCTTCCCGCCAGCACGACACCGCGAGGGAGGAACTCCGGGCTTGCCCTCCAGCGACTCGGTTCACCAAGCCGCAAACTAGAAGATTTTCTGTGCCCCACGGGACCGAACGCCTTCCGACGGGAGGTCTCCCGGCGCCTCCTCAACTTCCTGGTTGTGACCGGGCTAGTGCTCCGATTGTAGCCATCGAGCCTTGGACCAGACGAACGCTACATAGACTGTGCCCCACTCTCTTCCTTCCTTCCTCTCTTTCTGCCTTCCTATCCTTTGAAACCCCCGCTTTCCCTTCCCTGGACTGGGTTATATGAGGGTGAACCCCTCGATGAGTTCAACAATATCCCCAGTTCTTTTCTCTTCCCTGCTTTCTTAATAAATAACCACCACCCCCGCCACGAAGGAAGGCCACGAGGCCACTTGCGGAGCAGAATCGTGTGCGGTAGAGGAAGACGGAGATCCAACTGTGGTCCCTCGTACAGCGGCGAGGCTTAAACAACTCCGTGGCGAAAAAGAGGAAAAAACGCGTCTATTGCGTACAGCTTCGCTATCTTCAAGTCTTACGCGTTTGTGTGAGCTTCCGTCATTTTTTTTGTTCATACGCTTCATTCAAGCTTTCATTATCAGTCGCCTAATCTTCTCCGTCCCGTACCTCAATCCCACCCGTGCAAAACTTGACAAAGTAACTCGCCTGTTGCGTAAAGTCTACCGAGTCGCCCTGCAGGTACCTCACTGAGCACTCCCACTGCCAAACTAAAAGAACTTGGTATACACAATACCGGTGAGGAATTTATTAAGGCCCATCTAGCATCACCCCTGCGGAACTAACAATTCTCCGCCGATTACACATCCGCACTTCCAACTTCATTAATTCTGCCCACTCGATTCCCCCTACCAATCGAGACAATATCCTAACCGGCCGCTATCCCGCAAACCACGTCGCTCGTAGGGAACAACGCACTCGTTACCTGGCAGAAAAATACCCCATCAAATCGACAATCCACTATGTGGATGCCGCTGGCTACCGAAACCACACAGCGTAAGCCTTGGCGGTAATCAAAAGTCCCAACTCTCCCCCACTCTTATCTCTCACCATCCGCACCCGATACCTACTGAGGCGGAAGAGGCGGCAATAGCGCTAGCCTTTCTCAGAGCCCTAGCCCAAAAGCCATCTTGTCCGATTCTCAATCTGCTATACGAAAGTCCGAACTTCTTGTACATCCAGCGAAACGTACTGCTCAGTCGACCACCTCAATAAAGATCCATATTAGCCACACAAACGTACCGGCAGTACCAAGCATAAAAATCCTAGGGCTCACTATGCACTGTAACCGAGCCAACACTCGACATAGCCCAGATCACCTGCCAGGTCAACCAAACGATCGGCCTCATACGCCGCATTACTGTCCGCAACAACGGGCTAAAAGAAGCCGAGTGAATACAGCAAATTCAAGCGTTCGTGGTTAGCCGCGTTACTTATACTCTTGGATTACCTTAACCTTTTCATGTGAATTATCTAAAACCAAATGTCTTACTCGCAGAATTGATTAAACTGTTCTCCAGATACCTCAAAGTACTTCCACTTCCCGACTGGAACAGCTCGGCGTCTATAATACCGTGGAAGAGCTAATCGAGGCTCACCTACTTAACCAGTACTTTCGCCTGTCGGAAACACCTACCGATAGACGCATTATGAACAGGCTAGGCATCAAAGCCCCAATAATAAGTGACGCGTGCGTCCCCATTCCCCAAGAAATTCATGGCTTGCTACGTGTGCGCCCCTCCAACAGCGTGCCCGGGCATTGGCTAAAAAGTACACCATCAGACCAAATACGGTATATGTAGACTCTGCTAGTTAGAGACATCACGAAGCATATGCAGTCACAGCTATACATGACCCCATGGTCATATATAGCTGTGACTGCATATACAGCTATATATGACCCCCCATCAATTCCCTCACCATATACGTACGCGCCATGCAGCATCGGCGGAAGAGGCGGCCATTGCGCTGGCTATATATCACATCGGCCGACCCCGGTAATTATAATTTCTGATTCTAAAACGGCCATCAAAAACTTTGCCAAGAGGGCTATTTCTCCCCTGGCGCTCAAAATTCTCCTTCAAAATCCTTCAACCTCCCAGGTGGAGCTTATCTGGACCCCTGCCCACACAGGGCTGGGGGGCAATGAAGCGGTCAACACAGCAGCTCGAGAGCTTACCAGACGAGCAGGACCTAGTCTTGTCCCCCTCCATGGAGCCCAGTCGGCTCGCGACAGCCTATTGAGCTTCCACGAAATCACTGCGCGTTACCGCCTTACCCGCCGTCGATGCCCGCCGGCTCACCCGGAATTGACTAACGCCGAGGAGCGACTGTGGCGCCCGATGCAAACTAATACATTGCCATGTTGCGCCAGGCTGAACTTAATTTATCCTACTGTGTGCCCCTCACCCGATTGCCCTGCATGTGGTGCACACGACACCATCACTCATCTCATGTGGAATTGCCCCAAACACCCTTTTCCCTTAATACCCACTGGGAGGAGGCACTGGGCAGCTCAGACCTGCAGGTTCCGAAGAATCTAACGGAACGAGCGGCCGAGGTCACCGGCAAGATGCAGCTGTCGGTCACCACACCTCAGTAACCCAGAATGTACAAAATGAAGTTCTCTCTCTCTCTCTCTCTCTCTCTCTCTCTCTCTCTCTCTCTCTCTCTCTCTCTCTCTCTCTCTCTCTCTCTCTCTCTCTCTCTCTCTCTCTCAATTCTGCGCAATCCCCCCCAAAATGCCCGTGGAGGTCGTGTGTACACCTCCACACCGGCTTAAGAGATAACGAGGTGGCCCATACAGCAGCTCGAGATCTTACTGCCCGAGCAGACCCTTCTGTTAACCCTAACCACGGAGCGAAATCCACTCGAGATAGACTTCATTACGTACGCGGCTATCACTGCGCACTACCCCCTCTTCCGCCAGAAATACCCCCCCCCCCCCTTCGCCAGCCCACTCCTCACTTTCTACAAAGTGAGAACGCCTGTGTCGGCTTCTTCAAATTAATACCCTTCCGTGCCGCGCACACCTTTATCGCGTATATCAGTTTTTAACATCTTGATGGTAGCGACACTAGGAAAAGAGACGACAAACCACAGCGCTGTGACTTGTCTCTTTTCCTAGTCCGTGTTTAAGTGCGCTACCATCAAGTTGTTTTAAATGCAATACCAACTAGTTGTCACTTAGTTCTTGTACCCCGATCAGTACCCATCACCCCTATGACCCCACTGCGGAGATGCAACACCACCTGCCACACTATGTGGGCGTGCCCTCGAAACCCCTTATTCCTAATCCCTTCCGTTGATCAATGGGAGGCGGCATTGGGCGGCTCTGACCTTGGGGTCCGAAAGGCTTGGTGGAGCGCGCTGCCGAAGTCAGCGCTGGGCTGCGCCCAGTGGTCACCACCCGCCCCTGAATTGTATACTGCAATAAAGTTTCTTCCTCTTCCTGCCGCTGACGCAATAACGTGGCCCTCTCTCTACATCGCGCGCTCCTCTGTTTTCAACAATGGCGCTTCCGCCGTTTCTGGGCGGGTGGCTCGTATTGTCGCAGAGTACAAAAGTATTTCGGAGAGGTCCGTTTATCGCGGCTGCGTACGCATCGTGGTGCCTGTTTTCTGCTGCGTCCATGCATAGATTGTTTTTGGGTTATTGCTGTGTATTTTGTGGAGCGCTCTTCAGCCCGTTTCCTTCTCCTGGCTATGCAGTGTTCGGGGTGTATGTTGCGTAGCCTTGCGTGGATGTGGGGTGGTATAGGGCAGGGGTGAGTGAAGTTTTCGTGGTGTCCAATTGGTAACTCCTGGAGTATGTGCCTTCCTGCGGCTGACCGTGGGAGCCTTTTGTACTGCATGGCTCGTTAGGCGGGCCTTGATAAGTTCTTGGACCGTACTGTGCAGGTCTAAGCCTTCGAGGCGGGCAGCGGATGAGCTGGGGATGAGGCGAAGTGCAAGTTTATACGTTCGCCTAATGATTACATCGACCCGTTCTAAATCCTGCCTGGTTAAGTGAAGACAAGGGAGAGACAGTATAGGAGTCGACTCAAAACGACCACCTGAAGAATGCAGCCCGTTTCATCTTCATTCAAGCCTAGATGACGATTTGTAATTCTGCGTATTAATTTCGCTGTTTGGGTAGCGTATCTTTCAATTCTGCTTAGTAATTCTCCGTTTTTTCGGTCGTCTGAACAGTGAACCAAGTACCCGGATGTGCGAGACGTCCATAGGTTATTGTGAACGTGAGAGTCCTGCATTGGCGGCTACTTTTACCACTATCTGGGTGGCTTGCTGGAGGACTTTTTCATGATACACGTTTACATATACGCACACATCGTTCACTTTTGGACAAGCAACACATTCACATTTTTTCAGGGAACAGCCAACATTGTAAGAGCAGGAAACATATTCATGTGGCACCGGTCTTTCCTGCGATTAAATTGGGGAATAAATTTACATTTTTACTGAAATTTTCTACTTCAAGACAGTGTTATGCGTTTCGCAGAAATTACAGCTTGAAACGGTGCGGGCATACGCGTTACCACGTTTTCCCTTTTTTTGCATCTTGTCATAAAAGAAAAAAAGGTATGCACCTTTCTACTAGCACTTTCTGACTTTTGCATGCTGGGCCAGTTTGTTGACATTGGCCCAATTGAACAAATTTAACTCAGGCTTCTCTCTGTGTCCATCAGCTGGATCAGCTCTGTCGCTCTACGCTATGCATGGTTTGAGGCGAGTGCAACGTTTTCGCCTCAGGCTGAAGAACTTTGAGCTGTCTTCAGGACTATGCACACGATGCAACCAACAGCCTTTTCGAAACATTCATTACTGAAATAGACAATCGCTGTTTCAATCAGGGGAAATCAGCTGAAGGTTTAAACTTTTTCGACCCAAACTATGAAGTCTGCCATTTTTCCAGCCCTCAGGTCCCGGTTCATTAAACCATTTGAATCATGGGCACGGAGCAAGAATATATTATTGCTCCGTGACCATGGGTAATCCCATGCAGGGCCATAGCCAAAATTTTTTTTCGAGGGGGGGGGGGGGTATGGATTTTGGCAAGGGGTAGTTTTGCTGAAAGCAACAGTAAGTATTGCCAGAGTCCTTCAATGTAAAGCATTGAAGGACTCTGGTATTGCTTACGCGTTCTGCCTGGAAAAGGTTTCGGGGGGGTTCGAACCCCTAACCCCTCCCCCCTCTGGGTACGTACGGCCCTGGGTAATCCTCCCCTGCACATACCCACGAAGGGCGATTGGCAAAAGCTTGTGAACGAGCTATTCAGTTGTTAAGTGCCATTGGATATCGATTGGGCTGCGCCGTGACGCGGGCCTCGGTGGGCTGGCGTTTCGCTGCCATTGCCCCGACGCCATTACCAGTGGCATCCTTTTAGCGTACAAAGTCGAGCAACTGCCGCGCTGTTCTCTTATTGCGCTGATGATACCTCCCATATATGGTAAAGCGCTGCGACTATACATTCGCGCAACTCCTCGCATCCTTACAAGATTTGGAGACATGCAGCTCTGTTCAGCGCCTGCTGGCGTTGAGGGCTGTCGAGGCTGGAAGTGCTCACAGGCATAGAGTTGAAACTCTATGCTCACAGGGTCTTGGAGTGAGAGGACAAGTTCTCCCCATTGCTTTCCGCAATAAACTTGTCCACTCTCTTTCTTTCTCTGCGGCATAGTGCTCACAATCGTTCAAGGCTTGCCCATGATGTCATCACTACCCTTTCTAGTGCACTTCTCTCAGCTTTATCGCTACTCGAGATAAGAGCGGCAGATAAGTTTAGCAACATTCCAGGTGGTGTGCCAACATCCATGGGTACACATTGGCAGCTACAATGGTACACCATACCAACCATACAGCTACAGAGTCGCCGGCCATTTTGTCTGCCATGACGCAGGATTTTTCTTCTACCGAGTTAACTAAGGCTTTCGCAATAATATTGAAAATGCATTTGACTCTTTTACTTGCCTGTCCACGGCAGTTCTGAGCAGTTCTTCCTGCAGTTCAAAACTGCCCGACATAGAAACTCCGCGGGCAAATAAAGTACGGAGCTGCTTTGGAGCCCTTATGAGCAGCCCAAGAGACAAATAAAATAGTTGTCTTTCTAGATTTCGGGCCGAATATACCAAGGTGCGGCCCATCACTCCTACCGGTCTTGTTAACTTGCTGCTCAGAAAGTGTTTGCACGGCATAAAAATTAGGGTAAGTCTCGTGCCCCGCGCGGGGTACGAGATCTAGCCCCCTCGCGGTGGCTCCTGCCCCGCAGAAGTGACGTCAAACTAAACTAGGCACGTAACTTCCTGTGACGTCACTATTTTTTTTTTTTGCACATTTGAAGACGTTTTTGACGGCGTGTGTGCGCCATGTGGGATTCCGGCCTTAGCTCCAACCGCAAGCCTGCGCAACGTTACGTCCTTATCCTCCCTGTTCTGTGTTATCGCCTTGCACAGCGGCTGCCTCGCGGCACTTTTTTCTTGTTCGGAGGGTTGTTTGAAATGATTTATTGAGTATTTTTCGTGAACTTGCTGCTGCTAGTCTTGGTAAGCCTAACGCATCCTATTTTGGCAAGCTGCTTCGCCCTGCTTTTTTCCGTGCTCCTTTTGTTGCCGTTAAATATGTTGCTAGCTTCATATTGTCTTGGAGTTCGCGTGCCATCGGCTTTATGCTCCTGCATTCGTTGTCTACTTGTTCCGATCGCTACTTGCATTCCAAGCCTTGTATTTTGATTCTGGCGTAAAACGTGCGGATCAGTTTTCCAGCGCTTAGCGCCGTGGCTAACGAGGTAGCTGACTTTGATGACGTGATAGCGCGAGCGACGCAGTGTCAGTGGCGTCAGTGTGCACGAATCAAGTATCGTCAGGTAACGCAGGGCATCGTCGAACGCAATCCGTCCTGGCATGTAGCCTGTTCTGCAATTTTTCTCGCGGGGTACTGCGAGAAACCTTACTACCCCGCGGAAACGATCCGTGCACGCTGCATGCAGGGAGCGCAGCTCCACTTTCGTGCGTGGCCTGGTGAATGGGAGAGCCCAGCAGCCGCCCGTCCATGGGCAGCATAGGTACTCAGCTATCGCTGAAACCAACCGCCCACTGGCTGGCTTCTTGTGCAAGGAGGCTCAAGCTCCAAATGTGCAAGTTCGGGAGAAGTCAAACCGATAAGATCGCCGTTTGTGCCAAGCTTGACACTTGTGTTAAATAGTGCTTTCAAGTTTGGTGTACTCAAGGTAAACAAGTGACTTGTTGTTCATCTATGTTTTTCGAATTTGTTCCTTCGAATAATACTATTGTGCTTTCATGATATGCAAGACTTCAAATGAGCTGCGAATTCTAAGCAATCTCTAGGCAGCTATTATTGAATGCACAGGAAACAATATTTTGTCTACCTTGGTGTACTCAAGGTAAACAAGTGACTTGTTGTTCATCTATGTTTTTCGAATTTGTTCCTTCGAATAATACTATTGTGCTTTCATGATATGCAAGACTTCAAATGAGCTGCGAATTCTAAGCAATCTCTCGGCAGCTATTATTGAATGCACAGGAAACAATATTTTGTCTACCTTGAAATTTTCTACATAGGGTACGTGGAACTGCCAGCTAGCAAGTTTAATGAAAGGTTTTTATCTGCTCAATTATAGTAAAGAGGTAGCAAGGGATAGATAGGATAGCCCTCCCTCCTTACCAGCTGATCGTCTGGCCGCGTCTCATAACTTCGTTCACAGTTACCACATGGATTTTATTTCCCTAACCTTTGCCCCAGTGCCTTCTGCCTTCTTCAACCCGGTTAGCCAACAAAACGTCATCCTGCATCTGTTCTGATTATGTATTTTGGTACGCTAGTTTTTTGTTTACTCGTGTTTGGCTTGGAAGTCAACATAACCAACAACAATACTTTCATGCCCACTCAGTTGGATGGCCAGTAATGGTGAGAGCTACCCGCCGTGGTGGCTCAGTGGCTAAGGCGTTGCGCTGCTGAGCACGAGGTCGCGGGTTCGATTCCCGGCCGCGGCGGCCGCTTTTCTGATGGAGGCGAAAAGCAAAAACGCCCGTGTGTACGAGATTTCGGCGCACGTTAAAGATCCCCAGGTGGTCAAAATTAATCCGGAGCCCTCCACTACGGCGCGTCTCATCGCCTGCGTTGCGTCGGCACGTTAAACCCCACAATCAATCGATGGTGAGAGCTTCTCTCGAAGGCTTACAGTGGATTCACGAATTCTGATTGACTGTGACATCAATGTACCCATCCGGAGCACCCTGTGGAATTCAACTTGACGTAAATACTTGTGTTCACAGCTGGTAATTGTCTGCTTTGTGTTTCGGGGAGGGGGTGAACAGTAAAAGTATCTAATTGCAAGGAGATATTTCATGTTCTTTTGCTTTTTGACTCTGTGCTGTGTAAAAAAACTGTTTCGGCTAATTGCTTAAGTGACTATGCTTATTCGTAAGGGCCATAATACAGTGTCCCATATTTTGTTTGCAACGATGCATACCCAGCAGAGCCCAACTGCTAGAAAGCACATTCTCTGGTGGTGGTAATTAGCTTGAAAAAAAAAGGGGGCACTGAAACTATTTTTTAAGCTAACAAGCCTAAAAAACAATTTATGGAACACATCTACGAGGGAATGGCTCTTGTACAGCTTGACATTACCCTCTCCCGAGAGTACTTAATACCTTGTGCAGGAACTGGAGCCAAGGACACCTATGTGGCCGTGAATGCCTTTATTGTTGTTTGTGAATATTGCAGTACAGCTGAAAGCTGTAAGTATCCTGGAAGGCTTCAACAATAAAATGACTCCAATGAACGTACTTCTGCTTTGGTGTCAACGGGCAGCATGTGAGCATTGATAAGTGCTTCGCTGTTGACATTTTTGTTACACAAAAACAGTCTTGATCAGGCACTGTAGCAAGTCCATGAAAAAACACGGGAAAGAAACTGGACAAAAAAGCTGCGAACACATGGACACTGTTCATCACAGCACCTTTCCTTGTACTTCAGTACTGTTATTGTCGCTGTATTTTTCCCCAAAATATAAATCAACTCTCCCAGATTCACACCTTCAGACAGAAAGCAAACATGGTGTTTGTCAATGACAAGTGATTCTACCAAACTTCCATGGCTGTGAAAAAAGTCAGTAGCTCTACTTTCTCTGCACGGTCTGTGGTGTGAAGTTCCTTTTCCAAATAAAATGCAAGGGTTTCTTGGCACAATACACAGAAAAAGTGCCAAATAAGCAAGTGATGCCTTCTAGCACTACACTACAGTCCTGCAGGAAAGCCAAACAACCAAGTGATCTTTTTGCTTGAGTGCAAAGCTCTGCAGAGAAGCCAAGAAAGATTCCTTTTTTGTTGACACCAGTCTAGCTGGCCAGTATCTGGCTGGCAAGTGGGCATTTGTTTAGTGACCACTGCGTAGGGGCACAGTAGGCAGGCTGTTGCAGAGGCTACGAAGAAAAAATACAAGGTTCGTTCATTAAAAAGACTTCTTTGCCCAAAAAACAAATGACATCAATTTTATTGTAAACTTCAAACAAATAAGATAGTACAGAAAATGTGTAGAGCAGTGGAATATCCATACACATTTTCCAGCTATTTCTCTATGACATCACAGAATCTTGTTTGTGCAATTGACAGCCACCAACCGAACCCACCGTAAAAAAAGCATAACTGCGCAATTGCAGTGGGGCCTCCATTCCGTTTGATCGTATCACTTGAGTGTTAACGTACAGTTAACACAGATAACTGCATTTACAGTGCACATCCATATGACGTCACTCGTGCCCATATTACACCAATGCAGTTTGAAATTGGGATGTTTTTCACCATTTCTTTTGGTTAAACTCCCACCATTACAGCCTTGACCTTTGCCTATCAATTACATTTGCAGTGTGTTCGCTGCATATACCCATGGACACAAACAATCCGCTGAGGCTTTCACGTTCCAGGCACATCTTAAGATTCTCTTTGATGTAGACTATTGAGCCTGCATAGAACCCATGGGTTTTCATATGATGGAGACATGATGGTTGGCCAAGTGTATACCCTTCCTGTTACCGTCTGTACAGCTTCTTCTCTGACCCTATCGGCTGGGTGTCCTGAATTAAGTCCTTTGCAAGAGGGGACTCGGTAAAATATGGCCAACATAGCATATACTGACACATATACAGAGACGTGAAGGTTATGCCAATGCAGCAGCTATGGCATGAAGCACCTAGCTAGTGTACCTTTTGGAGGACCCAGTTCCTAATTTGTCGTAGCATCATGTGTGTGCCAATGTGAGGAGCTGAATGCATGATGGAAACTACCCAGCCACAATCTGGGCCACGGGATACGAGACTGCCAATGTTCTCACTCTTTCACATACTTTGTATCGCAGATGTATTTCTGCCACATTTTACTGTAGTGAAATGGCTCACCACTACAGCTGCAATAATTTCTTCTAAAAAATCTTTTCAAGCGCTGAATACCATGCATTTATGATGCAAGAAGCCCATGATCAGCAGACTTTTCCGCGCACAAAACTTATTTCGGGTAAACAATTCTAGGCCACAATTCAGTCCACTCGAAAATACATACAAAAAACGCGACAAACTGCAGATTTTCGGGTCTTCTTTGCTAATCTCCTTAAAGGGGAAACTACTGTGCTGGGTTGTACGCGGTACATGTGTGGGAACACCAATGATTACCTTTTCTAGCTATCCGTGGTTTGCACTTCTAATGCGCACATGCGACCAGTAAAATATCAGTGGCCGCGTCCAGCCTACGTCCTGAGCACTGTAAGTTCCGCGCTGCTGTCATTTTGAAAACACCGCGATTTCAGGCCACCCATTTAAGCATTCTGAACTTGCCGTGGTGCAAACTGTTGATAGCAGATGCCGCCGCGCGGACATGCCGCAGCAGGCTCACATAATCACGCTCGGACGGTGTCTTTTCTTGCGTGGGACGTGGGTTGTTCGAACGGGGCCACTCGGCTGCGCGATGTCGTAGATCTAACGCAGGTACCATCGGCATACAGCAGGCGGTCACAGGTCAGCAATACTCGAGAGGATTTCGCTACCGTGTGGAAAGGCTGGCTTGGTGCCCGCATACGGCAACGTTCTCGCACATTCTGATAGTGCTTCTAACTCTATCAACTCTGCTTCATCTACGTTGTCGACCCAAGAAATTCAGGCATTCAGGGCTTTCGGCACTTTCTGATACGCCATACCGCCAGCAGCGGCAGCATCGGCGGCTTCCGCAAGAACGAACAAAAAAATTCTTTTATAAAACTTCTAGCAAATGAGTGGCTTCCTAATTTTTTATTAAAATGTAAAAAAATGTGCTTTTTGTATTCTACTACGCAAACTAATAACAATTGCTGTTAATATGACGTCACTATGACGTATATATGACGTCACGCGGGGCAGGAGCCGTTGCGAGGGGGCTAAATCTCGTGCCCCGCGCGGGGTTCCAGACGCTGCCTAAAAATTACCCCGTGAAGGTGGACAACGGGCACACGTCGCTGTTTTTAAGAAAACGTCGGCCACCTTGTACCGAAGCCAGAAATTCAGTCAACAACAGCTATAGCCACATCCGAATCCACGCAGTAGCTTGGTTTACAAAACTTGAACCGTCCAGACCGCCCTGCGTCTGGAAATTTGGCGAATTGGTCGTTTAATCCGGTCACTTTAAATAACCTAGGCATTAGCATAAAGTTCCAAGACCCTCCTGTCAGCCGAGATGGCTTATTACTCAGCGCAGGAAAAGCGGAAGGCCAACGAAGGAGCGCTGGTTCCTTCGAAGAAGCCTCGCACTGATCTCGTCTCTGCCGCCGAACACAACAAACGACTTCAGCTTGCTGTAAGTACTGCGTTTAGCTTCTGATTTTCGGGACCCGAAGTTCAGAATGGAGATGCCGGCAGTTAAATTCTAGCAAGTAGCGTCGGCGGCCTAAGTGGTTGCTGCGTTTTGTCATCCGAGTTCACGGGCCGTCTTTGGCTGTTTGTTTCATTTACACAACGAACTTTGCCGCCGTCATATTCCAGGAGATCGGTCGCACTTCAAGCCTGGAGGCCCCGATCATGCTTCTGACGGGGCACTTGGGCGAGATCTACTGCGGCAAGTTCCACCCGGATGGAACGTACCTCGCGACGTCGGGCTTCGACAGACAGATCTGTGAGATTCCCGGCGTATACCACACGTTGCGCGTGACTGACTGTTGCATTCCTTACGCTGGTGCAGTTTTCTGGAACACGCTAGGCGAGTGCGAAAACTTCGGAGTCCTGTCCGGGCACACGGGCGCCGTTTTGGACATGCACTTTTCGACGGATGGGAGGTGAGTGGAGTAAGAATTGTGTGTTGCAACCGCTCGAAAGGTACTTAGGTCGAATACAATGCAATAGGAAAGCCCGTACAACGAGATATGTCGCCCAATACTCCGCCAACGCTAATGCATCATTTTTCGCGGTGTATTTCACTACTATCGGTCGGCTTGGGACAGATTCTGTTCCTTTGACTTCATGCGACGACTTTTTTTTCAGCTCCTGGAAATTCATCATTTTTTATGGAAATTGAGACATCTGAAGTAATAATCACCATGTCTAACATGAATTCTGATGATAGTGTACTTGTTTGGGTTTTCGAGAAAGGTAAATGCATGCCTGCTGGAATATTTTTTTACCCCTGTTATAAATTTTGCTATGAAAGGAGTATGGCCTGACATTTAAAATTTCCAAAGTTTTTCCGGTATGCAAAAATGGGAATCCAAACGACGCAAAGACCTTCCACCCTAATTTTGTACTCGGTTCAGTGAATACCTTATCTGAAAGAATAATTTGTACACAATTGCAGTAATACAAAAATTACAAATGCAGAAATGACCGTGCTTGTGTAAGCGCAGTCAAAACCTGTTGGGTATAGGGTGCAAGCACTGGCCCCTTGACCACACAGCGGCACCACCTGTGCACCGGTGCCTACTCCATTTCTATGGCTGCTGTGCGGGCAGCACATTTTGTGACGTGAAATGTGGTTTGTTGTGTGGTGTTGGCAAGTTTGTTTGCATGGGCAATGTTTAGCTACCTTAACGTGGAAATTTTGGTCTGTCTGTATGTCTGTGTCTGTCTGTCTGACTCGATTCAGCCACCCAGCCAAAGTAAAACAGAAACTGCACAATAGTCTTATATACCGATAGCCAAACTTATTTATTTATTCACAATACCCCTTAAGTCCCCTGTGAAGGGGTATTACATAGGGGGGTTACATAGCACACATTGTAATAGCGCAGTAAAAAGAGGGTAAAAAAAATAAAACAGAAAGAAGCAGGAGTGTTCAAACTGTAAATGCAAATAAATACACACTGTAAGCTTGAAAAAAAGTGACAATGCAATATTCAATGCATTATAACAGCAAAAAAGAATATTATACAATGGTTCAAGTTCAAGCTCAACACGACAACCTATCGCACAATAACAGCAAAAAAGAAAATACAGGGCAAAAACAAAAATGTTCAGTGCACGTTTTGAAGGACGAAAAAAAAAAACCAAAAGTGAGAGCAAAGTGTTAGGTTAGCTCTTGAATTAATTCCTGGAATTTCGTGTTGTCTTTTTAAGAGGCGATATAAGATGGTAGATTATTCCATTCGACTATGGTACGTGGAATGAAAGACCGGGCAAAAGCAGATGAGTGTCAATTTATGCGTTTAACTTTGTAGGAGTGGTCGCGACGAGGGAAAATGACGGGAGTTGGCTCGAAGAAATCATCGTAAAGTGACGCGTAGTGATAAAGCTTATGGAACAGTGATAGGCCGGAAAGTTGGCGGCAATGTTCTAGATGAGGTTGTTCCGCACGACGTCTCAGTGCTGTGACGCTAGAATAAGGGGAGTAGTCTGAATATATAAAGCGAGCTGCCCGGTTTTCCAGATTCAATATCAGTTACGATGTATGCCTGATGGGGCACACATCGTAAATTTAAACGTCTAAGTCCGGTGTCAATGTTCGTGTTTTTCAATTGAACAAGAACAAGGCATTACTCAAATATAGGACAGAATATCAATACATGAGAGATACTTGCAGTGTTCCTTTTTCAAAAATTCACAGATGCTGGGTTTCTGCGATAGCAAATGAAATACTACATCAACTGCAGAAAACCGTCACCTGCTGTTGCCCGCGCTACCTGGCGGCATTTAAAAAATGAAATGGCAAGAGCAACAAAAGGTGCGACTAGATAGGTTCCACATTCCGCTTGGAACGGCCGTGCGTAGGGCATTGTGGTTCTATAAACGTTGGAGTAGGACGCCTCGATTCACGTGCATCTCCGCCATACAGCAGCGCTGGCATCGAGGCACTTGACTTGGAGCAGTAGAACGCGGTAAATTTAAATTGACTTGAGCAAACCTTTAGCGTGTTATCTTGGGAGGAGCGAGATGGGAGAGGAACAGCATGAGAGCTGCGCGGGAAAGAGAAGGGAGGCACTTACTTGCCAGGGGCGCCAGTTGACTATCGTATTTCGTCGACATTTGCAACGAAAGGAGCAGATATGCAGCCATTTTTTGCTCTTCTACTCTTCTTACTAATTAACCATCTTTTATCCATTCCGTTCCTGCAGAGTTGCATGTCGGCAAACCTCCCTGCATTTTTCTTTGTAACAAAAAGCCTTCTCCCCCTCCCTGTCCGGCCTTGTCACATTTCTGAAAAGCAAATCCGTGAACATGTTTGTGTGTGTTTGAACATGGAAATCGGCGCTCACGATACTCTCTTTTGTAAACCGTTCCTCCACCAGGAAGACAAATTAACCCAGAATTTTGCAGACTTGTAAGCATATGAGTGTAATACTTTCACGCGGCAGCAGCCCCAACATTTTAAAGAGGCCATCCATTGATGATGGCCATCAAGAGGCCATCAATCAATCAATTCTTGGTATTAATTTCATTTTCAGTGTACAGGTCCCAAGGAATGTACCTGCAACATATTATAGCTGTACCATAACAACACTGCCGCCCTTTGAAGTTGCCTTAACGACCATTTTTGCCCACGTTTCCAAAATTTGTGCCCTGTTTCCTCAGAATCAATTTTTTTCCCCACAAGGTCAACCGTCGGGTACAATATCTTGGGGTGTACTGGTTAGATTTGTATCATTTTTGCTCCGTTTGAAAGCTTATGAACTGAACAGTGCAATGAAACAACAAAAAATACGGAATTTCTTTTTGCTAGCGCAAAATATTATGTTAGCGTAAAATGTTAGTGTAATGAAAACATTGGTAATTGATGACCTGACATTTAGCAGGTTCGCAGTGTTTTCAGAAATAATGCTAATAGTTTTTGTCCCTTTCTGCTCCAGGAGGACCAGCGAATGCTGGGATATACTTGCACTCGCTGGTCCTCCTGGAGCAGAAAGGGACAAAAACTATTTGGGTATTTCATAGGTAGATAAGGAAAAAATTACCCAAAATGGAACGGCATAACATGTTGCACAACTCTTAACTTAGACCACATAGACGCAAGCTGAGTGCATATCTGTGCTCAGGATGTTAAAATACTCTCAATGTGTAAATCTCAAGCACCTAGGTTAAAAAAATAACAAGAATGTCCTCAAGACCAATGTTCCTGCCTTAATATCTCTATTGCGAAGGAAAGTTTGACATCCACCTCAATGCAAGCCGTACAGATACAAAGGAAAGCTATACAGCTTCCTCAGAAACTTCGCAGTTGAAGAAAAATTCGTCCTGGTCCAGGATTTGAACCCAGGACCACCGCTTAACTGGAGCAGCCGCTCTACCAACTGAGCTAACCAGGAGGCTAGCCGTTTGACACGTGAGAGTGAATTGATGATCAACTCGAAGTGATGGACAGGTGTTAACATCTCTATTATTTGACTCAAGTTTGCTAAAAACTGGTACCATTGCCACTGGGACGAAGCAGTCCCTTTAATGAACCAAGTTTTTGTTTCGCCTTCACGGCCCCTTGTAAACCTGTGCTTGCAGCCTGCTGTTCACGGCGTCGACAGACAAGACCCTGGGCGTGTGGGACACGCACGTGGGCGTGCGGGTCAAGCGGCTGCGGGGACACACCCTCTACGTCAACGCATGCCACCCGGCCCGCAGGGGGCCCCAGCTCATCTGCAGTGGAGGCGATGACAGCACCCTCAAGGTGAGAGGGCGTGCGGGAGTCCACCATACCCTCCTATTGTTGCAAGCCCACCACCACTGCCCGCACGCACCTAGCGCCATCGGCTGGTTTGCCTGGAAGGCTTCCATCGTTTTAAGGGGGCACACTGGTCTTAAACCAAGTAACTTTGTTTTTGCAGTTGTGATGATAAAAATTGAGGGACGTATGCAGTTTTTCATTCTGATTATAGATATAAAATTTGTTTTTGTGTAAAACGACTAGTACATTCAAATTTATTTGGATTTTTATATGTGACTTTCTGATAGCTTTTGTAAAAAAACATCTGAAAGGACGCAGCTGAACAAGGTACCAATGAACTGTGCACAGATGAAGGAGTGCAATAACACTAACATCATCATTCTATCTGGTCTGTAGCAGAAGTTATGACTGTTTGATGTTTTGACCTGGAACATGGGAACTAGGCAAAACGGTTTGCCTCGAGGCCCAAGCTTCAAATGCTTGTAATTTCCGCTACAGACCAGATAGAACTATAATTTTAGTCTTATTGCACTCCTTGATTTGTGCACACTCCACTAGTACCTTGTTCAGCTGCATCGATTCGGGAGTTTTTTCACAAAAGATGTCAAACAATCAAATATAGAAATCAAAATAAATTTAAATATATTCGTTTTACACAAAAACAAATTTTATATCTACAATCAGAATGAAAAACTGCACATGCCCCTCAGTTTTTATCATCACAACTGTAAAAATAAACTTTTTGATCAAAGACCCATGTTTCAAGAGCCATGTCCCCTGAAGAGGGGACATGGCTCTTGAAACAAAACAGTCTTTTAATGTCTAAGTAAGCTTTGTGAAACTTGCCAGTCTTGGTGCTTTTTTCCCAGTGATTTCAAGTATGCCATTATTTTTTTAATGGGTCAATTATTTTCCAAGATAATAAGAAATAATTAGCCAATTTCGCAGGAACCATAGACGAAGCAGTGCTCATCACGAAACTGTGATCTTTATATTTCCCAATACTATCATTCCTGGTGAATGCACTAAGAGAATCTGTTTTTTTATGCGCTGCTCGGAATTAATTTTACAGCTCGTTAAACTTCGGTGTTTGAAACAGGCATTCAAAATGGTTCCTTGCCATTGGTGCCACCCAACTTTAATAAGCTGTGGACGTCCACAGCGTAAATAAAAAAATTTTACGCTGTGGACGACCATTAGTCTATGATTACTGGGCTGGTAGGCGCCTGTGGCAGGGAAAAGAAATGTAACACATAAATTTTGTGTCAGCACTTTTTTGAGAGATGTATTCCTCCCAACTACCATTATTTTTAATTTGTGATTGTCGCCTGCCTACAACCTTACATCGAAGCCCAAAACGTTTATCCACGCTCAATGTTCGGCTTCCAGCCCCATCTGTAAACTCATGACATTCTCCTTCAACTAAAAGAAGGTGTCTTGTTGCACATTTCCCCTCACTCCACCAGGGTCATCCTCGCTTTCGACTTGAGAGGAGTTTTTGACAATGTGAGCCACTACGCCATCCTCGAAAACCTAAACGACACTAGTTGTGGCAACCGAGTGTTCCAAAGTACCCAGGCATTCCTCATGGATTGCCCAGTGACTGTAGGCATTGGATCACTACGAACGGCCCTTCAAACCATGCCTAACTGAGGAACACTGCAAGGAGCGGTGCTTTCCCCAACATTATTCAATATAGCTGTGATGAAGCTCCTGCAATAACTTAACACCGTCCTGGGGATTAAACATGCGCTGTACGCAAATGATATCACAATTTGGACTACTCGTAGGTCACAAAATGGCACGCAGGATGTGCTCCAGCATGCCACTTCCCCATAGTCCTGACTATTTGTACACTGAGTCTTTACATTCAGGAAGACCGGGAGAGGAACGCTAACCATCCAGCACCTCAACCACAAACACCTCGCAAATCATGCATTTGGTGAGTCGAGTCACAAACCAGCACCAGGGTACGAAGGAGGAAGGAGGAGTCATCAAGCTGGTGCCAGCCCTGGTTGTCAGTCACGTGGTGTACTTCACCCCATACCTGTCGCTGCAACCAACAGAAATAAAGAGAATCTACATACTCATGCGGAAGGTATAGAAGCAAGTGCTGGGCCTCCCTCATCACACCACCACTGGCAAGCTGGAAGCTCTAGTGGTGCACGACAAGATGCGGGAGGTCATTGATGCCTACCTTGTTAGCCGACCAGAGCGTCTCGGGAAAACTTAAGCCATCTGCACAGTGCTGAGGCAGCTGGGCTACCAGATAGCCGACGCCAGCCACCCTCGACCAGAAACTGTGCCAGAGGACATCCGTACGCTCTTCAGGGTTGCCCCGCCCCCACGAAACATGAACCCTGAGCGCCAGGCACAGTGCAAGTAAGCACAGGTACAATTCCGCCAACGCAAGTACTCTATCCGTCGCACCCGACCAGAGCAGTAGGCGTCAGTGACAGCTCGTGTGATGGTGTTCGCACTGTGACCATAAAAACTAGGAACATCGTTGAAGCCGAAGGAACGGCCTTCATAGTGGTGGTGGCGTCTTGAACTACGGAAAAACCCCTTCACATAATCACAGACTGCCAACAGGTGGGCAGGGACTACGGCAACGATCACATCTCAATGTCTGCCATCAGAGTACTAAAAAAATCACAAGGACTCCCTAAACCCTACTGTACTAATATGGACTCCAGGTCACGCAGGGCTCGACGGCAATGAGCGAGCACACACTACAGCCTGATGGGCACCGCACCAGCCATGCCATGTGCATAAATCCAGCCTCAGTACTGTGTACTTCTGAAACGCCACCGCCTTGCCAGACGTGCCTACCTGCGACTGCACCAGAAGCTCACCCAAGAGAGGCTGCACCCTGGCGGCAACTAAACACAAACACACACCCCCACCTTAGCTTATCACACACCCCACGATATATGCACCAACATGCCCACACTGCAGCGAACATCCAACACTATACCACACCACGTGGGCTTGCCAGAACACACCAGCAGCCCCCGTTATTCACAACCCCACCCTCGAGCAGTGGGAGGCTGCGCTGTGCAGTTTAGACCCTAATTACCAGCGACAGTCGGTGGACCAGGCACATAGGACCACAGCCACCTCAGGGGCCCCAGACTGAGGGCTTCTCCCACTTTCCAGCAAGAACCTCCTTTCACTAGACATAAATGTTTCACCACCGCCATTACCACTTGCATATTCACCACACAACTCCTTCCCACTTGCATGGATCTACAGGACATCAGTTTTTTTTAAGGCGTACAATCCGTGTCCGAAATTTTCCTTAGCTATCGCCGGCTTGTTCTGAGTGATGATGATGGTGATAGCGTGTAGCCAAACAGTGCTATCTATAAAACGTTTCAAAAACTAAAGTTCCCACAATAGTGACAGTACTACCTAGTGCAGAAACAGAACTGCCACCCGTTTTGCAGAAAGAGCTCGTGGCCTAGATTGGCATTGCCTGCCTTGACATGCCCTTCTCGTGATGGAATGATACACCAGCTGCATGGCTGGCTTTAAAGGGACCCTGCAACACTTGCCATCGACTACTAGTAATGTATTTTGGGATAAAGTCTATTGTCCCAGAAATCTCCTCCCGCAAGAATTATGAAAATCCGTTCACAATTAACGAAACTACGCGCGATGAGAAATCGCGCATAATCGTTCCCTCTCAACTCGACCGCGCACAACGCGACGAAAGCTGCGCGCTCTCTCCCGGAGAGGGGGGCGACTCGCGGCGTTCTCTTCGGCGGCCTTCGATATCTCACATGCCAAGTAGTTTTCTCTATTTCTCCGCAACGCGGAGGTTCCTATTTCCGGTCTGGTGCCACAAAAAAGCAGGCATGGGTGCCTGCTCGCAAGTGCGCGCTCGGGCTGGTAGGGCGTTTTTGAAGCAATAAACGTTTGTAGATGAGTGGTCCCGTTGAAAGGGAAGTATTGAGCTCATCGCTCAAACTCCGCGCGCACTCCAAACACAAAAGAAACGGCAAAACTGTGCCTACAGGTTCAGGCATAGAAGAGGTTCGTACACAGCGATGACGACAACGGAAATGGGAGAATCTAGCCGCGAAGTTGACCAGTGACAGCCGATCGGGAAGCCATGGCCTATGTGACGTCCCTTAGGCCATGCCAGGGCTTGCATAATGAGGACAACTGAAGAGAGAGTGGTTGGTTTTTCCACGTCTTTCACATCGATTTGCGCGCTCACCGCTTCACGTGCACGTGTAATATTTGGCTCAGGTATTCCTGGCAGTGTAATCTAAACGCCGCGCAGGTTTACTTGCACTGCCCAAAGAGTGTTGCAGGGTCCCTTTAAAGGCCAACTGCAGTCAAATTTCACCTCGACCAAATTCATTTTTAATGTGTAATAAGTACCACCAAATCAGCTGGGACACGAGTGGTGGTCCCGTGGAACATCTCATTAATCAGTCAGAAGCGTTTAACAAAGATCCCCTGCAGACCACGCTGCAGCTGCCGGCAGATCGTGTAAACAGCAATGACGCCTATGACACTCCAGCTGACAGGGGCTTCTTCCTCTGGCCAGCCACGCAGCTGGAGAACCGGTCGAGCTCTGCTGCAAACGCTTCGCCATTTGCGGCCCTGCGTGCGTGTAATGCTTGCGCGCAGGCTTGCTCCCGAGCTGCTGACCGTCCAGCCACTCGCTGGCCAGCTGCAACGTCACTTCAATGGCCGTGCTCTCCTCGATTTCGGTTGCTGACCGCTTGCGGTGTCCACGCGCGTATTTCAGCTGTTGTATTTTGGATGTTGCATCTTGCTTTCTTTTTAGGCAGACTACTATATGGAAAATATTGTGTTCAAGATGTCGAAATTTCGAGTGCAGTTGGCCTGTAGGAAGGCGTAGAATAGGCTACGAAGCACTGCAGTGGCACTTGTGGCCAACACTTGAGCACTGACCACACTGGCCTCTTTATGCGTTCAGGCCTACCAACAAGAGTACTGCGCTCCACTTGAATGAAAGAGTGTGATCTTTTCATTATTTTTCGAGTGATAAGGAAGGGGATTCCAGTTGACGAAGCATCAGATAACAGATCGGGTTGCGGTTTGCGCACGTAGTGATGGGCACTTTTGTTACAAAGGTACGCATTGTTTGCAATGTAATTGAGCAGTTACACTTATGGTAGCGGCCGTGAGAGCCTAGAACAACAACGAATTTATTTAAATCGAAATTTAGCCCTGCATTATGATTACACTTGAAACTTTGCATCATTTCCCTTCCCCATTAAAGAAAGTGCGAATATTACGTGGATAAATACAGTAGCTGTCGGGCGCTTCGACGCACGAACTGGCGGGGGCCCTGGGGCGAGCAGCGCACAAATGAAATGCACGTGTCGCGCGGCGCCTTGAGACGCCGCGCATTTCGAACGCCTGCGCGCACCGAATCTCTTAACCACCACCACATGCGATGGCCACCGACGGAGACAACTGGCTTTTCCCTCTTCCCTAGCCCCCAGCGTCAGGGTGGAGGGAAGATGAAGACAAGGAGACGACATGGGAGACGCGGTCCGGGCGCGGGAGAGCTCGGCCCGTCGTCTTCGAGCTCCTCGCGAGTCCTGTTTTTTAGTCGCCCGCCGGGCTGTAAATAAATGTGCAGTTTTTGTATCGGAGGCTGAGTTTGTCGGTTGAGGATACCCGGGGTCAGATCCTCAGCGCTGCTGCGGCTTGGAGGAGAAGCCCCGGGGAAAAGAACATCCTCGAAGATAACTGGCGCAGTCGGCACGATCTTCAACAGCGACGACTCAGCCGGCCGGCGGGCGAGGCGAGCCCCTCGACGGACGGAGCACGCGGAGAAATTGCGGTCTGCTGTACGTGATCGGCAGGACCAGCGAGCTCGCGACCCAGGAGGAGAAGCGGCTCGACCGGCGCTCAACAAACTTCTCAACGAAGACCGAGGCAGTGTCTGCGGCCTGCTGAGCGGCGGAGAAGGAGCTTGACCAGCGGTCAGTGGAGGCATCAGGAGCCCACTGAACGAGGAGCAGCAGGAGCAGTGAGCTGTCGGCAGGCGAGAAGTCGGCGGGCCATTGTTTGGTGGACACCTCGGCTGATGGAGCCGCGCCTAAATGGATACCCCATCTGCACCAGTGCGGCATCTCTACAGGCACGGAGCGATGCAGGTCAGTGCCTCACTTGATCCTGGGTGCGTGGCTCACCATGACATGTAGGGGGTGCTGCATGAGTAGCCCTGAGATAATGGGGGGCGGTTAGGTCGGTATGGTGAGATGGAGCTGACTGTGAGGGCTGACGAGGCAGTGAGCGTCAGAATTAGGTCAGCCATGTCTTTCGCTGACGAGATGGCCCTACTGCAGGCGAAATTAAAGGTCGCTGAGGCGGAGTTAGCAGCGGAACGCCTAAGGAGTGAGCGTTTGGGAAGCGCTAACAACGCCACTGCCTCACCGATCGGGCAGCGAGCACAAGGGTGCAGCGAGATGGATGGGAGATTAGATTGCATGAGCATGCTGCAAGGGGTGCTCGTAGATATGCCCTCCCAGGAAGCGCTTGTGCTTGATTGGTTCGCTGGTGCCGAGGCCAGGCTAGACTCCTACTGTGTTCCGCAAAAATGGCGAGCAGGGGTAATTCTTCCCTACTTGAGCGCGAGGGCTAGAGGGTGCCTAGCTGGACTCTCGGGGGAGCAGCGCAAGAGCTACGCAGTTCTTAAGGCAGCAGTACTGAAGGGACTGAAGCTGGCTTCAGGTGAGCGTGAGCCCGTTGTCGCAGCGTGCGGAGACGCAGAATATTCGGGGAGCGTGGCCGAGCGGCCAAGAGCTTTGCAGGATGCAGCAGCCCGGGAATCGCGCGAGTCGGATGCAGTTGGTGTTGCGCAAAGTGCATCCTGTGCTTCTGGAGGTGCCCAAATGTCGAGTCGCGAGAATGCGATTGCCATGGGAAGCTCCAGCGAAGTGAGAGAGGAAAGTGCAAATCAGGGTACGGCCGCTCGTGTAGTGCAGCCCCAGGCAATTGCAGGTAGGACTGTAGGAGTGGCTGAAGAAATAGCCTCTCCAGCATTGCATGTCAGCGTTGATGTGACCGCTAAGCAGCCGTCTGCTGATTACGCTGACGAACAGCGCGTAGTGGAGCACGGCGCTCCGAGCTCAGGATTGGCTGAACTGGGGTGTTCGGACAAAGAAGGGAGGAAGTGTCAGCCAGCTTCACCGCAGTGCAGCGTGGCTGCAACGCAGGCCGGCGAGGCAGAAGCGGTTCCTTCTCGAGCGAGAAAGCGGGGAGGAGAGGGGCCCCTGTTACTGTTGTGCGACGGGGTGAGCCGCATGGCAAGGGGGTTTTCGGACGACGACGGCCGGTGCGTACCACCTGCTAAAGGCCGCTCGTTCCGAATCAGCTAGATGAGGATTCTGGCTATTTCGTCATGGTGACCTGCAGCCAGGGTCAAGGGGCACTGGCCGTGCTGATTGTTGTGTCGTCAAACTGAAGGAACGATGGTGCACGTGCCAAAAGTGTGTGTGGTGTGTGTTTCGTGTGTGAAACATTCCTGAAGTTATGTTTCACAGTGGTGGTGGAGGTGTCGGGCGCTTCGACGCACGAACTGGCGGGGGCCCTGGGGCGAGCAGCGCACAAATGAAATGCACGTGTCGCGCGGCGCCTTGAGACGCCGCGCATTTCGAACGCCTGCGCGCACCGAATCTCTTAACCACCACCACATGCGATGGCCACCGACGGAGACAACTGGCTTTTCCCTCTTCCCTAGCCCCCAGCGTCAGGGTGGAGGGAAGATGAAGACAAGGAGACGACATGGGAGACGCGGTCCGGGCGCGGGAGAGCTCGGCCCGTCGTCTTCGAGCTCCTCGCGAGTCCTGTTTTTTAGTCGCCCGCCGGGCTGTAAATAAATGTGCAGTTTTTGTATCGGAGGCTGAGTTTGTCGGTTGAGGATACCCGGGGTCAGATCCTCAGCGCTGCTGCGGCTTGGAGGAGAAGCCCCGGGGAAAAGAACATCACGAAGATAACTGTAGCTCTGCACAAAATACTGCACAGTAGTTGCTGTTTCATGTATGTTACATGTTTTTTCTGTCTTCTGAGCATAACTGTGGAGGGCTTGCCGTGCTCCTCGTGCCTTCTGTCTCCCCTCGACTTTCCTTGCCAGGAACGTTCACATCCAAGAAGTAGCCTAATCTTAGACTACTTTTTTTCCGTTTCAGCTGTGGGACGCGCGGAAGCGGACGCCGGCCCACAGCTTCCAGGAGAGCTACCAGATCACGGCCGTCTCCTTCAACGACACCGCAGAGCAGGTCTTCTCGGGGGGCATCGACAACCAGATCAAGGTGAAAAAGGCGGCGTTTCTTTTCTGTCGTTGCGTATCATAGCGCAGTGGGCCGTGGCAAGTACAACTTGGTCCTTTCGGAATAACCACGACTGGCACTGCAGGGCCAGAACACAACACGTTTCATAACTTCATTCCAGCAGTTCTTCAATATAAATAGGGTTGTTCGTTTTTGGGTAAAACCCGATTTTACCTAAATTTTCGCCCCAAACATGTTTCAGGAGAATCTGGTTAAACCCGATTTCTCCCCGAATTAGACGTTTTCAAAGTAGTGACCTGCACAATCGTGCGCCGACATTCCGCCACTCGCAACCAGTATTTGCTGGAAGCAAGCCTCACAAACACAGCTTTGTAATTCATTGAGTATTGGCATAACTACCGCTCGCTACACCAGGCCGGCAAATGTGGCACTGACATTGCCGTGCCTAGCTAATGAAAGCTGTGATGTCGAGAGAACTTTCTCCCACCTGAGGTACATTCAGCAATGGGAGAGGCCTTGAACGGAGACTGAGTTGTTCCGCATGCAGATGATAACGTATGTAAACAAGGGTGTGTAAAAAAATCGATGGCGAGCTTTTGGCTCCTCCATAGAGTTTCATCCTATAATAGTACTGTGATGTTTCCCATAGAGCTGTATGCTAATATAAACTAGAGAGAAATCTGGCTCCAGTGTGTACGTGAGTTGTGCTTCGATGGGCGTGCCGTCATGTGCCGGGTATCGCATTCCACTTGTCCTTGGCATGGCCCACAAACTGTTTGAAAAGTTGCCTGCAGCTGCAAAAAGGAACAATATTGTTATAAAAGATTAATTAAGCTTGTTCAATTATTATAAAAATAAAACATTTATTTGTCAGAGATTATTTAGAACCTTCACGCAAAGTGAACAACAAGAATGTTGCTATTTTTGTTGATTTAACTCCTCTCCAAGAGTGAAGAGAAGCCATGTGGCTAGCCTAGCCAGCTAGGCGAGGAACATCGCTTGCGGGGCCCATGACTGCGTGCGATTGCAGTGACAGATTTCTCTCTGGAATACTCCGTTATGAAACTCTATGATGTTCCCACCGTACACCATTAGCAACATATCTTTGTTACTTCTGAGTAACAAAGATATTTTATACTTGAAACATGCCATGGTAAATTGAAGTCTGCTAATGTTATAACAAAGTTTTCAGGACAGGAAGTTAGATTCGTTATAAGTGATACATTGCAGCAAGTGGGGATGATGTGCTCTATGAGCACAGCAGTTGGAAACATAGAGCTCTTGGGATAAACGAAGGTTTCAGATAACACCATTTTGCTACGTCAGGTGTTTGCTGTATAACACTGGTGCTAGCTGTGCCGTCGACCCGTCTACTTGGGCAGCAATGGGGATATGTATATACACACACCAATGCAAGTGTGTGATAAACAGGATGCATGGGGAATCTTTTGGGGGGAGGGGGTTCTCCCCATTAGTGTTATTGTCCTGCCGTAAAGTCTTCAATAATCTATCTGCCTGGCAACAATATGAATATTGATGGTAGTAATAATAATAATAATAATAATAATATTAATAATAATGGTAGTGTTTTATTCTCAGGTAGGAATACAGTGAAATATCCAGGTAAGCCCTAAGGCTTGTGTGCATAGCTGGACAGCTTCAGCACTGGTCATTACAACTGAAACAGACAACCTTGCAGCATGTATAGCATAAAATAAAATAGAAATAAACGGAGTATCAGAATATCTAAAAAAACATTTTTGTGTAAACACACAATCAACAGAGATGCAATCAGTTGTATCATCTCGACACAGAACCAGAAAAAAAAAGAAAAGTCTTATTGCAGGACAGTAAGAATCCTCTAGGGGAAAAAGAATCAGCTAAAATTTGTTTTAGGTAAAGAAAAGAAAAAGATTTTATTGCAGGACAGTGAGCATCTTCTAGGGGAAAAAAAATGAGCTAAGACTTGTTTCAGGTAAAGATGATGTTTGCCAAGTTGCTAACAAGTTGCTGATGGTCGAGATAGCTGCTCTACACTCGAGGCCTGAATCCTGTGATGTGTGCGTGGCTCCCAGGTTTGGGACCTGAGGAAGAACGCAGTGCTGTATAAGATGATGGGCCACCTGGACACCGTCACGGGCCTGAGCCTCAGTCCGGACGGATCCTACCTCCTTTCAAACTCCATGGACAACACGTGTGAGTGGTGCATTCGTGAAGTCTGCAGCTGAGTGTTTGTTTGCGCTTGTGTTCGCGTGTTTGCGTCGCTCTTACGAGGCCACGTCAAAGATAAGGAAGAAGAAATTCTCAGGGAACTTAAGGGGGCCATGGAGACAAACCACGTCTGGTTCATTACGAAGGCTCATTTGTCCCAATAACAGTGACACCAATTTTATTGCAAACTTCATACAACTCCTGCCCATATTACGTCAGCATAGCACAAAAATTTGAAAGTTTTCAATATTTCTTGTGTTGTTTTCATTACCCATTGCAGTCCAGAACTCTTACCCACTTTCTGGTCGTTCTGGCCTGCAGCTATTTTGCCAGTTTCTGGTTCCGCAAAGAAAAACACAAACTGTGCAAGAAAAGCTAACAGCATGTTTATTTTTTCTTTTGCATTCCGCTTGGAAGGAACTCCTTTATTAATATTTGAGCAGCGTGTGGAACCGCTTGAAGCATTCTCCTGGCTGCAGGCGAGGATTTTTACTGCAGGTTTGCAGAAAAACAGTTTCCCTCCTGCTTCCTTTTGTTCTTCAGTCGCTACAAACAGCACAGTCCTTGTTGCTTCGGCTGGGAGCTTGTCGATGAAATGGCTTGCCCCATCTAGCCTTACTCGCACTCCATACATGTATATGGGTCCCGCTTTTTAAGTGCAGAGCACTTTAGGGGCTCGCCTTGTCATCGTAGCTTGCTCGCCAGACGTAAGTAGAGCCCCACGGTGTTCCGTCGTCATGGCATAACCCAGAGGCTTCAAAAACTCAGCGGTTTATATAGTCATAAGCGTTCGAAACTCGTGAACCGCTGGTGCTTGTCACACATATCCCCATTGTTTAGCTCAAAGAAAACTGTAGGTACATTTGAGGCTAAATATATGTAATTAACCACCAGCGCCCGTGTTCATTTGTTGGGAACGCTCGTTGGGTTGGTTTTTACGATAGTAAGCAGAAAAAAGTGGCAGTGCAACGCTGGCACATGCGGGAGGAAAAGCAAGCACAAAAAGAACAGAACTCTTGCTGGCGCAGTTTCAGGCCGGGGGCGCGCAAGCACTGTTAAGGCGGCAAAGTTGAATTGCACGGGGTGGTAACAGTGAGCAGATAACGGCGCTACAGCCCATTATGGCGAATCACTTTCTCTGCACTTCTGACAGCTTTCACATTGAGTGGAACGGCTTTAATTTCTGGCTCCAGCCCTTAGGTCACTCACCAACTGTTGGATGAGGTTGCAGCAGTACTACAGGTTTCCCAGCTCTTTTTTGCCATGATTCTGCAGCTGTGTGCGCCTCAAAATAAAGCTAGTATTGACAATGGAAACATCTAGAAGCAAAAAAAAAAGAAAAAAAAAACTTTCACCACCATTTCATTGTCGTTCGACAATATGCGTAGCTCACACAGGAACGATTGGCACGGTGCTGTCTCCACCGCTGTCGTGGTCTTCGTCACTCGCTTCTATCGAATCACTGCCATCACTAACTGATGGGGGCATGTAATTACTTTCCTCACTGAAGTCATCATCGCTTTTGCTAAGTGCTCCACTGTAGAATGCGTGTGATGAGAAAGCGGCCATGCTCTCGGCAAACAGCACACATGTGAAAACGCTCTGGGATCCAGAAGGCCCATGCTGAACATTGTGCTGCACCCTAGTGCAAAAAGAAGTAAACTTCAACAAGCAAAGTTCACTTATCCCTCAAGAGATGCCGTGTCATGTATACAAAGGGTGCGCGCATACCGCAAAGAGAAAGACCGCGAAATTTAACCTTGGACTCCCAAGTCGGGCGGAACCCGCCAACAGACCGTTTTGCTGTTTTGCGTTTCCGGGCAGGGCCCGACAATGGACCACAAACAGTTGCGGGGGACTCACCTGATCACATTCCTATGGGACTTGCTAATTTTAGGTGCAGAGTACCTTACGACCGCACCATGTCCGTTCGCGTGCGTGCACACAGCATTTGCAATCTCAAAAAATCACTCGGGCACCAGCAGGATTCGAGCCGGTGTCTGGCAGACCAAAGAGAGTTAGTGTCAGTCGTCTTACCCATTGGACTACGACCGTGAGTTAGTACCCGAGAGCCAAACGGCTTACTCCCTCGCCTGTAACGGTGCGGAGTACCTTAGGACCTCCCAATGTCCGTCTGCGTCCATCCGTGCGCACACCCCCATCCAGCGGAAATCAAGCGAAATTCGATTTGAGCCGTGAGTTGCAGTTTCATTTGGGGAATAATCGAGGTGCAACTCACGGCTCAAATGAAATGACGGTCGGGGCGCAAATCAGATGTCACTCGGGGTGCAACTTGGATGTCATTTGGAGTCCCCTTACTCCGCACCCCCGCCATCATCCACGGAGTGGAGATGCTGCCATTTTTCGTCGCCCACGGGCTTAAAAAACTATTGTGTGTAAAAGTTTAATAAATCCATCAAAATGGGCCTAACGGCCCAGTTTGCTTCTTTAAGAAATATTGCACATCTTTACTGAAATAAAAAATAAACAAGAAATGCATTTTAGCTTATCTACTCTTCATTAGATGGCGCTAGTGGTCTTCTATGTGAGAGTTTTATTTTTTTATTTCAGTACAGAAGGGATATACAGTCAAACCCTATTATAATGAACCCAGATAAAGCGAATTAGGCTATACATCGAACAAAAACAAATCAGTTATGACAATATGCGCGAAACATATTTCTTATAATGAAGTTCACATTGGATACATCGAACTCAGCGAACCTAGAATTGCCGCCGAAATGCATGGTCTCACAGCGGTAATTGAGATGTTGATTGGCCGCGGTTGAGACGTTGAGCCTCTTATGGAGCGGCGTGACACCCGACCCTTTCCGTAACTGAAGCAGAGTGGAGAGCCAGGCTAGTTGAAAATGGTTCATGACCGCAACTACGCACAACAGAATGGGACCATGGAATTCCTTCGGGGATTTCCTGAGTGTCGTCGACGACCAGGTTGCCGTCACTGCGAGCCCCTCTGACGCAGACACCGTCGCCGATGTCGTGGCAGCTGGCGCTGCTGAAAGCTCCAAAGAGGCAGGGGATGTCGCGGGTGAAAGCCGTCCAATGCTTAATGAAGCGCTTTCGGCACTTCATATGCTAAGACATTATTGCTTCGATATTGAAGGACACGGACTCGAATTCTGTGCTAGTTGACGCCGCCAAAATGAGAGTGAAAACAAGAATCACCTCTTTTTAGCGAAGTAGGCAGTTGAGGCGGAAAGTAGCCTTATTGCTTGCAATAAATGGAATGTTTTGTGTATGGTAACGACATACTTTATTGTGTCGGTTTCCGCTCGCGGAGATGGGGGTGTCCCGAGTATTGTGAACTTGTAACAATAAACTCGTTATTGGCAGGCTTTGCCATATCGAACTATTGGATATATCAATCTAATTGTGGCGCCTATTACAGTTTGCTATAAGCAGGTTTGACTGTAGTTTTGAAATAAGCAAACTAGGCCTTTTGGAGCATTTTCGTGGATCTGCAGAACTTTTCGTATGGGTGCACAATGGTAGTCATATAGTAGTAAGTCCCATATAAACGTTAACAGGTGAGTCCCCCTTAAACAATGTTGTATGTCAAATCCCACACAGACCCCAATGTGTGTTTGTTTATTTTCTGATTGGCTAAGGCATTTTGCTGCTGAGCCCAAGGACACGGGTTTAGTCCAGGCTGCGGTGGCCGTTTTTCTAATGGATGCGAAAAGCAAAAATGCCAGTGTGTCGAGTTTTCGGCGCACGTTAAAGCTTTCCAGGTGGTGAAAAGTAATCCCAGAAGGACCTCTACTACAGCGCGTCTTGTTGCTCGGGTGTCGCTTCGACGCGTTGAAGCCCCCAAAAATTAAATTTATTTTCTTTTCTTATACCATTCATGTTGATGGCAACGACCACGATGATAGTTAGGTACATTTCAAGTTTGATGAGACATACAAGCAGGGGTAAGACAGCTGCGCATATTGCGCAGATTTGATACAAATTTGTTTTCCTGCGCCAGGCTGCTCCAAAAGCTTGAAAATTGGAAAAATTTCGCCAAACTGCTGCAAAACAGTCTGAGAGCCAACGATTTTAATGCTCCCATCAGTTTCAGTGGGGAAAAATGCTTACTGACCGCATAATTTTCCATTACCCCGAAGGTGGTGCTGTTTGTAAGCATTAATGTATTGATCATTCAATAAAAAACCCGCACAAAATGGTCCCCGAAATAGTTTTTTCGGAAGTCACAATGTCGGGTTGCACATGTTATATTCTGTACGTTTTTAAAGCTTTCCCATCGAAAATCATTGCAAAGTCCGGTATAAAAATACTAATGTTTACTGAGGCGATAAAAGTTGTTCAAGTTAATGACAAAACGGCAATTTTCTGAGCGCCGTATCTCCGGAACGACATTATGTACGTATACGGGGCGCCGACACCTTGGTATGGTGAAGATCGAAAAACATTGCCAGCGGGCGAAGCATGCTCGTAGGTCAGGCTAGTTCACTCTAGTTCAGGCAGACCGCTCTTAGCAGATTTCTACCGTGCTTTTGGTTATGGGTGTGGCTAGGTTTACATTTAGTTGTTTGATCTGTAATGGGAAGTTGCGCCACTCAAAAGGTGGAGTTCATAAAAAACAATGCGGTGCCCACGAATTTGGCGCGTTTCATGTGAGGCGTGGTGCGCACTTGAAGTGAAATTTCGGACTCATGGCGTTGTTATAAAACGTGGAGTTATTACTGCCTTTGACAGCGAGCTTGCAAGCGGCGGGAATGGGACGGTCGACACTTCAAAAGGGGCGGCGCAGGCTACATCGCCGCAGAATGTTCAAGCAGTGTCCGATAGCGAGACGGGCTATTATTGCATGCTAGTAATAATAGTTCATCTATCTGAAGTGAAATTTAATGCCAAAAGGCAGATGGCTAAACATATCAACGTTACTCAAATTGCGATCGATCGTAGTGAACGTGCACCTTAGTGTTTAAAATGGGAAAGCTGATGGGGTGTGATGACTGTCACCTCGGTTTGCGCAACTTTTGCCGTGGCTCTACACTTGTGCTTAAAGCCGAATCTGGGATTACAAAAATAATAATTTCGGCATTCCCATGATAATAAAAATGCCTTACAATTGCTTAGTTTTTCAATTCGATATTTTCAACGGAACTCCATGCTATCTATACATAGAGCCTAAGAATTTAAAAATGGTTTGTAAAAAGTTAGTGCATTTGGTACCTCATGATACTCTGGTAGAAAAACTTTATTAAGAGGCTGTTTCAGTGTTATATACGTTCAAAACCGATTAAAAAGTGCTCTTTCCCCTCCCCCTCCCCCCCCCCCCCTCCCTAAGTTGCCAAAAATTTGATTTTTTGGGCACCTAAGGTGACATAGTAAATGTCGTTAACTGCTCCAAACCAAGGTTCTTCTGCTCCAAAATCGAGATTTCGCTGCTCCAAAAACTGCTCCCAAACTTGATTCAGGTGTCTCACCCCTGTACAAGGTTCCCCCCTTAACGTGCTGTTTATTAAAAAGACACTGATGCAATGAGGTGCTTGTATAGCAGTCTGTTTGGGCGATTGGGTGGCAAGGTGTGAAACGAAAACGGTCACGTCAGCTGGGGATGAGGAGCTAGAGGTTTTAAAATGCTGAATCAGTAGTGTTTTGTAAATAGGAGTGCCACTTTGGGGGGTAATATTATGCAATATCGGGTTCTGCTTGAAAGCGAAAGACCCTGACTTCAAGTGCACACCCAGTACAGGTAACCAAGAAAGCATACCATTCAAATACAAATGTGAAAAAAGAAAACACATGTAAAAGAACATACGTGAAAAAAAAAAAACTCTCCTTCATAATTGTGACCTGTCGGAAAGTGCACAGAGCAATTTTCGTTTGGTGGCATGCGTCTTCGCAGCCAGGAATCCATGCTGTCGTAGTCACTGTTTGCAACAGCGCACGCTACGTCACAAAAATATCCACGAGAAATTAAAGGCGTCCTTGCTTCCTTTTTTCACTTTCTGAGAACGCAAAGTGGCTTCTGTCGTCAAAGGAAACCAAGCAAGCTATAACTGGTTTAGGCATCCTGTTAAAGCAAAAACTTCCTTTGGTGCCCCTTAAATCTGCTTCTTTGAGTGAATGTACGTAGTTGCCGTATTTACTCTAATCTAAGCCGACCCCCTAAATTCAGCAAATCAGAAAATAAAGAAAACTTACGTCGAGTGTAAGTCGAGCGAAAAAAGGCACTGGACCGAGACTAAAACATCCACTTTATTTTTTGTGGTGCTTGTCGTAGTATGTTCAAGGCTCACTCGCAGGCTGAACCCAAACCGCGAACCGCTTCGTAAAACGAGTGACCCAGCCCCTGCTGGCCTTGAAGTGAGCCTGTAAAACACCTCGAATGTTTGCAATCGCCCTCGCCTTCGCCTCTATTATCGCCGTCGTCACAGGCATTCCACCATCTTTTTGCTGCGGGGTAAAGTCAGCAACTGCCTTCTCCACCTTGTGGTGTCAACCTTTCTTGGATCCTGTGAAGGCCATTCTCTTGATGGAGCAGTTGAAAAGTTCGTTCCGCTGCTTTCACCATCGGTGCACGTTCTTCTCATTGACTTCAAAGTCGTGCCATGCTTGGAGGTTTGAAGTTCTCTCGGCCTCCAAGACTACCTCCAACTTAAAAGCAGCAGAGCAGTGGCAATGCTTCATGGGCGCCATTCTGCCGCAAGCACGGGCGCTTCTTGAGGTCACGCGATGACATATGCAAGCAAGCATGGAACCCTGAGAGCTGGGTTCATAGCATATGTTTCACAGCGTCCAAACAGGCAAACGGGAGCCTGAAAACCATAGAGTTCTGAAAACCCATTGTAAACCTGCCAGCTGCAAGCCTGTGAACGTAAGATGGTGTTGAGTGTCTAGCGGTGACGACAGTTGAAGCCACGGCTATGGTGCAAAACCTGTGCTCCCCCGATACAAAGGGGATAGCCACATCATTATCATCATCATCATCATCATGGCAGGAAAGTCGCATCCTCTAATCTAAGCCAACCCCCGACTTTCGTAAACGACTTTAAAAAAAAGTGTCAGCCTAGATTAGATTCGAGTAAATACGGTAGCTGGTTCTTTTCTGTTTGTAACTTATTGTACCTCCAAACTGCCGCTGATGTGTTTGTGCGAAAGGTGCCAAAAGTGAACGGTGCCTCTCTGTTTGCTGCAGTACGGATCTGGGACGTTCGTCCGTTTGCCCCCCAAGAGCGTTGCGTCAAGATCCTGCAGGGACACATGCACAACTTTGAGAAGGTGAGTTTCCCGCACGTCAATTTGTTGCTTGCTGGTATGTTAAGGTTGGCCTGCCACGCAAGAAGCTCTAGCTCATCAGTGAAGTAGAGCCACTGTGTGTCAGAATAGGAAGGGTGCTAGGTTTTCATCATCATTGCCATTATCGTCATCAGCCTGTCTAACTATTTCTGTCTTGCCATGCCCGAGTCCGTTTTCTGCATCCTATTTTTCCGTGAACATTTAGCTGTGTAAAACTTGTACAAAAAGGCAGTTAATGTGTGTTAGGCACATCATTCAATCTTTCTGCAGGCTTACATAGCTCAGGAGGCAAGCAAAGAAAAAACACATTGTCGCTGTAATCCGCTAATTAACAAAACTTGGTAAGAAAAAAGTTTTTGGATAGTGACTTTCGCACATTGCTTCCAGATGAGGGTTGACATTGAACAGCTCACCCTAGTCATGTGAGTGGTTCAACATGCTGAGCCATTGGAGCACTTACTTGGACATGAGTACTCTCCCTCAAAATGAAAAGCTTTTGAGTCACAGCTGATTGCGCTACTTTTCACATCAGTTTTTAATTAGTTCAGTGGCCAACCCTTCTATACAGGCAGTAAAAACTGCATTCGTTCAATAACTTCCTTGCTAATAAGGAATTTTTCCTCAACTGCGAAGTTTCTGAGAAAGCTGTACAGCTTTACGTTGTAGCCGTGCAGCTGCATTGAGGTCAAACTTTCCTTCGCAGAAACTTAGTTCACCTTGGGATTTTCCTCTAAATCTGGTCCATACATGCAATGTGCCGTGAAGAGCAAAAGTTTACGGACCATGAAAGCAGCAATTTCGGGTTACTTCTCTGCCGCTCGGGAGGCCGGGGCATTGCGTGCGGTATTTTTGCAATTCTTTAGTAAATTATACGTCATCTCACATGCAGTTTGTCTGCTGCTAGTGGACGAGAAATCACCTGAAATTGCCATTTTTGTGGTCCAAAAAATTTTGCTCATGGCTGTTCACACTCTCATTAGGGATTGGCCGTGAATCAAGGCAACCGCATGCACCGTGTGTTAGGAATGCCAGCTTGCATTCTTGTTGGCTTACTTAGTCCTAAATTTTATTTTCACGTTTCACACGCTCACCAACTTGCTGAGGGGGGGGGAGGTCGTCTGCTCTACATTCCTAGGTGCGGCCATTGCCTGGCTGTAAGCAGCAGCACATTACTTGTAGGTGTTGCTAGAGGCTCATTCTTGTGCTAGATGTGCCGCTTGCGAGAAACTCGTGTTATGTGCGAACCCAACCTGCGCAAAAGAGGGCTAATCCAGTAAAAGAGTCCACCTCCGCTGTTGGGCTGTGCTGGGCAAATGAATAGCAAGCCAGCAAGAAAGAGGACGCAGCTTTTTTCCGTTGCTGGACTAAACGTTGCTGCCTTGTTTCGCTCTCAACTTTCTACTGTTTGTAGCTAAGTGTAAAAGCTGCATCCATCTCCTGCTTGTTAATTCCGCTGTCAGGTGACCAGCCGCATTCGTGTCGGCCTAACCTAACCCAGCCTAACCTAGGATTCCGCATTGTCCACGATGTGACCTTTTTTAAGAGAGCACCATGATCTCTATTGCTAATGCGAGCTGCCCCAGTCCATCAACAGTCGATCGTGCGACGAAATACCCTGCTAAAAGAGTGGAGTGGCAGTGCAAATGGCGCATTAGCAACATCAACTTACCAATGCTGCCCCCCGATGGCCTTGTTTGCCATTTAAACTGTAATAATCATCACCGTAGGAAAGTGGGAAGTGGATAAGAGGGCCACGACATTACTTATCAGGACCAGGAGGAGGAAAGTAGTGTAAGGCTGACAACTTGACAGAAAGGTGAAACAAGAGAATTTGGTGGGCAGGAACGGATTCGGACAATGCGGGATAGAAGCGGTTTGAAGTCGGCATAAAACAGGCTGGTAATAATGATATGGACCTTGCCTAGCCTAGCCACAAGCTTACGCAGCCACGCTAAACTGGTTGCAACCACAGCAGCCACATCTACGGCTTATCACCGAGGGGCTAATCACCACCCTCTCACGTCGATCCCAAATCCACCACATGAAATGAGGCTGAGTGTTTTTGAACAGCGGAGGCTGTTGTTGCTGGCCTTGGGACTGGACCTCCGTCTGTATTACAACCCATATGTAAATATGTATACATCACTGAATAAAAACTGAAAAAATTGAAATTGAATGTGCACGCCATTATCAAGGACCCGTGAGTCATAGTTACTTTTGACATTCACCATACACGTCAGCATGCACCTTATTAGGGGCGCCTGGCGTGGTCCAGGCTTGCGTGTGGTACTCGCAAAAAAAAAAAAATACCAAGAAAGCAGTTTGTGGGCGTTTGTGCCTCAGAGGGGAAGCAAAAGGCAGCTCGCGCTACAGACGCACTGTTCGCGAAGCCGGTTGCCACCGGTTATAGCGCGTGGTGACACGTTTCACATTGGGAGAAATGTGAAATCCTGCGTACAAAACGATCCGGGCTCCTCAGTCACACATGAAGAATACGACGATATAGGTGGATATGACGATGGCTACTACTAACGTAGTGAAAAACGACAATGTAACACGTAAATAAACAATTTCAAACCGAACGCAATGCATGGTGGTGTGTCCTTAAGTGTTTGCGTAGAAAGAAATTCTCCAGCTTCGCTATGTTTCAAGCCTTGCGCCAATTTTTGCCATTCCGTGCTCTTTACGACAACGTGTCCGTTCTTTTGCAGAACCTGCTGCGGTGCTCGTGGTCGCCGGATGGCAGCAAGGTGGCGGCCGGCTCAGCTGACCGGTACGTGCACATCTGGGACACGACCAGCCGCCGGCTGCTCTACAAGCTGCCCGGCCACAACGGATCGGTCAACGAGATCCAGTTCCACCCCAAGGAGCCCATCGGTCAGACACCATGTTTTGCGCTAGTTTTCTCGCATTTCTTAATGTGAAAAAAGCCTCAAAGGGGCCGTGCAGACAAGATACAATTTTAGTTTATCAGAAAGACCGCTTTGTCCTGATAACAGTGATAGCAATTTTGCCATAAACTTCAAACACATAGTGGAGATATTACGAGTTAAATTCAGGTGGATCAGACGATGATTAATGTGAGCCACATCTGGTGGATCGATTGCCGACGTCGAAGCAATGATCCAATGAAACGACGACTAGCTGGCTCATTGGCCAACAACACGTAGCTGACGACGGTCCACTCCAAGCAAAACAAGATGTACAATATGTACACTTCATATACAGTACATATTTACAACTCTCAAGGCTCATGATGGCATACATGAGGTCGGACAAGGCCTGTGTCGAGCAGGGGCTCCCCGCTCTCCTCTCCTTTTTCTCCCCCAAAATATCAAACTCCTCAGTTTTACCCCCCTAAAATCCCGCCTGCAACAGGGACGTCACAATTTGAAAGTGAGGATGGCTCATTGATTAGCCCTCATTGATTAGGCCACAGTGACAAACAAAGCTAGGTGGGTGCAAAATAGTCACGTGACCCACCTCTCTCACTCTCATACAGAATCCCAGAGGTGTTCCTCAAAACAAAAATATGACACAAATGAAAACCTACCAACTAAAGGCAAACCTAGCGCCGTCCATCGGCTGTCGGGCGGCTCGTCTTAAAGTATTGTCCATACCGCGCGCGCCTATAATTGTGCCCCACGCCGCCAAAATTCCTTTCCTTTGTAAACACGTGGAGCGCCTAACAAAGCCTGGTCGCCGAACCCTTGACGCATCCCAACCACCGAGTCGCCAGGGCCAGACGTCGAGTGAATGGAAACTGCCCAGTAGCCTTGAGCTGCGCAACATCGGTAGACAGAACGTCTGGTGACCCCTTTTACCTTTGACCCCATCGCTGACTTTCAGTGCCCGTCCACTTCGGGCGTTCTCATGGCGATAATTGCAATCATTAAAATGTCAACGGTCCCCCTCGTCCAGTTTTCCAAACGAACGACAAGAAATCCTCCTTCGAAAGCTAACATCGCTTTTCAAGTATTCTGGGGTGATGACTGATGCATTTGCATAAGTCCTGTCGGGGCCCGCTCGTCGGGTGAACACAATAGTGCGGCGAACAAAAAAGAAGCTTCCGCGGTTTCTCATGTCGCCCCTCCCGCCCAAGTCAGCTCGGCCGGCATGACAACAAACACAATACAGGTAGACACGCTATACCTAACGAATGAAATCTAGTTGCTGGGCAATTCTAATTAATTAAGTGAAGTGCACGAACTTGACATTACGGAAAATAGGTGAAGCAGTGATGTCTCTGCGATGTCTCTATGATGTTACGAAAATTTTCTTGGGCAATTGGCGGCCATTGGGCAAAGCTGCCGCCAAGAAATGTGACTGGGTGGCCGTACTGGGGACTCTAGCTCCATTGGATTGCATCACTTGGATGCTAACAAGCAGTTAAAACACTGATTACTCTGTGTTTAGCTCTGGCCCATAATATGTCGCTCCTGTCCGTATTACATCATCGTAGCGGAAAATTTGAAAATTTAGGAATATTTCCTACATTCTTTTGTTTAAAAGGCGTCTTTCAGTGAGCTGACTGAGTTGCCACAAGCTAGTACATTTAAACTAAACAAAGTTCTATTTTGTCTTCGTGGCACCTTCAGGTCAACTGCACTGAAATTTCACCTCGGCCGAGTTTATTCGTGATGTGCCACCAAATCAAATGACATGATATGCAGCTCTGTTAAATCCCTTGTTTTAAAGATGCTTGGGTAGTAGATAATGTGAATCTGAACAAACAAATTGCATGATTTTTTTCCAAGCCTTAGGATCAAACAACTTGGCGACGAGAACAAAGCATAGTAATGGCATTTTCCAAGTATACATGAACCACACCAGTTTTCAGTTTTTCTGTGGAAGTACATTAATCGTGATTTGGATCAAGTTGTAGCCGTCTTGTATCGCTGAGCCAGCATTTGCCTGTAATTGGTCGAAATGTGTTATCATTGTGCACGTAGTTATTTTTTGTTTTGTTTTTCCGCCAAGCTACGACATATTGACGTTCTCATTCTTTCGGTTAAAGATACAGAAAATGATGTTTGTTGAGCACATTTACAACAGTTTTTGTAGTGTAACATGTACGTCAAAGTTTGATTAGATGCTTATCTGAAGCTGATTTGACCTTCAGCCTGACCAATCAGGAAGGTAGGATGGAAGTGCAAGTGAAGGATAGGAGGGAACGAAACAGCATGTCATCAGCTGGAAGCAAATGAATTTTTTATGTTAAGCCCACAAACCCTCTGCAGTTCTAATGGCCGTGTGCAGTTGCCAACATTTAGCACCATGGCTTTTGCTCTGTGCCAGTGCTCACTAGTGCTACAAACCTCGAACTGAATATCTCCAATCAATGTGTTTGTTTTTTGTCTGTTTACAGTTCTGTCCGTCGCAAGCGACAAGCAAGTCTTCCTAGGCGAGATCGACAAGTGAAGCATTCATTAAAACCATGTTCACCCACAATCACCCGCCTTTCGTTTTTATTTCTGCGGTGCTGACGAACTCCCACGTGGAGTTTGCCTTCCGGTCTTTGATTTTCACCCCTTCGCATTCCAGCTGCGTCCGCAAAACATCGCAGGCTTCCAGAAGTGTCTTGTCCTTCGCTTCCAGCGCCTGTTTTCGCACGGCTGCGCGGAACGCCACTGTGTCGTCAAGCACTCGTGCCAACGTCGATGAAGAACTCGAGACAGTGCTGGCTTGAGCTGAAGCCAATTCCAGTCCGAGGTCTTTGAAGAAGCAAATGGTGAATTCGAGGCAGGCAGCCACAGCACCTCTCCCTCTGTCGGTTTGGATGCCGTAAGTAGCTTTCGACGGCGACTGCAACTGCGTGTTAATCTGCGAAGCGAGCTCCAAGACAGACGACACAGCTTGCGGGTAGTTTAAATCATCCGCGAAGGCATCATAAAGACTAGCCCTTGTCTTCTCTAACAAGACGTAGAGATCCTGTTCCACGATATGAGCCACGGGAACTTGGCCACGAACGTATGCGTTGGCATTGGCGAAAAAATCCGTCAAGGCCCGCAAAGAGGCTTCGGCCCCTCGCATCACATCCGGAGAAAGAAGTATGTCCGCCTTGTACGACCTCTGGAGACAAAACATCCGGAAAACGTCCGCGGAGCGGCTCTGAAGAAACTCTCGGAGTGGCATTGCATTCCCCAGCGACTTGGCCATCTTCGTAGGCTTGCCGTCGGCACCGCTGACATGCACTTGACCCGTGTGGATCCAGTGGTTGACCCACTGACGCACACCGTGGTAGCAGCGGCTCTGAGCGAGTTCGTTTTCGTGGTGGGGAAATGCTAGGTCTCTGCCCCCCGTGTGAATGTCGAAGTTTGACCCGAAGATGGCGCTGGCCATGGCAGAGCACTCGATGTGCCAGCCGGGTCGACCCGACCCCCAGGGGGTGTCCCAGGCGGGCTCTCCCGGTTTCGCGCCCTTCCACAGGGCGAAGTCCCGCACATCGCGTTTACCCATAGCTTTTACCGAGTCCGCATCGTCGCCCACGCTACCAGGCGTACGAAATACGGCATACTCGGGGCATTTAGCTAATTCGAAGTACAGGGAACCGTCGGGTGCGGTGTACGCGAAGCCCTTGTCCTTCAGCACGGAGCAGAACGCGACGATCGTGTCGATGTGTTCGCTGACACGCGTGAACAGCGTGGGTGGCAGTACGCGGAGCATGTCCAAGTCTTCGTAGAACTCTCGTTCGTACTTCCGGGCGTGCGCTTCGAAAGTGACGCCCACGTCGCGAGCTCGGTTGATGATCTTGTCATCGATGTCCGTGATGCCCATCAGTAGAACGACGTCCAGGTTGTAGAACTTGCTGAGTATTCGCCTCACGATGTCCATGCGGACGTACGAGCAGGCGTGGCCCACGTGGGTGGAGTCGTACACTGTGGGACCGCACGAGTACCATTTCACGACGCGTCCCGACTCAAGTACGAAGGCCTTCTTCTCTCGGGTTATTGGATCGTGAAGGCGTATTCCCGTGTCGAAACCTCCAGAAGAAGATGAAGCCAGCCGTCTGGCCGATTGGCACGACTTTGACAGCTTGAGAGCAAGAAACTTGAAGGAACGGTCACAAAAAAGTCGTCTGCAAGTTGTTGCCATGTCTTCGCGACGTGTTTTCACAGGGCGCACTGTAGACGTTGATATATATGTTCAAGCTGAACTGATAGCGCCCTAGCACGCTGCCCACGTATGAGTGCTTACTCTTGTATTTGTCTGTAGTTTAGCATGTTTTAAACTTTTAAACTTGCAATCACAAAACGGAGAAGTACGAAATGTCCGCGGTCGTGGTTAACTTCACCTTTCCCAGCAGCAATGCCGTAAACACAAAAATGCTTCAAATAGCATGCAACTATAAATTATATTTAGTGTCAAAAAGGATAAATTTATTTTAGTATATACAAACATAAAATTTCTTACGTAGCAGTCAATAATTCACGGTTTGCAGAGGGCGCCAACAAACACACTTTGCTTCAGGCATAGAGTTTCTCATTAACTCACCTAGAGTGGAATCTGGCGCTAGCGTCAACGTGATTCGGCGGAGGCGCTCTACGCCTCCATGAGTGCCGCCATAGTGTGTAGTTCGGCCGGAAGTTCGGCGTGGCTTGGCCGGCAACGACTTTGTGGCTACGCAAATTGAGTTTTTGTTTAAAAAATTGCTACCGAAAGTGCCGCTGTTAACAAATTTTATTTTGTATAAGACACCGTGTTAGAGGGCTTATGTTTCCAAACAAATTTGGGTGTTACAAAGAAAAAAAAAGCAGAAGTGCTGCCTTTGTCTCACGCCACCAGATACAGCGGGCCGTCCCGGATTTATTTTTAAATTATTACATACTCCAAACTGGGTGAGCTTTTCTTTGATTTTTTTCTAATATTTTGCTGAAAAAAATGTTTAGATTGTCTGAAACTGTGCTCTTGCTTCCTCTCAATACAGTATTATTATCGTATGCTACGTGTTTCAGCAGGCGGTCGTGGGCAGAACAGATGCAACGTAGAGATACAGGAATGATGGAATCGCGTCGTATTTATTTGCTTTGTCCAAGCAGATTTAAATAAACTTAGAGGCGATGCCTATTACCGCAAGTAAGTCTTCAAGCACGCGTGATGAAATTGCATGAATGCGTTAAATGGCAAATAAATCCTGGCTTGTCGAGTAGCTGTGTGTTGTCTCACTGCGCTTGGCCAAGGCAGTGAATGCTTCAAGGGGTAAGTAAACGCAGCGGCGGCGACGAGCGATGCGTAAATCGTAACTGAATGTGTGCAGAAAACGGATAGTGTGGGCTAACATAGCTTATTTAGTGGCTGTAGTGTGCGCGGCGGCGGCAAGCGGTATGAACAGGCCGCTGGGACGTTCGCTCGCTTTTTGCTGGCCAGAAGCAGCCCACAAGCGAGCGGCAGCGGCGATACAGTGAACTGTGGCGACGAGCGACGACGACAGAGGACATTGGCGGCAGTGTATTAATTTTTTTTCGCTTGTCGCTGTCACCCAGTACTCTCTGCTGTTGTACCTTTTGAGTTACGTTTTCGGCGTCGCTTGTCGCCGTCACTGCATGGGTTCACCCCTTCATCTTAAGAAACTCGCCGCTAACGCGAACACATGCGTTAAGTGCTAATCACGCTGTTATATAGACATATCTGTGATAGCCATTGAATGCCAGAAATTGGCATCCTGAAAACGGAAACGCACACCGAAAACAGAACTAACAAGCACTTCAGAGCCGAGAAGCCTAATCCATAGTCCTTTGTACTAGCCACTGGCTGCCAATCCGATTCGCACACTACCCACAATTCCCATGTCGGCGTGCGATCGCAGCGACACTTTCCGCTCTAGGTAATATTGAGAAACTCTATGGCTTCAGGTACTTTTAGCCCTATTCCCCAAATGTGTTGGTCAAGAAAAACAGTTGTTTCGGTTACAGGCTGAAGAGGCTGCTCATTTTTCTTTAAAAAATACCACCCGACGCTGACAGTTCTTTCGTTTTGGCTTCAATGGTCTGAAATGAGCTAAAGAATTGCTGGGCAGCGTGGTTCGCAACCTCTGGTTCGCAACTTTGTTATCCAGCACATCGCAGTAAAAATATTCCACGGAACCTTGAGGCCGCGGTGCATTGTGGGACGAAAAAGAATTTTGTAGGAAGGCAGACGGGAAACTGCGCCATATTTCGCGCCGCGCTCGTTGTGGGTGGTTGCTCTCTACGGCGTGGGTATCCTTTTTGCTCCTTTGCAACTCCCGCGACCTGCGCATTTGAACAGGTTAGTGTTGTTCACTGCATTTTTTCCGGCTTTGCGGCGTGACATTGAGGTGTTTTGAAATAGCAGCAAAATGCGCGCGTATTAAATGCCGGCGAACTGTGTCTTTTGTTGTTAAGCCTAACCAAGTTGCGTAGATGCCGGGTGGTCGCAACTTTTGAACGGATACTTGTAGCTGGTAAAATTTAGCATCGTTGGTACCAGAATGGAGTTGGGGTTCTTTTGGTTTAGTAGTTTCGGGGGATTGAATCGTCGTTTGCGCGCTTCAAGGTCGGGTGTTGCCGGCGTGACGCTATCATTACGTTAGGCCTTGTTTAAGCCTGCTTCTTCGCGCAACGAGGCTTTGCCTGAACACGACGTAGCGACCACTCGTAAAATTGTTGTCTGGTCAGTTTCGGTACTAATTATGCACGCGGTTGCGCAGCGCGAAGCAGTTGCGTTAAGTGTTCCATTTGCGTTTCCCGTTGTCGACAGGTTTTGCCGGCCTTCAGAGGTGCTTCAGAATGGCGCCCCCGGTGAGTAGAACCGTTTGCTCTTTTTTATTTGAAGCTAGCTCTGAACCTGTTCCGTTGTGGCGCGCTTTCTCTGTGCTCTCGGTACAGCTTCAAAAAAAAAAAAAAAAAGCTATTCTGGCGGTTTGCGTCTAACTGGGAAAACTTATCACTTTGCCCTAGCATTCTTTTTTTGCTTTCGGACGAAACCGGCTAAATTTCGTTTTTATGAAAATGCCGCGTTCGGTGTTGCAATGCAACTTGTTGCCGGCATCGCGCCGGTTTATGGTTCCGTTAGCGTATTGTTCTCCCGCTGCGCATTTTATTGCCAGCAGGCAGCTGGCTGTCTTTAGTTTGATTGATGGGATTCTTGATTCAGAAAGCGACCTTTACGTGTTATCCAGCTGCTCAAATCCTATTATGTTCGGGAAGTAGTGGCACTTTAGAGTAAATTTTTCTGAACGCTTACATCAACGCTTACGTGGACTTCGAGTGACGTCGTGGACGGAATTCGCTGAAATGCCGCGTTCTGCGCCTAAGGTAAAACGGGATTTGGTTACGAGTTCGCAATTTGAATTGTAATGCCGGTCTTAGACTTTTATATGTCGTAAAAGCAGGGAAGTTCGACCATTGCATTGCACGCGGAATTGCTGTGAGCATTTACGTAGAATTCTTCATAACGAGCTCTGCATGAAATAAAACTTCTCGGACTTGATTGACCCTTGGCTTTGAGGTGTATTAGGTTGCAAGTTCTACTGGCTATGATCGCTGCATAGAATTGCAAATTTAATTTGCTGTGTTGTATAACAGTGCCTGAGGTATTGAAAATATGCAGTAGCAACAATTCATTCCATGTTGCAAAGAGCACCATATTCAAAAGGGCGCAATTTAGCTTATGAAGGCACATGCACAAAGAGGTGCATTGCAGTGTTGTGTGATCTCTCCTTAGTGTACGACACGACCTGAAAGACTGTGTTTTTGTCGTTTTTCACGAGCACATGGCAACACGCCTAGCACCGAACTTTCATAATTGACAGCCGTGGCTATCCAGTTTTGCACCAATGCACATTTCTATCTCCTCCGATGTTTAGCAGCAAAGCTACTTTGTAGCAGGTGGACGCATTTATTAGGACCTCTTTAATGTGTGAGCATTAAATGGCTCTTAAAAAAGCCATGGGTTAGTGTGTGTTTCGTAGTGCTCTTTGTGTGGCAATACAAAATGTATGACTATAGAATCTGTGGCAGCTACATCATCAGTGGCTGCAACCTTAGCAAGTAGCTGAAGACTGCCGTTAGCTTCTAAACTCTAAGCATGCTCAGTGCAAAGTTCAGCGACACTTGGCAGTAATCAATTGGACATTAGTACTTTCACATCCACAGTTCATAAGAGTCTTCAGTGTCCATCCATTGCCACATTTATCCAAAGCTTGCAGCACACTGGCCCTGTTCTCAGTCTGTGTGTTTCTGGCGTGTAGAGGACCAAGCTGTTTGTGGGCCACCTGCCCGACGGCATCCGGACAGAGGAGCTCCAGGAGCTCTTTGCCAAGTACGGCACCGTGACGGAGTGCGATGTCATCAACAAGTACGGCTTCGTGGTGAGTGAGGCCAGCCTGCCCTCGGAGTTCCTCGAAAAATAACACCAGTTGCGCAACTCCGCCTCGGTATACGGGCGTCGTAAGCACAGCACCTGGGGGACAAAAACTGGGCCCATTTGCCCGAACGCGATAAGTGTGGGAATCAGTTCTCAACTACGACTTTAGCGCTGTCTAGGTAAGAAGTCGTTCGCCCGAAACTGATACAAACGCTTGGTTAAGGTAGCGTTTCCGTCGGGTTTTCTGGCAACCGGCTTATTTGCCGTGGCCGACTTCGACTTATTGGCGTCTTATTCGTAAGCGGGAACTTAAACAAGAACTTGTGCGTACGGGCCCAGACTTTGGTTCCGGTTCTGCGGTTTTTCTTTTATGACGGCAAGCTCTGGAGTACTCCAACTCTGAACTCTGCTAGCTGCCCGTCTTTGGCCCCCCAGTGCGGGGGGTGAACTGCGGACCGGTTTTTGATACATGGGGAGTTTCGCAACTGGTTTAAATTGAGCAACCCCCACAAGCTCTTAATTTGCCTAACGGTGCCCCTGTGTGTCTTTGCAGCACATGAGCACAGAGGAGGAGGCTGAGGAGGCCCTGAAGAACCTGAACAGCTACAGCTTCATGGGCTCCACATTGTCTGTCGAGGTACGTGGCCGAGTTGATAGTGCGCGCCTTTTGACTAGGTTAAAATGCCCGTCTTATAAGGCAGGAGGGGAAACTTTGTCTAGAGCAGCTCTCAAGTGCTTGGCAAAGTAGTATCTGTTGCTGTAGAAGCTGTGCGGCCGCAGCGATTGCATTTCATTGCACTGTAACGGAATGAATCGTGGCCGCTATCAGTTCGTCCATGAAGTGTAGCTCTGTAGTCAGCGTTACTCTTTATTGTGATGCTGTTTGTTTGCTCACACACAGCATGGACCTGTTCGCCTCCTATGTGGTGCTTGCACCGAGAACAGGGGTTGTGGTGTGGTCAGATTCTGTGGCCGTTGCAGGCCTTGCAGTTGTGCGAATTAACCCTACATGGTGTCCCTGGGTTGTCGAGAACCCTTTCAGTGGTACTGTATAATGCGGAATATAGGTCGACCCCCCTTACCTTGTAGCCGAAAAATGCAAAAAAAAAAAAATAATAATAATTAGGTACCAACCATTGTTTTATTGAGACTAACTTGTTTCGTCTCAGATTACTCATTTAAAACTGTCTGAAGTATCGTTGGACAACTGCTTCTGGCTCGCTGTCGCCCACACAGCAGGTCGGCCTTGGTGCAGTCCAGAGAATTGCTTATGCATCACTTCTTAAACACTCGCAAGACCATGTCATCGTGACGCGAGCGCAAAGCATGGGACACTCGTGTGCAGACCGGAGCGACAGCCAGTCTGTGCAGGCGGTCAGCAAACATCTTGGGCTATCCATTCGTAGAGACATTGCACGACACTAGCGGACAAAATTTGCCCCTTTGTACAGCAGCACAGGTGCACAGAGCAGCGCCCATGAAACGAGGCCTTTGGAGCGTTGCATACCGAGAGCTGCCCCTTCAGCTAACACCACTAGCAACACTTTTGGCAATACCGAACTGGTGCAAGATGGACATGTCATTGGCCTTGGGAAAAACCCCAACTTTTCTTTTAAATGCTGCTGTAAACTGGCACCAAGAACTCATTTTGAGCAAGAAAATTGCACGCACACATTCGCCGACAGCGAGTGAAGCAACAAAAAGGTGACGTCGCGTCCGATTGATGGCGGTGGCAATGGTGCCTCTGGGGTTTGGATGGCTGCCTGGTTGCCAGATAACTGGCAGTGACTGCAATATAGGTTGGGGGGGTGACTTTTCGGCAAATTTTTCTGCAAAAAAAATCTCTACCTATATTCCGCATTATACGGTACCTTAAAGAGGCAGTGGGTGTTTTTGGGTGCCACAGTCCTGCGGGTGGCTGCTTTTATTGGCGGCTGCCCTTCAATATTGTGGCTAGATGATTCTGGTCCCTGAGCTTATCTTCGTGACTCCTCCCCATGGAGTCCACGTAGTCCTCAAGGCCCCACATTAATGACCCAGTGGTGCGTAGTCCTTACAGAGCTGTTTACTGGAAGTGGGAAGAAATCGGGGCAAATGGCGTGGTGGTAACTTAGTTCAGGGGTGGGAAGAAATCGGGTCAAATGGCGTGGTTGTAACTTAGTTCAGGGGTGAGGGAGAAGTCTGTTTTGAGCGGGACCCAATTGGCTGAAAGCAGACTGTTGACGCAGCACAAGCAAGGCGAGGTCCGTTTCTGCGTGTCGTGACTGAAACAAGTGTGATATGCGCATTTTTGCAATGGACGAGCTCTGGATTCCGCCTCTGGTGGTTCTCACTGTGTCCAGTTGGTGCATGTGTACCGTTCCACTGGTGTGGCTTGATTGGGCTTTGCCGTTTTCCCCTTTCCCTGTCAGCGCTCTACCAGCAAGTTCCACCAGGAGCCCGGAGCACCTGGCCGTGCCAAGGGTGGACCGAGGTAAGTTGCCCCCGGTACTGCGTGCGACCTGCTTTCTAATAGGTACTCTTACCAGCTCTCTGTTGGCATTGTCCATGGCTGTTGAGGAGGCTGACGTGCGCTCTGTCTCGTTCCCCCTGCAGCAGACCACCGTACGGGGGTGGCGGCGGCATGCAGCGCAACGGCTACGACGGGCGCCCCTCGGCCGGCGGCTACTACAACGGGGGACCGTATGCGGACTACCGCCGAGGTGGTGACTTCTATGACAGGGCCCCATACCGGGCCATGGTAGACAGGCCGCGGCCTTACCCAGCCCCGTACGAGCGGCGGGACGACCCCTACGCCCCCCGGCGCCCGCCCCCGGGACCCCCCTCCATGGGCGGACCCGACATGTACGAGCGGAGGCCCGCGCCGGACTACGCCCTCTACAGCCGACGCTCACCCCCGCCAGCCTCTGGGTGCGTAATCCTAAGCTATACAGAGGGCACGTTTAGGCCTTTTAGTGGGCATACTGGTAACTTTTAGCCATTCCTTTAGTCTGTCTGGGTAGATGGCTGTTTTAATTGCTCATTTGCCCTGGCAGCTGCTGACAGCTGGTCTCTAATGATGCCAACGGCATGTTCTGTTCATTGTGCAGGTACAGCTGGGGTGCCGGCTATGGGTCGAGTGACCGCATGGGTGGCTACTCCTACGGTGGCTACTAGGCACCACACCATCAGGACTCCCCTTGACACAGGTGAGTGTGGGTCTGCGCGCCCTCGGCTGTTTTGGGGGCGAGTGCGTTTGCGCTGTTCGTGTCGCGTCGGCTAGCCTCTGATGGTGCGGTCGAGCGCGGCGCGAGATCGGGCGGGGCAGCGCGTGACTGGTTGTCGCCTTTGCCTCCTCCCCTCTGCAGCGACGACCCCTCCTTCCCGTGGGACGGTTGCGCTAGCGCTCGGTCGGAGGTGTAGAGCGTGCGGCGGCTAGCGCCCCCCTCGCCGCGTGACGATGATGACCGACCGCCCGCCACTACTGCCGAGCCTTTGCGCCCGCCGCCCGCCCGCCAGGCGCCGCCTACCTGCGTACCGGGGCGCTACTGTGCCCGACCACCGCATCCTTCACCGTCTCATACTTAACCTGGCCAGAACGAGTTTCGCTGCCAGTGTGGCTCTTTGCTTTTTCTCATTTTGTTTTTCTGTGTATACCCCCACCACCACCACCCCATGTCCGTCGCTGTTCGGGGGGGCAGTCCAGGCCAGTTTTACCTAAGCGTCTTCGTCACTCTTCTCAATAAATGTCCATGGTCGCCCGAGGTGTCAGTCGTGGTCACTGGCTCTGCTGAGTGTGCGCTCTCGCCGTGAGGGGGTGGGACCCGAACGCCGTACGCTGCTGTGCCCGACGCATTTGTGCGCTGCTGCCGCCGGTTGCTTCGGGGGGACCCCGCGCACTCACAGATGTTCCCCCTGCTCCCACCTTTTTGCAGCCTGCTTACCTACTACTACAGGTGCCGCCGCGCATTGCGCCCCCCTCCCGGGAGTGGTAAGTTGTGCGAGGCTTGGCAGGCCTCTTGTTTCCCTTCCAGCAGCTGGGGTGGGAGGGAGGGAGGACCCTTCGGTTCTGCAGTGCAGGTGGTAAGGAGGGTGCATTGGCGTCTACTTAACGCAGTCGGGGACTGGTTTCTTTTAATTTGTTTCGTGCAAGCTGAACCTGTAAATAAAGCTTTTGTGGGCAAGGAAATTTTGTGCTTGTGTTCTTTGGCAGCAAGTGCTACAGTCATCGGGAATCTGCAACGTAAGTATTGCCAGTGTTCTCGTGGCGGATCTGAATAAGGGTCTTGCTTTGCCGAGCCTTCGGCCAGGACGGGTGGGAGCGAGGGGAGGTGCTGTTTCTCGCGCTAAAATTAAAAGGCAGGGGAAATGAGGGGGGGGGGGGGGGGTCTTATTTGGGGCGAGAAAATAGGCTCACGACTCGGACTCCCACTGCTCAGGGTGGGGGGATGTGGTTAAGGTGGTGAGGGCAAGAGAAAACAATGTAAGTGGCGAGAGGTATGTGACAGTGTGAGCAGTTGGGGGAAAAGGGACGGCTGATGGGTTCGTTTGTAGGCGGCGGTAAAGGGTAGCGTGGTGTGTTGGGAGGGAGGGGTTCCTTTAAGTTCGGAGTGCCCGGTGGTGCAGATCGCGGGCTGCGGCATGGCCAAGTCTACAGTGGCCACTTATAGGTCCGGAGGCAGGCAGCGTAGCATGGGTTGTGGGGCGAGACCGGCCTGGTAAAGGCGGCAGGCTTGCTGTGAATCGCTAATGATGGTGAGATAAGGCTGATTTCAATGTGTATTAATGGCATGGGCGATGGCCAGGGCTTCGGGTGCAGGCATATTTGCCGCAGTAAGGGTGTTGCCCGCGGGGAGTGCGAGGAGGTTGCCCCTCAACCTCCTCGCACTCCCCGCGCGCGCATGCGCAGTCCGGTCCCGCTAACCTTAGAGTAGCGTACGGGAGCCGCTATGCTAAAACTCTATTGCCGTAACGCTTCTCGAGGTGGCGTACTCGAGCTTCTTTTCGCGCCCGGTTGTAAATGGGGTGCATGTGCCTGGGTATATGGCTGTTCCGAGTTGCCGAATGGAAAGGGGGTGCGCTGTAGGTGAGCAGGGGCGGGGTTCGGCCTATATTATGAAGAACCTGACGGCCTGTGGGGGTGAGAGCAAGTCTTTGCAGCTGATAGACACGCTGGGCTTCGACGAGTTCATTCAGGGTGTTGTGGAGGCCAAGTTTCATGAGACGTTCGTTTGTGGTGTAATTAGGCAGGCTGAGGGCTGATTTGTACGTCTTCCTTATGCGGGCGTCCAACTTGTTAGTCTCGGGTTTTCAGATTGACGAAGGGGTTCCCGGTGAGCATGGCTTGTACGAGGCGACGTGTCTGATGCTCGCAGTCCATATGAGGAGCCCCGGATACGACGAATGAGATGCATCAGCTGGGAAACTGTTGGTCTCTTTTTTTTTGTTTTTTTTTTTTTTTGCCTGCTCAAAGCAGCTCCGTATTTTATTTGCCCATAGAGCATCTATGGCGGGAGCAGTTTTGGGCTGCCTGGAACTGCTCTGAGCAGGCAAAAAAAAGAGACCTTGTCTTGTGTAGCTGTGGTAGGAGAGCTGACCCGAATCCGTCTTGATGGAATGGAACTCCCAAAATGCGAAGCGTGGGAACTTGTGGGATGGAAGCGCCGGATATGCTGACCTGGGGATCGGGAGTTTTGTTGGCTTTTCTTCCCCTAGTACGAGCACGATCCGAAACTCGCTACAGAACGAAACATCGGGAAAGGTGGCCTAATTCTGCGCGCGTACCACGGGGAGCACGTGTTCGGACCAGTCGCTTATCCGCGAAGAGTGAGTAGAAATGCTTCCGCACAAGAATTTTGAAGCCGTCTGGCATTCTGTCGCATTAAAACGTTTGCAGGTGTTCAGTAGATAACGTTGCGGGTTTTTTTAAGTGCGAATGCACTTTATAAGCGACCCCAAACCATCCACCGCCGGCGGCGTCCGCAGTGCTCCTCTATATTTAAAAAAGAAACAGCATCCGGCGCCAGGTTTCGATGCGAGGACTTTGCGGCCGCAGCGCGACGCTCTACCGACCAAGCCACGAACGCGACGGTGATATCAATGTTAGTGACGCGCCTTATATCTTTAACGCATTCAAACTACGTCGTCAGCGGCGTGCGTTGGCGACTCAGCGGCGTTATTGGCGGTGAGCGCGCCTCCGTGACGTCGGCTTAGGGATTCTCGCATTTGTCGTCTGCTTCACTCGGGCTCGCTCTCTATGCTGTTTCTTTGCGCGCGGTTGAGATTTTGTGCTTGTCTGCAGCAGATCTCGCGAATGTGCAACTTTTTTTTCGTAACAAAAGATTTAAAACAGCGTAAACTAGCTCAAGGCGTGATTTTAAGTATAGTTTTTGATACCGCTCCGGAAAAAAACATTGCCGGCGTCGCCCATGCATTGCTGCGAAGCTGGTCCTGTGCGGAGCGCGAAGAGTCGGAGCTAGGCGTCAGCCTCTGTGTTCAGCAGTCTTTCGAACAAAGGTAACAGCCGCAGGATGACAACCGACAACAGCGAAAATGGAAGACCAAAACAAATTCCAGGTCTTCGGGGCTGTCGGCTTTGGCAGAAGGCATTACGACTTTAGCTAATCGTATGTAAGGTAAAACAGATTTGGCAATCTTGCCTAACACTCTAAACTATTGTATCAAGTCACTTTACGTTGTCACGGCATGAAAGTGTGCCGACATGCACTATGGGGCGCAAATAATGTAGGTTGATTTCCAAATAACCTGCTGTGTGTTTAGGCGCGTGCTGGTTTTATACCAGGCTTCTAACCAGAGGCTTATTGAGCAAAACGAGTAACCTGTAAGGCAAACATACAGTAAGGCTATGTTTGTTCAGATTTGGAGGGATATTTCGGTACATTTACCACAGCCATATCATCCCAATATTCAGATAGGCGTTTAGTAAAACTGCACAAGAGATGGAGGACCAGGAGGAGGAGAAAACTTTAATAGTAAAATCGAGCTGGTTAGTGGGCAGGCTCCTCAGTCCAAGACGAGAGTAAGATTCATTCTTCAATTCACCGAACGTCATCCCGAGTAGGCCAGGATTTGTTCTTTGCGACTAAATGGGCTGGAAAACAATAAAGAGCTGTCTGGACATATTCATTGGTTTCGAATTGTGTTATACTGAAAATTGGCATGTATACTATTTATTGCGTTAGTTAGCAAGTATATCAAGTTTTCAACAGCGTAATCATGTCATAACTTTTCGGGTTGAGATCGAGTTCGTTACGATATCGATGGTTCGATAGAAATTAGGTGCACAAAAGCCGCCTTCGAGTACTGTGGACAACGTTATCTGCGCCGTAGCAGAGATCTTATTGCATTGAATATTCACACGAACTTTGTGAGCCTCGCAAATATCCCCAAACCTCCTAGGACGTTTAGGACGGTGCAGAAAAATGAATGCGTTGGGCACAGAAAAAAAAAAAAAAAAACGTTCATCTAACAACAACGAAAGAAAAAAGCCGCCCGCATCTTCCCACGGGGGGAACTCGAGTAAATGCGTCGCATCTACTCGAGTCAAGCAAAGCGTCACGTCAAGCGTAAGCCATGCAAAGACGCCGTTGACTGAATTCCGAACGCGCGCTCCGCCGCTTATATACGTTGAGGGGACTGCGTAAGCCGGTCCCAGTCGACGACGTTGGCGTACTTGTAAAGCGGCGTGGACTCTAGGTGTTTGAGCCAACCGCGGATGTTGCTTGGCCGGAGAACGGCACACCGGTTATATGCGCAGCGCGCCCGAAGGAGAGGAAACCGCGGAAGATAGAGTACTGCACATGCGCCGGCCCAAGCGCGTCTGCCGCGGCTATGACGCAACGTGCCGCGGCTATGACGCAACACAATCCACTTTAATCCAATCCAATGCCCCTCGCGAGAGAGTGTTCAAATCCAATCCAATGCCCCTCGCGAGAGATGTGTTCGCTTTCGCCTCGACTCGACGCGCATGCGCAATGAGCGTGCGGACTACGGACGCCAACGCGGGTGACATTGTGAGTTACTGAAATGCTCTGCATTTAAAACACCCGTTTTATTTCCTGCTGTGCGACCCGCTGCTTGATGCGTAGCATTAGACTGTTGAGTCTTCATAAGAGCATCTCAGAAATAGTTAAGGGAAGCATACGCATTTTGAATACTTATCGAGGAGCTCTGAGCGCTGAAACTCGCAAATACGCTAGATAGGACGAGGGCGAGTTACACACGATTGTCTGAGCGATGCTCTCTGAAAGTCGTTCTCTCTCTCCTCGTGTGTTGTAAAATTGTGCGGGACAAAGCTTGAAATTATTCAGAGCCGTCAGAATCTGATTGAAAACACGCTTTTTAAAGCACCAAAGCATCAAAGCGGGCGATTTCTAGCAAAGGCACTGCTGCCAGTCAGAACCGGACGACCGCGGCGCGGGTGTAGCAGCGGGGCGAGTGTAGCCATGAGTGTAGCAGACGACAGCGGAGCGGGTCCCTAAGCTGACGTCATATCCAGGGGGCGCCACTCAAACATCTCACCGCCAATAGCGGCTTGATAACTGCGTGGTGTACACGTGATACTACAAACCCGATGGAAGAGATGGAAGAGAAGGCGGCGAGGCGGTGGGCTGCGGGGGCCGAGCGCAAGCGTCGCAAGCGGGCCGACAACCGTGCATTCGCACTTTCACATTCTCCCCCTCGGGGAAATGCGGGGGAATTTTTTTTTTTTTTTTTTGTCCTGTCGCGAGTGCGGTCGAATCGCCTTCTGTTATTGCAGCGGCTGCTGTTACAGGCGCTGTAATCTTTAGCAACAATCACCACCAACGTTGGTCTAGGACAGACCACACACGACTGGTAGTTACCTTACAGAGATGATTTGTTTGGCTTTCATAAGTGTTAAGGCCTTTGTGTGGAGGGGGAAACTTCTGCCTGCTGAGACGAAGCCTTGCGAGGAGTTCTTGGTGGGTTTCAGGAGGGGGAAGACTGTACGAGTGCTCTGACTCGGCGCGGTACGTTTAGCCCTGGCCAACTCCGCCCTCGGGACTCGGCGAGAGCTGTTCCGGAGAGCGAAGATCGGGGCAGCTGAAACTGGGGCCCTGGAAAGAGGGCTCCACTCACTTCTCTAGCCCCACCTTACCCTTCCCTCCTCCCCTTTCCAATCAATAAAGTTTACTGACTGACTGACTGAGATGATGTGATCGCCTTTCACATATCCTTCGTTGCGGCGACAGGCCGGATGCCCTGCCAGACAGCTGTCTTCATTCGCAATTTTTTTTCCCCCTGACATCCTGTTGTATCCAAAGATTTTTTTTGCTTCTCAATATTTTTCTGGTACTTCTTTTTTTCTCTCTCTAAAACAAACCGGGTCACAGCCTAATCATTACAGGCAGCTTGGCCGATCCCCGCGATGACTTCCAACCACCCAACCGAGCTGACACGAAGTGCTTTGCATAAAGCAGAAAACAGCAGAGGTGCTCAACCACATTCTAGCACAGATCGCCTGGGTGACACTACCTGCACTTTTAGGGAGGTATTAAATGTTACTTTGTTTCATAGCCCTATGCGGGAACCTCCAAGAACAAGGACACAAACTGGCGGCCACATCTTCAGGGCCTTCAGCGGCCACTGGACCGAAGCGATTCATCCTCGCCATCCAGTGTTTATTAAAGTGTATGGCTGAGAGAGTCCGTGTACGATGCCTGTGCTGTATCTTGAAATTACTCTGCCACGCCCGTCACTGGAGCCAAAGGCGCTTGCTAGCTGCGGCTTTGATTTGGCAGCCTAGAAAATAACTGCCGCGCCGATGTTTGAACCGCTGATACCAGCAGGCGAGTCGAACCACTGGTCGAACTGATCCCTGAATTGAAGAAATCGATGCTTCGACCGCTTCGACGGACGCTTACCACAGAACGGCGCAGGCACGTATACCCAGGGGAGGTGGCCTTTAAAAGTAACCAGAGTTTAGGAAAACTAGACGGGCTAGTTTAAGTTCAATATATTCAGTTCAATAAGCCCATGGAGGAAAAAAAAGCTTTTCTTTCCTCCATGAATAAGCCCTTCCTTTCCTTTTCGTGCAAACCCGTCCAGTAGAAGCCATAGCCGGCCAGTAGCCAGGCCCAGTGGTCATGGAGCCAGCGGGACTAGCGTCTTGCAAAGTGCTTCAGCGAGCGTGCGGCCGGTGTAGCTTCAAATGAACATTGATCATCATCTTCGGACCCCAATATATACCACAGCTGCGTGACGACTCTGGTGGCCTGCCCATCGCGACTCAATCCTCGGTTGGTTTCGAGGACTGCTTTCGGCTATGCAAAGCGAACTGTCAGATCTGAGGCAGCGGGTAGCACCGCTCAACTGCAAAGATGAACACTCCACGGTAAGTTCAAGCCATTGCGGGCGCTTCTCTCGGGTCTGCTGTAACTGTTATGTCACTTGTGTATTTGGCCGTGTGTTGAGCTTCGGGATCGATACCGCAGGACCTTTTAACAATAACAACAATAACAATACTTTATTTCAACCCAGGAGGGCTGGGGTGTACTGGAAAGGCCAAAGGCCCATACCGAAAGACCCATCACACCGACTTTGTCTTAAAACCGCAATAGATCGCAGAACTTTCAAGTGAAGCGTGGGCACGTTTATAGTCCTTCATTTATCGCTCTGCAGTTGCTTGGACGTTGCTACGGTACTGTGACGTATACGGCAGCTCGCAGCTGTTTTCGAAACCTGCGAACATCAAGCTGAGACCGCTTTCAACAGAATCGTCGACTCGCACACGAAACAAGAGCTCGCGTGTGTTCGTTTAGTGTGTCTTTTGGTACGCCGGTGTTGTGCGTTGCATCCGCGCGCGTTCTGAAGTGCCACATGACCGAATTTCAGGGTCTGTTCCAACCGTTTAGGAAGCCGAATCTTGGCTTGGTTGGATCTCTCATCACGGAGCTGCGACCCGTCATGAAAGAGCCTGCGGTAAGGCGGGGGTATATTTATTGTTTTATTGTTTTTTAAATTCCTTGTGCGTTGAGCTTACTAGCGTCGTTTCAGGAATGACATTTTTTACTTTCGTTCCCTTGATTCGTTCGAAAATTTGAGGCGCAATATTTCGTTTGCAGCGCAAAAATGGAAGAGCATTAGAATTGCAAAACAAACATCGAGGGTCGTAGAATTGCATTGAAAAATTGAGCAGGTTAGAAGGCACATTTGGTGCAAACATTAATAATAAAAGAAAGAGTTGCTATGGATCACTTTTTTTATCGTAACTTGTGTGCAGGAACATCTGTTCCAGCAAGCCTAGCTATGCACCTCGCAAAAAGTTAGGGGAGGGTTTTCAGATGATATTGTCACAGAAAGATGGAATCCTCTCAACTACCACCCTACTCGGGACTAGCCAATCTGGAGCTGTACCGAGATATTACAGAAGCCGAAATAAGAGTCGCATTATAGCCAAACTCCGATCCAACTCAGCCCCTGTTTGAGTTGGATCAAATAACTAATAAAGCAGTACGCAACGTGGACGATAAGTCAATCGCATCACTCACGCAGTATATGAATGAATGCTGGTGAAAGGGCACTATACCCAAATTGTGGAAGCACGCCAAAACAATCTTAATTCCGAAGGCAAATAAACCCCTCGAATTGGAACACCTTCGCCCTATCTCCCTGACATCATGTCTGGGTAAGCTCGTGGAGCATGTCATCCATGCACGACTCATGCATTGTATAACTGATACTAATCATTTTACTCCCGCTATGGCGGGTTTCCAGCCAAACATGTCTACCTAAGACGTCATGCTCAGGCTTTACCATCATATTATAGAACCTAATGCACACAGTTATGACTCTGCTGCAATTCTAACTCTTGACCTGAAAAAAGCCTTTGATAATGTCACCCATGACGCAGTTCTTAAAGGCCTACAGTCAGTGAACCCAGGGGAATGAATCTATAGCTACGTTAAGGATTTTCTAACAGACAGAACGGCCACCCTTCACGTAGGTGACCTATGTCGAAACTATCGACATAGGGGGTACGCACGCCCCAGGGAGCGGTCGTATCACCACTTCTCTTTAATCTGGCCATTCTAACAGTTTCACAGAAACTTAGCCAAATCCCAGGACTTTACCATAGACTATACGCTGATGACATTACGCTCTGGGAAAACTGAGGCAGTGACGCGCATATAGAGGAAGTCCTCCAGCAAGGCGTACAGGTAGTGGTCGCAGAAGCCGCCAGAGCAGGACTTTCATGCTCACCTTCTAAGTCAGAGTTACTTTTGCTATCACCACAAACCCATAAACCGGAGAAGCCAAACATTAAGCTACACATTCAAGAACACCTTATCCCAGAGGTCTCGCGCATCCGGGTACTTGGTTTACTTATTCAAAATGACCGAAAAAATGGAGAGCTCCTAAATATAATGAAAAGAAACACTACCCAAACAGCCAAATTAATTCGCAGAATCGCAAATCGTCGTCAAGGCGCGAAAGAAAATGGAAAGGTCCGCATTGTACAGGCGTTCGTTTTAAGTCTACTCGTGCTCTCTCCCTTACCTTCGCTTGACTAGGCAAGATATAGAACGGGTTAATGTACTTATTAGGCTAACGTATAAACTTGCACTTGGCCTCATCCCCAGCGCATCTACTGCCCGTCTCGAAGGCTTAGGCCTCCACAACAGTCAGAGAACTTATCGAGGCCCACCTAACAAGCCAGTACGAAAGACTATCACGATCAGCTGCAGAGAGGCACATACTCAGAGAGTTGTCTATAGGACACCACACAAACTATACACACCTCTACCCTATACCACCACACATCCACGCAAGACTAATAATCGAACCACTGCCTCGCAACATGCACCCCGAACATCACAGCCAGGAGAAAAAAAAACGGGCTGAAGCGCTCCACAAAATACGCAGCAATAATCCAAATACCATCTATGTGGATGCAGCAGAATACAGGCACCACGATGCATACACAGTCGCTATGACAGACCTCTCTAAAAGACTTCTAAACTCGGCAACTATACGAGCCACCTGCCCAGAAACGGCGAAGAGGCGGCCATAGCCTTCGCCATAATACGGAATCCCACCCACCAGACAATTATTTCTGATTCAAAGACCAATTCAAAATTTCGCCACTGACTGATTATCACGAGTGGCACTCAAAATTCTGGAAAAATGTACACCCATATCGCCAGGCCAGACAATTCACTTGAGCTGGGCACCCGCACACTCCGGCCTCGAGGGAAACGAGACAGCCCACGAACACGCCCGAGGGCTCACGGTCTGGGCAGTGCTTAATCTCTATCCCTATCACGGGGCGCGGTCTGCGAGGGACCGCCTGGTCACATTTAATGATGTCACCACACACTACCGCCGGATCTACCCACCGGCGGACCACCAATTAGATAACAGCAAAGCTCACATTTGGCGTTTGCTACAAACGAACACTTTCCCCAACCCAGCCCATCTTACCCACGTACACCCAAGTCTGTACTCAACCGCAGCCTGCCACCTACCTGTGCGGTGAACATGCCACCCTACCACGCATAATATGGACATGCCCCCAGGATCCGTTCCCACTAATCACCACTGAGGAGCACTGGGAGGCCGCGCTTCGCATCTCCAATCCGAACCTTCAGGTCCGGCTAATCGACAGGGCTGAGGAGGTCGCTGGTGACGCACTGGCTACAAGCGCGACCTGAATGGCATTAACCGAAATAAAGTTTTTCTGTCTGTCTGGTGGGCAATAGTTTCCGATCTGAAAGTGGTAGTAAATAAGCATGAGAGAGCTAAATGTTAGAGAAAGAGCGTTAGACCACTGGTAAACCCCCTTTGCTCTGTTTTTTTGTGTATTCACGTTACCATGCTGAGTACGAGGTCGCGGGTTCGATTGCCGGCTGCGGCGGCCGCTTTTCTGATGGAGGCGAAAAGCAAAAATGCCCGTGCGTGCGAGATTTCGACGCATGTTAAAGATTCCCAAGTGGTCAAAATTAATCCGGAGCCCTCCACTATGGTGCGCCTCATCGCCTGCATTGCGTCGGCGCGTTAAACCCTACAATCAATCAATTCACGTTACCATACCGGTTCCCGTAGGAACATTGAGTAAGAGGGGCGATAAAAGCAAGCACACAACTTTAACAGAATCGACATAGTATAAAACAATATAAAATATATAACAAATATATATATAACAATATATATAATATAAAAATATATAAAACAATATATAATGTGGTAATACTGCATAACTAACGGAAGGGGTTACATGGAGGGAGTGTACTGTAGTTACAATAATGCCGTGTAGTTGTGTTATATTCGTGCATTCCTGAACAGTAGTCAATAATTTTTTTTTCTTTTCGTGTCATTTTTACGTTGCAATGTTCTCATGAGGACTGGGCTACTGAAGTTAGCAGTGTGATTAAAATGCACATTATTGATGCATGTTTAATCAGCGTGCAGGGATGGACTAAACAAAAAGAATGCAATCTCCTCGTTTTCAGGCAAAAAGAGTGGTATGGATGATAGCAGGAAACGTTGTCGTTAGCTTCGTGTTGTCCTACTGGAGTCGTACTTCTTCAAGCTTAGGTAAGGAAGTTTTGGCTCTGGCAGCTTTATTTAATTTCTTCCAGCCTTGTTATATTCTCTCTAAATTTACACATTTATGTTTGCTTTTTTGTTTTTCAGCGCTTAATGCTTTCACGCAGTTGACACTTTTTGACCTTCTCTGGTAAGTACAATTAATTTGCCCCTTCTAATTCATGTTGTTCGTATACAAATAACAAATTCTTGTCCGCTCTCAATGGTAATGTTAAAAAACAAATTGCTTAGGTTTAAATATGTATAACTTATTGGATCTACTGTTGACCCCCCTTCCCCCTTTCATTTTGTTCATCTTTTAGCCTTGGAAACTGCCTCTTGGGGATGTGGGTCTCACAGCAAAAGCCTTCTCCAACGTATAGCTTTGGGTGAGTTGTGGCTTTTTAATTAAAGAGTATCGGGGATAAAGTTCATTCATTTTTGTTTATGTTGTGCAGACAGTTTTGCGGGCCAATTCTAAGGAAGCATTGTGTGCAGCCGTTTCCACCTGGATAGGAGGGTAGAAACTCAATTTCCATTTTCGTTTTCTTTTCAACTTCATTTTGGTTTATAAAGGCTGGACAGAGGTCCATGGCATACAGTGGAGGTTTAGAGGGCATGTATGAGGTTTAGAGGAGAACAAAGCGAGCACATATTTTCACGTACAGTCGAACCCTGTTATAGCGAACACTGATATAGCGAATTATCGGATATACCGAACTAAATACAAAGCTTGTTTGATTACGCTTCATTTAAATGCACCTATTCTTTTTATAATGAAATTGAAACCTCGAGAGCCGCGCGATATTGGCTATAACGAAGAAATATGTGGTTCCCGTGAGGCTCAAAACTCGACAGCTAGTGCAATAAAAGCAAAATTTTACAAAAGTGAGGCATAACAACCGTTTTTTTTAGTAGCTGAAGGCCTTTTATTGCGTTGGCACTGTGAAAAACTTCATTCCTTTCACTATCTGAAAACCACCAGGCGAAGGCCACATCGTCCTTCAAGTAAATAAGAAGACTGGCCTGTTTTGCCGAACAAACTTTGTTCTGTTGCAATTTCACGTTCCCACGTTCCGGTCTGTTTACATTGAAATGCCACAAGGAGACAGATAAGGACCCGCTCGTTTATAGCGGGTTTGAAACCTAGAACAGTGCATGTTTTAGCTAGGATTTTTGCGAGAGCCGGATGGCCGATTTATGAGTGCGGATTTTTACCTCTACGGTTATAACGAACCAATTTACTGCCCCAATACAACTTCATTCAATACAAATCCAGCAGAGTAACAGTTGCCCTTAAAGGAGCACTGACACCAATTTTCGGCGTTAATATTATTGCACAGTTCGCTTCCTTCACTCAACATAATACCCTGGCTGAAATATGAGCGGCTTGCGACGCGAAGAACGTAGTTCAATTGGATCTCATTTATCGCGCCGACGGAGCAGCGCGCGGAGCGGCACTCAGCAAATGGACATCAGCGTGATGTCAATCCAAGAGCGGAAAAGAAGTGACGCGACAGCGCTCGTCAAAAACTCGTGACGTCCCTTCACGCGCGCGACCCCACGAGCGGCGAGCGGGCGCAACACCCTCTCAAGCGGGCGCCGGTGACGTCCGCACAAAGCGGTGACGTCTGTCCGGGAGTCTGTCATATGCGCCGTTCGGGATGAAAGCGCGGGAATTTGAAACAAACGATTTTCAGGCCGTTCAATGTAATTAACTATCGCGCGCTGAAGTATTTGAAGGGCTGTTTCGGGTTCGCCAGACCATTAAGCATCGATAAAAACAATAAAAGTGGAACATGAAATTTTCGTGTCAGTGCTCCTTTAATAGACTCAGCAAACGAAAAACCAAGATAGTGCATATGGAATAGGGACGCATTAGCAGTGGTTTTTCTGCGTGCAGGCAGGTTATTGAAGCAAATCATTAAAGTGTGACGTCAGGCATAATAGGTTGTCTGTTACTCTTACTTCTTTTGAACACATTACTACCTGCTCTTTCCTTGCCCCCCACCCCTTGAAATCCAGTTACAGGCGGTGGGAGGTTCTGGCCATCCTGGCAAGCACCACGCTGTCCCAGCTGGGATCACTGCTGGTGCTGAAAGAGAGGTTGGTGGTGGGATAGTTCTTACCCTTCTTATTGCTTGTGTTTGGCTGCTCTGTTATGCTGGGACCGCTGGTTGTTCCCGTAGCAATGTATGCCTGGTGTCCAGTTCATTGTTACCAGTACAGAGAAAAGAGCAACAGGAGTGAAAAAAGTCTTCTCGTGACCCGAAAAAGGTGGCATCCAGGTTGCCTCGATGTTCTCCTGAGAGAACGTTGGGGAAGGAAATTCTTACTCCACACGGTTGTTGTGTTTGTTCATTTGACTGCTCGTGTTACATCTTGTGAACTCGCTATACGGTTAAACCTGGATATAACGAAGCCGACAAAAATTCACAATTTTGCGTTACATGCAGGTTTAGAGTTGAGAGGCTCGCGTGAATGAACCAGAAACGAAACCAAAATGCTGGAAATCAGTGACAGTGAACTCAACCTTCAAGGATTTATTTCACAGTTCAAAACTGCGTGATTTGGGCCTGCAACTTTCCCAGGAACTTAGTCACTGCACGCCACTCCAAGGAAACGCGTTTTAAGGACCAAACTTGGGCCGAAAGGGTGGCTTTTTGCAAACTTGATACTCCTTTCCGCACTCAAAATTAGTGAGAGGGTGCTAGCTGGGATACTGTACCGGGTGGCGACGTTCTTCTTTCTTGCCAGTAGAGACGGCATTTAAAATTGCGAGTGTGTCTTCCAAAAGCAAAAACTTTCGTTTTCTGGCAGCAGAACTCATCGCTGACGAACCGACGCCACAGATGGCACTGGAGTCGCGTGACTACATGCCGACAGGCAGGCCTAGCACCTAACTGGCACCACACTCACACGTGGAAATGGTGGGTAGTTTGTGGTGGTGGAGAAATTCGTAAAATTAGCGCATTCATCCTGCCAATTTTTCAGCAAAAGTGCAAAACCCACTCATTCATCAGTGTAGCAAATTCGTTACATCAAGTTTAACCATCGCAACACCTTCGTTATATAGAGGTTGCAAACACATAGGTTTCAGTGGGGCTGGAAATGGGGAATTGGAAAACTTCGTTAAATTGAGGTATTTGTTACATCTAGGTTCGTTACATCCAGGTTTAACTGTACTGTATTAATTGCTGTTGTGTTACGTACTATATTGGCTAAGTCCACAGTACCTGCAGTTAGGTTTACCCACTACAGTAAAGTCTCATTACAAGAGACACCCAAGGGACCCAAGAAATGTCTCTTGTAACCAAGGTCTCTTGTATGCAATGTTGTTAATATGGTGAACATAGGAAAACTAACCTAACCGCTCTTATTCAAATGTCTTTTATAACCAAGTGTCTCTTGTAACAGTGTCTCTTATGAAGAGGTTTCATAGGCATTATGCACTAGGATGAGGCATGAATGGGGCTAAGGCGTTGCGCTGCTGAGCACGAGGTCGCGGGTTCGATTCCCGGCCGCGGTGGCCGCTTTTCTGATGGAGGCGAAAAGCAAAAACGCCCGTGTGTGCGAGATTTCGGCGCACGTTAAAGATCCCCAGGTGGTCAAAATTAATCCGGAGCCCTCCACTACGGCGCGCCTCATTGCCTGCGTTGCGTCGGCGCGTTAAACACCACAATCAATCAATCAATCAATGAGGCATGAATGGGTAGAGCCCCGTAGGTTTGGCAACCTTATTTTATTTAACACTGTTGGGAGCGAGTGTTTTTATAGAAGTAGCCATAGGCACTTCGAACAGATTTATTGTCCCTCTATAAGATTGATTTATTGATTGCAGGGTTTAACGTGCTGACGTAACGCAGGAGATGAGGTGCGCCATAGTGGGGTGCTCCGGATTAATTTTGACCACTTGGGAGCGTTAAAATGCGCCGAAATCTCGTACACACAAGCATTTTTGCTTTTCACCTCCACCAGAAAAGCGGCCGCCGCGGCTGGGAATCCAACCTGCGACCTCGTGCTCAGCAGTTCAATGCCTTAGCCACTGAGCCACCGCGGCGGGTAACTGTCCCTATATAGCTAATGCATTGCGTGGATGGTTCTAGTTGGCGAGGTTTATACGAAGTTTGCAGTCTTGTTTATAGCGCATTTCATAGAGTTTGTATTTATTTATTTTTGTTCTTTCAGTGTGGAGAGGATACTGGACCCCACTTCAGTCCACACGTGAGACGCTGTTCACCATTCCTTTTTGCCTGCCATGCCTTCTGGAAAGGGCCATTGACTGACACAAACTGTGACATTGCATTGTTGAGAATTATAGTGCCTTGTCAGTTATCTGTCGCCACACTTTATTTTTGGTCGAAATGAAATACAAAGGCACACCATCACTTTTTGTGGCAACAAAAACAATGTTGTGCATATTCCCATCCAGAATGACGGGGTTCTCAACTTGCGTGCTAAAATAAGTGTTTGAGTGGAGATGTCCCTCTGATAGTGGGGAATCGGACAGCCACCTTCTTGAGTGAGAGCCCTTGTTTATGGGCGGCTAGATTAGGGCTTGTTTAAGCTGACATCAAGATGTTTGTAAATCGACAAGTGTGTGTATATTTTCATTAAGTAGCAAAACAGTTGGGAGGCTGTTATTGGTGTTTACTTTACCTTCGCATTTTACCACTTTGAATAAATACAGTTTAAACAGTTTTTGGGTAGCTCCCTTTGATGTACTCAAGTTTGGTGTTGTATATATTGTTACATATTGTCACAAAGCGAAAGATGACGCTGTTGGCTTGAAGGAAAAGCAAGTTTATTGGAGCTAACTTGTGCTCCCCTAACAACTCAAAGAATACACAGGCAGCGAAGCAGCAGTCAACAAAGTGACTGTGCAGGCGAGTGTCGGCGAATAGAATGCCGCGGCGTCTGCTCCGCAGGCATTTATCTTTGGGCGCGGGTGTTTCTCCAACCGTCGAATTACATTGAGAACACTGAAGATAAAAGAAGACTATTCTAGGCTAGTGGCGTTAGGGGAAAACATCCTCCCTATCAAATGAGATAATCCGTGCGGCATAAGAAAGATGAAATGGAACGTGCACTTCACTCGAGGCACAGATAACACAGCCGCGGCGCAGCCGGGCGATAAAAGCAAAAACATAAATAAACAAATCCAATGCATGGTTCGCGGCATTACGCAGAGTACTCAGTAATTTTATTTTGGTTTATTTGATCGTATTACTTCTATTAATGGAATTAACATGCGTTATTATGTACTTCAGAAGCTGAATCGATACCCTTCTACCACATCTTTTTTGCTCGAGGATCACTCATTTCATACAGAGGAACACCCATTTCATTTCATACAACTCTTGACTAACAACAGCCAGCAAAGTGCAGTCACTTTGGCTGGCTTTTGAAACAGCACTATTCCAAAATATGTAGTTTTGCTCACGCAAATAAGCTAAAGCCCGCTAAGTTGGACATCAAGTCACTAAAACAGTGAAATCCTCTAATCAGTATTTCATATTTTAGTGACAGAATCCGCTAACTTCTACGGGCACAATTTTTCTGCTAAAGAAACTTGACATCTACCAAGTTTAATGGGAAAACTGCTAAAGTGGCAGCACTGATGGTCAGTCTATAGCTTCTGAGCTGTGCTGTAAAGGGGACTTTCAGCCCCCCGTTGTTCAAACTCGGAGTGGCGTGCTGCAGGGTGTGCCCCTGTCAACGCTGCTGTTCGTTCCGACAGGGGGCGTTTTCTGCCTGCCACGGTGCTGGGCCTGTGCTGGCATCTGTTGGTCCAGCTGACTGTGAGGCAACCCTCCCTTGCCAGCGTCCTGCAGGCATCCAGTTCCAGCTGGCTGCAAGAACACCTGGCCGACATCAGCCACAGGTGAGAAGTGGAAGAGGAGGAGGATGAGGGGACGAGGTTAGGGAGACGGTTGGTTGTGGTTCTAGTACGGAATAAACCGTTAACCGGCACCAGTTTTGAAACTCCACTTCAGAATCTGGGCCATGCAAGCACCGCTGCTTCGTTGAAGCCGGTGGGCAAGTGTGGGCATTGGCATTATTGGCACCTGGGCCTTGGCACCTAGTGGGCATTGGCATTGGCATTGACGATGGGCATTGGCACCTAGCTAGGGACAAAGAACTGGACTTAGCTAAACATTCACCGAGTAACACAACTTAGTAAATAAAGCCTGCTTTTTAAATTGGGAAAGTTTAAATTAGGTAGCAATTACTTATGTTTCCACAGTTCTTCTTTTACGACTTAGGGCAGCAACTGCAAGCGCTTGAGTACTACTTCAACTTTCTGCCAATAGATGGCTGGCTGGTCTACTTGCTCCGTGCTCATCCCTGTTTGCCACCAGTGCAGGGGGGTGCAACAGCAGACCGGTTTCTGATGATGACACCTATGAAAACTTTCGCAACTAGTGTACATTGAGTAACGGTGATAAACAGAGCACAGACAACAAAACACAAGAAAGAGAATACGCACAGACGGAGCACTGACACACTAGGCTGTTTGTACTCTTTCTTGCGTTTTGTTGTTTTTGCACCGTTCATCCTTTTTAAAACATACCAACATGCCCGATGTTCTGTTTTATCTAGTGCGGAGGTTTACCGACAAGCCCTTTGCAGAATTGCGCAAGTGGATGCCTGCAGTTACACTGCACGACCAGGCCTACTGCCAGGCTAGGTAGTTCACAGCACGACTTTCATGACTGCGTGTGGTCATTTGACAGCTTGGGAGAGGCTGTAACATAGTCACAAACACCGTCGTTTTCTCGCTGTCCAGAAACTTCATTGGTCACAGGTTTCGTGCCTTGCGAAGTGACGCCCCTCTCCCTCCCTTCCTCCACGCAGTGTGTGCAGTGTGGTGCCTGGCCTCTCCGGACTTCTGCTGCCGCGCCTGAACCCCATCTTGCTGCTGGGCTGGGCAGAGGCCTGTCTGCTGCTGTTCTGTCACACCCTCCTGCTCTCTTAGTGAGTGACTGCGCCTGCGTGCTGGCACAGAGTTGTGTTCCAATGCTACTATATTTACTCGCATAATGAACCCACTTTTTTCCCAGAAAATTTGGCATGAATTTGGAGGGAGGGTTCATTAGGCGGGAAAAAAAATTGGAACAGATTTTTAGAAGTTAAAATTTCGTGCAATAAAGTTGCTAAGAAAAGCACTGTGAGAGCCTTGCCAGTTTCGTAAAACACGTAGGTAATTCTGTAATCGAACTTCTTTTTTATTTCCAACATGCTAGTGGCCCCCTACTCACCACGGAGCTTCATGTTTGTTGGTAAATTTGATGCACTTTCACCGTCTGTACTGAAGTCTGACGAATCAAAGTCATCAGACTTGAGTACGAATGGTGAAAGTGCATCAAACCACCCTACAACGTCAGCAGGTATCTGCCGGCAAGTTTTGCTTTCTCCTTGGGTCGTTTTATCGTTGCCGCGCTTTGATGTAAACATGCCTGGCCTGTTCTAAAGGTCACCGCTCTTATCTGAAGGGTGGCGGCTTCGTTCACCGCTACCACTTGGTGCTGGCTGTGCAGAGTGGGGCCAACCTTTGTTTCACACCACATCGAGAAACTGCTTCGCGTGGTGGCATGATAGGCACTAGTGCTTATATTTTAGTATGTATGTAAATAAATTTTGTTCTTAGAGATCTCGTATTTGCAGTATTATTCTATAAGGGCCTTGTATTTAAAGTGTATATTTCAATTTATTTTTATATTTACCCTGTCAAAGTAGCGTTGATGTTTTCATCTTTTTTAAGGGCGAAGCCACTTAAGAGCTCAGGTTGTCGGCATCTCACGTCGTCGTCGTCTCATGTAGCCACGGCACTAAAACACCAGGGCACTCATTTTCCAACACTTCATGCCAGGACGCTTCGTGCTTCAAAGACACGAGACTTTATACCTCTACCCCCCAACTGTTTCATCTCTGTGGGCAAAAACGCCAAGGCGCTAAGAATACACTTATACAATGCATCCTTCGCCCCTCCTCAGGTTTCACGTTAGTGGAGATGGCCCTGGGACTTTTTTTTTAGGTGTGGAGCACCTTAGGACCAATGTCCGTCCGCGTACATGCGCATAGCATTTACAATCACAAAGAATCACACAGGCACCGGCAGGATTCGAGCCTGTGTCTGGTAGACCAGATAAACTTAGTGTCAGTCGCCTTACCCATTGGGCTACGACCGTGAGATAGTACCCGAGAGTCATACGGCTTACTCCCTCACCTGCAACGGTGCGGAGTACCTTAGGAGCTCCCAATGTCCGTCCGCGTCCATCTGTGTGCACACCACCATCAAGCGAAATTCGATTTGAGCCGTGAGTTGCAGTTTCAGTTAGGGAGCAATCAAGGTGCAACTCACGGCTCAATTCGAATGACGGTCGGGGCGCAAATCGGATGTCACTCGGGGCGCAACTTGGACGTCATTTCGAGTCCCCTTACTCCGCACCCTCGCCATCATCCATGGAGTGGAGATGTTGCCATTTTTCTTTTTGTTACTTTTGTTGTTTCGATCATTTTTTGATAATGTGCGTCATAAATCTGTTGTTTAAAATTAATACTGTTGGAAAGCCTTATTCTTCCTGTATATTTTCTGTGGAAGGACGGAAATATTTTTCGGAATTTTAAAGAACAATCGATTTTTCCGCAGTCACGAAATAGTTAATGCCTGATGGCTCAAAGGCAATGGAAAGGAGCACATGCCAGGGTCCCTCTCTCTTTTTCCTTTTTTTTCCCTGCCACGGTGGCTGAGTGGCTATGACATTGTGCGGTTGAGCCTCAGAACGCAGGTTTTATCCCGTCCACTGCGGCCGCTTTTCATTTGGAAGCGAAAAGCGAAAACAGCCGTGTGTTCGAGATTTTGGCGCACAATAAAGATCCCTAGGTGGTCAAAATTAATCTGGAGCCCTCCAGTACAACACTCGTAGCATAAGTTGTGTAAAACACCCAAAATCAATCGTGTTGCTTTTTGCTTCTCTCGTTCGAAGGACACTACAGCCAGGTAGCACATGCTGCTTAGAGGGCATTACAAAATCAGTAGTCGAGATGGCTTGAACATTTTTTTTTTAAATGTTTGTTAAACTATTGGCTACACTAAAGTGTACGCTTTTCCTGCTGACAGGTGGAATGAACAGTTTTTTAATCGACCAGATTTAGGGGAAATCCCCAAGGTGGAGCAAGTTTCTGCAAAGGAAAGTTTGGCATCCACCTGAATGCAGCCATACGGCTACAAAGGAAAGCTATAGACGGTATTCGTTGAAAAGTTTAGCGGTCAATTTCTTCGCTTGGCAACGCTGGAAACGGCCACAGACATGGCCGATGCGCCACGGGCACGGTGCGGCTTGGGCCGCTGCAGCCGCACGCCGAAGAAAAAAAAACACACCGGCGTGCGTCGTCTGCTCCGTTCCAATCCGATTCTAATGGTGGCGTCAACAGAGATGTTATTAATCGCACTCACATTGAACTCGAGGCAATACTTTGCATTCGGAAGAGTTTGTAACGTGAAACACAGTCGTGTGTTTCACAGTCGTGCTTAGCATGGACAAGTACCGCCATCCCGTGGAGCCCGATGTAATGCGTGACGGCGCACTCGCACGGTTGCATGGAGGAGAAGAGGGGTGCCTGATCTGCGGGCCATGCCTACAACGTCGCCTAGCAACAGACGCTTGGCCACAGATATGGCGGCGCACTCCTATGGTTGCCTGCATGCACTCCACGCCATTGAATACCGGCTATACAGCTTCCTCAGAAACTTCGCAGTTTAAGAAAAATTCTGGACCAGGACGAATTTTTCTTGAACTGCGAAGTTTCTGAGGAAGCTCTACAGCTTTCCTTTGTAGCCGTACGGCTGCATTCAGGTGGATGTCAAACTTTCCTGAACGAACAGTTTTTTTGTGCTAGTCATCTTTCACTATTTCCCAACCAAATTGAAGGCTGCACTTTTTGTGGGCAGCTGTTACTGCTACTGCTATGGGCACACTTTGTACAAATCATCATCAGGGTGGTCCTCCTTTCTCTGCTGTGCGTGTGCAGTGACTGGCAGCATGCGGACACGGTGACAGCGGTCTTCCTGGCCATCATGTGCTGTGCCACCATGCTGCCCGTGAGCGTCCACTGTGCCTGCGTCCTGCTTCAGGTGTGTGTGTGCGGGAAGTGGAGTCCACGGTTTCGTAACAAGTATCCAGGGCGGCGTGTGCGAAATGGCAACTGATTTCCGGTTTGGACCCCAGTGGCTCGCTTCCTTGGCTGGTTACTGTAGGAACTAAATGATTCATCGCTGAAACGTTAATTGTTAAAATTTACTAGCTTTGGGGCCAGGGTCGGCGTTTCTGCCTTTTATTCTTAGACGTGCATCCCGACCAGAATGCTGGACACGTGTGGAGTGCAAGTGTGAAATAGGTTGCACTGGCTTCGTAAAACCTCGTTATAACGAACATAGCCATTTTGAATTATTGCTTATGTCAAACGATGGGAACATCTACTGTAAATCTTTGCTTGTGTATGTATTCTGTGTGCATTTTGTGTACTGAATTGTGGGAACGCCCAGCCTTTCACGACTACAAGGTTTAAAGCCCGTTGTGTGGAAAAACTTTCTTTGCTGTGGTCAGGATTTTATTGAGCTGTTTCCGAGCTGGTGGAGGTACAGAACACAAAAAAGGGTTTGGGTTCCACTGATCTCCCTCTGCTGTGGGAATTGTTGCTCACCACTGATTTCCACATAGGCGGTCGTGTGTTCACACCACTTCACGGCCAGGGCTGGCGTGATGTTGCCGCCTCTTACCGTGCCGCACACCACGCCAGTTGTAACCGGGCCGGTGTCGCTGCGCCTGCGGCGTGCACTGCATGTTTTCGTGAGAACAAATCGCTCCATGCGGTTCACGCTTTAGAACGTTGTGCAGATAAGCCACCGCTCTTTCCCTTTCCGAACAAGTGAGCCGCACGAAGCCGAAGATTTCCACCACCAGTACGCTGCGCTGATAAGCAGCCGCCTTCGGCATCGTGAACACAAGGTGGGGTAAAAAAAAAATCCCGCTGGCGTTCTTATCAAGTTACGCAGCATCTGTTCATAGATGCTAAAAACTCCGCCACGATCCCACAAAACACAAACACGGCGGAAGTTAAAGCCGTGCTCGCTGTTTGTAAGGCCGCGCTTGCAATGTGTCAGACCCTGCTGATGTTAAAAAAAAAAAAAAAAAACCGTTATAAAGACCAGGCCTTTGCAAGTGCCGTGCGTTTGAGTGATGACAAATAAAAGATGGCTTAAAAGGTAGGTTGCGATGTGGTTGGATTCGCGCATGTTTTGGTTATAGTGTGGATTTTTGCGGCTCCCGCAATATACGTTATAAGCGGTCTACACTGTACTTCTCAAATTTCCCACGCCCTGGTTTTCACTGCAAGCTCGGGCGGGCCAATGCAGACCACGTGAGCCAACCACAGACGATGCGGAAAACGCGAGTAGCGGTGCGGGTTTTTGATTGAAGTCACAACTTGCAGTTTTGCAGCCATAATAGTGTGACGTAATACCTTCCGGCATTGCCGAGAACTGCCATCTGTGCTGCCTGTGACTGAAACCAAATTTGGTTGAAAGAAATGCATTTTAACTCTTTGTATGCTGACTGGTGACTGGTTTTAGCTTTATTTTGAGTGGTGAAGAGGTGTTTTTCACAGCATAAAAACCTAAAATTTGGTGTCGCTACTCTTTTATTAAGCATGTTTGATTGCTTGCCTCCTCCCCCCACGGCGCCATGTCTTCGTGATTTCATGGCTGGTCGTGATTTCATCACAAACGTCCTTTTCGAAGTGTGGGTAGCTTACATCTCTCTCTTGATGAAGGGACAAAATTTTGCGTGCGGTGCATTTTGTAGGCAAATGGACACAGCAGTTCCTTCCCTAATACTGTTCTTTTAACGAATCATTCGTCACGTTTGAGCCCTCAGCAGCAGCAGCGGCGTAAACGCGAGCATTTGCCCAACTCTTTGCTTGCAGACCACACCGGGTCACCTCTTGGGCCAGCTGGACAAGTGTCTTCGGGAGGCCTCTACATTGGACGGTGTGCTAGAATTTCGCCACGAGCTCTTCTGGACCCTCTCCTTTGGAACCCTGGTCGGTGCTTCAAAGATTTCTCGCATTTTTTTTTCTTTCCTGTCTTGTCTAGGAGGCTGAGAAGTAACTTTTCAGTGAATGGAGCGCACTGTAGCGAAAGCCGAGGCGCCACTTTGGAAAAAGGTTCATCAAAGCGAACTTGTGCGACCTTTTCTCATGATGGGACAAAATGCACAAAACCAGGATGGGACAAACAGAAGGAAGAGACCACGCAGCCCTGTTTGGTGTCTTCCTTCTGTTTGTCCCATCCTGGTTTTGCACATTTTGTCCCATCATGTCAGGTACTAAACCAAGTCTTTAACATTTGGTCTCTTTTATTTGTCATTTCGGACTACTAAGAACTGCCCTGAGTAACTTTAAAGTTGTATGAGTTTTTTATTTTGCCATTGAATTTTCATGGCAAGAGCACTTTGGATTGCTTCATGAACTGCTGAAAACTGTCCTGGGCAAGGAAATGAAGGGGACCAGTGATCAAATTACATTACCAGATTAAAGTTTAGAGTGCATGCGTAATTTTGCACGTCTTTTAGTGAATTACACGTATTTTTAACGTAAAAAAATTGTTCAGAACGATCTCAACCCCTGTTTCATTCTCAGCTGTCATAACACAGTGGCAAGTTCTCCGGGCTATATTTAGAGGTTTGCTAGCATGTTTAACCTGTACAATCTGCGCGTGAACAAACAAGAAGTTGGTATGATATTAACCATGGAATGAGTGAAGGTCGAAAATTGAAATGCTGTGTAGACCACTTATAACGTATGCCGTGGGAGCCACGAAAATTGGCACTATAAGTGGTACCGCACTGTTTCAATGTTTCAATCATTCTTTGTTTATCCTTACTTGGACTAGCGCCACTTAAAAACAGAGGTGCGGCTTTTATTTCGTCTTCTTCTTCCCCTTTTTTTTTGCATCAAATGCTGCTCCATGGTCTTACAAACCGTGAGCGTGGATTTAAGTTCTCTTTGTGTTTATGTTTTGAGAGATCTGCATTTAGCGTCTAGAAGAATGGATGTCGCAGAGAGGGAAGCAACAGTTAGCTTAACTACATATGAGTATGACAAGACTGATAAGTGCAGAAATGGACAGGGGGCGTATGTCCCTGCCCTTCACATTCTTCGTCGACAACTTTTTTGTGCTTATAGGTCTCGAACAATTAGCTTGTGGCAACCATTTTTCTTATCGACTGTCATTTGCCAATGCTCAATTTTTCCACTGGAGGTTTGTAGTGACAGCGTCTTCTCACTACAAACTGAGAAAGAAGAGTGTGTGTGTGTGTGTGTGTGCAGGAGTGACACGTCATTGCAATCCCCTTTCTTGCCCAGTGATCTTGAACTTGATGTTTGCCCGACCATTTACCCAACAAAATGAAATGCTTTGCTGGAACGGCGGTTCGCTAACACTGATGCGCTAGTTGCCTGAATGAAAAATTGCAGTGATGATATCGTGTTGTTCCTTCTTGTGCCTTTTTACAGGCTGGTTCCGTCCATGTTCGTGTTCGGCGGGATGCCAACGAGCAGCTGGTGTTGGCGCACGTGGTCGACCGCCTATCGGCTCTCGTTCCAGAGCTCACTGTTCAGGTGGGTGCTTTACGCCTTGTTGGTAATACAGTTGAACCTCGATTGTGTGGAATCCCAATTTTGCGAATTTCCTGAACAAATGAACAAATTCATATTTTTTGCTGCAGTTGCACATAGGCCAACACTCTCTCAATTTTATGAAGTTCTCAATTTAACAAAGTCATTTGGAGGGTTCCAGTGACATTGTTAATTTGAGGTTAAACTGTATTCCAGTTCAAAAGTGCGGCCCATTTGGACGGTGTTCTGATTGGATGGAAGTAGCCCAAGGGGGTTGTTTTCTTTTTGGCTGCCTTTTGTCCTTGGCAAAATACAGTCTCTGTTTAGCTCTTTCGTTACCGTGGGAAATTGACCAATTTTTAGGGGTCTAAGAAAATATATATTGTTTGTAGATGTAGATTATTTTGTAGGAATGTAAATGATTAAACACCCTTTCCAACAACACCAGTATTAACAAGGTTTTCATAATAAGTGGTGGGGAAAAATATTGTCAAATTCTAAATTTTTGTCCAGATGTCGAAGAAAATCAAAAAGAAGGGTTGTGTATAACAAACCACAAGTACTAGAAGAAAAAAATTAGAATATACATTTTGTAGGTAAACATTTCAAAAACCTATCCTACAAACAAAATAAAAATTGTGCGATACAATTTATCAGATGCAAAAAAAAAAAAAAAATGTTAGCACGCATGGTGCCCAGCCTTGTGGTGAAGCCCGACCTCCATTTCAAAATGTGCAATTTTGGATGGTTCTCTGGAAGAAATTTGGTGGTTTGACATTATAAGAGGCATCAATTTACCCCCACATAATGCAAAAACACCTTGTGAATGACTTTCGCCAGTACAGGAATCAGAGCAAGCAAGCGATGCAAACAAATGCGCTTGAAGTTTAAAACCAAACTTTTTGTCGGCATTCTGATCATCACTTATCTGTGAGAACTTTCACTTGCGGTTTACTATCATCTTCTAACTCGCTATGATAGCCGTCTCTCAGAGATATCGTGCAATGCGCTTGCGTCGTGCCCAGCAAGCTTTCAGAGTGTAACTGTTGCGCGATGAAAAGAAAAGAGTTCAGACTATGGGCCTGCTGCATCGCAACTCCTAGCATTTTTGAAAAGAAACAAACCTGTTGGAGACTTTGTTGGAATAGACGGTTTTACTAAGGTGCAAAACTAGACCTCCGGAAATACTCTTCTAGGGAAACGAAACTGCCCGGTGAACAGCTGGTGGTGTTCAAGTCTGATTGGAAGCACTCTCCTTGTCGACGACAGGTGTTATCTTTCAGCTTTCAGCTGGATCTGTTATCGCAGAAGTATGGCAGGGGGGAGAGATTGAAACACGAGCGGCATGCTTTTTTTTTGAGGAACAGTAGTGGACGACAGAGGCATCTTGGGAAATTGGCTCGAAGTTGGGTAACTGCGTAGTACAGTCAAATCTTGGTATAACGAATCACGCGGGACTGCTGAAAATTGTTCGTCATTTCGAAATATCGTTGTGATGAAAAGCTTTGCGGTTATCAGCCAGCGCTCAAACCTAGGTATGAAAATGATGTTCCTTTGCCAGTAAATGTGTGTGCGGACAAGCAAACTCTCAAATGAAAATGTTGCACTCACTTCAAAGCTGCTTTATTGGAAGAAATTACTGTATTTGCTCGAATCCAGGCCGGCCTCGATTCTAGGCTGACCCCCGAAATGTTTAAGGGGGGACGCGGCTTTCAACTTCGGAAAAATGACCAAAACATCGTTTTTTTGAAACCCGCATATTCGGCTTCTATGTTTCCTATTCTATGCGTCTGCAAAGTTTTTACGCTGAAAAGCGTCGCAAAGTGGCATAAAAAAAATACTTTTGTCATGCGCGGTGACAAACTATCAGCGCAAAAGGGCGAAAAAACGGCAATTTTCGGAGCGCTCTATCTCCGCAACGGTGCCACCGGGCGCGGCCATTTTGATATGGTTAGATCGGCCGAGCGATCGTCTTTCCGGTTCCGCTCGTCTCTTTTATCTTCGTTCATTCACAAACGCACAAACGGCAGAAAAGAAACGACGCACAAACGAAGCTAGAAATAGATGCTGAAGCGCTATTGGTCCTCCCAGAACAACGACCCTCCTGATTGGATGTCACGGGCGCAACGCAAGATGGCGGCCGCCTGAGCTGCGTAGCGAGCGCATTGAGTTCATTTTCGCCGCTTCGCTCGGCCGAGTTTCTGTTCAATCTGTTGTATTCAACACGCACGTTATCGCGATGGGAATGCCTGAGATCGCGAGCCAGATTGCGGGAAGTTGTGTGGCTCGAAAGGAGGAGGTCATCGAACGCTTCGTGGTGCGCGTGACTCTACCGTCGCCAGACCCCGGAGGGTGACGCGGTGTGCGCGCTTGCGATAGCGGTTCGTGAAGTGAACTTTTAGTCGGGTTTGCGATGTTTACACGCTTAGTTATTGCTGTGTTTTGACTGTGGACTCGCTAGCCTTGAAAAAGAAACGGTCGACGCGTCAAACGCGCTGGCGCGCACGGCATAGCCGACGCGCATTGGAGCAGCACATGACTGGGCAACCGGTTACGATTGAACGCCAGTAGTTGTAATTAATGCCTGCGACGTTAGATTTAATCTTAAAAGCGACCTGACCAGCCATATCAGGTATAATTAAAGTTCGATATGTCGCGATAAGCGTGCGCTGCGATGCGCGCGAGCCATATCGCCCGTATTGCGCAACGTTTCCCGTGCACTTGTAATTTTCATGCAAACAGGTTTGAGTTAGTAATACAGGAATAAAAATATGCTCTCTGCATTAAAAATGTACGTTACTGTCGCAGCATTTAACAGTGATTTTTTAGGGAAATTATTGATACCATTGCTTAGGGCATACTGGCTTTGCTGCTAGAAATATTGGATGCCTTGAATGTCAAAAGTATTAAAAAAATATGCTCTTGCATTGAAGTTGGGAGTTATGCAGAATACTCTACCAAGCTTCAAAGTAGCTCATTTTCATCCTTGTGGTATGCAAACTTTTGGCAATGAACACCTGCACGTATGAGTACTAAGTTGCTGTGCCAGGCAAGATGATAAAACATAAAAAAAAGCCAAAAATGTTCAAATTTAAGTAAAAAAAATGCTCAACTTGTTGCCATGGTGACAACACTGCAAAAGGAGGCTGTTCAGTGCAATACAGCCAACCAGCTAACCTACTTTGCATTGAAAGCCCATTGAAACCCATCTCCCCCTTCGTTTGGTCGGGAAAGTGGGGTATGTACTCTTCACGGAGGAGCTGAAAATGATGTTTTCTGGAAAGAAAAAGGCTGTAAAAGGCACTCCAATTTCAAGGCAAGGCATTCCAGAAGCCCCATGTTCAAAAGGACATGAAAGGCTACAACCATGACGACTTTTGATAAGTGAAACCTATGTTGCAACTTCGGAAGCCGTTTTCTCAAAACAGTTTTTTTTGCCACCTCCGTCGCTTGTACCAGGGATTTTTTTGTGACCGCTGGGTCTATTTTGATTTCGTTTCTTGCATCACATTCCTTGATAAACAGTTCAGGTCGTGACACTCTTGGTTTTCCCGATTTGTTTTTTGTGATTTTTTTATTCGAATAATCGTTCACAGTCAACATGCCTATTGCACATTAACCTCTAAAAAAATGAAAACCAAAAAACATTGTGTTGTAAAAAAAAAATTCTAAAACTGTCACAACCTCGTCCATTCATTTGGGAATGCAAAGCACTTCGAACAAGTTTTCTATCGTGTTTTATAAGCCGCTCAAGCTCGGTACAAGCGGAACAGAAAGAAAATTTAATACATAAAAAAGTTTTCAAAATATTAGTTTGAAATTTTTATGGTGTTATCACGGAAGCATTTCCAGTTGCTGTGCCAATTTTCATCAAAATCCACAAAGAAATAAAAAAGTTGATTTTGAAAGCCACGTCCCCCCTTAAGGTCGGAAAGTAAAATATGCTTACGTCGAATGTAAGCTGAATGAAAAAAGGAATTCGACTGGGACTACAACACACACTTTATTACGGTTGCGGCACTTGTTGTAGCATGTTCAGTGCTCACTCATCGTCGGCATCGCTGTTTTCTTCCCATAGCGTACTGTCCTCACTGCCGTCCAGCGCGTTCGAGATGCTGCACTTACGGAAGGCCTCCACGTTTAGCTCAGCCGGAGCTTAGTCCCATGCCATGGCTAATCATTTCGCCAGTTGGCTGAGTGAAACGCACTTGATGCGCCTGGACGGTGTGATTTGGGGATCTTGCTACGTCAGCCAGTCATTGTAATGCTTCCGCAGCCTGTCCCTAAATGGCTTGTCGATGGCCATGTCGAGCAATTTTAGCTGGCCTGTCATACCGCCAGGTATTGCCGCAATGTCTGTACCGCCCTCTGAGAGCACGGATTTAACGGCATCTGTCAAGTGGTGGCGGTAGCAGTCGAGAACCAGGAGTGACTCCTTAAACAGCACAGCCCCAGTACGGGGCTGTCAAACAGTCTCCACCCAACCTTTGGCGAGGGCACCACTCATCCGTGCATTCTCATGGGCTTGTACGATGTTTTTAGGAAAAACTTTCCCAGCTGGAAGAGCCTACTGCTTAAAAATGATTTAGGGCGGCTACTTTTGCCCATCGGCTGTGCAACAGAACATCACAGTATCACAGTGGTGCGCTGCTTCTCATAGACTGCGGCTTTGACTTTCACTTGCTCTGTGCCCTTCTCAATCACTGTGCAGGCCACAGGCATGCCCAAATACAACGGGGTCTGATCAACGTTACCGATCTGGACCAGTCGGTACTCCTTTTCCGCTCGCTTCGTTCTTGATGACAAAGCACTGGAATGCGACTAGCTTCTCCTTGAAGTCGGGGTAGCTTTTGGTGGCCAGGCATCCGCCGTAGCAGGCTGAACCTGAACCACTTCATAAAACGAGTGACCCAGCCCCTGCTGGACTTGAACTGAGTCCGCACGACACCTCTAATGTTTGGGATCTCCCTCACCTTCGCGTGTGTCATCTCCATTGTCACAAGCATTCCACCCTCTCTTTGCTGCCGGATAAAGTCAGCGACTTCCTTCTCCACCTCGTGGTGTAGACCTTTCTTGAATTCTGTGGAGGCGATTCGTCTGGCAGCGCAGTTGAAAAGTTTGTTTCCCTGCTTCCGCCATCCACGCATCTTCTTTTCATGGATGCTGAAATCGCGCTGTGCATGGAGGTTTGAAGTTCTCTCGGCCTCCAAAACTATCTTCCGCTTAAAAACCGTGGTTTAGTGTGACCGCTTAGTGGGCGCCGTTGTTCCGCAAACATGGGCACTTCTCGAAGTCATGCGGCGACATAAGCAAGCAAGCACGGAGCACCAAGAGCTGGGTTCACAACGTTCAAACAAGCAAAAGGGAGCCTGCAAGCTGCAAGCCTGTGGCCACAAGATGAGTGTCTAGCGGGGACAGGAAAGCCACATTTTTTAATCTAAGCCGACCCCCAACTTTCGTAAAAGAAAAAAAAAAGTATCGCTCTAGACTCAAGTAAATGCGGTGGTTATTTTCTTCTGGCGAGTGCAGCATGCACAAATGATTAGAAAGACCTCTACATATTCCACTTAGCGCAATACCATTGAAATGAGAGAAAAAAGAGGCAAAGGTTGCTAGGCCTGCTAGGCTACTGCACATTAAAGGGACCCAGAAAAGCCTTTTGTAAAAGTTACAAAAGGTCTGTATTGTCGCGTAGCACCAATATAGCGATGCAATGCCGTTGGAATTATTGATCTACATTCAGTATTACCTGCGCCAGAAGCAATTAAGTGCACCTCTCCCCCCTTGCCGATCGATTCCTCCTCCCTCTCTGCTTCTTTCAAAGCAGCTGGAAACACTGGGAATAGCCATGCGACATCGCAAGCTCGACTTCCGTTCTCCGCTAGCTACATTCCTGCGCCTAGGCACGCGTCAATCGCTGCAGATCCGGCTTTGCCTCGGGATCGCGCAGGAAGGAGGAAGAGCAGCCGGAAGCCAATGGCAGTGACGTTGCCGGCGACCGACGATCGGCCGAATCAGGGGGGCGCCTCGCCGTTGCGTCAGCCGCGGTCGGCGTTGCGTCAGCCGCGGTCGGCTCGCTGCGTCGGCGCGCTCATCGGCTGAGAAAGGCGATCTTCAAAAATTGTTTATAAATTATCTGTACAACATATGGGGCTCACACTTGGCTCAAAAATCCCCCGTTAAGTGTTCTACCATCTGAATGCATTTGATTGCCACCTTCACAAAGCTTTTCTGGGTCCCTTTAAAACCACAGCTTTGTGGTGCTGTCAGCAGTTGGCACTCAAAATGGTGATGATGATAGCTACTCGGGGAATACGCACAGAAACAGCGGTTTCTGTTTCAAGTTAGAGTCGGCGCTGTTACTTTTACCCAAATTTGTAATACTGATGTTCTTCGATTGTGAAGGAGAAAATATATTAGAAGCGTTATTCTGAAATATGCGCTATATTGAAATTCATAGTTCTAAAATATTTTTACATTGAAAATTCAGGCAACCTGGCGGGAGTTTTTAAAATATTCGTAAAGTTCAGAAATTCGTTATTATGGGGTTCGTAGTAACGAGATTGACTGTATGGCCAAATATGAATTTCATGACACAAAGATGAGACCGAAACTGCTGGAAACTGGCTAAAAATGCCAGGCCCACTTGTTAGACATGCAAGGAACCCTCAGAAATAAGCTTTTGGAGAATGAAGTTACCGTATCTCCAAACCAAAGCTCATTAGTAATTAGCCGGTGTCATTTCAAGGTAATTGTCACCTCTCAATGCTGTTAGATTTCAAAGCTTACAACATAATTGGGTATTTGACTTACTGCAAGCCTTTTTATCAAGAAAATTTGATGATAATGCAGCATAAATAACCATGCGCGGCGTGCTTTTTTGTCAAGCACAGCAGCCACGCCCCCGGCTCACAAAAAACGCTGTCAAAGTATCAGTGTCGCCGGAGTGGGAAAATTCAAACTGTTCCTGAAAGTGCAGTGTAGACTAACCTCTGGGGCCCATTAGTTGTACAAGAAATGACTACAACATGTCGAAATCGGCAATATAAAGCATTAATCACTGGGGATCAATTTTGATAGGTGTAGTATCGAAAGAGTTAGTCATGGTGAATTCGTGTTTGAAAAGGAATAAAATAAACCTTTCAGGGGGCAGTACACTCTATCTGTTCCTGCTAGGATGTGTTAGATTTTAGTTTAATTGAGCCAAAAGGTGTGTTGACCAAAGTCATGATACTTGTGATGTAAGTATTTGACATTGGTGTGCAGGTAAGCTCAATTGGCTTTAGTCTGCTCCAGTTGTGTACCCTGTCAGGTCTTTTAAATGTAGGCGTTTCCTGTTGCGCAATTCTTTTATAATTTGAATGAGGCAAGGGATATTTGCAGCCTGCAGGACCTACTTTGCTGCATGGAGCCGTGTGGGCCAAGTCTGAGCTAAATTGTGTGTGCATGTGTGGGTGTGGGTGGGTAGGTGGGTGGGTTGGTGGGTGGATGGGTGGGTGGAGGGGGGGGTGATGAATGGGAGATAAGCAAAATGAAGGGGAAGTATTTTTCAGTGCTCCTTTGTAGTGAGACGTAGAAAGCCATTTATCACCAAAAGATGCTGTCTTTTTTTTTTGGTTTACTGGTAAAGGGAGGCTACTGCCTCTGAAGTCGTTTACCAATGTGAGCTGTTAATGCTAGGTTCCCAGTCATGCCATTGTCCATTGCAGAGAATGGTAACAGGGGATTGGCCTGGGGGCCTTCCATAGCATCCGCTGATAACGGGCAATTCTAGTCTGCTGTGATGCTGCTGTCTCTAGAAGAAGAAGCAAGCTTAGCTGGTCCTGCCGTGTGATCCAGTTTTCCATTACAATAGTGTATTGTTGCAGCAATGAAAACGTGCAAAAAACAGCATACTGGTCGACCGCAGCCATAATGAACAGGTGGGCATTGAGGCAGTTATCCCAAGTCTTTAAAAAGGAAGTTGGTGGAGGTAAGGGGTGGGATGCTCTAGCTGCTTTTGTCCTGCTTGCAGAAAAGGAAATACAGTGTGTCCTAAGAGGCTTGTCCGCATGAATTGTGACCAAAGTCGCTTGCACCGGAAACGCTTTTCCCCCAAGGGTCCTTGTCGGGGCAAAATTGTCTTTTTGGGTCAGTTTTCGCATATCCAGAGATGTCGTTTTAGTGACACTGCAGCAACACTTACTTAGTTATACTGAGTTTAAACATACCTCGTCTCCCATGGGCACCAGCTAGCTTTGTTGTGTCGCGAATTTCGCCATATTGAAGTTCACTGCATCGAGGTTTTGCTGTAACTGTTTTGGCTACTAAAACGAGAAAATGCATTATCCAGTGTGTGACCAGAATGAGTGGTGCCAGTGCAGTCTACGCCCATTACAACAGACCCTCTTAATCCAGAAAAAAACATCCGTTGTAGCTGAAGTATGCAATATCCGACGGGGGGGGGGGGTGTTTGAGCGCGACAGTGGATGCTTTGACGGCGGATATTGCATGTACGTAGTACAGGCACTTTGTTCTTTCTACACGCCTGCAGCACCCCTGCACGGTGTTCACGCGAGGACAAATCGCCTAAACACCGTTTCCAAAGCTTAGCACTGGTACTTGGAAAAGGCCTGGAGCAGGGGTTCTCAAGCATGTTGCTCCCAGGACCCAGGACCCCCACCCCCCGCCCGCCCCACCATTTTTCATTCGTTTATTCCCGTCGTCTTTACGCGAGCATGTACGCTTGTGGCACCTATCTCTAAGCAGGAGAAATGTGCATGCGGGTAATACAGGGTGTTGCGACGATAATTGGAACACCTCAAAAATTTTTCCTCAGCGAACCACCGCTCTGTTCGCGCTCAAACTTGCCACGAAGGTCGCATTTTGTGGTCTATTTTGTTTGATACCGGGAACAACGATGATACTTACCTGTGTATTCTGAAAATAAATAAAAACGATTTTCGCCTATGGGAAAATGGCGGCTGATTTGGACGTGCGAGCCAGCGCAAGTTGATGTTGGAACGACGGAACCACCTGCAGAGTGAAACGCCCGTTTGGGATTCATGTATGGAGCCAAATGGTGCAGCAGACGATCAGAAAATGCCCTAGGAATGAGCTAGCAGACGATCAGAAAACCCGGTTTTCGGGCTCGCACGTCCAAATGAGCCGCCATTTTCCCATCGGTGAAAATCGTTTTTATTTATTTTTAGGACAAACAGGTAAGTACTGTCGTTGCTTTCGGTGTCAAACAAAATAGACCACAAAATGTGATCTTCGTGTGAAGTTTGAGCGCGAACAGAGCGGCGGTTCGCTCAGGAAAAGTTTTTAAAGTGTTCCAATTACCATCGCAACACACTGTATAAGGTCGAGATTCAAGTGCAATAGTTTAACCACGCGGCCTGTTTTCGGAGTCCAGCTGGCTACAAGCTGCTGGCGGGATTTATTGCGCAGCTCACGTGTTTCTGTTATGCACCGAGATGTGCTTACTGACATTCGGGCGTGGGTAATGGAGGTTCCTCAGATCGATTGCACCTCAGGTTCGCCATATAAGTGACTTCACAACTGCGGAACCAGGGAAAATTTATTGGTGGCTCGCGGAACTCGGAGGAGGGGCCTGTGGAACCCCTAGGTTCCGCATAACCCACTTTGAGGAACCATGGCCTAGGGCATGTGGTCAAGTGTGTAAAGACACACAATAAGCTGAGCAAATAAAGCAAGAATATAACTAGGAGCAATTATTAACCAGGTATAAAAATCAGTCGTGGCCATCAGAATTAGCTAGGCTCTTTTAAATCCCTTCGTGATGAGGCAAGTTTATTCAAAACCGTTCGTCAAACAAATTGGATCGCTGCATGACGTTCCCCCGAGGCACCTTCCACATTTTTTTATGATTTTAGTCTGGTCATTGAAACAGCTGATACGCAATAATCTGATGGACAGCTGTGAAATCGAAAGTTAGACCAGTTGAACTGCGCACGGTCACCGGCAGACCGTACACGATGGATGGGAACCAACTATTGAGGCAGTTCTTACCTTTTTCACCGAACGGAACGGGAGCGACGCATGCGTGGGAATAATAAAGACCGAACGTCACTGAACCCGAGTTCTTTGTTACATAAAAACACTGTGACGAGGGCAGAAGCGACTCTAGGTGCACCACTTTGCGTGTTCGATAGCGCTGTTGTTCAATCTCACCTGAGTCGTGTTTATTGGCAGCGGTCTTGTTCTTGACGGTCGAGCGGACTGCCTGTTTAGACAGGCCTGTGCTTCTGGCGATGTCAGCCCGTTTTTCCCCATGTTCGACAGCATTAATTATGCTTAATTTACCTGACAGTGAAATCAGCTACCGTGCCTCTGGTGGTGCTGGTCGCACAAAAAAAAAAAAAAAAGAAGCTAGGCCACTTGCACTGGCTTGGCCTGGCTGCGCTGACGACCCAACTGCCAACAATGTTGCCAGACATAACAGCTTTCTTGCCAAACTAAATCAAGAAAAAGGCTATTGGGTGCCGGCCCGCAGAAGTCCGCTATATAAACATTCAGTCGAAACAATTTTCGCCTAAAATTTAGTCTGTTGTAGCCGATAGTCCGCCCTAGCCGGGTCCATTATGAACGGAGTGGACTCCATGTAAAATGCATGGGGACCAGACAAACCAACAGAAATGGTCTGTTGTAATTGGAAGTCTGTTGTTGCAAGATCCGCTGTAACAAGTGTAGAGTGTATTAGCTAACTTATCTGCAGCTGTATTGTTGTGGGCGTGTTTTCTCAGAGCCTCACCATTCCTTTGTTGTCTGTAAAAAGAAACTGTAATAAAGCGATTGATTCATTGACTGATTCATCGATTCACTCATTCATTGATGTGCAGGTGTTCAAGGACGAGTGGGCTTGGAGTCGCGCGGCGCCTTTCCACACTGCCCGGGAACAAGCGCCAGCCCTGGAGAGGCACGAACACTTCGTTGGTGACGGTGGCCCAGCCAAAGTCTGACTCTCAACACGCCCGGTCTCCCCAATGCCTGAAAACTGGGACTGCTGGCAGAGTGTCTGTGATAGCAAAACCTATTCCCTTCTTGTTGATGGACTTGGAGCCAGGAGGCTTGTGTGAAATGGAGCATCCCTCTGGGGGCGACAGTGTTGTAGTGTTTCTGATGCGTATTTCAATGGAAGCGTATGTTGGGATTTGCAGAATTGTGGTTGTCCTTTAACACGGTCTTTGCACTTACCTCTGATCGTACCTACGTCCCTACACGCCTGTTTGTATGGAGAGAGCAGTGGGTGTTTTGTGTGGGCTTGTGGATCTGGTGTTCCTTTGTTTTTGTTTTTTTTGCCAGTATTGAAAGGATTGTGGCATTAAGTCAGAGCATGTGTGTTTCCATCAAGTGTTACCGTCTGTGCCATACTTGACAGCATGCTGATGTCAGAACTTTGAGCTTGTGAATTATTAGGTTGCTGTTGCCAGGTATGCATACAGTATTTGGGTGCAAAGAAACGTAGAATGAAGCTCTAAGGGGCGCTTTTACACAGCACTTGAAGGTCTGCTGTACCCTCTGGCATATTCTGAAGCAAGAGGGTATTGGTGCGGAATTTGTACAGCTGTTTGAGACAATGTACAGATGTAGCAAGGTGCAAACTGTACGTAAGAAGGCTGAAGAGGCACTGAGTCTGTATACGTTCAATGAGGGTTAAAACAGTTAAAACAGGGTTAAAAAGCTCATAGTAACGTGTAAGACTTGAAGGTAGCGAAGCTGTATGCAACCTTCACGACCATTATGAAGGTTTAAGTCCACAATTGCAGCCCATTTGCTGCTTCTTTGCTGCCGCAACGACCTTTACTCCATCACTGTTGCCATGAGTGTGAGCTTCCTTCATTTCTTTAAACAGATATTCATTGGACATCACCTTGGAGGGCGTATGGTATCATGCGTCTTTCTTGTTTCAAGCAAGTGTTACCACGGTTATGGCATACGCTGGAGTCTTTCTCATTTTGAGCAAGGGTTGCCAGATTTCAGCAAGTGCTGTAGTTTTTTTTTTTTTGCCAATTTTTGCCAAGTGGGTATGTTTGGCTTGACAAACATGCACCGGGGACGCTGGGCGGTCGCCGAGAGGCAGGCACACAGGAGCACTAGGCATTTTCTTGTTTTTGTTAACTGCCGAACAATCGCTGCTAGGCCCGCACTCACGTGCGTGCGCTTCGCAATTTCTTGGAATTTTTAACTGCGTACACGAAAAGTTGCGATTTGCTAAACAGCTTCACTGTTAAAACGGATGCCCTCTTTCACAATTGTTGACTCTTTGCATTAAAAGAGTGGAGAGGAAATTAGAAGAGAGTAACATTGGTTTGACTCATTTTACCGAAGCAATGAAAAGCTGGTGTAACCACACATCTTGGGATTGATGCATGCAGACAGCGTGGCATTACCAGCCGATAATGTGGAAGTCTTATAGAAACTAGTGTATCAGGAAATTCCAAGCAAGCGCCCCCCTGTAAGCAAGTTGAGATCACCAGCAGAGCGGGGAGGGGGCACTATCCTAGAACGACACCAAAACTCAAGATGGCGGCAACAAAGATCCCCGGCCTGGAAAAAAAAGCGGAATGCATGTGCATCTAATGTTTCGCCTAAGAATATTAGTCATGGCTCTCAAAACCAGCGGAAGACTCTTCTAAATCAGTTCCAAAGAAAGTTTACAGCATTTTTCTTGTAGTCCACCCCGGTCTCCTGGTGCCCTGGCTCCAACATCTGCCAGTCCACAAGGCAGGTCACCTTCGTGCGAGTGATCCAGTGTATTGCTTATGACACAGAATTACTCGGGTACAGCGGCTCATGCGTCGGCAACAAAACTGAGCACATGCTGCGGCCAAAAGAAACCACAAATGGCGTGTAGAGGTCAGGCCGCCAACCAGAATTGGATTGAATTATAGACTGGCCAGTGTTGCCTGCATGCAATAAATGGGTCTATTCATTTCACCTGCACCGCGTGAACCAGTTCAGGCGGTGCCGCACTTCGCCGTTCGTTTCAGCGGTGCAGCTCGCGGCACCTGAACCGCGCCGTTTGATTCACCGGTGGTGCCGACGGGTGCAGGACGGGTTCACGGCTTTGCCTGCACTCCCTGCCGAGGAGGTGCAGAAGCAGACGAAAAAAGTGCAGGGCTGGTTCCGCCGATGGCGGAACCCACTTTGCACTGCTGTGAACTGGTTCAAGAGGTGCAGGCTGAATCGACTTGGGGTGCAGAGCGAGTGGGGTTGGGGGCATTCCCGGAATGCCGCGGAAATTTGAAATTAGCAGTGGATTTTGAGGGAAGGAGGAACCTTACACTGGTGGAGGCGCTTGCTCGGAATTTTACGGTACACCTTTGGTGAAGAAGCAACACGCCTGGGCGTAAACTTAAGCCCTGGGAAATCATAGGGCCATAATGTTTAACTGTTAAACTAATACTAAAGGATTAATCAATACTGTGCCAATAACTGGACAGTGAGTCATACAGTTAATAAATAAGAATAGTACTTATGTGTCTAAATGAGGGAAATTACTACCAAAACACATGCACATCTTAAAGTGTCACTGAAGTGGATTAGTCAAACTTCTGTTGATGTCTGTATCGCATTGACTGGCTCAAATAAACACTTTTAATCATGTATCATGATACTGAGGCAGTATTTAATTTGTAAAGCCAGAGAGATGAAAAAATACCATGCAACGTCTGTGGCTGCTGCAACAACTACAGTGGTGACACAAAACAAACAGTTTTTGCAATGTGATTAAACGATTGTGCTGCTGAGCGCGAGGACGTGGGTTCAATTCCCGGCCACGGCGGCCATTTTTCTGATGGAGGTGAAAAGCGAAAACGTGCGTGTGTATGAGATTTAGGCGCATGTTAAAGATCCCCAGGTGGTCAAAATTAATCTGGAGCCCTCCACTACGCGCGCCTCATTGCCTGCGTTGCGTTGACGCGTTAAACCCACAAATCAATTAATGTGATTGGACGATGTCCAAGTTTTTGAAGTTTATTATATGCACGTGCGGTTGTGTCAGTGCTATTTTTTCTTTACAAAAAACTTTAGTACTACATATTTGCAACGAGCAGATGGGTCATATTGTAGTTGTGGCTGTTTTTAGAAAGTTGATCACATCAGTCGGCTCTCCCCAACAACACACCTGGCATCTGTTGCATATTCTCGATACCTCGCATATCAGCATGATGTGCTTTACCATGTTGTCTGTTCCTTCTTTAAAAGTTTAGTTCGCATGCCACGCAGTTTTTTTATATAGTGTAGGGGGAGGGGTGCGGACAACGACGGACGTCAACGCGGGTGACATCGTGAGTTACTGAAATGCTCTGCATTTTATAACAACCCACCAAGGAACAAAACTCCAGGGTGAGGCGTCCGGCACGACCTCCGCCCAGCTATAGTGAACTAGAATAGGTATTCTAGTTCACTGTAGCCCAGCCGCATAAGTGGAGCCAAGCCTCGCTTAGCTATGACGTCATCGCGCGCACCACCCCCGCCCGACATCGGAACCACTCTGCCCAGTATTGATCTCTCCATGATATTCACCTAGCCATTGCGGGAGTACTAGCGCGAATTGTTGTCTGGAGTCTTTAGGCCATGTTTCGACCAATCTCGCTGCGTTTACGTGACTTTATTCAGTAGAAAAACCAAATGGAAAGAGCTGTCCTCTTCTGTGCATCCTCCTTACCGATTGGCTATGACGTTTCGTATAACGCTCAAACGAGGTGGCTTGTCCTTCACGTCTAAACACGCACACATTACCGGTTGCACCATAAAGGAGTCAAGGAGAAAAAATACAACTATAAATATCCCGGGCCATCTCCACTAACGTGAAAACTGGTGAGGGGAGAAGCATGCAGTGTATAATTGTATTCTTGGCGCCTTGGCATGTTTGCCCACGGAGATGAAACAGTTGGGGCTAGAAGTATACAGCTTTGCTTGAAGCACGAAGCGTTCTAGCGCGAGGCGCTGGAAAGCGCGTGTCCCGGTGTTTCTCTTAGTTCGCGCGTAGCGCAAGGCTGCAACGAGTGTCCCAATCTTTTGGTACCGTGTCATCTACGACGACTTGAGACGCCGACAGCCGGAGCCCCTGAAGGGCTTCGCCCGTAAAAAACTAGGCTTTAGTACCTCACTCAGCTCCATTTCAGCTATGCAAGACGTTTCGGTAAAGGAAGGAACGCGAAAGATATCGAAAAACATTCAAATTTCGCGCTACAGTGACATGTTGTGCGCAGGAGAGACGTCTTGTGTGCCAGCACTAAACATTTTTATAACGTTTTTATCAGTGTTTTAACCATAGAGATAATATGTTTTAACTGCACGTTAAGATTCAAGTAATGCGATAAATCGGAGGACCCACTACAATTGGCCAGTCATATATTTTAGTGGTGGTTTACGCCGCCAATCGCACAAGCCAAGTACCGTGACGTCACAAAAAAGTTGACGGAAAGTGTCTAGACGTTAAAGATCCCCAGGTGGTCAAAATTAATCCGGAGCCCTCCACTACGGCGCGCCTCATCGCCTGCGTTGCGTCGGCGCGTTAAACCCTACAATCAATCAATCAAAGTGTCTAGAGAGTCTCCACTGCTTCACATGTGTTCTGTATTACCTCCATTATGTGTTTGAAGTTTGCGGTAAAATTAATGCCATTGTTACCAAAAAAAAAAAAGCGGTGTTTTCAATGAACCAAGCTTGTAGTTTGTCTTCATGGCCCCTTTATAGCCTTCGCGGGAAGGAGGGGAGGGTAGTGTGGTAAAGGCGGTAGGGGGCGTGCGCGCGCAGCCAAGTCCAGACTCTAGAGCCACTAAATAAGCTACGGTGACCTGATCTAGTGGCTCTAGCCCAGTCTTCAGTCGCCCACAGATGAAATGCCCGTTGCGCAGTCGAGAGAGTCCCACATTACGGCCCTATTTAGGACCTGATGATGTCCTCCGCCTTCGAGCGGTTCGGGTTGATGTGTTCCACAGCATGCCTACGACGCGGGGATGGGGCACAGACATCCCCATGTTTGTCCGCTGTAATAAAACTCCCGCTCTTCCAAGTTTCATTCAGCTAATTAGCTCGGAGGTATGCTCAAACGCAAATTACAAACAAACACGTGTTTTGTTTCAGCGCCCATCTTCGTATCCTGCTTTCACTATCCCCCGGGACCCAGGAAAGCAGCCCATGCGTTGAAAATTCCCACGCGTTCAAAACTAACCCGAAGTCCTCCACTACGGCGCACCTCATAGCCTTGTTGTAGCTTCGTCATGTAAAATTCCGAAAGTTCGATTTTTTTAAGGAAATTCGCAAAATTTATCAATTATTGAAAGCACCCACGGAGTAAAAACCACCGCTACGACAGTAAAACGCTATCTAGCCGTATTCTTGAATTCGCACAGAAAATAACAACCAAACAAGGACGAGAGAGAAAGCGAGATACTCCGCACCCGTGTCTCGCTCTCCCTGTCGTCCTTGCTTGTCTGTTGTTTGCGCTGCGAATTCAATAATAACCATCATCATCAGCCTGTCTACGCCCACTGCAGGGCAAAGGCCTCTCCCATAGATCTCCAATTATCCCGGTCCTGTGCTAACTGCGACCAATTTATCCCCGCAAACTTCTGGATCTCATCTGCCCATCTAACTGCCTACCGCCCCCTGCCACGCTTGCCTCCTCTAGGGATCCGCTCTGTTACCCTTAATGATCAACGATTATCTCAATTGCCTTCGCATTGCATGCCCTTCCCACGCCAATTTCTTCTTCCTAATTTCTGTTAATATGTCCTTAACATGCATTTGTTCCCTGACCCACTCCGCTCTCTTCTTGTTGCTTAGTGTTACACCTATCATCTTCCGTTCCGTTGCTCGCTGAGTCATCCTCAATTTAAATGGAACCCTTTAAGTGAGCCTCCAATTTTCTGGCTTGTAGGTGAGTACCGGTAAGATGTAGCTCACATACACTTTCTTCTTCATGGGCAATGGTAGGCTGCCATTCATTAGGGCAGCCTACCATTCAAGAACACGGAACACCATCTCTAAAAAAACATCAACGCTGACCAGTAATCTGGTAACTTAAGCTGATTGTGGAGGACCGGCATCAGAGCAATGTACACCTAAACATTGAGGGGGATCTGACCGAGCGCTGCTGAGTTTTCCGAAAGCGTGCAACCAATATGTCGCATAAATACGATTCTTGCAAGTTACCTGGATTGTGGGAACGTCCTGTAGCCCAGGATACCGTAGTACATGTTGGCTGACCGTGCGCTGTCGTCAGCATGCGCTCCAGTGGTCGGGGCCGTTCAGTCGGTCCACCCACTTCGACTAAGTACGGTGATTAGATGCGAGGAATCAGAATTGTTGGCATTTTCAAACCAGATTGTACAGGGTACCGGGCTGGGGGAAGAAGTTGTCGCTGCTGGTGTATTAGGTGAAGTGTATGCCGGGTTAGGAGTTGGTCTGGAGCCGGTGGAGTGTGCCCTCATCAGCGCGGGAAAAGTTCCGGGGATGGGGCGGTGGGAACTGTGTAGACGTTCGTGCCAGTAGCGGCATAAGACGTCCACATAGCTACGGCGTTGGGCACTCCGGGTCTTGGCTGTTTTGTAAACGGCCCGAAGAGTAAGCACTCGGACAGTGGCATGCGACGCGTCATTTCCGTCGAAAGACTAGTCTCCAGGAGTCCAGGTTAGGTGTTGGGGAGATGCAGTGAGTTTTTTGAAGATCTTGAGGGCGAGCGGTGACATACTGACGAACAGGTAGTTGCGACATGTGAACTGCGGGTCTGCGATGATTGTACCGCGACTGCGTGAATGATTTTTCGGGGCAGCTGGGATCGTTTGTGTAACACGTCGGGCATTTCGATGCTGGTTTCTTGGTCAGGTGTGTCGACTTGTTTTCTTTTTCGGTTACTTTGTTCTAAAGTGATGCGTGATTCCTGAGATAAAAGCTACACTAGTTTTGGCGGATCTGGAAAAGACGCGTTATTGCTGGTCTTGTTTGGGTGTCACTAAATACCTGTGGTGCTTTGGGGTGTCTCGTGTAAAGTGTGCGGGTTTGAGGAGTGTGGCTGAGAAACACGTTCAGGATAAATTATATTGCCAGAAGCACACCTTCTTAACCTTTCCAGTGAAGGCAAAGCTGGCAATACGCCTTGCAGGGTGGCACAGCCTTCCACGGGTGCAATTTATACCTTTTGAAAAACCAACAAAAAAGAACAAGAACACCCCGACGAGGATGGGATTCGAACCCACGCGGGCAGAGCCCAATGGATTAGCAGTCCATCGCCTTAACCTCTCGGCCACCTCGTCCCGATGAGCATAGTTGCTCCTGGCAGGGCGCCAGTCACGTATTTTCGCATCGTTTCCATTTTGAACGTCACACCACGAGTACTTTCGAGATAAATTATGCTGTCACGTACGAAGTCGAGACCGATTCAAGGTCATGGTCTTTTCTTAAGTGCATTGCAGCCAAATTTTGGTTCGCTAAAACTACAAGGTCAAAGCAGCTGAAGTTTTTAATGAATGAATGAAAATGTATATAAATATGCCACCACGTCCTCGTCTCGTAAACTTAAACGGTCTACGTTTAATCAAGTCCCGACACCAACTGGCCCGACACCGGCTTTACTGTAGCTAAGGCCTTAGCTACGCCGCTGCAGCTACTGCTTTTCGTCGATTTGGAAGTTGCGCCAGATGCCAATCTAAAGGCCCCGCATTGCCACCGAAAATGGTACCTGGCCAACCGGCAGTCACCTTATGGTGTGTATTCGCATGAACGCAGAGATTCGGGCGGAGGCTAACGCCGCAGGCATCACATGGATGCTCCGCCTACGGAGGTAATGGTGCTCGCTACAAAGCATGGGTCGGATGAATTTCTTCCGAAGCAAGCCCGAGTTTCAAACCTCTATGGTGTTGGCAGGGACAGCGATTTAACTTGTGATATAGCCTCAAGCGGGTACGATATATGGGGCATTTTTCGTCAACATTAGCCAGATCCACAAACCGAAACTAAGTCCGCTAAAGTTGCAGTGTCAAGAAAAAGTCGGCGGCGTTCCCCTGAAAAAAGGCGGTGAGAAAATAGGTGAGATAACGCCCTGAGACGTGCACGCAGATCGTAGTTCGTATGGAAAACGAGCCAGATTCTGCTATTTCACGGATCAAAATGCGAAATCCATTTGCCGAATGGGAGTTTGCTTTTGGCTTGGCTGTTCGGACTGTTTCGTGGGCGTTTTCAGGAGTTTTAGTTTTTTTTCTTTGCCGTTCGGAGCCGGCCTATTATCAATTCAGACGTCGATTAGGAGATCGGCGAAATATCTGTCGCCAGGCGTGGACGACAAAGTGAATGGAAGAAGAAGTGAACGAAATAAAACGGAGAGATGTGAAACAGTCATTTCATCTCGTCTCCCCCTTCCCTACGGAGTAACTCTGGTTATATTTATTTTTTACTCCCATATTTACCTTTTTAGTACACAGCTAAATAGCCGCCGCTTACAAGCACTGGCAAATCTCTCCCCCTCCCCCTCTGAGGGTACGAATCACTGTATGAAGGTGAAGAAGAAGACATGAGCGGCCTTCTTGTGAAGCGTTTTTGAAATTTGTGGCAAGGCAACGAGGAGCTTGCTTATTTCGTGAGTGCCTTCAGGCGTTCCCAAAAAAGTTATCCTGTGGAAGAATTCGAAAAGAGCTGCTAATGGCCTCAGGAGGACTCAGCTCCTTATCATGTATAGTTGTACTATTCTTAAAGCCCTGTTGCATATGTTTAATGCCTTTTCCGCCTAAACTCCATCTCACCATTCTGAAAGTCAATTTAAATAATGTTTTCTTAAGAATACCGCACCAATTTGAGGGTGTCAATTCAATAAATGTCAAATGCAAACTTACCATCCCAATATTGGTCGAATTCACCGCATAATTTTTTAGTACCTGTGGCCATAAACTTCCCCTAGATGACATGTAAAACATATTAATACTTTGACAGCGTTGCATTCGGGTGCGGTAACAAGCTTCCGTTTTTTCCCTCAAATTCGCTTTAGGTGGATTTGGTTCATTTCGAAAAAAAAAAACCCGCCTCATATGTAGCCGAAGTCCCCAGTGCAAACTGTGCAGCCTCCCGCATGCAACCGGAAGCAAAGACTGCCCTAAGAGACTCATACCTGCACCCGCAGTCTCCAAGCCTCGCCCCACCCACTCGGGACAAACCGCTCCTCCAGCATCGGACGTCGACCCCCGACAGGTGAGCTGGTCAGCCGTTGTCTCGCGCTCACCTGCTGCTCACTCCTTCCCTCCTCTCCCCACGCGCCCTGCACCAGCTTCTCAAGCCACACTTCCACCGGCCCCGACCGCAATATAACAACTTCTAGCCGAAATAAAAGAGCAAAACGCCGCCATGCTCCAGCGTATTGAAGCTCTCGAAAACGCTAACCGCCTCTCCCAGCAAGCCCCGAAAACGCTACCTCCCCCAGAGGCTGCCTCCCTACCCCCACCCCCACCCGCCCTTTCTGTCGTACCAGCCGACGTCCTCATTGACGAAAAGATTCGCACGCAAATCATGCTCCTTGTCGAAAAACAGATCACCGGTGCCTTGGCTGCTCTCAACAAAACCATTACCGACACTGCGCAGACTCTGCTTCGGCTCACTGACTCCCTCACCCAGCGCATGACCGCCCTAGAACAGGCTAGCCCATCCAACCTTACCCAGGCTATTCTGCAGCGCCTTAACGCCTTCGAAGGCGACAGGACTCCTCAACCGAAGAAGCCGAAGACCAGATAGCCGCCGCCAGCCCCTTCCCGTCCGATAATGACTGACCCCTCCGCGATTATCGTCTATCAATGGAACTGCCGGTCATATGACAGCAAAAAAGCCCAGCTTGGTCATTACATATGCCAATCTCCCCCGGACGTTATTGCCCTCCAGGAAACCGATACGCCAACCCCAACGCTTCGTGGCTTCGAATGTTTCACCCAGGATCCCTCTCATCATCCTGCAGTGTTCGTCTCTAAAACGGCCACGGCGCAGCAGCATGATATCCCTTCATCCATTAACCACACTTTCGTCGAGATTCTCCCAACTCACCCGTGTCAACACAGCCTCCTTATCCTCAACGTGTACAGTCCCCCCTCCTCCTGTAGGCTACACAAAAAGCCGGCTCTAACCCTCTTCTCCTGCTTGGGGATTTCAACGCCCCCCACCACTCTAGGGGTTATAACCAAGCCACAAGGAAAGACACTGCCCTCCTTCACACAACGCAGCACCACGCATTCACGCTGTGCAACGACTTGTGTTTCACGCGACACCAACCCGGACCTGACTTTCGCTCGCGGAATGCCCCATACCTCGAATGGCAGAGACTACCGGATACGTTGGGGAGTGACCATCACATTCTGGTGCTCACTATTCGCCGCCTTTCTCTCAAGCATAAAATCGGTCACGCTACTTTCACCGATTGGTCCTCGTTCAGCAAGGATCCCACCTCCCTGCCAGATGACATCACGGACCTCGAAGAATGGACATCGCAGCTTCTGTCCCTGGTTCAGAAGTACACAACAGTTATCCCCCTCACTGCAGCCAATCCCTCTGTGGAGAGAGAGAGAACAGGACTTTATTTCATTTGTCCGGCGCGCAGGTGCGGATCAGGCCACTCAGGGCTTCACCGCACCCTATCTGTGTAACCTGTCCGGTTACGTGGACCTCGGGTGTGAGCCTGTGGCCCGGTCCCGGCTACTAGGCGGGACCGCTCCCGTTGGAGGGCCCCCCGTTCGCTCTTGCCGGGCCAGGGCGTTCCCGAGCCGCTGGACGGCGAGCAGCTGCACCGACGGGTCCGGCGAGCTGATGTGATTGACTACCTCCGGAGGCAGTGAGTCCGGCTCAGCACTGTTCGGCGTCACATCACAACCCCACATGATGTGGGCAAGCGTTGCGGGTCCATTCGCGCACACACTGCACCGATCACTTATGTAGAAGTCTGGGCACACATGCCGAGCGAGGGCCGGCGTCAAAACCGTACGAGTTTGTAATTGGCGTAGGAGGACACCCTCACGTCTGCTTAGCCTCGGGTGAGGCGGGGGCAGCGTCCGGCGTTCTTCTCTGTACCACAGCAAGATGTCGCCGTAGGCAGTCAGTGGTTCCGTTTGGAGGTCGACACCTTCCGCAGTCGGTGTGCAGGGGGGCGCCGCACGGTGCGCGAGCTCGCGTGCGACGGCGTCTGCCCTCTCGTTACGGTTGGCCGTGCCTCCGGCGATGGGTCCGACGTGGGCCGGGAACCATCTGATGGTGGTCGCTGTGGACTTCTGTACGGGGAGCAGGCGGGCCGCCGTTTCCCCAATGTCGTTTTTGGCAAAGTTGGCGACGGCCGACCGGGAGTCGCTCAGTATAGTCGTGGTATTGTGGTCGCTTCGCAGCGCCAGTGCGATGGCGGCTTCTTCTGCCTGCTCCGCATTGGGTGCGCGGAGACTGCAGGCGTTCGCTGTGCTTCCATCTGTGGCGCGGATCACGACGGCCACGAAGGTGCGAGGTTTGTCCGGAATCTGGGCGACGTCCACGTACACCGCTGTGTTATCTGTGTCGTATGTTTCCGCGAGCGTGCGGGCTCTGGCTTGCCTTCGCTCCTTGTTGCGGTCGGGGTGGACGTTGCGCGGGAGCGGTGAGACCACCAGCTGTCTGGCGATGGCAATGGGAATTTTCCTTCTGTGTTCTTCAGTGTCTTCCTCGAGCGGTGGGCGGAGGCCGACTCGCTGTAGGATCTGGTGGCCCGTTCTCGTGGTTCCGAGGCGGACGAGCTGTGCGGTGCGCTGGGCTTCGCATACCTCTTCCAGGGTATTGTGTACGCCGAGGGATGCCAGGGCCCGATTGCTCGTGCATGACAGGAGTCCCAGAGCGGTCCTGGCTGATTTGCGTATGGCTGCATTAATTTTGTCCCGCTCGTGCTGCAGCCATCGGTGAAATGCGCCGACGTACGAGACGTGGCTCATCACGAACGACTGCAGCAGTCGCAAGAGATTGGGCTCCCGCATGCCTTCGCGGCGGGTGGAGACCCGCTTGATTAGACGGGTCGCAATGCCCATCTTCGTTATCAACTTGTCCAGGGCCGTGTGGTTGGTGTTGCCCGAATCTATGTGGAGGCCGAGCACTCGGAGGTTGCTGACGTGTGGTATTGTCATGCCGTCCTCGGTGCGGAGGGTGATGTTGCGAGCTTCTCTCTCGGCTATTTTCTTTCGGTGTCCAGGAGGCGGTAGTATGAGCAGTTCCGATTTCTGCGGGGAGCAGCGGAGACCCGTGTTCTTCAGGCAGTCCTCGACTTCGTAGATCGCTTCCTGCAGTGCTTCTTCAATGTGCCCGTTGGTGCCGCCGGTCACCCAGAGGGTGATGTCGTCGGCGTATATCGTGTGATGGACGTTCGGCAGTCGGGCAAGGCGTTCGGCTACCGGGATCATGACGATGTTGAAGAGGAAGGGGGAAATGACGGACCCCTGTGGCGTGCCGACGCTTCCCAGCTCCCTCTCGTCCAGTTGCAGATGGCCGACATGGATGCGTGCCGTTCGGTGAGACAGGAATGCCCGGATGTAGTTGTATGTCCGCTCTCCCAGCCCTAGTCGGTTGACCTGTGCCAGGATAGCGGAGTGAAGCACGTTATCAAATGCGCTTTTGAGGTCGAGGCCGAGCACTGCCCTGCAGTCGGTTCTGCTGGGGGACTCGAGCAAGTCGTGTTGTAGGAGGAGCATGGCATCCTGCGTATTTAGTTTCGCTCGGAAGCCAAGCATCGTGTCCGGGTAGATGTTGTGATCTTCAAGGTAGCTCTGCCAGCGGTTGTTAAGGACATGCTCGAGCACCTTACCCGCGCACGATGTCAGAGAGATTGGGCGCAGGTTTTCGATGCCAGGCGGCTTGTTGGGCTTCGGTATTAGTATTGTTCGGGCAGTCCTCCATTGTTTGGGTAGCGAGCCCGAGCGCCAGCAGTCGTTGTAGTATCTGGTAAGGGCCGTTATGGCAGTACTATTTAGGTTCCGGAGAGCCTTGTTGTGGATTTGGTCTGGCCCGGCCGCCGACTTGCAGTTGAGTTCTTGTACTGCGCGGCGGACCTCCCACTCCTCTATGTCGCCGTCTAGCTCGGGGTTGGCCGTCCCCCGATAGTTCGGGTGCTCGACGCTCGGGGTGATGGGCAGGTATCGGTCGTTTAGGCGTTTACGGATCTCCTCTGTGCCTAGGGTCTTGGACGCCGTGTGTAAAATCTGATACAGCCGGTGTTGTTGGTACGATTTGCTCTGTGTCTCATCTCTGAGGTGGCGGAGCAGCTTCCACGTTCGGCTCGCGTGGAGTTGACCGTCTGCCTCATTGCAAATTGCGTGCCATTGTTGGGTGCAGAGCTGCCGGCTGTATTGTTCAATCTCGCGGCCGAGGCGGGCGATCCGTTTGCGTAAGTTACGATTGTGTCGGCACTTTTTCCACCTCCGTTGTAGGGATCGGCGTGCCTCTATCATGTGTGCTAGTCGAGGGTCCATGCTTGGTATGGAGTCATCCGTCACAATCTCTGTGGTAACACGCTTTGCGGCGTCTACCAGGCACTCCGTCCACCGTTCGATGTCGTCGATGGTCGGCGGGACGTCTTGCTGACGAAAGGCGTGCCAGTCTATCATCTTGTGAGTACGTTTAGCCACGGATGCTCCCGTTACTCGAAGGGGGATCTCGACTTCAATGATGTAGTGGTCGCTGCCAAGGTTGTGGCCCGTGTTTTTCCAGCTCGCCGCTCTGTCGTCTGGCAGATGGACGAAGGCGAGGTCGGGGGTGGTATCTCGGGCTGTCGAGGTGCCGATGCGGGACGGTTGTTGTGGATCGGTGATGAGCGTGAATTCGGCTTCTCCGGCTTCTTCAAGTAGGTTCCTACCCTTGGCCGTGGTAAGCCCGTACCCAAGCTCCTTCCCTCTGTGGACGCCCATCTCGCACATTTGTGGGCAGCCCGACGAGGCTTAGCTAGTAAACCGCTGGCAAACGCGCAAGCACAATCGCTCGCTAAAGCGCAGCATCGCTCAAGTCACCCAGCATGCCGCGGAATACGCTCGAACCTTACAAACCCAAAATTGGCGCTCATTCTGCGACGAGCTGTAGGGTACGCTTACCACCAAGCGTGCGTGGCGTATTCTGAGACATCTGCTGGGCTCAAAACACCGCAAGACTGCCACGTATCACCACATTCAACGTGTGATTCATAACTACCCCCATCCCCCTGCCCACCTTCTAGACACCCTATGCACGAAGTTTTTTGGTCCCCCGCAAACCCCGCCACCTCCTCCATCTAACGACTACATGGGTACACCGAACCCTGCGCTTGATGCCCCCTTCTCGATTCAAGATTTGAAGCAGGCCCTCGCCCGCATCACGCGCAATACCACCCCTGGAAAAGATCGAGTAACCAACAAGACCTTACGAAATCTCGATGAAGACACCCTCAACTCCCTCTTTGCCCTCTTCAACAAGCACTGGGCAGCCGGCACCCTTCCTCCTCAGTGGCGCCACGCCGACATCACCCTCATCCCGAAGCCGCACAAACTAATCTCCATTGACAACCTTCGCCCTATTTCCCTCATATCATGCCTGGGTAAACTCTTCGAGCACCTCGTTCACTCCCGATTTACGGCATTCCTGGAGGACAATGACTGCTATCCTCATGCCCTGTTTCGATTTCGAGCACACCTGTCTACCCAAGATGTGCTTCTACAACTTAAAGGAGCCATGAAGAGAAAATAGAACTTCTTGTAATTTGAAAGAACTAGGATTCAGTATCTCACTCAGCTCCATTACAACCCCAAAAGATGTTTTTTAACGAAAAAAAAGCAAGAAGTATTAAAAACTTTCAAATTTTGCGCCACAGTGACGTGTTATGAGCAAGAATGACGTCATACGGGCGAACAATAAAACATAATTTTCAGTGCGTTAACTTCACATTAGCATTCAAGTGATGCGGTCAAATGGAACTAGAGGCCCCATTACAGACGTCCAGTCATGTGTCGTCGCGACAGGTCAGTTAGGCGGCCGCCAATCGCACAAACAAGGTTCCGTGACGTCATAGAAAAGTTGCGGGAAATTGGCTAGGGGGTCGCGACTGCTTCACACGTTTTCTTTAATATCTCCGTTATTTGTTCGAAGATTGCGATGATATTGGTATCACTGTTATCGGGACTAAGCAGTCTTTCAAATAAACCCAACTTGTACTTTGTCTTCATGGCTCCTTTAAAGAGCAAATTATCGAAAATTTCAGCAAAAGGCACCCCAGTTCCATACTTGCACTAGATGTACAAGGATCATTTCATAATGTCACGCATGCAGCAATACTCCAAGGACTCCAAGCAACCAATTGCGGGAAGCCACATACAACTTCGTCCGGGCCTTTCTCAAGAACCGCACCGCAACGATCCGTATTGGCCCCCTCCAGTCTGACCCTTTCGCGACTCCGCCGAAAGGAACACCACAGGGTTCTGTAATCTCCCCACTTCTTTTTAACATAGCCCCTCTTGAGCTCCCAGCCCAGCTTTCTGCCATCCCCAACCTTCAGCACGCTTTCTACGCGGATGACCTCACGAGGCTGGACTAACACAGGATCCCCCGGAGATCAACAAGACATTCTCCAGCAAGCCGTTGATTGCACACTCAGGTGCCTGCAACAGCGTGGTCTGACATGTGCACCACGTAAATCCGCACTCCTCGTTCTTCGAGCCCGCACCCGAGGCCGACCTCCAAACCCCACTCCGGACCCGTCAGTCACGATCGATTCTACGCCCGTTCCCCAAGTGCAGATGGCTCTAGGGCGGCGATTCTCCCACAACTTCATGTAACAGTCACCTAGCTCACACATATCAGAAAAATCTGCACCCAGCGCCATGGCCTAAAAGAACCATGCACCTGCCGTCTTGTTCAAGCCCTACTGGTCAGCCGCATTACATATGGTATTCCCTACGTCAACCTCAAACCAAAGGAACATGCCAAATTAGACGCCCTTATCAGGAAATCGTACAAAATCACCCTCGGCCTCCCTGCCTTCACGCCTACTGCCCACCTTCTGCAATTAGGTATCCACAATTCCCTTTCTGAGCTCCTCGAAGCACAGCGGGTCCAGCAACTCACTCGCCCTGCCCTCACCCCTACGAGCCGCACGGTACTGCATAAGCTAGGCTACCCCACTCCTCTGCCTTTAGACACCCCCCAGCGTATCCCTCCGTCACTCCGCGCTCATATCTTCGTGTCTCCTGTCCCCAAATACATGCACCCTTCCTTCAATCAAAGCAGAAGACAGGCCCGCGTCACCCGCCTCCGAGCCGAATACCACAACAAACCGGACACCCGATACACGGACGTCGCTCCGTATACATCCCGCCCTGCTCACGCACTGGTTGTCGTCGACTCCAAATCTGTCAATGTTACCTCCCTCAGCATTCTCCACGCAAGCACCACGACGGCTGAAGAGACGTCTCTAGCAGCGACCACGGCTTCCTCTAACTACGCGGCAATCCACAGATTCGCAACAGGCTTGCCGCAACTTCCTGTCTTCCTGTTTTGCTCATTGTTCTTGGTCATGCCTTCTGCCTCTCTCTTGGCAAAGCACGGTCGACGAAAGTCGGCCTCAGCCAACCACATTGCCGTGTGGAGGCCTTGCGACGCGCCAAATGCCTTAGGGACGTTACCACAGGGCATGCGGTCCTTGTTGAACATATATCCGTTGGTCATTAAGGGTAACAGTGTGGATCCCTAGAGAAGGCAAGCGTGGCAGGGGGCGGCAGAAAGTTAGGTGGGCAGGTGAGATCAGGAAGTCTGCGGGGATAAATTGGTCGCAGTTAGCACAGGACCGGGGTAATTGGAGATAAATGGGAGAGGCCTTTGCCCTGCACTGGGCGTAGATAGGCTGATGATGATTATGCATGGTGAAGTGTACTGACAAAGAAAAAAAATAGGCGGGAATGGGCAAGAACGCGGCGGAAGGAGACCACCGACGACGATCGGGCCGCGTCACCCAGCGGAAGTGCGACGCCCGTCGGGACCCCGAATACCACGAGGCGGAAGTCTCGAGATGTCTGTGCGGCTACTATTCCCCTAAAAACTTCACAGGCGCGACGGCGCGCTTTGAGCGGGCGGTTATGGCCGAGCGGTTCGGCGTCGAGCGTGCGGTTGGGATCATTTGTGGTTTCCCGGGGTCCTCAGTACAGCTGGTGCAGGGTTGTTCCCGTTTTTATTTAGGTTGCTTTTATTTTTGTAGGGAACATTGATTTTTTTTTCATGTTTTTCCTGTTACCATGGTAATCCGCGAACATCTTCGCTGGTAATCCACTGTCACAGCATGAAATGGCGCTGAATTTTCCCCCGTGCGTCTGACAGAATAAGCAGCGTATACACTGGATCGGTTATTGGGTATCTTATCGTTGCATCTTCTGTACAACGCATTTACGCGGCCGGCCTGTTTTTTTGCGAGGGAAAACAGCCTGACTCGAACAGAAGTTGAAAACGCCAGTAAAAATACGTGGAAGTAAATCTGGGATGTACTTTACGGGTTAAGTTGGGAAGCTATCTATAGCTTTAGCCACTATGGTATTTAAAATACGAAGTATATTTGCCGCTTCAGTTTCACTGACATGTTAAACAAAAAGAGAGCTGGTGTTATGCGCAACTTCGTCAGGGTCATTGTGTACTAGAGATGAACACAAAACAATAACAAAGTATTGATTAAACTTCACTCCATTTCCATTTCTGGTTATTTACTTCAAAACATTGATTGGTACAAGCGTGAAAATTTTATCTGCGCCCTATAGAAACCATGATAAAACCGGGCCCACGCAGCTAACGTGCTATTTTAACATTGCAAGCACATGTACATAATTACTCTAAAGAGAAACAATACAATGATAACAAGCACCATATATAATGTGCAAATTACACGGTTTGTAACAGGCGAAGACACAAACAACATGTCGTCAATAAACTAAACACAATACGCGCCGGAATTCTTCACACAAGAAATTGACAAGTCGGGGTGCATAATTTTTCGAACCTGTTGTGTTGGCTCCCATATCCGTTGGAAAGAGCGCAGGACAGGACGTTCTCGACGTACAGGCCAATCCCCGTCGGAATCATCATCAACGGGAGGAGGAGCAGTGAACGCTGAAAGAGAGCATGTTAAGGGCGAGCCAAAAACATGGGGGGCATTATCATTATTATTATTGTTATAATAATAATCACCATCATTATCATTGCGTCTGTTTGTGTATACAACGTAAATCCTCATGTCACACGGTTTCCGCGGAGCAGTGTTCTCGATTATACTTCCCTGCCATGTTAATTTTTACTACGCGAACGAATATCGCCAAGAATAGCTGTGATAACACTCGAAACCCCGACAGATTTTCACTTATGTGTGTGCAAAAAATATATTATTGAGAAATGATGTCGGCACATTTACTTGCGCGAGTGCATCAATCAGTACATCTAACCCTCAACAAAAATTGTGCTTGTGTGCCAAGGAAACGATTTTTAATACATTCTAATATATGTCCACGGAAGCGTTAACAGAGAACTGATTTCGACTAGCAAGATCGAAAATAATTCAGATAACCAGAATATTTATCAGCAAGCCCCCTGGAGGATAGTAAAGGACAGATATTTTCTAGAAAGAAAGCAACAACATCGCATTTATTGGTACATCTTAAAAGTAGCATAGTAGCTCGAAAATAAATTACATTGTTTATAAAATGGTTTTTCCGCAGCCGCGGTATATAGAAAACATTAGAAAGGGTCTAGAGTTCGTAAACATTATTCCTATCAGTTGGCCAGGTTGCCGGGACGACGAAAGATTGCTTGATTTCTTCACAGGGCGGCAGGCGCTGCGGTGTGCGGGCAGTCGGGCTCAGACCGTATGGCGTACTGTAGGGACGGCTTGAGGAGCAGAACGGCGTGCTCGAGGCCGACCACGAACAGCACGAACTCCATGTCCGTGAACAGGCGGGTCAGTGTGTTCAGCGAGTCCGGGTTCTGGACACGGAGGAGCGCGATGTTGGCAGGCACCGCGAGGAACCCTATGGCCCGGAAGGTGGGCTCCCATATGTCGATCCCCTCGAAGCGGACTTTGAGCGGCCTCTGGAAAACCACGGTGAGCTTGTAGCCAACGATGAGCATCTCAAGCAGGTTTCCGAAGAACGCGATTAGGGGAGCGAGTGGGACCACGGGCCCGAAAAGGAACACGAACGCGAACTGCGAGAACATCCACGTAGGTGCTCTTGTACCTGGTCATGTCGGCCTCGCTCAGGACGGAGTGGACACCTGGCAGGTAGCTAGTATCGCGCCGTATCATGTTACGGACCACGCCGCTGAAGTGGCGCACCGCGCGGGGCATGGCTACCTCTGTCAGGTTGTCCTTGGTGAAGGCCAGCACGAGCAGGATGTAGACCTGCTTGCGCAGCAGCGGCACGTCCTGGAGGTAGAAGGCGCTGTAGAAGAGGCTGCCGAACCGGCCGAAGAAGTCGAACACGATCAGTTTTCCGGTGAGGTACTGGAGGTACTTCGCCTGCGTCCGGTGGTTCTCCCAGTCGGTTAGCCGCCGGATCAGAGAGCGGTACACGTCGGAGAAGGCCATGCCGACCAGCGTGTTCACCACGCCCGGGACCACGCGGATCGCAGCGTCGGCCATGGTCTGGCTCGGGAAGGCCGCGGACACGTACGCCTCGAGCGTCAAGTACTCGTACTGCTGCAGCACGCCAAGGAACACGCAGAGCAGGGCGACCGCCTGCGAGACGATCACTCGAAACGCCCGCTGCACGAGCTTGTTCTCGTCGAAGGCGAAGAGCAGACGGTTCTGGTGCGGCCGCTGGACTTCGTGCAGGCCCCAGAAGCACGCCAAATGGTCGACCCGCTTTCGCCACACCTCCAGGATGACAGTGTTCCAGAGGAGGTTGAAGAGCACGCCCACGATGCGCCACTTGAGCGAGCCCATGTGCCTCGCCACCAAAACTCCCACTGTCATGGGCACCATGAGCGACCAAGTGTAGAAGCTGAGGAAGGCGTAGTAGAGGGCGTATGCCGAAGTAGACCTTGATCATGTGCACGGGTATGGTGAGGTGCGAAAGCCACTGGCGCCGAATGCTGCTGAGCATCTCGTAGTCGTGTGGCGGGAACATGGCCACCACCACACCGGCCTTCTGGCACACGGCGAACACGCTCTGGCCCGGGTGCACGAGCACGCAGTGCCGGTCCACGCCGGCGACCTGGGTGAGCTGCGAGGCACGGATGTCGTCCATAATGCTCTGCACGATTTCCTGGCGCTCGGAGAGCGGAAACAGCTCCTGTGGACTGTTCTCCTCGCCAGTACCGAAGTCCCGCCACTGCTCCGTCACGAACCGCTTCTCGTAGCCGGATCGGTGAAGCTTGTGCAGGCCAACCCTTTCGGCGGCCGCCGGTGCCTGTTCCACGGGCAGTCTGACCAGAAGGAGCCACCATGTCCCCCTGCGTACGCTCATGCTCTCCACGGTTAGCGCTTCGGCGCGCAGCAGTTGGGCCAGCCACTGGGCCGTGGTCTCGGTACCCCGCACAAGGACGGCGAACTCGATGGGAGGCAAGCCATCCGCGGCAGGGGCCGCCGCGGGTTCCGGGGTACCGAAGGCCGGCATGGCTCTGACCAGACTTCTTCTTCTACTGCCTTGTTACGCTGTCGCGCGCTCTCTCGCGCGTGGGGAATAATCATGGTAACAGCAACATGCCCATTCGATTGGTGGATGTGTTGGTGGCCCATAAAAAGAGCCCATACCCACTCAGGGAGATTGGCAAAGAATACATTTTTTTAAAAATGAAAATGAACCAGATAGGGCAAAATGGTAGGGCAGAAGAAATGATTTATTATGTAGATTCAAGGGAGATAGGGAAAAAGAAAGAAAGAGGGATGAGAGAACAAAACAAAAGTCAGACTGCCCGGAATTGTTTTGGCATGGCAGAAGAGCCGTCTCCGAAATGAATGAATGGATGGCGTGACAAACATCCCTATGGAAGTAATCTAGCTTTGTGCCCCCAAAAAATAAAAACACTGGGGGAGTCAATGGCAGTCAAAGGTGTCGCCGGGGAGTCTGCAGCAACCTTCTTCAATAATTAGAAAATCGGCGGCAAGAACAGAATAAATTTTCATCAGATTCAATTTCGTGACAAAAGCGGTACAAGGGTGAGGTTGTCTGATCTGCCCGATATAGGTATTAATTTAGTGGGGGGACACCATAGCGAAAAGAGGTAAGCGATACTTTGAACGAGCGAGTTTGACAGGCACTTCTTTTCGAGCGGAACTGGAGGTGTTCAATTTCAGAGGAAGTGTACAGCCCGTGATCATAGGCGTCGTGCTCCAACACGTATTGGTGCTCCAACGGGCTAGCAACACGCAAGCGGACGGGGGAAGCACCTCTACAATCGGTAAACCTAATGCCATTTTTGTTAACATATTAGCGGCTTCCTTAAGGGCTAATCCACAGTGGCGAGGAAGCCAGAAAGCCTAATTTCCCGTGCATGAGTGCGGACGCAGGAATAAAAATAGTTAAGCATAGAATTAATAGTGTTAGTTTCAGAGCAGAGAGCCATGCACACGGAAAGAGGGTCCGTGAACAACATCACCGAAGATTGTACCGAATCCAGTTTCAGGAAGGCAAGAAGAAGAGCAGGAAATTATGCATAAAATTGGGAATATAATCTGGTAAACGCAATAAAAAGGATTTCATTGCGGGAGAGAAGATACCCACCCCAACCTTCTCATGTTTCCGCGAGGCGTCGGTTGCAATAACCACGGGGGATGGGTAGTCGGACTGGTGAGCCAGGAGAATGTTATAATTACGTCATCTGGGAGAAACTTACCATTTTTGGGGGAAAATGCCATCGAACAAAACCTCAACTACTGTGGATGGATACTGAAGAGTGGGAACTGAAAGGAGGGTGGTGTTTAATGGATTACGTAAAGAACGTGCAAAAATAGCCTGTGGGCCGCCGAGGGAAACCGAGACCAATAAGAACCGAAAAACGGCATTGCGTGTGGGGTAAAAACAGCCTGTGGTGTGGCCAGGGGGTACTTAAGGAACTTTGCACTTGCATTGATTGTTAGTTATTTGAACATAAAATTAAGCATTGGGACTCCGGCCTCTAAGTGCAACACCCGAATCGGAACGTAACCGGGCAGGCCCAAACCGCAACGCAATGCTTGTCGTTCCAGCTTCACCGATGGCAGGAGCTCAGAGGTCGAGGAACCAGAGACAACACACCCAATTTCTAAGATTGGACGAACAGACATGCAGTATATCGTCAAGAGCGTATTTCCCCTCAGAGCTGTTCGCATGTGGCTTAGGCCCCTTAGTATAGCGACAGCGCGGAGCCTTTTGCTGCAATATGCTCAACGCGTATAGGCGCTGATTCAATTTACTGTCATAGATGACTCCAAGGTATTTTAGCGAATAAGCCTGACGAATGGATTGTTGATGATATTGTTACGTGGCGGCAGGACACAGATGAGACGAACGATGCGATGGAGTGAAGCGATCTATTCACATTATGTACAGTGTGGCCATGACAGAGCTGGCACAAGGTTCGCACAGGCACTTCGTCGTCGTCGTCGTCGTCGTCGTCGTCATCGTCGTTGTTTCAAGGAGCTGTCAGGCATTTTCCACCATAGTCCCGTAACACCACCCCCCGGTTCGAAGACGACCGACCCGGTCGTGGCCGAGGCAACGCGAGGATTGCGGTGAGGATGAGCGATGCGATGACAAGGTACAGTGAAGATGTGCCTGCCGCCACCGATGACGATGCTCGTGATGATGCCTGGCCCCGCAAAAGCGATGTCTTGAAGACAGCGCGGACCGTCGGAGGAACTCGAACCACGTCGGAGGAGAGGGCTGGGGACGCGGCTTCTGTTCTTTTGGTCTCGGCATGTAGCGGCTTGTCTTCATCGGCTGGTCACGGGCTGGGGTCACGGGGCAGGGGACGTGGTCGAATGCTCGTCGCAGTGAGCTGGGGCTGCCCGACACGGCCGATGTTTCCTCGACGATTCCGCCCGGGCCGAGACGATGCGATGTGGAGGCCAGGATGGGGATGATAGCGCACACTCCACCAAAATGTTACGTGGCGGCAGGACACAGATGAGACGAACGATGCGATGGAGTGAAGCGATCTATTCACATTATGTACAGTGCGGCCATGACAGAGCTCGCACAAGGTTCGCACAGGCACTTCGTCGTCGTCGTCGTCGTCATCGTCGTTGTTTCAAGGAGCTGTCAGGCATTTTCCACCATAGTCCCGTAACAATATGATAACGAAGAGATTGGCTGGGTAGCACGCATTCTTTGGAAACTGCAGCCTTTCCCTGACCGCCATGCAGCAGCCCCAGAGGTTCCTGATTCATTTTCGGGGCGTCTCCTCACGCACCCGCATCACTGGAAGCCTGCTCGGCCGTGAACGGCCCATGAGGTCCACTACCTGTGCTCTTTTTTCTGACGCGTCCTAGAAGCGTGTTTCCAAACACTTAGCTGTACAGCGTCCCACGTGACATATGTGATGTCACTGCGTGCGCTATTCAATTGAGATCCTACTAAAAAAGCCTGCCGTTCGGTCTGTTGTTGCGACGTAGCCATCCCACCGCTGGCAACCCGTTGTTGCATACCGCTGCATACCCGTTGTTGCACTGGGCTCCGTCGCCTCCGTCATGCGTGTGATAGGGTGGTGGTGAGCGGCCAGCAAATCTTGCTGCTTTGGAGAAGACGACCAGAACCAGAAGGCAAACTTAACTGGTTTACTGCATGGCGAGAGATGAGCCCAAGCAAGACAAGACATGAAGAGTTAAAACACAGGATAAGATACAGCATGACTCAAGCCAGACACGAGCGAAAACATCTTTTAATTAACGTCCAGATAATCAACTTCGAGGTTAGACACAGATGCGGAGGGCGTACTGACACGCTTGTCACTCATTTTAGCGATATGAGCTGCCACCACAATTTGGCGCGTCATTAGGTCGTGGTGTACAAATAAAATAGAAGTTTCATTAAACAGGCGATAGCATCAACACCACAAGCAATGCGCATACAGGTGTGAAAACGTATCGGTGTTCAGGGCCCTTTCATGCTCGCGCAGACGAATATTCAAAGAGCGTCCTGATTGACCGATATACACCCGTTTCAATTTCAATGGTACCTTGTTGACCACTGCCACGCGGCAGGCCACATACCTATGAGTGTGGTTAATAGAACGTAGGCCGGACCCTGAGAAACACATAGCCTTTCGACAGCCGAGCAAACGCGGGAACTCTTACCCGGGTCACTAAATACAACATCATCATAACGTAAGTTCGCCCCTTTTTTTAGATAGTGTGCAATTCTATGCATGTAGGCTCCACCGAAATCTTTCCTTTCCTAATTTCCGCCTTGTCTCGGTTTGGCTCGGAACAACACGCAGACTTCACCCATTCCACAAGCTTCTCATATACTCTCGACAACAGGTTTTCAGGAAACCCAGCAGCTCTCAATTTTTAGAGGATGAGCCTATCGACGCTAGCGTACAATTTCGTCCAATATGTTAATTTGTGCCTAAGCTTGAACTATCAGAATACTGGTCATGACAGGAAGCTTCCTTTTTTACAGTTACAAGTTGCCCTAGTCACTCAAAGTAAGATGGTGGAACTGGGCTTGTTAGACGTAACGAGGCTGGAAAGATGGCCCGCACTAGTACACGTAGGACACAACAGCAAGCAGCCCCTGACTTCGACGAAACAAGTGTAGCATGCTGGCAGCTTTTTGTCGAAAGAAACGAAGCCACAAAGCTACGGAAGATGCTGCGCCTTTTTTCAACCACGATACGCGCCTATGAGCAGCATTATCCAGGAGGTTGCAATTAAAGGACAAGCGAATCAATGTCTGCCACACGAGGCGTCGCCTCCTACGATTGGTGATTGACATGTAAGCAGTCGTTGTAGGCGACACATTCAACCCAACAACTGAGCACCACTGTGAAGTCATGTCCAAGGCAGTCTGTACACCTGGTCGTTGGCCATGCAGTTCATCGTGTACAGACTACACGGTGACGTCGTCTACATAGACGAAGAAGAAAATGTCCGGCATTTCAGCCAGCTTCCAAGCCAAGGGCAACATTGCCTCGTTGAATAGCACAGAAGGCAACACGGAGCCCTGATGTTCTCCTCGCTCCAAAACAATGTTCCCCACACGTTCCTCGAGACGCAGATGGGGAAAGAGCGGCCCTGCAGAAAAGGTCTACGAAACAGCATATTGCTGCTGGTGGAAAGAGGAGTCAGTGCAGGATACCGATTATAGTGGAGTGGCTCACGCTCTCATAGCCCTTTTGAACACCAGGATTGTTGTGCGTATCTTATTAGAAATGCCACCTAAGAGCACCATTGATAGGAGATGGTCGAGGCCGTCTTCTGTGCCTAGGTGTTTACGAAACACAGCCCGAGCAGCGTGGTACCATCCGTATCGTTCCAGCCATCACGTAAGGCGCCTGGCTAGCAACCCGCCTAGGAGCTCGCAGAGGGTCGATGTCAGTGCGATCGGGCGAAGATTGCCTAACCGACCAGGAGGCTTCCCAGGTTTTGGGAAACAAAATGTCGGCGTCCTTCAAGGACAAGGGAACGTCACCAGAGGCACAGCTAGTGTTAAGCCAGTCGAGTAGTCTCTGTAGACTGGGGCCGTCGATGATCTTGAACACTTCGTAAGATACACCGTCCGGACCTGGGGCTGTATGCTATTTCGCCTTGTCAATCACCGCTGGAAACTGCTGCGGTGAATTGTGCCTGAATTCCGCCATGGTCTTCCAGGCGAACCAGTCTCCAGCGGTAGAGTAGGTGAGCAGGCACATGGTGGTGGAGCTTTGTCGTAGTTTGAGAGGAAGCCCTTAGCCACTTACGGAGCGAACTGGCCCGTGGTACGCCCAGAAGCGAGGCACGCAGTGGCCGTCATGTTGGGGGTGTCCACTGAGCTTCCTACGACGAAAAGTACGCCATACGGATGCGGCGGTAGAGGATGGCCCTACTGATGCACACTAACCCAGTCACCATTGAGGAGATAAGGACTTCTCACAGCGGCGAGCTGAAGACGTTCGGTGGTGCAACAAGGTGCGCAATTCCGGATTTGAGGGGATCTCTATTGGCCGCCAGTTCTGCTCGGCGCCTAGATGGCCCCAAATTTAAGAGATGTAGGTGACGTGTTGCCTTGTTTTTTCTACCCAAAAAGTTCGCGTGGCACGCCTGAGGGTGCCACGTAGCAAAGGCCGGGAGGCGATCACGAGGTTCCTGCATGAACTGTGGCGTTCAAACCATTTCAAAAAAGTCCCAGACAATGATGACACAGCATTGGCATCGGTGCGGATGGGATAATGGTCACTGTTCTAGCAGTTCGGCTTCCGGTTGAAAGACCGAGGCCACGCACCAAGACACCACGACTGGTCCGGGGAGTATGATAGGCTGCGCGGCTGACCTCGTGGATGGGTTGAAGTGTCGACAACGTTAAAAAGCACAAAGTGCGCACCAGTGAACGTGTCCAGCACCAGACCTCCTCGTGCGATTGAGCAGAGGTATCCCCAAGTCAGGTGCGCAGCGTTGAAATCTCCACCGACCAGTGCTGTGTCCCCCGGGTGCTCGCGAAGGAGAACCGAGACGCAACACGGGAGACCTTACCCAGCGAGGGCGTACGTATAGCACACCTTACATCCTTTTGAGCAACTGCTGAGAGAATTCACTCGTGTGCACTCCGCGCCGCGTGTGCGCTGATACTCCTGCCTAATTTTGGCGGCGAATGTCCATAAGATACTCCAACGATTGTCCACAACTATTTGCTATTGCGCCCGGAGTTCACTGAACTGTCAGGTTCCCTCTCTCCAGAAGCATAAGCTTGTAGAGAATCAGCTCAGAAGGGCAGTTTGGCTTCCTCGGCCACTACGTCAAGGGCGTGATCGGGCGAAGGTAAACTTGGGGTGCGGATGAGGAGCAGGCGGTGGTCTTGCAGGAACGCAAAGTTAGCGCTTACCGTAGCTTTCTGCTCCCTGGGGTTGCGGGAGCAGAAGGGCAGGTGGCGGCCTCGGAGGCGGGTATGGTCTCAGTCACACACTTCCAATGAAGAGGGCCTAAGAAGGGGAAATTCACTTCCGGGACGCGCCAGTAAGGGCACAGGTTGTGGAGCTCACGGGCCATGCAAGGCGGCACAGGCTTCCAGTGATGCGGGTGCGGGAAGAGACGCCCCGAAATGAATCAGAAACTTCTTTCGCCACTGCAAGACGGCCACGGCGAGGTTGAAGTTCCCGGGGAACACGCGCTACCCAGCCAACTGAATGGGCATGTTGCTGTTACCATGACCAATCCCCACGCGCGAGGGAGCGCGCGACAGCGTAACAGGGCGGTAGAAGAAGCAGTCTGGTCAGAGCCATGCCGGCCGCCGGTGCCCCGGAACCCGCGGCGGCCCCTGCCGCGGATGGCTTGCCTCCCATCGAGTTCGCCGTCCTTGTGCGGGGTACTGAGACCACGGCCCAGTGGCTGGCCCAACTGCTGCGCGCCGAAGCGCTAACCGTGGAGAGCATGAGCGTACGCAGGGGGACATGGTGGCTCCTTCTGGTCAGACTGCCCGTGGAACAGGCACCGGCGGCCGCCGAAAGGGTTGGCCTGCACAAGCTTCACCGATCCGGCTACGAGAAGCGGTTCGTGACGGAGCAGTGGCGGGACTTCGGTACTGGCGAGGAGAAGAGTCCACAGGAGCTGTTTCCGCTCTCCGAGCGCCAGGAAATCGTGCAGAGCATTATGGACGACATCCGTGCCTCGCAGCTCACCCAGGTCGCCGGCGTGGACCGGCACTGCGTGCTCGTGCACCCGGGCCAGAGCGTGTTCGCCGTGTGCCAGAAGGCCGGTGTGGTGGTGGCCATGTTCCCGCCACACGACTACGAGATGCTCAGCAGCATTCGGCGCCAGTGGCTTTCGCACCTCACCATACCCGTGCACATGATCAAGGTCTACTTCGGCATACGCGTCGCCTTCTACTACGCGTTCCTCAGCTTCTACACTTGGTCGCTCATGGTGCCCATGACAGTGGGAGTTTTGGTGGCGAGGCACACGGGCTCGCTCAAGTGGCGCATCGCGGGCGTGCTCTTCAACCTCCTCTGGAACACTGTCATCCTGGAGGTGTGGCGAAAGCGGGCCGACCATTTGGCGTGCTTCTGGGGCCTGCACGAAGTCCAGCAGCCGCACCAGAACCGCCTGCTGTTCGCCTTCGACGAGAACAAGCTCGTGCAGCGGGCGTTTCGAGTGATCGTCTCGCAGGCGGTCGTCCTGCTCTGCGTGTTACTTGGCGTGCTGCAGCAGTACGAGTACCTGACGCTCGAGGCGTACGTGTCCGCGGCCTTCCCGAGCCAGGCCATGGTCGACGCTGCGATCCGCGTGGTCCCGGGCGTGGTGAACACGCTGGTCGGCATGGCCTTCTCCGACGTGTACCGCTCTCTGAGCCGGCGGCTAACCGACTGGGAGAACCACCGGACGCAGGCGGAGTACCTCCAGTACCTCACCGGGAAACTGATTGTGTTCGACTTCTTCGGCCGGTTCGGCAGCCTCTTCTACAGCGCCTTCTACCTCCAGGACGTGCGGCTGCTGCGCAAGCAGGTCTACATCCTGCTCGTGCTGGCCTTCACCAAGGACAACCTGATAGAGGTGGCCATGCCCCGCGCGGTGCGCCACTTCAGCGGCGTGGTCCGTAACATGATACGGCGCGATACTAGCTACATGACAGGGGTCCACTCCGTCCTGAGCGAGGCCGACATGACCAGGTACAAGAGCACCTACGTGGACTACTACAAGATGTTCTCGCAGTTCGCGTTCGTGTTCCTTTTCGGGCCCGTGGTCCCACTCGCTCCCCTAATTGCGTTCTTCGGAAACCTGCTTGAGATGCTCATCGTTGGCTACAAGCTGACCGTGGTTTTCCAGAGGCCGCTCAAGGTCCGCTTCGAGGGAATCGAGATATGGGAGCCGGCCTTCCGGGCCATCGGGTTCCTCGCGGTGCCTGCCAACATCGCGCTCCTCTGTGTCGAGAACCCGGACTCGTTGAACACACTGACCCACCTGTTCACGGACATGGAGTTCGTGCTGTTCCTGGTCGGCCTCGAGCACGCCGTTCTGCTCCTCAAGCTGTCCCTACAGTACGCCATACGGTCTGAGCCCGACTGCCCGCACATTGCAGCGCCTCCCGCCCTGTGAAATTTTATCTCGAACAAATCAGTGTTTCGGCGCACAGTCGTAACCGAAACCTAGTGAACGGACGTCACTAAAGTTTTTTTCTTCAAATTATGGCCCTAAATGTAGAAGGCAGTATAATATCTGCCCGTGATCATTTTTAAATGGCTTGGCGACCAACTGTCGAGACATACCAGAATCAGTTTGGGATTTTCTGCTCGGAATAAATTCTCCTGATTTTTTTGCGGAGTCTTCTCTTGAATTAAGGTGTCGAACCGAAAAAAGTAATTGGTTCAACAACGGTTGGAGTACATGGAAACTTATCTCGTTCCGGTTCCGTCCCGGTTTGGTTTAGCTAAATCACGAACCGAACGGGTTGGCAAAACGGTTCTGAAGTTTTGAAACGGTCGAAGGTAGGAAAAACGTGTAACTTAAAAGCGAGCATACAAGCAATATAAAAAGCATAAACGCGGCGTTTTTGAAGACGTTTAAAAAACACCTTTAAAGACGTTTAAAAGTGCCTTTTTAGGACGTTTTTAGACTAAATAATTGGCCCAGATAGAAGGAAAAAAAAAAGGAAAAACTGAAGGAGTAGTGACGATTCCCCAGCCGCTTTCTCCCTTAGCCCTTTTGTCGTGATAGAATGTGGTTGGGCGTGTTTTCATGAAGGGTGCTTCACAGGTGTGTCTGGTCGACATTTTTAATTTGTACGAAAACTGTATAGTACACCGGATAGTGTCATGAAGTGCAGAGAAAGAAGAGGACGATAAGCCAGACACGCTCGGCGGGTACGTTTCAAACAACCGAGAGTGCCATCATCATCATTATTATCATCACCATCATCATCATCGTCGCCATCGTCGTCATCTTGCGGGGTCACTCACCCCACATTCACGACCCGGCCGCGTATTTCCAAACGGTTCGCTGCACAGAGCAGGCACGTGACATATGTCTTTTCGCGGAATGCAGAACGGTAATTAAACGACGTCATTGGCTGCGCCCCAACTATAAAGCGACCTAAAACATACCAAATCACTGTTATTAATAAAAACAACACGTAGATTTGTGCTTAGTCAAAAAGGAAAATGGGTAAATTTAGGGTTGTGTAGCAGCCGAATCCAGTACGCCCGCAATGCGAAGGGTGTTGAATCAAATGAAATCACATCAAGGTTTATCAATCTCGTCGAAACTACAAACATACATGAGGGTATACACAGAGGTCCCAAAGTGAGGCACTGCTGTGACCTGTTATTGAATGTATCAACCAGTGATTGAAAGTCCAGCCTTATTAAAACATCCCCCTCGCGAGGGGCACAATCAAATGCAGAGCATTTCCGCGGGAGGCGCGCCTGCAAGTCGTATGGATTACGTATTGGTTGTTGTTGTTGTAATTGTTGTCTTCCAGCGTAGACATTGTCGATGAAGTCCATGGTAAAACGTGAAACGTGCCGTGAACCCCCTGCCGCGGCTATGACGCAACGTGGAGCGGCTATGACGCAACACAATCCAACACAATCCACTTTAATCCAATCCAATCCAATCCAAGCCAAGCCAATCCAAGCAAATCCAATCGAATCCAATCCAATGCCCCTCGCGAGAAAGCCTTATAGCGCCGAAATCACGCCACCACACGAACGCGTGATGTTGACGTCACGATCACGCCACAGATGTTAGCGACCGGAGCGCGCGCGAACGACATATGTGGTTTAAGCGCGAACCGACCGCGGCGAGAGAGCGCGATGCGAGCGCCCCCACCTGTTCTTGTGCGCGAACCGACTGTTGCTCAGCGCGAACCCAACGCGGCGAGAGAAGGTGTTGCGCACGTCCCCACCTGTTGTGCGCCCGAACCGAACGCGGCAAGAGAGGGTGTTGCGAGCGGAGAGAAGGCGAGGAGGACGCGGGGGAGAGGGCGCACCTGTGGCCGACGGTTGAATGAGTCAAGGATATAAGGCGCGTTCGTAACCTTCCGTTCTGTGTCGGCTTTGTGGCGCAGTGGTTAGAGCACCATGTACCTTGCGTTCCGCCCGCAGGGTCGTGGGATCGAAACCTGGCGCCGGTAAGTGTTATTTTTTTATATACTGTAGGAGGAGCGATGCGGACTACGGACGTCAACGCGGGTGACATCGTGAGTTACTGAAATGCTGTGCATTTAAAAATTATGGAGAAAAGGTAAGTAATGGAAAAAAACTAAGAGATAAACCTGCTGGGGCCCGAACCCAACCCGTCAGTGCCTGTACGCAATACTCTTCATCGGGGCCACAGAGCCTGAGCGATAGGTTTGTTTTAGCAAGCGCTCAAAAGAATAGCGCACGCAGTGACATCACACATGTCACGTGGGTGCTCTGTGCAGCGAAGCGTTTGCAAACATGCGACCCGGCCAACGGGAAGCTGCCAGCGACAGCGGTCGGCGAGAGGGACGATCGTGGAAGGGGAAGAACAGGGAGGCCGTATGGGACTGCGACCGAGACGGATGCCGGTCGGGCACCGGGGCCCGTGGCCCGCCTCAATGGTCGCCTACAACTGAAACTGCCAGGCCGTCTTCTCAAACGTCTGCAGCCGTCTGGGCGGGCGGTCTCCGAAGGCGGCGCGTCCAAGGAGCGACGTTCAAGACACGAACTAGGTAGGACACGGAGCGCGCCGTGCCAGCGTGGACCCCGACGTGTGACCTGGGCTTATCGCTGCCATCACGTCATGACTGTACACGTTTCAACAGCGAAACGACGGACTTATGCAAGTGAACTGAGACTTTTTGAACCCCTGTTACACGGACACTTTTAACGACAGTTGCGAAAACGGCAGTTGACTTTTGCCGCAGTTAGGCGGAGTTGCATGGTAGCGCGAGCGCCGTTGGAAACCCGACGGCGATCAGCGCCAACGGAGGTCGCCGGTCTCCGTACCGTCGGCTAATGAGCAAGATGACTGCGCCCAGCAACAACGTGTCCCCGCTGAAATCGATCGCGCTGCCTCAAAAACAGTTCGTGTGGACACCGTCGCTGACGCATTTGAAAATTAACTTTTGGTAGGACAGCGGTACTACGGTTAGTACAAGCGATGGATTGCGGATTGGGACGCTTGACCACGTCGGAACTACAACAAGCGCAGCCATTTGCAACGCCATGAATAGGATTGGATCGGTTAAATATCATGAGGTACTGTTACAAAAAATGGTTGCAACGAGTTAGACATACACCGTGTAACATGTAGCCCAGAAAATATTTAGATAAAATTTTTTGAGTTCGCGAGGTAACATTTCAAGTAACGTGATAAATTATTTAAACGGAACTGAACATGGGAAGTGCCGTGTGAGCACGGCCACCGCCGTTCAGTTCCCACGGCCGTTACGGCATTCAACTGTCATTTGCGTTAACGGCCGTTGCATGTGCCCGTGTAACAAGGTTACTCCATTTAAACTTTTTGACAGTTTCTTCGAGGCTTAGCACGCTCTTGCCATTTGTCAGTTTTTCAGTTGCTCTCTGTTGTGTGTATTTGGGTTTCGCTTCTAGAGTTAGTTATATTATTTATTATTGCCCGAACCTGACAATAGTATACCTTGCCCAGGAAATAATCCCTGGGGTTATTTGCAAAATTGGATGGGATTGGTCAAACTTTACTGGCGCCTGCAGTACACGCGAGCGCGCGTAGACTGAGCCTACGTCGTCCACGGGGCAGCTGCGCCAGGCGTGGATCCCCGTTTGCCGTTGCCGGTTCGCGCAGTCCTTGCCTGAGCAGCGCCTGCTGTAACGGCCCAAAGTTGTTCTTGGTTTTCGCTCTTTGTCGCGCCTTCCAGTCCGGCGGTATGCTTCCTGACCAATTGCTTGGGATTCTTGGTACACAGTCCCACAGCATGTGCGTGAAGGTTGCCGTCTCCCGGCGGCTCGCCGCACACTTGTCGCTCTGATGTGTCTGCAGTTGTCGGAACAAAACTGACTGGGCTCTGTCAAGCCCTCTGCAGGGAGGTGGGAAAAGCCTGCGGCTCAGTCTGAAGGACTTCGTCACCTTGTTGTAGTTCCCCATGCGGTCTTTGGTGCTGAGCCGCAGCGGTCGAGAGCCGCTGCGGTCGACGTCGGGTAGTTTTCGCGCCGCGGCGTGTGCCGTATCGCTGTTTTAGATGCGACTGCATCTCATCCACTCGCCTTGTCCCTCCATACGGCGTTGTTGTCCGTCCACACCCCTCCCCATTCTCCTCGCCGCGCGAGCTGCGCTCTCCGCCGCTCACCCCCTCTCCTCTCCGATAGCGAACACTCTCTCGCGAGGGTCATTGGATTGGATTCGATTGGATTGGCTTGGCTTGGCTTGGCTTTGGATTGGATTAAAGTGGATTGTGTTGGATTGTGTTGCGTCATAGCCGCGCCACGTTGCGTCATAGCCGCGGCAGGGGGTTCACAGCACGTTTCACGCGATGGGAGAATCAACCTAACGGAAACAACAACGAAACCCCCTAGGGGAGGTGGGAGTAATTTTTTCTAGTTTGTCTCCGACGCCTTTCCTGCATGCGCCGGAAACCACTTGATCTGGACGTTCTTGTCCTTTCTTGCTTCTTGTCCTTTCTGCCGGTGCGATTCCCACCTCGGTAAAGTTTTGGCAGAATTTTTTTTCTAAATATCTCAGCCAGTTCGGATCATCGGCGCAGGAAAAATGGGGAACTTTTAGTTCTTTTCGTTGCAAGATCCTTAAGGTTCGTGGAGGACTACCTTGTTGTGCTGCAATGGCCAAGTGCAAGCTCTTGCACCACGTCGACCACACACTGACCACCCTTCCAAGATTTTTGGTTTCACTCGTGTTGACGCACGAGGTGCCTCAGAACTCCGCGATCAGGTTTTGTTGATCTCAGCCGTAAGCTCAGAGAGAGCCATATTTGTTGGAAGTACGATAAACGCAGCCAAAAGCCGCTGCTGCCGTTTGCCCCGGAACGTTTAAAAATGCCAAAAAGAGCCATTGCACAGGGTTGCCTGTTGAACTCTGTTACGGAATCGTGTGTTCATTAAACGAATGATAGCTTTCACTAGAGAACACAACGGATCCGGTCGGCTGGCTATACAGCTGAGTATTACGTCAGTGGCAGAAACCATTCACAAAAAATTAAGACGCAAGATATTCACAGCAGCGGGAGGACGGTAACAGGCAGAGAGGCAAGGCTGCCGTTGTACCATATATCCACAAAATATCACATATCTTAGAAAAAATAGGAAGCACGATAGGTTGACGTCTTCTTGTTTGCGCCTCACAAGTTATTAAAGGGACAGACAACCGATTTTTGTCGAGTATATATTCTCTATTCCAAATGAAAGGGCATCGCTTAAAGTACCTTGACGAGAAACGGGTTTGCTGATAATGCTCTAGAACTTTTTAAATCGAATTTTTTTTATCTACGAGCCGTATGTGTCCCTCCCAAAACTAATGCTGGCAACCATGACATAGAGTAGCTCGGCAACATACTTTTTTCTGTATGCGAAATAAAAAACGATATTTAAAAACTTGTTCGCAGCTAAAAAAGCTTGAATCGCAGGCTTTCATGTTCCTTTGTGTGTTTTTTTAATGCAAGGGTCTATTTTGCACGAATGCGCCATCTGTTGGGATAGACGATAGGTAGAATCTGGCTTCATGTTGTGGAGGCGGGAAGTTCGATTCTCCCGAAGCGCGACGTTCTTTTTTTTTTTTTTTTAAGCTGCCTTTGGCGGATTTGGAGACTGAAATAAAATATTTTGGCAGAGCAAACGCCCCTGACTCAGACAGAATCGTCAAAGCTCTTTCGCTGGGTCTGTTTGCTGAACGCTGCCGTTGATTCTGGGCATATTGGCTCAGTTAGCCACACTGAGAGCAACCCAGTGGCGGCGGGCGGCGTGTCTTTATAATTTTCAAAGTAATGTTTAGAAATACATATACTATTTAAGCTTGTACAAATACTTGTGTTAAAAGATTTTCAATACGTAAATAAACGTTTCAGCAGATACAGTAGCTGGTAGGTTTGCAGGTCACGTGACAGGGACACATATTGTAGTGTCAAGTTTCGACAGTATACGAACCGCCACCCTTCCGATTTCAGGAAGTTTGCTGCCAAATTAAAATTATTTCCGCCAGTTTGTTTAAAAATTGCTTGTGGTTACCGGGCTATATAAAACGCTGGCTTTCATATGAGCTAGAGAACATATACGCGAAAAAAATCAGTTGTCTGTCCCTTTAAGGTTATGCGCGCTCACCGGCCCACACTAAGGAAAGAAGCAGCAGAGCATCAAGCATCGGAACAGGTGTTAGATGTGCTGAAGGCATTCAATGTAGAAATTGGCTAGTTGGTTGTTTTCTGACTTCATTTCACTAGCAAAAAATGGACCAGGACGAAGACGAAGAAGCACACAGGATGCTCGCTAGTGTTACGGTTCAGGGACAAATTCGGGTTAGTTGGTTATTTACTGGCTGCGTTTCATTATTGCAAAAGATTGGCTCCAATCCACGCTGTGATGGTGGCTGGACTTCGATGCTCTAAACGACACCCACAGCGATTACCCACGCGACGTCACTTGAATTCCCACACGTAGCTCTACAAAGAGTGAAATCTAGAGTCTTTCCGCGGTCTACCCATGGCAGCCTAGAATGAACTGAGTTAGTTGCTATACCCGTCTTCCTTTTTATATATGAAAGTGTGGTGACATCACTACTCGATTTCTACGCTGTTGGGTACTTTCGCACTCGCAGTAGCTTACGAAACCGTAATCTTTAATGGGAAACACACGCAGGGAGAAGCAACATGCTTCGCATTATTCGCAGACGCCGTTATCAAACATGCGGTTTGTACTTAACACGAGGGCTTTGAATGAGCGCCGGAGGTAGACCCGCCGCTGTGCTCGTTGAGTACACCGTCTGTCTCTCCGTCTTCTCATGCAACATCGCATGCGGACGGTCTGCGAGGTGGCAGAGTCAGGCACTTACCCCTTAGCTGTCCTACAACTCGACCTTAAAAACGCCTTCGACCAGGTAGACCACACCTTTCTGTTCAAGCTCCTTAGTCAATGTGGGATAGGAGATGCAATGGTAGATTGGATAAAGATCTGCTACACAGAAATAACTACAAGCATCATCACGAATGGGGAAGTGGGGCCGCCAATCAACATCGGACGGTCGGTCAGGCAGGGCTGCCTCATGTCCCCTGTTCTATTCGCACTGTATATAGAACCTCTCAGCAGGATGGCAATAGCGTCCAAGTCGATCCAAGGCTTGGTTCTCGGAGACGAAGAACTAAAGGTCCTGGCCTATGCGGACGATGTCGCCTTTGTGTGCACATCGAGAGAGCAGGCGGGGGAGGTTGTTGCACTGGCCGAAGAATTTTGTCGATTCTCCGGGGCTCAGCTCAACCTTTTGAAGTCAGAGGGAGCATGGCTACGCGAATGGCTCACCAAACCCCAACAACTCTACGGAGATCGATGGAGGGGGGCCATCACCCGCTACTTAGGGGTAAACCTAGTTACCGGAGCAGCCATCGCCCCCCGGTGGCAGACGAAACTGGCAGCTGCTGGAAGGAACTTGGAGCCCTGGAGAGCGCGACATATTGCCCTCTTTTCTAGGGCACACGTTTGCAAAGCCGTGGCATATCCGGCCATCTTGTACGCGGCCCGTGTCTCGGCTATTGATGCAAGCTCAGTGGCCAAGCTACACCGGTTGTTTGCGGTTTTCGTCTGGAGATCCACGTATGAACCCATGCACCGCACTAACATTTTCTGGAGTGCCGAAGCCGGGGGTCTTGGGCTCGTTAACATGGAACTTAAACTGATTGTACAGAGATTTGTGTACTTCCGAGATCGCAGTGATGGCTTCCTCCAGGCGGTTCTCCAAAGTGTAGGCGCCCTACACCTGACCCCTTGGCTCGTAACAACAGCAGACCTTGCACATGGCGCCCGTGCAACAGGCTTTTACAGGGAAGTGGCGGGGGCACTGGCCCTCTTGCAGGAACTCTTGTCCTGGGAGTATTTGTGCGCAGTGAAGCCGGGGAAGCTCTACTGGGATTTGGTGGAACAGACCCTCCCACCCCCCTTGTACCGCTCCCCACCTTTAGGCCGCCTAAAAAGTGACGTCCTACGGCGTGTGCGGAAGCTCCCCGTCCCAACAAGCTCGAAAGATTTCTTCTTCCGTCTGCAGGCAGGGATACTCACAACTAAGGATAAATACTTGAATTCCCCGGTCAAGCCGGAGTGACGAGGCCACAGGCGTCTGCTACATGGACGTTTGGAACGACATGGGACAGTGGGCCGTAGCCCAGCCATGTTTGGCCTTACCAGTGTACCATAATCGTCCCAAAGTGTCCGGAAACTACTCTGGAACGAAGGAGAAAATATTCAAGCGACTCAGAAAAGATGCAATGCCTGTGGCCGGCCTCTAACTTATATCTAAACAGTGTGGCGTCTGTCACACATGAAAACTGATTAAGAAACTGGAAAAATAAACACAACACAAAATATAAAGTAATCTATAAGTACGCCCCAGGACCCACTCTCCCAAGAACCCGTCTACTAAATCTTTGCAACATGACCAGGCTTCCACGTAAAACGCAAGCAGCGAGCCAACTCATGTCCCGAGGCGAAAGCCCCATCGCCGCACCAGCATCCATAGTCTCTCGACACAACATCGCTCGTGCTACGAAAGCCATTCCATGAATAGACACTCATCGACCGGGAAAAAGCCCTTTCAAGGAGGAATACTTTTGGACCTTATCTTTACACTTTTGCTTAAGGATCCCTTCATTGGAGTCCCAAGTTACCGCCACGTCAACAATGACTACCTCTTCGCCGACTTGAAGCACCAAGTCGGGTTTCAAGCGAACGCCTTCCTTAGTCGTGAACACCTTCTCCTCCGTGACGGTTGCGCCTGGAACTTTTTCTTTGGCCAAGCGAGCTATCTGGTGGGAGACGAAGTTATGTCGTTCTTGCCTGGAAAGGTTGATAACTTCGCAATCTTGCAAGATGTGGAATGCGGTTTCCGGTCGCTCGCCGCAGCGACGACAGTCGCGTGCAGCGGGATCTGAAGCATGTTTGTTGTAAAGAGTACGAGTTGGAGCGAGGTTCGTTCGAAGTCGCAACGCACGAATGCGGTCGCGATCGTTGAGGAGTTTGGAGTCGTGATATAGCCAAGCGTTGTCCCTTTGCTGTTGAGAATGAGCAAAGAGATCCTTGTTGGTGTACATGTCTCGCATGTTCATCCACCACTTTGCAGCAGCTCGTTTAAGGGCTGCGTCTACCGACTTTGGATCAGTGATCCCAACAGGAACTTCAAAAACTGAAGCTATCCGAGCATGGCACGAGCCAAGAATCTCTTCAAACAGAACGTCTACTACCGGGTCCCCCAAACGCAGCAATCGACATAATGACTTGAATTGCACAGCCTGAGCAACACGCTCAAGCTGGAGTGTCCCAAGGCCGCCATTCCGAGATGGCAGCCAGATATGACTGCGGGGGAACTGCGTAGGCAAATGCATCAAAGTCTTGATGTGCATGCCGAGCGTTTTGTCCCATCGCCTAGACTCATGAAGGACATCAAGTGTGTTGGACACCGCGCAGAGAAGAGCCGGAGCCACAAGCTGATGAATACAACGAAGTTTCTGGAAAGGTTTAAGGGAGGCCGACCCAATAAGCTTCAGAAGACTTTCAGCCTTGGTCGGATTGACATTTGGACTTTTATTAACGAACAATTCCAAACCCAAGTACTTTATGGGATGATCTGGAGCAATGGACGCGAGATCCGAGTCCTGAAACTGCAAGAGAGGAAGGTCATATTGTTTGACATGTGTGTAGTGATTGATTCGCCACCCAAAGTACTGAGACTTTGAGGGATTAATAACCAAGTCAACATTTTCGAAATAAGCCTCTGTCTGACGAACCATACCCTGCAAACCCTCAAATGTATCGGAAACAAGAAGAATATCGTCTGCGAAAGCTAACGCAGACATACAAGACCCGCCCACTTGCATACCCAATTTGGAGGATAAGCTGCTCCAAGAGTGGGTCCAATACACAGTTGAAAAGAAAGGGAGACAAAGGATCGCCCTGTTTTATTCCCCTATTAACCCGAACCCGAATATCATCAGTTATCCCACCCGAACAGTATGTCGTGGAAGCGTTAGTGTACATCTCTCTAATAACCTCTTGCGTACGAGCAGGAACCCCCCGAGCATCCAAAGCCAGTTGGGGGACAGGTGGTTTGACTTTGTATAGCGAACCGCCAGCAGCACTCGCCTCCTCGTGGTGTCCCCTGGGTGCCCTGATCCTTGTGGTTGGGGTAGCTAAAGAGTGCTGCACGGCCTACGCGGCCGCAGGAGTTGACAAACAGTCTTTCGTTCTACTTCGGGTTTTCTGGCTAACCCAGCCAACTGAGAACCGCTGGCTCCTGTCAGTGTGGCGTCCATTCCTTGAATTGACCTAAGAACAAGCGACTTCCAATTGCGAGTGGGTGATCGAGCAAACCGGAGGCTACTTCGGTAGCCAGGAGGCGCGCTCTCATCTGCGTACCTTTCACCTGAAAGGGTGACGTCAAGCAGGACTGGCTCCTGCGAGTAGGTGGCCTGTAGGCCCCTGCGCCTCTGGACGTGGCCGGGTCTGAGCTGTGCTCCCCGTGCCTTGGACTACACTTGGCTGCTAGCCAAGAGCCGCTGATTCCTGTCTAGCAAGCGGCTGACTCTGTCGACTCACAACTAAGGCAAGGCAGAAAGAGCGGGGTTTCTACCTGCCTGGAGGGGCCAACTTTCCGCTGTGCGAAAGGCGGGAGACGGGCGAGCATGTATTCTTAGAGTGCAATACGGCATCGTATTTCTGGGACGAGCTGCAGTGCTCCTTTGGCACACAATGACAGCTCACCTGGACCAACTTAAGGTTCTTGGATGCAGACACGGAACTCCCACACATCCGAGATTGCATCCACGTCATGGGAATCCACTCGCTTTGGAGGGCAAGGGTGGATGCTGTTGAATGCGCTGAACACCCTCGGCCGGCGTGGAGGCATTTTGTTCAGAAGGCGCAGTGGGCAGTGGCCGCCCTTGACGGGCCTGACTCAGACTGCGAGCTGCGTGATGCACTGGCGCAGGGTTCGCGTGTCCTTTCAGAATTTAAGGTAAAGGAGCGGAGGAGATGGGACTCAATTTGATGGCTAGAACCGGGAAACACTCCGGCTCACCTCTGCTTGCCCAGAACCCCCTTCCCCTCCTTCCGCTCCTATCCCGTTCCCTTCAAGCGGCGCAAAAAAGGCACCGTCATCCATTCGACAACGTTCGTGCCGGTGTAATTATCGCCCAAACTCCGCGGCTGTGCCGGCATTACGATGCCACTAGTTTACACTTGCCGGCAGAACATGCTTACGCCATGCTAGCGTAAAGTCCGTAAGCGCCTATTTTTCTGCATGCGTAAAGCTGCTATTGTGTACGACGAATACCCTGCAATCATCTGATGTGATCCTGTATATATATCTCTGTAAATAAAGTGTTTGTTAATAAAAGAAAGCGGGGTAGCTCAGTCGGTAGGACGACGGGCTCTCGCTCCGTTTCGACACTCCGGTCCAGGTTCGATTCCTGGCGGTGCTAGTAGTTTCTTTTATTTATCCTGGCGTTTTCTGCTGACGATGCCACGAAAACTTCCTTTTCTGTAGACAAGGGCGAAGGAGAAAAAGTGCACAGGATGCTCGCTGTGAGCGTCCTGTGCGCTTCTTCTTCTTCTTCGTCCTCGTCCGTTTTCTCGCTAGAAAAGTAGTTGAAGGCATTTTTTTTATCGCCTTCCTCTGAAATGTGGAAGACTTTCGTAGGCCAAACGGGACGGTGCCCTAATATTCGTTGGCGATAACATGAAAAAAATTACGCCCACCTCCCCTCGCGGGAACCCTGGTGTGATGCAACGCATCTCATGGGGGGTTCCAATGGCGTTTTCCATCGTATTGGTTACGCTTATGGCAGGGATTCTCACGCGAAGGGGAGGTGGGCACAATTTTCCATTTTCACTATGCAATGCACACGCAGTACACGTATGCTCAGGTACGGTCTTTATTACAGACGAGAATGAGTGCCTTGTGGTCCGTAAAGTGCACAGTTAGGGGCTCGACGATTGCATCAAGCAATCGTCGAGTACTGCGAGAGAGTGCAAGCGTAACGCGGACGACCGTCGACTGAGACCGTCGGAGCGCGGCATGCCGCTTTATATTCACAGCGCCCGAAGGAGAGGAGAGCGCGGAGAGAGAGAGAGAGAGAGAGAGAGAGAGTACTGCACATGCGCAGCGCGGCCCACCGGCGCCTAGCAACGGAGTGAGAGCGCGCTTCGCCAACCCGCAGCTGTTTGGGAGAGAGTGTTCGCTATCGGAGTAAGGAGAGGAGGAGAGGCGCAGCTGTGCGGACAACGCCGGACAGACGCCGGAAGGACAGAGGGGTGAGCATGAGATGCGTTGCATCTAAAAATGTACGCCGCGGCATCGAGGGACACTTAGGTGCCCGCTGCAAAGGTTGCAAAGATGGTGCTTGCAGTCCGTTATTTGACAAATATGAGGTGCTCTGCAAATCGAGGGACCAGCACACTATAGACAGATAGTATGGACACAAAATATTCAGAGTGCGCAAGACAGCTGTGTCGGCGTGCCACCTCTGTACCTATCGGCCAGAGAAATTGAATTTCTTGGGTTTGCGTCGCACGGATTGACGACGGGTGTGTATGAGCGCGTGGATTTTTTCTCACGTGGCTAACCTTTTTTGTTCTTTATCTTGTTTTGTGCAGTTTAATATTTTCTTAGCGTGTTTACAAAGAGAGCGTCTGTGTAATAAACTTCAGTTGTAGTAGCGCACTTGCGTTGTGTTCTTTCATAGTCTATGACCATTTTTTGCGCTCAACTGCGCGAACCATGGAATACATACCAAATAGGCCAATTGACCACGTTACGAAATCATATTAAAGCAAAAATTTTGTTAGCAATTGCAGCTATTGCCGCAATATGTTTTTCTGTCGGGACGATGCGTACTCCTAAACGAGTCAACGTATTTATTTCTTGTTTTCAGAAGGAATTTTTTCCAAAAAATTTTCAGACATGACACCCTTTAAAAAATTGTAAAATGAGGTGGTGCTAGTTGGGAGATGGGGAGTAAATCTTATTAAAACCCACAATAATTTGTGCTTATGACGGCGAATGGTCTTAGTCCGGTAGTCCCTCGTCGGTCGCTGCCGGTAGGGCCGTTTTGACCAGCTTAAACTGATCTCCGGGGTGCGGGCTACCTAGCATGCCTTTCCCCTACTTATGACGGGGGGAGGGGATGGGCATAAGGGATGCAGTGTGGGAGCACTTCCAGATCACGTGGTAGAGTGTGCACGGTTCGGGGCAGAATTGGCAGGGGAGAGAGAGATAGCCTTTATCGTGGCAGGAATCCTCTACGACAAGTGGGGAGCGCGAGTAGAAGGTGGAGTGTTTGTAGTCTGGGGCATCTTGAAGGCGGAAAGTTCGAACAGAAACACGTGGGCTCCTTGAGAAGGCGGGATAGGCCGCGTGGGAGAGGAGAGCAGTCTCACGGCTCTTTTAGAGACGGCTTTTTAGAGAAAAATGTGTAATTAAAGCAAGCATAGAGGGGTCCAGTGTATTAGGGTCCATGTATAATGAGGAGGTATTTGGAGGCTGCTTGAAGGTTCTGTAGCACGCGAATTTCGGACAGTGCCAAATTAAGTGCTGGCAGGAGGGTGCCGTGTGCGTATGTGTTGGTTTGCTGGCGGCGGTAGGTGGTGGCTTCTTACTTATTCAACTCCACAAGCCCTTCAGTGATCACCCGACTGTACAGGAAATACAACACATGATCCCCATTCCGGCTCGCAATGGCACAGCTACCCGTTAGGCATGGGTGCCGGGTCACACGGACTCGGATGGAGGCAACCAGGCTGCACACGATGCCAGAACCCTCCCTTGGACGACGACGCGTCGCGTCTCTCTTCTCGCCCTCGCCTTCAACTTGACCACGCACTCCATGTTCGGAAGGTACGCCCTGCGTCCATTACTTCCGCTGGCTACTTGACTCTAGCTTCTCCGATGCCTCACTCTGCGGAAACCTTCATAAACAAAACTATTTCCAAAGCAGCTTTCACACCCCACATCACGAGAAAATGGATTCACCCGGCACGATATCCACCTCCTTACTGCCGCTGCTGTCCAACGTCAGTGTTCGCCACCCTCAACCACTTAATCTGGCACTGCGCCGCATTTCCTTTGCACCGCCCTGTACTCATCAACGCTATGCCACGTGATGCCTCTCAAACCGACCCCCCGTTCAAAAACCCTAATTTTCTCACAGCCCTCAAGGTGTCCGGCCTAGATAGTGGTCTGTCAAGATTAGTGTAACCGGGGTCTACCGCGTTCGTAATAGTTGACTTGACTCCACTCATATGATCAAAACCCTAGCCTGGTTCTGCTGACGGCAGTGATATGGCGTTCAAGGACCCACCGTTTGTGCTACTCGGCTACCCCGCCCCGCCTCCTCCCCCTCTTCCCGTTTTTTGGTCGCATGACCTTTCTCTTGAAATAAAGGATTACAAAAGCAGCAACAACAATAAATATAACGCTAATCTATCGCTTTCGGTGGCGAGGAGAAGCTCATACTCTTTTAATTTAAGTGTGTCCTTTAGTTTTCAAAATAGCATAGAACTTGCCCTTATATAGGCCCCTCTCTAAGCTGGTTGAAATTCGGGGTGCTGTTTAGGCTTTTAACTATTACCTGTTTAAGTACCTGCATACAACAGAAAGTAGACCGATGGGTGCACGTCTAAACTGCAAACCTATTTGACAGGGTTCTAGCTTCGTGTGAGTCGAAAGTTCGTTGGAATTTCTCCGGGCTAGTGATCGCTCTGAACTCCTGAGGCATACTGATAATTCACAAATAATAGCATTCCGGTTTCACTCCCTTCGTTTAACTTTCAAAGCAAAACAAAATTCCTGAGACTTAAAAAAAAAAAAAGAGATCGGTGATTGGGCAAAGTCCTCTGCGAGTTCAAAGAAATGGGTCGAGCGACGACCGTTTACGAAGTCTTTGTGCAGGATTTTTGCGATGTGCTTATCTGGATGATTATGCCGGGATAACACCGGTTTGAAATGACGCATTACTTGGTATATGTAGTACGGAATATGCCCCCTGTGTTCTGCCTTGCGTAATCATTCCATTGATGGAAGCATTATCTAAAATTTTGTTCGCCAAGTTCACCAAGGCAAAATAAGAATGATCAAACCCCGATGTGGGAGTTGTCAGAGCGTAAGTATTTTTTTGAGGGGCGTATCTAAGCTCATACGTAGAGACCTGGGAACTTTTTATCAATCCGCCTTCGATTAAATGCAGTCTCTCTTAGTAAAAAAAAAAGGCTCACGCATTACAAACGCCAAAACGTCAGCAGGCGTTTTGTGTTCGTTTTGTGCACGTTTGTGTTCGTTGTTTGTGTTTGTGCACGTTTGTTTGTGTTCGTTGTGCACGTTTGTGTTCATTGGCCGCAGACGCTTGTTTTTTATGTTTCTGTTTCACGGGAAAGTGGTTCCGGCACTCCGAGTTGTTTGAACTTTGAAACGAGTCCCAACCGCAGCGAATGCACCACAATTCGCAGCTCGATAGGGCGATGGCGGTACCACATTTTTTGTTTCATTTGCCCGCACGTCTGCCAGCATTGCACACTTTGCAGTAAACAAACATTTAGTAACACTCTCAGCCACTCATCTACCGGGTACAATCTGGCGGCGGAGAAGCGGGTGCGGGCACTACGAGCTCCTGCATCTTTACAGCAGCAGGCTGCTCGTCATCATCCATTGCAGGACGAAGGCCCCTCCCATTGAACTCCGACCGGGCTTGTCCCGCGCTGCTCGAGTCCACTGTTTACCCCCGAAGTTCCGTATGTCATCCCTCCATCGTGTTATCCGCCTTCCCCTTCTTATAGACCCATCTCTTGGTATCCAAGCCGTTACCCTTATTGTCCACCGGTTGTCGGTTCGTCTCACTACATGGCCATTTCTACAAGTACATTTCTTTTTCTTTATACGAACTACTTTTCGAATACCCTCATTTCTATCCCTACCATGCTTACGGGCCCTTGAGCCAGCCCTTTTCCTTATAAAGTTGCATCTAGCTATCTATTCGAACTACGTTATCAGTTTGTTCCTTAATCCAGGACGCTCGTCTCTCGTGCCTGTAAGCGTTACTCCCATCACGCCTAGCTCTATTGATCGTTGGGCCGACCTAAGTTTTCTTTCCAGATATTAAGTCAGGCACCATCCTTCTGTCCGATATGCACCAGTGGCACCGAATTGGATGTGTACCATTCTTTTTAAGGATAGCGGCAGGCTACTTTTCATTATTTGGGAATGCTTGCCAAATGCATCCCAGCCTATCCCGATTCTGCGTCGCATTTCTCTCTAGCGGTTGGGATCAACACAGACAACCTGTACAAGGTTTGCTCTAGGATTTCGTTGCTTACGCTTAAGTGAGGGTACTTCCAGCCTTTACATTTAGTTTTACTTTAGTTTTATTCATAGTTACCTTCATCCCTACGCCAAGCTTTCAGACTGTAGGTCCTGGTGCAAGTTTTGCAGCTGCATTCTCCAGACTCACTATGTCGTCTGCAAAGTTCAGGTGGCTCAACTATTCTCCATTTTGCGTAAGGTTGATTTCTCCCAGTTTGACATCCTGAATACCTCTTCCGAACGTGCTGCGACGAATATTAACGACCTGGTGTCCAACTGTCTCACTATCTTTCTGATCTGCTGAGTTTTGTGAAATATCTGCACTGTGCGTACGTCGCATCGTCGAACAGTCGCAATACCGCACTGTCCTTACGCCGTTGCGCTTACATGCCTCTTTGCTTCCCCAGCTCTCCGGCCACATCAGGTCGCAAATTTACGCACCCACCTCCAGTATTTATGATGAGTCACCGGAAGTGACGTAACTTTCAGTTCTGCCCTCCAGTCTGCCTGTAAAGCCTTGCATAATCCCACAGTTTTCCATGAAGCATAGTTTTCAGGACGACGACCTTGATTCGTCCTGGCGATTAGGGCTTGCGACTCCTTGCGCCACAATGTACGATGTCACGGGACAAACATCTTTCCCTACACTCTAAAAATTTTCGCTCTTAGCAAGCGTGCGTGTCGACGATTTTTTTTAATTCGTATTTTTGCCATGCGGCATATAAAGAAAAGATAAGACATTAGGTAGAATAATTTTTTGCACGCTTGTTCTAAGCGTGGTGTGCTTTCACGCGAAAATATCACGTTTCCTAAGCATAACTCACGGGATGCGTAACGCTTGCGAAGCGTGAGTGCAGGACCTTTTTTGCACGCTTGTTTTAGGCGTGGTGCGCTTTCACGCTAAGCGCTCACGCTTGGCATCCGTGGCTGGCGACCCTCCTAAGGCTTGTTGAAGGTGAAAGAGGGTATCTTTACTTACTTAATGCGACATCCTCCTACTATGTAAAATGACTTTATGAACATCAGAAATCCTTTAAAAATAACTCTGAAGGCGGTTAATATTTCCTGTGCCGCATTTATGGGCTTGGCGGCTGCTTGGACAATTTTTACTTACGCTCGCCATTAAATGGCTAGTTGCCAAAATCAACTTTCAATTTTCATCTTGAACATGTGCAATCTTTATAGGACACTTCACTAGAACGTTAGCGAACGGGAACGCGCAGATTGTTGAGTTTCACAGTAAACCTGTCAGCATGAAACTCTATGGTGTAGGTTACGTTACCTTTTTGTATAGTTTATGTCACTAACATTGGACGATACATGATGCAGTAAACATCCCTGCAATGTATAAGCCCCCACTATGATTTAGAAGCTATGGCACAAACGTCAATAAGCGGTCCTGCACCACGTGTACCTGCACAAGGCACTTCCGTTTCGAGCTATAACAGGCCCCACTCTGTCCAATTTGTGATGTGTGCCACAACTTAGACCAGCTAATTTTTGAATGCGAGCACTTTTCTGCACCTAGAATGTCATGTTTAGCATCCATGGCCCAGCGCCGCTCTGTAAGGTATCAACATCGAGAAGGAACGTACGTATTCGTCCCCTGGTTGTGTCCAAAACGAGCCTCCCCATGCAACCAAACCAAAATTGACTATCATAAAAAGTGCAATAATGGCCGTCATTGCCACCACATCTTCCATTGCTATTGCCGTTAGGTTTTGTCTTACCAGCTGGAACAGCAAGCCAGACGTCTTTGCCACGCTAAGATCGCCGGTCTGTCTAAGGACTGTTCTCTCCCTCTCTTCAAAAGAAGCAGGCATGCAGCTCTTCTCAACAGTTCAAACAACGCTGAGCCCTTCACCGCGTGATTGAGGCAGTACACGATGAAGCTTCGGACGCCACCGGGAACATGACACTCCGAACACAATGGTTATGAGGCAAGGTTGAGCTCATCTATTAATCCGAAGAAAATGTTTATAAACCATGCGATCTCAATTCGTTTCTGTTAACAATCACCACGTTTCGCTAATACCAGCATCTGGAGGACCATATATCAATTGGTTGATTGACCCTTTCCTGTTTTTATATATGTTTATGGTTTTCCTTAGAACGTTACATCGCCTATCACACCACTTGCAGATGATTTTGTTCGCTATCGGAAAATAGAGTTCTAGCAATACTACTTTATTAAAATGAGATTTTGATGCGATTACCAACTGGTGCGATTTGTGACATATGGCCCTCAACATTTCCAGTTGCAAGGCAGTGGTGTTTCAGCGTCATCGAAACGTGCCCACATTCACAGTAATTTTTTCACATTCAATTCAAGTTTATTTAGAAGAGTTCAAAAGTGTATTAACATTCGGTGGTCACGTCATCGACGTATCTAGGCACATTCATGGGCACTTATCACACATTATCGAAAATGACAACTGCATTTTGATTTACTTAAAGTTAAATTATGTCATGTCGCCAGCGGACGCACGAGTGCCTGTTTTCAAATGATCTGTTCGTCGAAAGCCTGAGCCTGCAGCCTCAATATGAGACTTTACTACTGGAAGATGGAGCACTGGACCGGAAGTCACATGGGCGCTGAGTTAGACAAAGCAAGGTGGCAGGCAAATGCTTATGTCAGCAAATAACGAAAACGATGTATAAACAGTCATGATTTTTCGCCAAAATTTGACCGCGCGCGTTTCTACGAACTGTAAGTGAGTGAAAATTTAAAGCGCAACAAATTTAGACACAAGACGAATGACACAGGGACAAGCGCTCAGACACAGGGAAGCGCTTGTCCCTGTGTCATTCGTCTTGTGTCTAAATTTGTTGCGCTTTAAATTTTCACTATGGAGTACCAACTAGCTCGAACCCTCACGATGTAAGTGAGTCGCTCAGGCTACAATTGATAGGGGAATGCTGTTTAACGCCGAACCACAGTGGCAGGACATTCGAGTTGATGGCGGCAACTATGCAGCCAGGGTTATAGGGTTGTGCATCTTAAAAACTCCTCGTCATTTATAGGTGCATCTTCTAAAGTCTCCAGGAAGCAGTTTCTCTTTTGTAACACTTGAGTGTGAGGCCAGGCACACGGGTAGTTTTCTTTCTTAGAGTAGTGATGCCGTTACCGGCATTTTTCCCAACGCTCATTTCATGGGTTATGTGTTGTGTGAGCACAGGGGCCGAATTGGCTCTTCGTATGAATGTAGAGTGTTGTTGGCCAAGTACTTCTACGCACATGGTCGTTCCGTTTTTGCCCCATTCGGTTTCTTAGAATGAGTTCAAGTAGCATGGACAGTGCTACTATGCTGCAGAAGCGCGCTTTAAGAATTATCAACCTTTCAAATTGTACAGAGCCGACCAGACGTCTTTTTCAGTTCACACGAACACTACCCGTAACCTTGGCGCATAAGCAGAAAATTACGCAAACAATTCCTACCATAGTACATAACAGCGATCCGCTGCCATTGAGTATATTTGTTAGCCCTAGAAAAAACACCAGAGCTGCAACTAATAACCAATTTAATTGGTCGGTTTGCCGTAATACCAACGGATAAAGATTAATTCAGTTTAATGGAGCCCATTTGTGGAATTGCATACCTGATAGCGTGAACAATAAAATGAACTTTTGTGTGGCCTTAAAACACTATTTGCAAAATTTGTATACACCGTGATCATTGTTTTTTTGTTAGAATGTAATGATTCTTACGACTGTGTTATGTTACGTGGTGATATGCTCGTCACATGATATGTTG